>NC_066582.1:381340147-381955477 GCF_024323335.1 Lathyrus oleraceus | reverse complement strand
TTCAGGTGCCATCTTAATCTGGTTGTAACCCGAGAATTCGTCCATGAATGAGAATACCTTGTGTTGAGCGGTGTTATCTACCAGAACATCAATGTGCGGAAGTGGAAAGTCATCCTTGGGACTCGCTTTATTCAAGTCTCTGTAATCTACACACATTCGCACCTTACCATCCTTTTTCGGTACCGGTACCACGTTAGCAACCCATTGAGGATAAGAAGTAACGGCTAGGAAACCGGCGTTAAATTGTTTCATAACTTCGGCTTTGATTTTCTAACACATTTCAGGACGCATGCGACGAACCTTCTGCTTAACAGAACGACACTCTTCCTTCATTGGTAGCCGATGCACTACTATACCAGTATCCAGCCCTGGCATGTCTTCATAAGACCAAGCAAAAATCTCTACATAGTCGTGTAACATCTGAATCAATTTTTCTTTGACACTGTTTTCCAAGCCTGCTCCTATTTTGACTTCTTTCTTGTCCACTTCAGTACCCAGATTTACAATTTCGATTGACTCCTCATGCGGCTGTATAGTCTTCTCTTCTTGCAATACCAGTCTGGCAAGTTCTCCAGGTACTTCACAATCTTCCTCACCTCCATCCTCGGCTTGGTAGATCGGATTTTCAAAGTCATAATGAACAGTAGTAGAACTATTATCAACAGGATCCAGAGTGGATATGGATCTTCAATTCGTTACGTGAGTGTGTGTAAGAAACATAGCTTATTTGGAAGATGACAGGAAAGATAAAGAGCGCAATATTTGAATGCAACAAGTCCATTGATTTATTGAATGTGAATATGCTTATGAAAATGACAAAACCCTTAACAAATTAGCTATTGTGCCTCGGGCATAGACACAATGCTTTAAGAAGTTCAATTAAAAAGTTCGCAACATTAAAATAGGCAATAACAATTACTCCTGACTAAAGGAAATCGGGATAGTGTCTTCAGCCTTCCAATTATTGAGTCCGTCACCAATTGTTGGGAAAATCCAGCTATCCAGGTCGCAATCGCTATCAGCATCTACTACAGCATTAATCTGATCTTTGACCACCCTTTCAGAGTTAAATCCCAGACCAGACTTGTCAGTCTTGTATGGTACGTTGATCAGTTGACCCCAACCAGTACGACCACCGTTTTCAACCACGGCTTGAGCATCTTTCAGAGAAATCATGGCAGGAGGAGCAAGAATAACCTTGGGCACAAAGGGAGTTGGCTTAAGGACAGGATTGGGCGGAGGAACTACTTCAAATGACTGAGAAGGAGTCTCAAAGAATTCACCATCCATCTCGACGTATCTGAAGGCCTGCACACTACTGACAATATATTCTTCTTCTCCACACACAGTGACAATCTTACCCTCTATTGGATACTTCAGCTTTTGATGGAGAGATGAAGCTACGACACTTGCCCCATGAATCCAAGGGCGTCCCAGCAAGCATGAATAGGCAGGACGGATGTTCATCACGTGAAAGGTAGTGTTGAAGACTTGAGGTCCTATCTTGATAGGGAGCACCACTTCACCCTGGACAACACTTTTTGCACCGTCGTACGCACGCACCACAGTATCACTAGGTTTCAATTCGATGCTCTTACAGTCAAGCTTATCGAGTACGGCTTTCGGTAGCACATTCAAAGAAGAGCCATTATCGATCAACACATGAGCCAAGGTGACCCCCTTACACTCAATGGAGATGTGCAGAGCTTTGTTATGATTCTTTCCTGCTGGTGTCAGATCAGCATCGGAGAAGCCTAGGCCATTGTCAACAGTCAGGTTAGCAACATAGTTTTCGAACTGATCGACGGATGTCTCCTGAGGTACATGAGCAGTCTTCAAGAATTTTATCAATGCATTGGCATGAGATTCAGAAGATAACAACAAGGATAACATTGAGATCTTAGACGGAGTATGCCCCAGCTGTTCTACCACATCAAAATCACTCTTACGGATGATTTTCAGCATTTCTTCCATCTCTTGTTTGGCAACATCTTCAGTAGTAACTCCGACGGGTGTCCCTGACTGAGAAGGGTTAACTGGTTCCTTTCCTCGGGTTTCAGGGGCGGGAGGCGAGATTTCTGGAGAGAAGATCCTTCCACTTCGAGTAATTTTACTAGTCCCAACAATGTCATTAGGATTAGCAGAACTACCAACTTGCTTCACGCCATGGATGTAAATATCACCTCCATAATTCCACGGAATGGCTTTGCTTGAGGAATACGGTACTGGGCCAGGTGCAGTAATGATTAGGGGAGCTACCTTGGGCTCAGCAGTAATCTTCACAGGTACTCTAGTAGCGGTAATCTTCACTGGACCTTTGGACCTGGCAATCACAGATATTTCTTCCACAGGGTTTTCCACCTTAGGAATCTTTTCGAAGAGAATTGTATGATCGTCCATCAGCCGTTGAATACCATTCCTCAACTTCACGCACTCGTTGGGTCGAAGTATGCAGCGGTCGCAATTTTCAGCACAACCTGGAAATAAACCAGCTTGCACTAAATTCTTCTTGATGATCAGGAGAGGAGATGTTAAATCAGCTATATTAGAAATGTGAGAATTGTTATCCACAGCATTAACAATCTTGTCATGGTTAGGCATAGGTGCAGTGATGACGTTAGGAGTCTCCGGAGGCTCAAATTCAATTTCTCCAGCTTCGATCATATCCTGAACCTTATTCTTCAATGACCAGCAATCATTTGTATCATGCCCGGGGCTATCGGAGTGATATGCATACCTGGCATTGGGATTATAACGAGAAGAAGCAGTGTTGGGTTTCGTAGGAGGATCTCTGAGGGTGATCAGATTTGCCTTTAGCATTCCCTGCAGTGCCTATGCCAAGGTCATATTGATCCTGGTAAACTGCCTTCTTGGCTTGTCTTGTTTGGGCTGGAAGTTTTGAGATGGCGGTGCTGCAATCGTAACCGCTCCAATGGTATGGTCACGATTTTTCTTGTTACGACCCTTTTGACCGTACACAACATTTGATTCATTCCTCCCCTGATAAGACCTTTTGGTGCTTGCAGAGGTAGCCGCTTGTATCTTTCCACTTCGGATGCCACTTTCAACACGCTCACCTGTCAATATAAGTTCAGTGAAACCTGATGAAGAACTTCCCAGTAGATGGCTGTAGAATGGGCCAATCAGTGTGCCCATGAACATGTCCAGTAATTCTCGGTCAGTCATAGGGGGTTTGACTCTGCCAGCCAAATCTCTCCATTTCTGAGCATATTCTTTGAAGCTTTCTTTGGATCCCATAGTCATATTCTGCAACTGTAGCCGAGTAGGCGCTAGTTCAGAGTTATACTGGTACTGTTTATAGAAAGCTATTGCTAAATCAGTCCAGGTGCGGATGTCAGAGCTCTCGAGCTGATAATACCATTCCAACTGTGTGCCAGACAGACTCTCTTGGAAGAAATGGACCCATAGCTTCCTATCAGTGGTATGCGGCTGAATCTTTCTCACATAAGCTCTCAGATGCATCTGAGGACAGGACGCACCATCGTACTTAGTGAAAGTGGGGATCTTGAATTTGCGAGGAATGGTCACATCGGAGACCAGACCCAAACTTTCGAAATCCAGACCGGGCGCCTTCTGACCCTCCATGGCTAGCATACGTTCTTCCAGCAACTTGTACTTATCATCTCTTGGAGAGTACTCTTCATTTTCATAATCTTCATCGTCATCCTCAGGGCTGGAGAAATCAACATTCTCCTCCTCGGAATCATTCTCCGTCTCCTCTTCTGGACCATTCGGAATTCCAAACTTGACTCCCGCGGCCTGTCTTTTAAGCCTTCTTCCCGTGTTGATGTAACTCACAGCTTTCTTGTCTTTCTTCTTTTCGAGCAAAAGAGCCTTCAGTTCCTCCTGCCCTTTGGATAAGCTCAAGATCAACTCCTGGAATTGAGCATTCTGAGTCTGGAGATCTTTGACAGTTTGTTCGAGGTCCATTTTTCTGTTTGCAATGAAGACCGTGAGAACATTGATTTTTTTTTTGGGATACCTGTTATGCAATGTATGAAATGTTTTCAAGGACTTTTGGAATTTAACTTTGCGTAAACCACCAAAAAGAGGGAAACTTTTATTAATAATTTCTTTAATCAAGGTTCATTACAAAAGGAAAATAATAATAAAATACAATAAAAGCTCAAGTCTCCCAAGGACGGCTTCTTTTCGGGCGAAGATATGTATTGAGTCTTCGTTCCTCATTAAGCTGGCTGGTGAGTTCTAGCACTTTCTTCCTTTCTGCAACGAACTGAGTCTCAAAAGTATCCCTTTCCTCTCTCAACTGGATCCAGGATCTCTTTAACTCTTCAACATCGGTAGGCATATCTGGATAAGGAATGATCTGAGGAGTACCTCCCTCAACTTCTGGTTTAACAATCAGCGGTCCGACTGCAAGATATGGCATGACAAGCTCACGAGCTCTGGCGCGTACCCATCTGAGATAAGGTTCCATAGGAATAGAATTTTCCTGTCCTAAAATACCTCTTTTCACCATGCCCCAGGCTCGTACAAACCTTTGACGGAGACCTTGAGAGTCGTTGTCATAGTCAAACACAGTGCCTTGAATAATTACTTCATATGGACCATCTCTTCGAGCATAACCAAACTGGCGTAGGGCTAGAGCTGGGTTATAAGTAATACCTCCTCTTATCCCCAGGAGTGGTACGTTAGGGAATTCTTCACAACGGTCAATGATGATAACATTTTCTTTGAGATGAGGACACCAACGGATGTCTGAGTGGGAGAGCGACATTATCCTTTGAGACCATTTCAGATTTTGCTCATTCTTCAAGGCTGATTGAGGAAGGTGCGAAATAAACCACCTAGACAATAGAGGTATGCAGCACATGAGAGTCCCTTGCCTTTTCATAGTACGAGTGTGAAGGGAATGCAGAATGTCTCCGAGCAAGGTAGGCACAGGGTTATGAGTGAGAAATATCTTAATAGCATTCATATCTACGAATTGGTCTGGGTTAGGAAATAGCACCAAACCATAGATTAGCAATGCTAGAACATCTTCGAAAGCATGGACATTCATATCCTTTAAGAATTTTCGGGCCTTATTTATCAGAAACTTGGCAAGTAAACCCTTAACTCCACTTCTTGTTACGCAATTGGTTTCAATATCGGACTTTGTCATGTGTAAAGCCGCGGCAACTTCTTCAGACTTCGGAATCTTTTCTAAACCACTGAAAGGTGTTTGATCAAGGATAGGTATCCCAAGCATCCTGGAGAATTCTTTTAATGTGGGTACGAACTGATAATCTGGGAATGTGAAGCAATGATGTTTAGGATCGAAGAACTGGAATAGGACCCTCATCATATCCTCTTTGAAACCAGTGGTAACCAAATTGAGGAGAGAACCATGTTTCTGGATAAACTGAGCCTAATCAGGAAGTTCTGACACTAAATCCTTGAGTTGAGGAGAGATTGCTACAAGATTAATCCGGATAGTCTTCCTGGGAGCCATAGCCTTACAAAATAGAGCAAAGTTAAATCCCTAAGTCCTTGAAATGATGTTATGATGTTAAGTAAATAACATGCACAAGCAAGTCACACAACAATCATTCCTAAGTTTTGAGGCTTGCATGAGTTCCATAGGTAAGTACCCTCCCCACTGAAGTTTGGTTGGTTCAACCTGTCCTAGAATAGTAATCGGGTTCTAGAAGGATCTCCCATCATTGACCTTCCTTTAAGTCCACTTCAGTGCAACACGAAGTGGTTGACCGAAGCTTCCCTAAAGTCCAATCTCAAAGAGTGTAGTATCGAGTCTCAACCAACCCCAGTCGGAACCGAAGTCAGTTATCTCACTACTTTCTAATGGCTAGGATGAGTCGATTAGGGTTCTAAAGGTCTGGTTAATGCTTTGATGACACCACGCGAAAGCCAAATTTTTTCTCAAGTAAACATGAGGAACATCAGGACATCCAAAGTGTCACATTAACCGTAGCCATCATTTTGACCATTCCAGTATACGCCGGATAGTCGCGATGATCTTTTGCTACTTACCTAAGGTACACTAGATCCGGGTGTAGGATCTTTCACTCAAGCATAAAATACCCAAGCAATCCCTTAAAAGTAAATCAGACAATTTGAATAAGTGATCTTGTTTTTTAAGGTAACCTCTCTTTCATTCCCCAGAAGAGTCGCCAGTTCTGTCATACGGTGAACTGACTTTGTGTGTTTTGCTTTGGAAAGCAAATGTCGCGGATAGCAAGAGTCGCCACCGACTTTTCTTTTATCCAATAAGGAAAGGTGGAAAAGAACAAGAAAGACCTTAATTAGATTTTGGGTTCGGGAGGTACATTATACAAAGGGAAGGTGTTAGCACCCTTTGTATCCATGGTTATCCATGGGCTCTTAATTGCTTGATCACTCATGTTTGTCTGGAAAAAGTGGTTGTGAATTGTTTAGAAAATGTTTTGAAAAGAGAATTTAACTTTGTAATGATTCTCGTATGAATGTATACAAAGTGGTTATCTCGTTTAGTTTTAAAAGTTGTTTAGAAAAATATGACTCGGTAATGATTCTAGTATGAATGTATACCAAGTGGTGATTTTCTAAAAGATGTTTTGAAAGGTGTGGGGTGTGAAAAATATTTTAGGTTGTGATTCAGCAATTAAGAGTTATACCCACCTAGGGTCTTTATGGGCATTTCCTATCCTTATGAGGGTAAAACTGTCCTTACTATTGAGAAGTAAGTAGTTTTATCCTTTGGATGTAAAAGGGTCATCGTAGGGTCATCGATTGGTCATTGAAGGCAACATTTGTAAGGATACCTTAGCATTCGAAGGGACTATCATCATTTAATCGTAGGCTACACCGAAGGGTCATCGAGGGACAAAATCATATATTCGAAGGCAACATCCGAGGGACTATGATTTATTTTATGATGATTTAATCGAAGGGTCTTGGCGAGGTATATCCCCACATTCGCGGGACATGACCATTATACCGTAATACCGTAGGGCAACAAAGAGTGGTACAAGATCACATATTCAAAGGCCGTATTTTACAATCAATTAGGTAATTAGGAGGAATTCCCACATTAAAATTAATACATTAAGATCAATTAAGCAATTTAGGGTGGATCTTTGCCATAAAATTAATACATTAAAATCAATTGAGTAATTCATAGTGAATCTCCACAAGGGTATCCCACAAATAAAGTGGAATACCTAACCAACAATCTTTTCCTGGGGGTATGTAAACCTTTACAAAACTCAACAAAACATATCAGAACACCAAATCAGGGTGCAATCGAGGATTACACCAAAAAAAAGATCACAACAGTAAATAGGGTCGGGTAAATGATGCATGGCTATGATAAAACATGAGTGAAAAATCAGAACAGAAAAATCAGTTACTGTCACGTTCGCTCCTACCTCGCCCAACGAAGGCTTAGCTTATACTCGCTGCATGCTCGCTTAGCGAGGTGCTAGCGAGCGGCTACGGATTCTGGTTTTGATATCAGTATAATTTCAACCAATTTTATGCCTTATGGCTTTCATTACAGCAATTATATGGTTAATCATTTAAGGTATTCAAATACATACTAAAATTCACATGCCAAACTCAAGATATTTTCATAAATCTAATCATGACGCCATATGCGAATTAAGAACATAAAGCAGTAATAGCAATGTAAACCTGTTTGCAATTGAATTGCAACTTTGAATCGGCAAATCGGATTGAATTGGGCAGAAGTAAACCTTGATGCCGCTGAGTTCCTTCAGGGTTTGCCTCCCGTGAGTGTTAGGGTTTGCTTGCTAGGGTTCTCCTTTTTCCGTTTTTCGTCCTCCTTTTCGTGACTGAAGTGTCGGTATTTATAGTGATTGTGGTGACCTAATGGGCTCAGAATGAAGCCCAAAAATTCTGATGTTCGCAAGCTTCACTAGGCGAGCGTGTAGCGAAGGTTCGCTAGGCGAGCGTGTAGCGAAGGTTCGCTAGGCGAAGGAATTGCTCGCCTAGCGAGCAGGCCAGTTTGGGCCATTTTCTGGATTGGGCCTGTTGTGAGCTGGGCTTTTGTTCCTTTAAGGTCAGTGTCTTGCAGAACAAGTTGGAGTGCTTCGAGAAATGTTTTGCAAGATTAATGGGAAAATTTTGGGGTATGACACTAACCATTCATTTGGATAAATAGAAGTGCGGTGGCGACTCGACTTTGTATGATTTACCTTGGATTTAGTCAATATCTCCAATGGTAACGAATACACCGCTACAGAAAAGTGGCGACTCTACTGGGGATAAAAATCTTCCAGTGGGTTTTGCCAACTTTTCATGCTTGTTGTATTGTATTGTTTTGTGACATATTTTTGTGCAAGTTGGGATTACTGTATTGTATGTAATGATTGATTTGCTTGATATTAATTCCTTGTATGCTTGGTGATCTTTGTGAGATGAGTTCTATACCCGAACTCGAGTGCACTTAGGATAGGAGAATGGCATAGTCTTGTTGACTTGTGTGGAGTTATTCCTTAGCAAGTTGACTTGCAAGTCCATTCACTTGGTGGAGGTCATGTTGGGATCAATAATGTCACACAAGTAAGTTGTGGTTAGACATTACTCTTTCCAATATAGACCTTAGAAGCCAAGGACCTTAGTTTACCAAGCCCATCTTGACCTATTTTTAGGATGTAGTGCGGAAGTCGTTCAAATGTAAGATTTGATACGATTGTTACGCCATACTACACTCATAAGAGTCTCTCTTGAGAATATTTTTGGAATACGAGTAGTCGTTTCTCCGATAATATCCGAAAGATGGGATGATGACTATGGGAACCTCTTGTAGAACATGTTTGGCAGGTTTAAACCCTAGTACACTCCCTTTGGGTGGTTCTTAACCGAGACTCCATGCTCGTGACTTGCAACAAACCCTTGATTCATGGTTGATCCGTTCATGTATCCTTAATATCAATGGAACTTGGGTGTTGATAAGGTGTAAACCATAATCCACCAAAATGGATGATTGATATTAAGGATAATATGATCCATCCCATGACCTTTGTTTGGTGTGCTTTGCTTGATCCTTGAGTGTGATTGTTGCATTCATGCATTCATGCATTCATTTGCATCCATATCATCAATAATAAAGAAATTTTCAAGGAACTTAAGGGGTTTATTTGCAAAATTTTCAGACATGGAAAGACAAAGAAGGAATACAAAGAAGTACAATTTCAGACAGCCAGATTTGAAAGAGTTAAGGAATCTGACATCCTATGTATTATATCCCTTGGGTTTCAAGGCTCGTTTTGGGAAGCTTCTTCCTCTTCTGACTACTCAGGTGGACGAAGGGTTGATGAGTGTATTGGTACAGTTTTATGATCCTTTGTACCGTTGCTTCAGGTTTCCGGACTTCCAGCTTTTGCCTACCCTTGAGGAGTATGCTTATCTTGTGGGTATACCTATTCTGGATCAGTTGTCGTTCAGTGGTTTGGAAAGTATTCCTACTTCTCAAGAGATAGCTGAGATGTTGCACATAGATGAATCTCTGGTTGGTGCTCATATGGCTACCAAAGGTGGAATTCAAGGTCACCCTTCTGAGTTCCTCATTGCTCAAGCTACTGTCTATGGGAAGGCCATGAGTGAGGAGGCCTTTGAAGCCATATTTGTACTTCTCATCTATGGGTTGGTATTGTTCCCCAACATCGACAAGTTTGTGGATGTGAACGCTATTAGGATCTTTTCTGCTCTTAATCCCGTTCCGACTCTGTTGGGTGATACCTATTTCTCTTTGCATATGAGGAATGCAAAGGGTGGTGATGCCATTGTGTGATGTTTGCCTCTGTTGTATAAGTGGTTTATTTCTCACTTACCTCAGACGGTCGCTTTCAAGGAGAACAAGGGATGTCTACGGTGGTCCACGAGACTTATGTCTCTCACTAATGATGATATCTCTTGGTATAATAGTGTATATGATGGTGTGCAGATTATCGACTATTGTGGTGAATTCTCCAATGTGCCTCTTCTTGGTACATGTGGTGGGATTAACTACAACCCTGTTTTAGCACGTCGTCAGCTTGGGTTCCCCCTAAAGGATAAACCTAATAACATTCTGTTAGAGGGTGTGTTCTTTCAGGAGGGTAAAGATCCCCAAGGCTTGAAGGGAAGAATGGTTCACGCTTTCCGCAAGGTTCATAAGAAAGGAAGGAAGGCGTTGGGTCCTAAGAATTGCATCGCTTTGGAGCCTTACACTGCTTGGGTAAGGAAGAGAGCATCTGAGTATCTCATGCCTTACGAATATCCGAGACCTACACCTTTGGTTGTGGCTGGGCCTTCAACCCTCCCTGACCAAGGAGTAGAGGAGTTGAGATACGAAGACCTATCACGTGCCTGGATCCGTGAAAGGGAAGAGTTGCTTCAGCCGATTAAGGAGAAAGATGCTTTGATAGAGTTCCTCGAGCATCAGGTTATTGATGATCCTAATGATGCATGGACTTCTCTACTTCCCCAGTCTTCTAAGTTTTGGAAGAGGAGATATGACCGTCTTGCCAATGAGAAGGTAGATATGGAGGCAGCTTACGAGAGAGAAGTGAAGAGGCTTCGTGCATCCCATCTTCCTGTGTCCCGAGCATTAGATGATTGTTCCTAGGGATCCATAGGATGATTATTTTCCTTTTCTCTGGTACATGATTGACAAATGTTGTACTTCTTTTCCCTGATATTATTTGATGAGATATTTCCATATGAGATAAACACTTAACATTTCCAAAATTTGCAAATAAAACCCTAGAGTTCCTTTGAAATAAAAACAAATCATATGCACAAGCATTGCATGCATCATATGCATAAGCAGGTTTTGTTCCCGGCTTCTGGTCCTGTGGTCTAACTCTGTGTTCTTCATTTATTTTGAAGACAAGTTGACTCACCGGTACTACACTAGAGCCAACTCTGCAAGATTGATGGATCATCTGGAGCAAGAGAATCGTGAACTCAAAGAAGAAGTCGCCAGACTGAGTGCTTTGATGGAATCGTTTTTGGCTGCCCAGAGCCAGTCTTCTCCAACGCCTTCAACTCCTCCCCAGAGGACAGTCATCTCTGAGATTGTTTCCTCAACCGTGCCTGCAGCCTGTGCACACTTTATGCCGACAACCATGCCAACCGGGTTTCCGTGGGGGATGCCTCCTAATTTCATGCCTGAGGGTCCTCCTCCAACTTTTGCTTCTATGCCGGCATCTAGCCCGGTCCTTGCTATTCCTCCTCCTGTCGTGCATACCGTGCCTAGGGTAGATGACACCATCTATCATTCTGAGCCGTCTGAGGGCCCATATGTCCATGAGAAGATGGATGCTATGAATGATCAATTTCTTGAGCTTCGTAAGGAATTAAAGACTCTTAGAGGAAAGGATCTCTTTGGCAAGTCTGCTGCCGAATTGTGCTTGGTTCCCAATGTGAAGATTCCTGTGAAATTCAAGGTCCCTGACTTTGAAAAATACAAGGGGAATACTTGTCCTCTCAGCCACCTGGTCATGTATGCCAGGAAAATGTCAACTCATACTGATAATGACCAGTTGCTCATCCACTACTTTCAGGACAGTCTGTCCGGTGCCGCTCTGCACTGGTATATGGGGCTGGACAGTGCGAACATCCGATCCTTCAACGACCTTGGCGACACCTTCATCAAGCAATACAAATATAATGTGGATATGGCTCCCGATAGGGATCAGCTAAGAGCCATGACCCAGAAGGACATGGAAACATTCAAAGAGTACGCCCAGAGGTGGCGAGAGTTGGCAGCACAGATTTTGCCTCCGCTGGAAGAGAAGGAAATGAACAAGATCTTTCTGAAGACCTTGAGTTTATTCTGATATGAGCGCATGATTGCTAGCGCTCCTTCTGACTTCACCGAGATGGTGAATATGGGGATGCGTTTAGAAGAAGGGGTTAGAGAAGGACGTCTAACCAAAGAAGAAGGCTCTTCTGCCAAATGTTATGGGGCGTTTGCAAAGAAGAAACATAGCAATATCAACAACATAGCAACAATCAACAATCACCAGTATCAGCAACATAGCAACAATCAACAATCACCTCAGCAATATCAGCAACAGCACCGTCCGCAACAGCAGGCCTATCAGCCTCGAAACAGTAATCAAACCAGCACGAGTTACGAGAGGAAAAAGGTCACTTTTGATCCGATTCCAATGACGTACGCAGAACTATATCCCTCTTTGATAGAGAGGAAGTTGATTACTCCGAGAGACCCACCAGCTATACCTGCTAACCCTCAGTGGTGGTATAAGCCTGAATTACATTGTTTATATCACTCTGGTGCTCCCGGCCATGACGTGGAGAATTGCTATCCTTTGAAGACCAAGGTTCAAGACCTTGTGAGGTGTGGCATTCTGTGCTTTGAGGACGTAGGTCCTAATGTGAAGAAGAACCCATCGCCCGAGCATGGGAAATCTGTTATCAGGGTCCAGGGTTGTCCTGGCAATCACAAGGTCAAATACGTCAGTCATATTCGACAGTCTCTGGTCGAGTTGCACTGTTTGCTGTGTGAGTACAGTCACTATGAGCACGTCCATGACCGATGTCGAATCTGCCCTGTTAACCGATTGGGTTGTCGCCAGGTGCGCAAAGATCTTCAGGAAATGCTGGATGAGGGAGTTATTGAGATTCTTCATAATAGGAATGTTGACGAAGATGAGCCATAGGTCAACGTAATTTCCCCAGTATTCCGGATGCCCGAGCCTGTTATCATTAAATACGATGGTAGCAAGCAAAAGGTTTCTCCTTCCCTGATCATCAAGCCTGCCGGTCCAGTGCCTTATTCTTCTGAAAAGGAAATTCCTTTTCGTTACAACGTTGTTGCTGTAGAAGATGGGAAAGAAGTGACTTTGCCTTCCTCCTCTGTTGTGAATATTGCTGACGTAAGTGGTTTGACCCGCAGCGGACGTGTGTTTTCTGCACCACCGAAGCCTCAGGTTAGTGCTGATTTTGTTGAACGCCCGATTGGGAATGCTGTGAGCACCCCGAATCCGGCACCTGTTGTTAAACCCTCCTCTGTACTGAAAATTCCTACTTTTGTTGGCCCTAGTGGCAATGAGAAAGAAGACTATGATGAGATGCTGAGGCTCATCAAGAAGAGTGAGTACAATGTTGTAGATTAGCTTCTACAAATGCCATCCAAGATATCCGTGTTATCTTTGCTGCTGAATTCAGAACCCCATAGGGAGGCTCTGCAGAAAGTTTTGGATGTGGCATATGTAGATCATGATGTCACTATAGAACAGTTCGATAGCATTGTTGCGAACATTACTGCTTGTAACAATTTGAGTTTCTGTGACTCTGATCTCCCTGAGGAGGGAAGAGACCACAACTTGGCTCTACACATATCCATGAATTGTAAACATGACGCCATGTCCAGTGTGCTGGTGGACACTAGGTCATCCCTGAATGTATTGCCAAAATCCACTCTTTCAAAACTGTCTTATCAAGGGCCTCCCATGAGGCAGAGTGGAGTTGTTGTGAAAGCTTTTGATGGGTCTTGAAAGACTGTGATTGGGGAAGTTGATCTCCCAATCAAGATTTGACCAAGTGATATCCAAATTACCTTCCAGGTTATGGACATCCATCCATCGCACAGCTGTCTTCTAGGCAGACCATGGATTCACGAGGCTGGCGCCGTGACATCCACCCTACACTAGAAGCTGAAATTTGTGAAAAATAAGAAACTGGTAGTGGTAGGGGGAGAAAATGCTCTCCTGGTTAGCCACTCGTCTTCCTTCTCATATATAGATGCTGAGGATGAAGTTGGAACTCCTTTCCAAGCTTTATCTATAACTGAGCCTATTGAGAAGAGAACTCCTTCATTTTCTTCCTATAAAGATGCAAAATTGGCCATTGAGTGTGGTGCAATTGCTGGTCTATGAAAAATGATTGAGCTAGAAGATAGCAAGTCCCGGGCTGGCATTGGCTTTTCTTCTGGGGTCTTCAACGAGAAAGGGTTGTTCAAGAGTGGAGGTTTTATCCATACTGGTCAGGAGGAAGAAGCTGCTGCTGTCTTGGAAGAAGATGCCGATGACTCTAACAATTTTGTCATCCCTGGAGGGGTCTGCAACAATTGGGTCGTTGTGGATGTTCCTACAGTTATCCATAAGTCAGCGTAATGATCACTTTGTTTAAAAACCCTTCTCCCATGCCAAAAGGAGAAGTGATGACATTGTTGGCAACATAAATACAATGATATTTTCATTTAATAAATTCATGTTAAATGTTTGTTTTTCCAATTATTTTCCCTTTTTTCTTTTTCCATGAAATTGGTGATCACATAAAACCCTAAAAAAGGAATAAAATCAATCTTTTCATCTGCATAATGATTTGCCTTGTTTGATTTCTAAAAACTTTTCATATCCAAAGTTATTATGCAGGTTGATTTCTAAACCCATTGAACATAATGATCCGACGCCATCTCCCAATTTTGAATTCCCTATATTTGAGGCAGAGGAAGATGATGTTGAAGAGATTCCTGACGAGATCACCCGTCTACTCGAGCATGAAGAGAAGATCATTCAGCCACATCTTGAGAATCTGGAAACAGTCAACTTGGGGTCTGAGATTTGTGTGCGAGAAGTGAAGATTGGGGCACTCCTGGAAGAATCTGTTAAGAAGGGGTTGATTGAATTGCTACGAGAATACGTCGACATCTTTGCTTGGTCGTATGAAGACATGCCAGGTCTAGATACAGATATTGTGCAACATTTCCTACCCTTGAAGCCTGAGTGCGTGCCTGTGAAGCAGAAGCTCAGAAGAACTCATCCTGATATGAAAGTGATGATCAAAGAGGAAGTTCAGAAGCAAATTGATGCGGGGTTTCTGGTGACTTCTACGTATCCTCAATGGGTGGCCAATATTGTGCCCGTGCCTAAGAAAGACGGAAAAGTCCGGATGTGTGTGGACTATAGAGATTTCAATAAAGCTAGTCCGAAAGATGATTTCCCTCTACCACATATTGATATGTTGGTAGACAATACAGCTAAATTCAATGTCTTCTCATTTATGGACGGATTCTCCGGATATAACCAGATTAAGATGGCACCCGAGGATATGGAGAAGACAAATTTCATCACACCTTGGGGAACATTCTGTTATCGAGTGATCCCCTTCGGTTTGAAGAACGCTGGAGCCACGTATCAACGAGCTATGACTACCTTGTTCCATGATATGATGCACAAGGAGATCGAGGTATATGTTGATGATATGATTGCTAAGTCGAGAACGGAAGTGGAACATGTAGAGCACTGGTTGAAGCTTTTTTAGCGTTTGAGGAAGTATAAGCTTCGTTTGAATCCTATCAAGTGTATATTTGGAGTCCGTTCTGGCAAGTTATTGGGCTTTATTATCAACGAAAGAGGTATTGAGGTTGATCCTGCAAAGGTCAAAGCAATACAAGTGATGCCTGCGCCTAAAACTGAGAAGCAAGTCCGAGGTTTTCTTGGTCGCTTGAATTACATTTCCAGATTCATATCCCACATTACTGCCACATGTGCGCCGATATTCAAGCTCCTCCGGAAAGATCAGTCCCATGATTGGACCGAGGATTGCCAGAAAGCTTTCGACAGTATCAAAGAGTATCTGTCTGAACCTCTGATTCTGTCTCCTCCTGTAGAAGGAAGACCTTTGATCATGTATCTGACAGTTCTTGAAGATTCAATGGGTTGTGTCCTTGGTCAGTAAGACGAATCAGGAAAGAAAGAGTATGCTATTTACTACCTGAGTAAGAAGTTCACTGATTGTGAGTCTCGATACTCAATGCTTGAGAAGACATGTTGTGTTTTGGCTTGGGCCGCTAAGCGTTTACGCCAGTCAAGTATATATTTGAGAAGCCTGCTTTAACCGGGAGGATTGCCCGTTGGCAGATGTTGTTATCTGAGTATGATATTGAGTATCGAGCTCAGAAGGCTATTAAAGGTAGTATCTTGGCTGACCACTTGGCACATCAGCCAATTGAGGATTATCAGTCAGTTCAGTATGACTTCCCAGATGAGGAGATTCTGTATTTGAAGATGAAATATTGTGATGAGCCTACACTCGATGAAGGGCCAGAACCTGGTTCCAGATGGAGTATGGTATTTGATGGCGCTGTAAATCAGTACGGAAATGGTATTGGGAAAGTAATTATTACTCCTCAGGGCACGCATATTCCTTTTACAGCAAGGCTAACTTTCAAATGCACGAATAATATGGCTGAGTATGAGGCCTGTATTATGGGATTGGAAGAGTGTATTGATCTTAGGTTCAAGCATCTTGATGTTTATGGTGATTCAACCCTCGTTGTCCATCAGATTAAGGGTGAATGGGAGACGAATCAACCTGGTCTTATTCCATATAGAGATTATGCGAGGAGGATTTCAACGTTCTTTACTGAGGTTGACTTCCATCATATTCCTCGAGATGAGAACCGAATGGCAGACGCTCTTGCTACGCTTGCTTCGATGATTGTGGTTAAATATTGGAATGAAGTTCCCAATATCACCGTGATGCGCTTGGATAGACCAGCTCATGTATTTGCAGTTGAAGAAGTGAAAGATGATAAGATATGGTATTATGACATCAAGTGTTTCCTTCAGAACCAGGTTTACCCGCCTGGGGCATCTGTGAAAGATAGGAAGACTTTGAGAAGATTGTCAGGCAGTTTCTACCTCAATGGAGAAGTGCTTTATAAGAGAAATTTTGACATGGTTCTGCTCAGATGCGTGGATAGACACGAAGCAGACCTGTTAATGACTGAGGTCCATGAGGGTTCATTTGGTACTCATTCCAATGGACATGCCATGGCTAGAAAGATGTTGAGAGCAGGCTACTATTGGCTGACAATGGAGTCTGACTGCTGCAAATATGTGAAGAAATGCCACAAGTGTCAGATTTATGCGGATAAGATTCATATTCCTCCGACACTTCTGAATGTGATTTCATCACCATGGCCTTTCTCTATGTGGGGAATTGACATGATTGGCATGATTGAGCTGAAAGCATCCAATGGACAAAGGTTTATTCTCGTAGCAATTGACTACTTCACTAAGTGGGTTGAAGCAGGGTCATATGCAAATGTGACCAGGCAGGTGGTCGTGAAGTTTATCAAGAATCAACTCATATGCCGTTATGGTGTGCCAGATAAGATCATTACTAATAATGGATCTAATCTGAATAATAAGATGATGAAAGAGTTGTGTAGTGAGTTCAAGATTGCACACCATAATACTTCTCCTTATAGACCCAAGATGAATGGTGCTGTTGAAGCTGCTAATAAGAATATCAAGAAAGTTATCCAGAAGATGGTTGTCACATACAAAGATTGGCATGAGATGCTGCCATTTGCTTTGCATGGATATCGTACATCTGTCCGCACTTCAACAGGGGCAACCCCTTTCTCTCTTGTTTATGGCATGGAGGTCGTACTCCCAGTAGAGGTGGAGATCCCATCAATGAGAGTCTTGATGGAGGCCAAGTTGACTGATGTTGAATGGGTTCAGAGTTGTTACGACCAGCTGAATTTATTAGGAGAGAAGAGATTGACTGCCACGTGTCATGGTCAGTTATATCAGCAGAGAATGAAGAAAGTTTTTGATAAGAAGGTCAAGCCTCGTGTGTTCCGAGAAGGTGACCTTGTGCTCAAGAAAGTCTTGTCTTTCGCGCCCGATCCCAGGGGCAAGTGGACTCCAAACTATGAAGGTCCATATGTTGTTAAGAGAGCATTTTCAGGCGGTGCTTTGATACTTACAACTATGGATGGGGAGGATTTCACTCGTCCTGTGAATTCAGATGCAGTCAAGAAATACTTCGCCTAAAAATAAAAACAGAATAGCTCGCTAAGTTGAAAACCCGAAAGGGCGGCTTAGGCAAAAATGAGCGTCTCGGTGGATTGAAAACCCGAAAGGGCGATCCAGGAAAAAGTTAGAGACATAAAAAATGAATATATGCATCCCGCTAGATTGAGTACCTCATCCTGGGGCAATCTAGGCAAAAATTAGGGATTTGGCAAGTAACTGCATCCTAACAAGACTGTGTTCTACAACTGTCATCCGTCAGAGATTCTTGTTCATTCGTCGTCAACCAAAGCTTCGAATACATCGAATTCAGAATTGGTGGAGAAATGGTTATTATGTTCAATGTAGCCCTTTTCCAATATATATCACCAATTTCAAACATGTAAAGATCTATGGGGTCTTGCCATTTGCAGGCTACCATTCCATCAAATGAATTTGAGCCTTTTATCCAATTATTTGCACTCTTATTTTGTTTCTATTTCAACAAATATTTTGCATGCTTTTAATTGAGGAAAATATCATTGTTTTAAATAAATGAATTTTTCATAAATTGTTTTTTTAAACAAAGTGAACATTCACAATGATAAAGGATACTTAGGAGACTCTCAGTGCTCTCCCAAGGGTGGTATGATCCCCAACATGGTAAGACATTTGTTCATATCCCTGGCATGACTTCAATCTCTTCCTCCGGAGCCCTTTTAGGGTTCATCCCCGAGTAGAGTTATTGTTGGGTTTACTTACCCCTTTTCCCTTCAGCAGAGCAGTGGTCTTCCTTCCTCAGCAGATGTGTCCTCTTTGGAAGGTTCGGTATTTGGTGGTTGATCCCCAGTATTACTTTATTTCCTCGGATAAATCCCCAGTAGAGTTGTTGGTGTGGTGGATTTTATCTGTGATGGTTCATCCCCGAGTGGTATGCTTGTTGAGATGTTCACCACTCTCCCCTTCAGCGGAAGAACGTTTTTTTCCTCAGCAGTTGTGATCTCCTTGGTGAGATTTGGTATTTGGTGGTTGATCACCAGATTCCTCTTATATCCCTCAGATGGATTCCCCAGTAGAGTTGCTTTTGTGGAGGTTTCTGCCTGTGCAATGATTTTTTTCCCTAGCCGGTTGACTGATGATTCATGTAACACCCTTCTAAAATACCCCAATAATTAATTAAACACAAAATATAAATCAGAGTAGTTATGCAATTTAAGGGTGTCACACTTGACACTTAACACCATTCACCAAAATAACTTGTCATGCTCATTTCACAATCAAAATAAAATATTGCACAATTCGCAGCGGATATGCAAACCATGTAATCACCTTACATGTAAAACTGTTCAACAATCACAATTGAAAACAAAGTAAAACATCCCGTCCCGATGTTACATCTACCAGAGCATGACCCACTAAGGAAACTACACTAGACTCCAAGCACTAGCTTCTACTCAATCACTGCTCGTTACCTGAAACATAGTTGTAAGGGTGAGTTCCTCAATCGATATAATAAGCATTATAAAATATCATGTAATGCTAAGTAATTTAACACATTTCATCACCCAAATCAAATCACACATTCAGCAACGGCAACATCAACTCAAAATCATAATCATACTCAACCCAACACAAAACACACGTATAATATTGGAATACATCCATTCATATTATACGCCATACATACATTATGCAATGAGACTCCATGCATGCGGTACCGACTATTCGTGAACATATAGTTCAACCTCACCGATCAAATCCAGATACGGCTACCAAGCTCACTAGTCCCACTCATTTGAGACCTAGTGACTCACATCACTAATTCCTCACCATGGGAATTAGCTACCACCCCAAGGGCTATGCTATGCACGCTAAATCACCTAGCATGCAAACATCAACAACAATCCACAATAATTCACTCACTAATTCCTCACCGTGGGAATTAGCTACCACCATAAAGGCCATATTATGCACACTAAATCACCTAGTATGCAACCATCAACAATCCACAATGGACATATGCTCACACTCTAAGCCATAAACAGTCCATTCACAATAGCATACATAATAGATATATTCACAACATTATGCACACCATCATACATCATCAATACAATTATCACAGAATCATATTATGTCATGCCACATAATCAATCACAGTATTAGCACACTCTACTAATACCTACACTGCTCAAAACAACGGGAAATTGATCCCTCCTATATCATACACCAATATAGGCCAATCATCAATTGTTCACAATATTTAAAATATCAGTTTTTCTACTTTTCAAACAGTGTTAACCGGTTAACGCCCTGGTTTAACCGGTTAACGCAACACAGAACACGCTTCCTGGCACATTTTAACAGTGTTAACCGGTTAACACCCTGGGTTAACCGGTTAACGCAAGACAGACAGCAATATTTCACAATTCATAACAGTGTTAACCGGTTAACACCCTGGGTTAACCGGTTAACGCAAGACAGAAAGCTGTTCCTGCACTAACACGAAGCAGAATGCAGAATTCTCCGCATTTTCCGCCGTCGGAGGACTTCCGGACCTCCGATTCCAATTCCGTAAAAAGCTACACGTTCGGAAAATCACAACTCACCCAATTATGGATTCAATTACAGCTTTAACATAACTTATTCATCACAATTTTTCAGCACTCATCATCCCAATTAGGGTCAATTCAACGGCTTATTACTACCCATTACATGTTAACCCATAATACCCATTAAACGACGATAAACCCCCCTTACCTGAGTTAATCCGGAAATTGATTCTTCGACCTTCAACAATCGTGAATCCTCCTCTTGAGCCCTAGCCTCTTCTTCTCCCTTTCTCCACTTTTCAGTCGCTTCTTCCTTTTTACGTGAAAACCCTTTTTACCAAATGGGACCTTTATATATATATTCCAACTTTATTATTCCAATAATAATAACCCAATAATATTCTAATTATTTAATTAAATTAATAAATATACTATTAACTTAAATTAAATAATTATCATATTTTATCGGGGTGTTACAACTCTCCCCCACTAAAAGAGTTTTCGTCCTCGAAAACATACCTCAAGCGAATAACTCAGGATAAGACTCCTTCATCTGACTCTCAAGTTCCCAAGTCACATTGCCACCTGCTGGTCCTCCCCAAGCTACCTTTACCAAAGCAATCTCTTTACCCCGCAACTGCTTCAACTCTCGATCCTCGATCCTTATAGGTGATGTTTCAACAGTCAGGTTATCTCTCACCTGTACATCATCTACTTTGACCACATGCGACGGATCAGGAATGTACCTCCTCAATTGAGACACATGAAAAACCTCATGCAAATTCGCAAGTGACGGCGGTAAAGCGATACGATAGGCTACCTCCCCTATCCTCTCCAAAATCTGATAAGGACCAATAAATCGAGGTGTCAACTTCTTCGACTTCAAAGCTCGACCAACCCCAGTTATCGGAGTAACACGAAGAAACACATGATCTCCCTCTTGAAACTCAAGTGACTTCCTCCTCTTGTCGTGATAACTCTTCTGACGACTCTGAGCAATCCTCATCTTCTCCTGAATCATCTTAATCTTTTCCGTAGTTTGTTGAACAATCTCCGGTCCAACCACAACACTCTCACCGGACTCATACCAACATAAAGGTGTCCGACATCTCCTACCATACAAAGCTTCAAACGGTGCCATACCAATGCTCGAATGAAAACTACTGTTGTAGGTAAACTCAATCAAAGGTAAATAACAATCCCAAGCACCTCCCTTTTCCAAAACACAAGCCCTCAAAAGATCCTCCAGTGACTGAATCGTCCTCTCAGTCTGACCATCAGTCTGCGGATGATATGCAGAACTCAATCTCAGCTTAGTTCCCAAAGCCCTCTGCAAACCTTCCCAGAACTTCGATGTAAATCTAGGATCTCTGTCTGAAACAATACTCGACGGAATACCATGCAAACTTACAATTTTCTCAATATACAACTCAGCCAATCTCTCTAACGGATAATCCATTCTGATCGGAATGAAATGAGCCGATTTTGTCAATCTGTCAACAATCACCCAAATAGCTTCAAAATTCTTAATTGTCCTCGGTAAACCAGAAACAAAATCCATACTGATACTATCCCACTTCCACTCTGGAATAGCCAACGGTTGCATTAGCCCAGACGGCTTCTGATGCTCAATCTTCGACTTCTGACAAGTCAAACAGGAATAAACAAAACTCGCAATTTCTCTTTTCATTCCCGACCACCAAAATAACTTTTTCAAATCATGATACATCTTCGTAGCCCCAGGATGAATACTCAGGCCACTACGATGTCCTTCCTCAAGAATACTCTTCTTAAGTTCGGTAACATCCGGAATACACACCCGATTACCAAATTTCAAAACACCATTCTCATCAACTCTGAAGTCACCACCTTGACCTTGATTCACTAGAGTCAACTTATCAACCAAAAGCACATCGGATTTCTGACCCTCTCTAATCTCATCCAGAATACCACTGGTTAACTTCAACATTCCCAATTTAACACTATTGTGAATACTCTCACACACCAAACTCAAGTCTCTGAACTGCTCAATTAAATCCAATTCCTTAACCATTAACATAGACATATGCAATGATTTCCGACTCAATGCATCAGCCACTACGTTTGCTTTACCCGGATGGTAATTCAAACCAAAGTCATAATCCTTCAGAAACTCTAACCATCTCCTTTGTCTCATATTCAGCTCTTTCTGATCAAACAAATACTTTAAACTTTTATGGTCACTGAAAACCTCAAATCTTGACCCGTACAAGTAATGCCTCCATAACTTCAGAACAAATACCACAGCTGCCAACTCTAAATCGTGTGTCGGATAGTTCCTCTCATGAACTTCCAGTTGTCTCGAAGCATAAGCTACAACCTGCTTATTCTGCATCAAAACACCACCCAAACCCAACAATGAAGCATCACAGTAAACCTCAAATGGTTCCGATGGACTCGGTAATATCAGAATAGGAGCAATAGTTAACCTTCTCTTTAACTCTTGGAAACCTTCTTCACATTTTGAATCCCAAACAAACGCTTGGCCCTTTCTAGTCAACATCGTCAACGGTAACGCCAACTTAGAAAATCCCTCAATGAATTTCCTATAATAACCTGCAAGTCCAAGAAAACTCCTTATCTCAAAAACTGACTTCGGAGCTTCCCACTTAGATACCGCTTCTATCTTAGAAGGATCAACAGCAACACCACCTCTTGAAACCACATGACCAAGAAAACTAACCTCTTCTAACCAAAATTCACACTTGGACAGTTTAGCAAATAACTTCTTTTCTCGTAGAACCCCTAAAACCACTCTCAAATGTTCAGCATGCTCTTCTTCAGATTTCGAATACACCAAAATATCGTCAATAAACACCACAACAAACTTGTCTAGGTACGGATGGAAAATCCTATTCATATACTCCATAAATACTCCAGACGCATTAGTCACACCAAAAGGCATTACAGAATACTCATAATGTCCATACCTTGTTCTGAAAGCAGTCTTCTGAATATCCTCAGTTTTCACACGTATCTGATGATACCCCGATCTCAAATCTATTTTGCTGAACACACTCGCACCAACCAACTGATCCATCAAATCATCAATCCTCGGCAAAGGATACCGATTCTTGATCGTCACTTTATTCAGTTGCCTATAGTCCACACACAACCTCATAGTACCTTCTTTCTTCTTAACCAATAACACTGGTGCGCCCCACGGCGACACACTCGGACGAATAAATTTCTTATCCAACAGATCTTCCAGCTGACTCTTCAATTCAGTTAACTCAACAGCAGACATACGGTACGGAGCCATCGATATCGGCCTAGTACCAGGTACCAAATCAATCGAGAACTCAACTTCATGTTCTGGCGGTAATTCATTCACTTCTTCAGGAAACACATCAGGAAAATCACATACCACGGCTAGATCGCAAATCGCCAGTTTATCTTTAGCCTCCAAAGTTGCTAACAGCATAAACAACTCTGCCCCATCTGCTACTGCCTCATTCACCTGCCTTGCTGATAGAAACAAACTCTTTCCTTCCTCAATCTCAGGAAAGATCACAGTCTTATCAAAACAGTTGATATAAACTCGGTTAGACACCAACCAGTTCATACCCAGGATAACATCAATCTGCACTAGTGGAAGACACACGAGGTCCATCCCAAAGTCTCTACCAAAAATACTCAAAGGGCAATTTAAACAAACTGAAGTAGTAGTCACTGAACCCTTCGCAGGAGTATCAATCACCATACTCCCATGCATCTCAGATATCTCTAATTTAAGTTTTACAGCACAATCCAAAGATATAAAGGAATGAGTCGCACCTGTGTCAATAATAGCTACAAGAGGAAAGCCATTAATATAACACGTACCTCGGATCAAACGATCATCTGCAGAAGTCTCAGAACCCGATAAAGCAAAGACCTTGCCTCCCGACTGGTTCTCTTTCTTCGGCTTAGGACACTGTGGGCTAATATGACCCACCTCTCCACAGTTGAAGCAAGTCATAGTCTTCAACCGGCACTCTGCAGCCAAGTGACCACCTTTGCCACACTTGAAACACTTCTTCTCATTACTGGTACACTCATGGAAACGATGTCCAGCCTGACCACATCTGTAACACTTAGCAGGGGCACTGGAGTGTCCCTCACTAGGTCTCCTCATCCCACTCTGTCTCTGGAAACCTTTGCCAGCTGCATACGGTTTCCCACGATCATTCTGATTCTTGCCTTTCCTATCAACCCTCTGCTGATAGCTCTCCGCTCTGGCCTTAGTATCCTGTTCAAAAATCCTGCAACAGTCAACCAAGTCAGAAAACACTCTAATCCGCTGATACCCAATAGCCTGCTTGATCTCGGGACGTAACCCGTTCTCAAACTTCACACATTTTGAAAATTCCCCAGTAGCCTCATCATAGGGAGTGTAATACTTCGACAGCTCTGAGAACTTAGCAGCATACTCAGTAACAGACCGGTTGCTCTGCTTCAATTCTAAGAACTCTATCTCCTTCTTTCCTCTAACATCCTCTGAAAAGTACTTCCTCAGGAATCTCTCTCTGAACACCGCCCAAGTGATCTCAGCATTCCCAGCAGCTTCCAACTCAGTGCGGGCAGCAACCCACCAATCATCTGCTTCCTCTGACAGCATATGCGTACCGAACCTGACCTTCTGGTTATCGGCACACTCAGTCACTCGGAAGATCCTCTCGATCTCCTTCAACCACTTCTGAGCACCATCTGGATCGTATGCTCCCTTGAACATTGGAGGATTGTTCTTCTGGAACTCACTCAGTTGACGAGCAGCTCCCAGTCCCACAACATTCGGATTTCCTCCAAGTACTCCAGCTAGCATACCCAGAGCCTCGGCAATCGCAACATCGTCTCTACCTCTTCCAGCCATCTCTATTCTGAAAACCCAACAAGCTAAAACAATAAGTACTGATAGGGTTACACAACACCTATCACGTACAGGGAAACAGAATAATTACGACTCGACTCGACCGACTATGCTCTGATACCACTAATGTAACACCCTTCTAAAATACCCCAATAATTAATTAAACACAAAATATAAATCAGAGTAGATATGAAATTTAAGGGTGTCACACTTGACACTTCACACCATTCACCAAAATAACTTGTCATGCTCATTTCACAATCAAAATAAAATATTGCACAATTCGCAGCGGATATGCAAACCATGTAATCACCTTACATGTAAAACTGTTCAACAATCACAATTGAAAACAAAGTAAAACATCCCGTCCCGATGTTACATCTACCAGAGCATGACCCACTAAGGAAACTACACTAGACTCCAAGCACTAGCTTCTACTCAATCACTGCTCGTTACCTGAAACATAGTTGTAAGGGTGAGTTCCTCAATCGATATAATAAGCATTATAAAATATCATGTAATGCTAAGTAATTTAACACATTTCATCACCCAAATCAGATCACACATTCAGCAACGGCAACATCAACTCAAAATCATAATCATACTCAACCCAACACAAAACACACGTATAATATTGGAATACATCCATTCATATTATACGCCATACATACATTATGCAATGAGACTCCATGCATGCAGTACCGACTATTCGTGAACATATAGTTCAACCTCACCGATCAAATCCAGATACGGCTACCAAGCTCACTAGTCCCACTCATTTGAGACCTAGTGACTCACATCACTAATTCCTCACCATGGGAATTAGCTACCACCCCAAGGGCTATGCTATGCACGCTAAATCACCTAGCATGCAAACATCAACAACAATCCACAATAATTCACTCACTAATTCCTCACCGTGGGAATTAGCTACCACCATAAAGGCCATATTATGCACACTAAATCACCTAGTATGCAACCATCAACAATCCACAATGGACATATGCTCACACTCTAAGCCATAAACAGTCCATTCACAATAGCATACATAATAGATATATTCACAACATTATGCACACCATCATACATCATCAATACAATTATCACAGAATCATATTATGTCATGCCACATAATCAATCACAGTATTAGCACACTCTACTAATACCTACACTGCTCAAAACAACGGGAAATTGATCCCTCCTATATCATACACCAATATAGGCCAATCATCAATTGTTCACAATATTTAAAATATCAGTTTTTCTACTTTTCAAACAGTATTAACCGGTTAACGCCCTGGGTTAACCGGTTAACGCAACACAGAACACGCTTCCTGGCACATTTTAACAGTGTTAACCGGTTAACACCCTGGGTTAACCGGTTAACGCAAGACAGACAGCAATATTTCACAATTCATAACAGTGTTAACCGGTTAACACCCTGGGTTAACCGGTTAACGCAAGACAGAAAGCTGTTCCTGCGCTAACACGAAGCAGAATGCAGAATTCTCCGCATTTTCCGCCGTCGAAGGACATCCGGACCTCCGATTCCAATTCCGTAAAAAGCTACACGTTCGGAAAATCACAACTCACCCAATTATAGATTCAATTACAGCTTTAACATAACTTATTCATCACAATTTTTCAGCACTCATCATCCCAATTAGGGTCAATTCAACGGCTTATTACTACCCATTACATGTTAACCCATAATACCCATTAAACGACGATAAACCCCCCTTACCTGAGTTAATCCGGCAATTGATTCTTCGACCTTCAACAATCGTGAATCCTCCTCTTGAGCCCTAGCCTCTTCTTCTCCCTTTCTCCACTTTTCAGTCGCTTCTTCCTTTTTACGTGAAAACCCTTTTTACCAAATGGGACCTTTATATATATATATATATTCCAACTTTATTATTCCAATAATAATAACCCAATAATATTCCAATTATTTAATTAAATTAATAAATATACTATTAACTTAAATTAAATAATTATCATATTTTATCGGGGTGTTACAATTCATCCCCCAGAGATTTTGTGATTTCCTGGTATCTCTGATTCCCCGGCAGATTGGATACTCTCCATTGGAATTTTGGGCTTCCTCCCTTGAGATGTAGTACCGGACGGCTGTGTGCCTTCTTCCTTTGGAGCTGTTTCTATTAGAATGTCTGTTTGTCAGCATTCATCATACATAAATCACGCATATGCATGCATAATCTTAACATTTAGATATTCATGTTGCATTTTTTGCCATATATCTATTATTTGTTATCTCCTGCTATCTGGTGATATGTATCTCCCCAAGCAGATGTCGGTGTCTGATCTCTCCATATAGAGTCAGCCCCTTAAGAAGAAAGTGTTTATCTTTCCTGCCATATTCCCCACTGAGTTATATCCTCGTGGACGACGGTTGTTTTCAGCTTCCTCCCAACACATGTATTGGGATGGGTTTCCCTATTGAGTTATATCCTCATTAGGATGAGTCTCGATTCAAGTTGCCTTTTTGGTTTGATCCTAAATTGGCCTCTTATGGCTGTCTTTGGTGTTTCCCTGTGGTAAATGAATAATTGCTCAGTAATCAATAATTATTCACCTTATCCTCATCGGAGTTTGTGGTTTTCTGTAAGACCCCAATTTTGTCCCTAAGATCCCTCATGGCATCATATCATATCATTGCATTTGCCTCAAGGATCATTGTGCACCTTGCCTCCTTCCCTATGGGTTGGTTATCCTTTTGAGAGTGATTTTTGATCACCAAGCATGTTTTTCATTTGTATATCATTGCTTTTTCTTGTTACCACTAACCAAAAGTACAAAAATATGTCATCTAACCTTTGTCTTGCAGATGAAGCAATCAACAGTCAAAGCAGTCAAAGGCAGTCATTGAGCAATAGATGGTGGCCATTCTTGAGAATTTGGACACCACAATCATTATCAAGAGTTCATATGAGCTATAATGTTATTTTGAATCAAAATCCCAAGTGGTAGAGGCTTGAATTTCATCAGAACATTGCCAGGTCAACTGGAGGCCTAGAAAAGTCAACTGCCAGGTCAACTATGGATTTGGAGGTGGGAAGTGATTAGAAATACTTCATTCATGTTCAAACTAGTCTCATTTGACATTTCAAACATCAACATTGAAGAAAATAAAGTCAGGTCAAAACTTTCCAAAAATAGAAAGTAACCTATAATTCAAACTTGCCAAAAATGGAAAGGTTTTAACCCAACTTCAACTTCAAATTACATCATCAAGAAAGCTTCAAATGAAATTTTGTTGAACATGAAAGTTGTAGATCTTTCTCTCCCATTTCCAAAAAGTCCAAGATCATCCATTTCTCATGTGTGGTTAAGGAGATATGATCAAAACATGGCAAGGTGTACATGGAGATTCAAATGTGCATAACTTCTCAACCATAGCTCCAATTCAAGTGGTTCTTTTTTCT
The DNA here is from genome assembly GCF_024323335.1 of Lathyrus oleraceus. Lineage (NCBI taxonomy): Eukaryota > Viridiplantae > Streptophyta > Magnoliopsida > Fabales > Fabaceae > Lathyrus > Lathyrus oleraceus. The sequence continues at coordinate 381,926,844 of NC_066582.1, read as the reverse complement.
AATTTCTCATTTTGACCTCTAATTTCAAAATGTTGCATTGCATTTCATCATTTGTCATCACATAATTATTTGCCAATTCTTGAATTTTTGGAGGGAAATCTTGAAATTTAAAATTGGTGAATTATTTGAGCATTTTGCCATTTCCAATGATTTTAAAAATTTATTTTAAGTGAAATTAACTTGAACTCATGTACTGTTCACATGCCATTTTCATGCATGAGATGAATTTGCTAATTTGCACTTACACCATCATTTTGCTAATCCACTTTGCCAATTGCTTAAACATGATTAAGGGATGATTAACACAGCATATATATAGTAAATCCTAACTGTTTTTCTGCTAACAACATCATAATTTTCAGATCTCAAAATTTTTCACACTTTTTTCTCTCAATTTTTCTTCAAATTTCTTCAAATCAAACCACAATTCATTGCTTAATTCATCATCTAGTATCATCATGGAGCATGTTTGAACCAAGATCCAAGTGAATTCGTGCAATTTGAAGCAGCTCAAGCTTGAAGCTCATCAATGGTGAAATCCAAATTATGTTGAATCACGAGCAATTGGACCTCAAGACCTCTTCCAATCAACTCTACAAGCTTGCTAGAAGATCATTTAAGCATTGCCAGGCCTGGATTCATCGAATTTCAAAACTGCTCTTCAAGAGGTCACGAAATCTTTTCTCTCTTTTCTCAAATTGCTTGTGCTATTGTTGTAGATCTCTCTGTTGTGATCATGCTGAGCTTTAAATCACTAAAAACCATGCCATATTGAGTTAGATTCGAAGGATTAAAGTTTTGATGATGAATCTTGTTTTGTTCGATCCACTTGATTCATGATGATCCATGCCATTTCATTGCTTGATTCATGCTCCATGATGTTTGTGCTACATGATTATATGCTCATTTTAAAAATCTGGAACAAATGTTCATCGTGTTCTTGAACCATTACTGTTCATACGCGCGAGCTGGAGAAGATGAAGTTCAGTAGATTAGGGAACAGTTTTTTATCTCTATCGCCATGCATTTCCGTTGCCTTAGGTGTTTTAGGGTTTAAATTCTATTGGTTGCATGAACCCTCCATGACGCGTTCTGATTGACCAGGCAGAAAAATAAATGAAACGCTGAGTTTTGATGTGGCGCCAGATTTCATAGTTCAAATTAATTCCAATAATTCCTATTATTTCATTTACTCGTTCAATTTTTATTTCATTTTTCATTTGCATCTTTAAAAAAATCATAACAAATCAAATAATTATCCAAAAAATGTGAGGATTTTTGTATTGTCTTCCTTATTTTGTCTACTATTTTGTGATCATTGAAATCAAAGTTGTGCACGGCTGGAAAATCTTTTGCCCTAGGGTTTGTGAACATGTATGTTATTTGTACCTTGCCTTGTTTCTTCATTTGTGAAATGCTGAGTTTTAATCCAATGAATCTGAAAATTGACATGTTGAAACTAGACATTTGGCTTGACATTTTGGTGTTGGTTTGGTATTTTTACCATTTGTATTTTTTGTTTTATGATCATGTGAATGTAGGTGTGACAATTTGTGTCACACCTTTGCTTGTTCATCTTGTGCTATGTGTTTACCCTATCAAATAATGCTCAATTGTTCTGATTTTTTGCATGCTGATCATCTGAGATGTCTTGAATATGCATGAATTTTTTCAGATTTTTGTGAATCATTTCTGATTTAATTGAGATTTTTCTTTCTGTTTCGTCACTTTTGAACTTTAAAATTGCCTTGAACTTCAATTGATCATGAAATTCATTTGGTAAATGATATTGATGTGAGACTTTTTGAAATGTGTCAATAATTGTTTGAAGTTTCATCATGTCAAATTTCAGCTTCTGTTTTGGATTTTTTCCTCATCTTTGACCCTAGGCTTTGACCTAGTGGTTTGCCTCTCATGTTTGAAGCTTTGTTTCAGGTTACACATTCAAGTTACACAATTGATGATGCCTCATCTTGAGAGCATTTGATATTTGCTTTTGATTACTAATGTGTGTTTTGTAGGTTGATGTTGACTCTCTTGAGTTTGACTTTTGGCTTACACATTTTGCTTACTGGTTGACTGTTGATATTAACTGTTGGTTGTTTGTTTGTATAGTGGTACCGATTTGTTTGATGTTTCCACAGGTACATAAGTTGCTTAAGTTCATTTTGAACTTGCTTTTGCTTGGTTGCTTAACCAATTAGGTATAACCTCTCTTCTTCATGTAGTCTGGAAGACCTAGCCTGTTATGTGGTCAGGCACCTGTCTGAAGTCCTCCTTAAGAGGCAATGCTTGTGATTGTTTACTTTTTGTGCCAAGCAGGAAAAGTCCTCTTATGAGGCAATTGGTAGATAAAAGAGATGTGTATTCCATCTCCTACTATTCAGTGTGTCATCCCTTTGCTCACATAACATGTTGATGCATTGTGGATATTAACCCAAGATCTTATAGAGTCAAATCACTTGTGGAGAAGAGTTCCAACTTTCTGAACTCCCACACATTCTATTATTCAAAGCTCTCCCTGACCAGGGATAAGAGCTATGAGGCACACTCCTCACCTCCATTTCATCTGCTTCACCAAAACTCTAAATGTTAAGGTTAAGAGCACAACTTACCCCATTCCAGTGGATTTTAAAGTCTAACCTTGCTTGAGCCTAATTGATTGTATATAGTGTGTGCTAATTGACTTGTTTGTCTATTTACTTGATTCATCGGTGTATATCTGCTTGAGTGTGCCTTAGTGCATTTATCATTATCATTTGTATATCATTTCATAAACTTCGTTTTATAGCATTTTTGCTTTGTCCATGGAGGAGACAAGCATAAGTCCATTACTTGGCAGTTGTTCCTATGATATGGTGTGAGACTAGTGTAAGTCCATTGATTGGCATCTGGTATCATTGTTTTGTTTTAGGAGATTGGTGTAAATCCATTGATTGGTATCCGGTATCCATGTTTGTTTGTGAGATTGGTATAAGTCCATTGATTGGCATCCGGTATCATTGTTTTGTTTTAGGAGATTGGTGTAAATCCATTGATTGGTATCCGGTATCCATGTTTGTTTGTGAGATTGGTATAAGTCCATTGATTGGCATCCGGTATCATTGTTTTGTTTTAGGAGATTGGTATAAGTCCATTGATTGGCATCCGGTGTCCATTTGCTTTGCTCATTTGCTTATTTGCATTGTGGCCTCATTCCAAAGGACACACTTGAATCATCTACATATGATTTCAAGAGGTGAACATCTCAGAAGTTTTACACTCCCTCACCCTCACACCTTTTGTTTCTTTAAACTTCCATTTGTGCATGTTAATCCAAAACAAGAAAAATATTGTGCAAACATTGTCATTTCTTTTCAAATTAGAAACCTAGGCTTTAGGCCTTTGATTTTTTCAAACTCCATTTCATAATATTTCTTTGAATTGAATCTAATCATACTTTGACCCTCTTTTGTGAATAAATCCTAATTGGTTAATCCAACTCATTCAATTGTTTTGTGGCTTTGCCCATTCTTGATAAGCTTTCATACATTAGCTAAAGGTTTGATTTATCCTAATTGGTTGATGTTAATCTCACCTTCTGTCCTTAGTGATTGAATTGTAAGACTTCCTTGCTTATTATAGGGTTAACCCCTCACTAGCAAGTTGAAGCTTTTCTCACATGGTGGACTTGTTGTTTGTATAAGGTTGAGTTTTCTCCCGTGGATAACGAAAGACCTTATGGCTTTTGTTTTAAAATGAACCCACTCATATTTTGGAAATCTTTTAGCCGAACTACGGCGTTTTGATCCTTACCTTTCATGGGAAGGTACGTAGGCAACGGGTTCATCCGTTCAAACACAAAAATGATAATTTGTATATTCTCCTCTCATCCATTCATTCGTGTTTGCACAATAAGCATTTTCATAAACAAATAACATTTCATTTCAACAAGTGTGAAAAGGGCTCCCTAGGAGTACCTAGGACGTTTTGGGTGCCTAACACCTTCCCATTGCGTAATTTACCCCTTACCCAGATTCTCTGATCTTTTCATTAGTTTTCTATGTGTAAAACTTCTTAGACTTTTGTTCTCTTTTTAGCCATTCCTTTGGATAAATAAAAGTGCGGTGGCGACTCGATTCCTTGTATGCTTTGCTTATGGTTTAATCAATAGACCATAGAGCGATGAATACACCGCTACATTTTCTACCCTTATACCGGTAGTTGTAAATCCTATTTTTCCCTCCCCAACGGAGTCTATGGTTTTCTACCCTTATACCGGTAGTTGTAAGTCCTATTTTTTGTGGTTTTCTACCCTTATACCGGTAGTTGTAAGTCCTATTTCTGTGGTTTTCTACCCTCATACCGGTAGTTGTAAACCCTATTTTCCCACCTTCTTTTGGATAATTGCTCTAATTAAGCAATTTTATCCCCAGCGGATCCTCTTCCATTTACCGTTTGTCGGTAATGTTTGTTGTTCCCCTTGATTGGTCATCATTATATACCTAGTTTTGGTATCCCGATGCCTTTCTCCTTTCGGTCGATTTATCCTTTATTAACCCAGTAACCGGTTGTGGATAATCTTCCATGTGAGTATATTATCTACGTTCCGACGGTAATAGATAATATATCTCATGCGCTCTTTGGTCGAAGTCTTTTGTTCTTCCCCAGTTGAGTAAGATTCGTGTCCCTTTGCGGAATCGAATATCCATCCTACCCTTTTTGCAGAGTTAACCGTGTGTTCATCCTAGTTGATGAAGGTTACTTTTCTGTGGTTTTCTACCCAGTATCCGGTAGATGTAATCCCCTCTTTGACGGGTATCATTATCCAATATTCGGTATTGATATTCCCTCTTCTCCCTGGATAGTTGCCCTGTTTACGCAATTCATCCCCAGCGGGTCATCTATCGTCTACCCTTTGTTGTTTATGTCGATTGTTTCTCTCTTGGATTGGTCATCATTATATACCTAGTTTTGGTATCCTGATGTCCTTCCTGTTCGGTCGATTTATCCTTTATTAACCCAGTAACCGGTTGTGGATAATCTTCCATGCGAGTATATTATCTACGTTCCGACGGTAATAGATAAAATATCTCATGCACTCTTCGGTCGAAGCCTTTTGTTCTTCCCCAATCAAGTAAGATTCGTATCCCTGTTTTGGAATTGAATGTCCATCCCATAATCGAGTTTGCGTTCTGCCCTCTTTTTTTGGATGATGAGTGTTTTGGGAATATTCTCCAATTCATGATTTGGTTGGTCACCTATTATATGCCCAGTAACCGGTATCCCTGGTGTTCCTTCCTTCTGCTCCCTATTATGACTTTGGTCCCCTGTGGAATCAGATTTCCCTGAGATGAAATATACCTTTTAGGTCTTCCTCAGATGATTTGGTTGATTGATATCTCTCACCCTTATACCGGTCTTAGATATTCATTCTTCTCGAGCTTGTTGTTCTCTCACCCTTATACCGGTGATCAGATCACATGTCTCATTGAGCTTGTTACCCAATAACCGGTAACACCTCATCCCGCTGCTTCCCCAAGAGAGTCTTTTTAGACTTCCCCAGCGGGGTCCCTTAGTGGATCGTCCTCGTCCGAATTTTTATCCGAAGTATCCGTTGTGGATATTTTTGCTGTGTTGGCATATTCCCCAACACATGCATCTTTGAGTCAGCTCGATGTCCTTCCATTGGATTTATTCCCTTTGGAGACTCTTTTCCCCAGCTTTGAGTCGTGACCTGCTCACGCGATTTCAGTCCTTTACTCCCCAAGTTTTGAGTCGTTCCCTGCTCACGCATTTCTTTCTTATCCCCATAAGAGTCCCCGGTAGAGTCTCTGTCCCATGGAGTGAATTACTCCTATGGATTTTCAATTTCTTCGGATGTCTTTTCTTCTTTGTGGACACATATCCCCACAGAGTTTGTTTGTTTTGCATACATACATTTGCATTATGAGGTCTCTTAGGGACCAAAATTTGTCTCTTTGTTATTATTTAAGCCCATTCTACCGCGTCGAGACGAAGATTTTAACTTTCACTTATCCGACTAGAATATCTTAAATAGGGGCATCTGTAAGACCCCAATTTTGTCCCTAAGATCCCTCATGGCATCATAACATTGCATTGCATAGCCTCAAGGATCATTGAGCATCTTGGCTCCCTTTCCCTTTGGGTAGGGATCTCTTGTGAGTGGTTTGAGATCACCAAGCATGCTTGAATTGTATATAATTGCTTTTCTCATTTTGTTTATTAACCAAAATGAAACCCTAGCTCACGTAAGCTCCTTATAATATCATGTGATCCTCTTCCCAATAAAATACCTCATCTCTTGCACAAAGGATCTTCTTGAAGCTCTTGACCTGGTGATTGCTTAAGCTACAAAGAAAAGATGGTAGAGGCTCAAGCTAATCAAGGCATTTCAAGGTCATCTGAGGACCAAAAGTCAACTGTGCAGTCAATTGAGGGCTATGAGGTGGGGAAATGAGTTGAGACACCTCAATCATGTTCAAATGGGGTCTATTCATCATTCTAAACATCCATCTTGAAGATTCAAAGGTCATGGCAAAAGTTACTAAAAATGGAAAGTGACCTGTAATTCAAAGTTTCCAAATTTGGCAAGTTTTTGGTCCACCTTCAACTTGACTTTTCAATATCAAAGAAGTTTCAAATGGATTTTTGGTTAACATGAAGGTTGTAGATCTTTGTCTCCCCTTTCCAAAAAGTCATAATTCATGTCCATGTGATGAATGGTTGAGAAGTTATGATCATTTGATCACAAGGTGTACATGGAAATTCAAAATGGCATAACTTTTTATACAATGCTCCAATTTGGTTCATTCTTTTTGCAAAATGCTCCTCATATTCAAGGAATCTCAAATTGACCTTATTTGGCTCCATTGTGCAAGAGAAATCATGGCCAAAAGTCACATTATTTCACATTGGTTCAAAGGAAGGTATCATGCTAAAAATCAGTATTCATGAAAGACCAAGGCAAGGCTTCAATTCAGCATTCTTCATGAACCATATTTGAGTGAGAATAAGCCATTGCATGGAGAAGAGCACGCGTATTATGGGCATGAGACCCAATTTTTCATTTTTGCAAATTGCTTCAATACTCACTAATCATGATTAAACAAAGGCTAATGTGATTATCATTGTGATTAGCATGGAGTATATAAACTGAAACCCTAATCATAACTGCATAACAGAACCATTTGAGATCAAATTCAAGAAACTCTCAAAAATTTCTCTCTCTTCGATTTGCATTTTTCTTCACACAATTCTCCAAGATCTTTGCATATTCTTGTTCTTGGAGCTTCACTGAGCAAGATTCATCGTTTGTTTGGAGCAATTGAGCCAGAATTTGAGCAGATCAAGAGCATGAGCATGGCGATGGAATTTGAAAATTGAAGAAGAATCAAGAGGTTTCAACCACTGCTTTTTGCTTAAAGCTTCATAGGAAGATCAAAGGAGAAGATCTGGAGCTTATGAGCGCTTGAGAGCACGAATTCAGCAACTTCCACTTCAAGGATTTTAATTGATGTGGTGAACTCATGAGCTTATTTGAGTGCCAAGGCATTTATGCATTGAATTGTGCAACTGTTAGGTGGTTTCACTGTTTGTCTGTTGGTTTAATGACTGAAGTACTAACTGGTTAGTCTTTGTACAGGTACTTTAGTTGCTTGCTTGCTTTAGCTCTTTCTTGAGCTTTGGATTGTGGTTGATACACCACTCAGGTAGTTAGCTTCTTACTTGATATAGTCTGAAGTCCTGTCACCTTTTTGGCCGGCATTTTGCTGGCAAGTCCTCCTTCAGAGGCTCTGTTTGTGTTTGTTTAAGATTGTGCTCAAAGACCTCCAAGATGAGGCGTGTGATATTTGATAAGTCCTCCAAGAGTAGAGGCAATTGACGGATAAAAGGGATTAGTAGCCAATCCCCCGTTATTCAGTGAGTCGTTCTTTATGCTCGCACTACGTTCTGATGCTTCTGAACATGTACCCAAGATCTTTGTCTAGTGTCTGTCAAGTGGAATAGGATCCCACTTTCTGGATCCCCACGCTTTATTTGTCATGAGCTCACCCTGGCCAGGGTTAAGAGCATGAGGTCTCATCCTCATTACCATTTTGATCAGCTTCACCCTAACGTTCAATGTTAGTGGTTAAGAGCTCACTTGATTACCCATTACATTTTGGCTTGTTTGTCGAGGTTGACATGACCCCTCTTGACTAAAGCCCACCCATTGTTTGAGCCTCTTGTATGTATATAGTGTGTGATGTTTTTTTTCTTGTGAACTTTTGATGTGTGTGCTCTTGAACTAGGAATTTCCATTTGAGCTTAATTTGAAGGATCATTACCATGTTTATCTAAGTGGAAGATACAAGATACATTGAGGATCTCTTATGAGACTTGTGTGATTGCTTATGCTTTGTGCTTGCTTATTCCAAAGGATGGGATCTACTTGGATCATCAATATGATCTCAAGAGAGGAACTCCTAGTGTGGTTTCATTTCTTATCCCTCACCTTTTTTGTTCTCTTTAGGACTTAACCCTTCTTCTTCATCTTTCCACCCTAACCCCCGCCAAAATCTTTTGTGCAAACATTTGACTATTGTTTTCAACATTAGAAACCTAAGCCTTATGCTTTTGATTTTCAAACTTTCTTTTCATAACACTCATTTTGAATTGAATCTTTAAGTCAACTTTGACCACTTTTGTATATACTTCTAATTGGTAAATATAACCCATCCAAATTTCTTTTGTGGTTCCAATGTCCACTTTCTTAATCAAATTTTCCATAACCTTTAGCTAATAGGTTTGAGTTATCCTTGTGGTAGATGTAATACTCACCTTTGTCCTTAGTGATGGAAAATAAGCCTTCCATGCTTATTATATGGTTAACCCCTCACTAGCATGTTGAAGCTATCCTCACATGGTGGACTTGTGGTTTTAGGTTGAGTTTTATCCCTTTGATAACAAAAGACCTTAAGGCTTTTGTACCAATCAATCCACTCATTTGTTTTTGAGATTTTTACCCCGAACTACGAGGTTTTGATCCTAATCTTTTTATAAGAGGGTACGTAGGTAATGGGTTTATCCATCCAAACACAAAATGTAAATAACTTGTATATTCTCTTCTCATCTCTTCAATCATGTTTGCACAAATAAATTTTTCACAAAACAATAACCTTTGCAGCAAGTGTGAAAAGGGCTCCCTAGGAGTACCTAGGATGTTTTGGGTGCCTAACACCTTCCCATTGCATAACTAACCCCCTTACGCAGATCTCTGTTTCTTTTACTAGTTTTGTTTGTAAAACTTTTAGGTTTTTGTTCGCTTTCTAACCATTCCTCTGGATAAATAGAAGTGCGGTGGCGACTCGACTTTGTATGATTTACCTTGGATTTAGTCAATATCTCCAATGGTAATGAATACACCGCTACACAATATAGTCCTTAGAAGCCCAGGACCTTAGTTTACCAAGCCCATCTTGGCCTATTCTTAAGATGTAGTGCGAAAGTCGTTCAAGTGTAAGATTTGATACGATTGTTACGCGATACTACACTCATAAGAGTCTCTCTTGAGAATATTTTTGGAAAACGAGTAGTCGTTTCTCCGATAATATCCGAAAGATGGGATGATGACTATGGGAACCTCTTGTAGAACATGTTTGGCAGGTTAAACCCTAGTACACTCCCTTTGGGTGGTTCTTAACCGAGACTCCATGCTCGTGACTTGCAACAAACCCTTGATTCATGGTTGATCCGTTCATGTATCCTTAATATCAATGGAACTTGGGTGTTGATAAGGTGTAAACCATAATCCACCAAAATGGATGATTGATATTAACGATGACATAATCCATCCCATGACCTCTGTTTGGTGTCCTTTGATTGATCCTTGAGTGTGATTGTTGCATCCATGCATTCATGCATTCATACACATCCATGTCATCAACATTAAGAGAGTTTTCAAGGAACTTAAGAGGTATATTTGCCAATTTTCAGACATGGAAAGACAAAGAAGGAATACAAAGAAGTACTGTTTCAGACAGCCTGACTTGAAAGAGTTAAGGAATTTGACATCCTATGTACTAGATCCCTTGGGTTTCAAGGCTCGTTTCGGGAAGCTTCTTTCTCTTCTAACTACTCAAGTGGATGAAGGATTGATGAGTGTATTGGTGCAGTTTTATGATCCCCTATACCGTTGCTTCACTTTTCTGGATTTCCACCTTTTGCCTACGCTTGAGGAGTATGCTTACCTTGTGGGTATACCTATTCTAGACCAGTTGTCGTTCAGTGTCTTAGAGAGTATTCCTACTTCTCAAGAGATAGCTGATATGTTGCATATAGATGAATCTCTGGTTGGTGCTCATATGACTACCAAAGATGGAATTCAAGGTCTCCCTTCTGAGTTCCTCATTGCTCAAGCTACTATGTATGGGAAGGCCATGAGTGAGGACACCTTTGAGGCCATATTTGTACTTCTCATCTATGGGCTAGTGTTGTTCCCCAACATCGACAAGTTTATGGATGTGAACGCTATTAGGATTTTCTCTACTCTTAATCCCATTCCGACTCTGTTGGGCGACACTTACTTTTCTTTGCATATGAGGAATGCAAAGGGTGGTGGTGCCATTGTGTGATGTTTGCCTCTGTTGTACAAGTGGTTTATTTCTCACTTGCCGCAGACGGTCGCCTTCAAGTAGAACAAAGGATGTCTACGGTGGTCCACGAGACTTATGTCTCTCACTAATGATGATATCTTTTTGTACAACCGTGTGTATGATGGTGTACATATTATTGACTCTTGTGGTGAATTCTCCTATGTGCCTCTTCTTGGTACATGTGGTGGGATTAACTACAACCTTGTTTTGGCATGTCGTCAGCTTGGGTTCCCCCTAAAGGATAAACCCAATAACATTCTGTTAGAGGGTGTGTTCTTTCAGGAGGGTAAAGATCCCCAAGGCTTGAAAGGCAAGATGGCTCGCGCTTGGCGCAAGATTCATAGGAAAGGAAGGAAAGAGCTAGGACCGAAGAATTGTATTGCTTTGGAACCTTATACTTCTTGGGTTAGGAGGAGAGCTGTTGAATACCTCATGCCTTACGAGTGTCCGAGACCTACACCTTTGGTTGTGGTTGGGCCTTCAACCATCCTTGACCAAGGAGTAGAGGAGTTAAGAGACGAAGACCGTTCACGTGCTTGGATCCGTGAACGAGAAGAGTTGCTTCAACATATTAAAGAGAAGGATGCTTTGATTGATTTCCTCGAGCATCAGGTTATTGATGATCCTAATGATGCGTGGACTTCTCTACTTCCTCAGTCTTCCAGGTTTTGGAAGAGGAAGTACGATCGACTCGCCAAGGAGAAGGCAGATATGGAAGCAGCCTATGAGAAGGAGGTGAAGAGGCTTCGTGCATCCTATCTTCCAGTCTCTCGAGCTTTAGATGATTGTTTCTAGGGATCCATAGGATGATCATTTTCCTTCTCTCTTGTATTTGGTTACCAATGTTGTACTTCTTTAATGTAAAGACATTCCCCATATTATTATTGATATTGTATTTCCATATGTAACAACTGTTTAATATTTCCAACGTTTGCAAATAGAACTCTCCAGGCTTCGTGGTCTAACTTTGTGTTCTTCATTTATTTTGAAGACAAGCTGACTCACCGGTACTATACCAGAGCCAACTCATCGAGATTGATGGATCATTTGGAAAAAGAGAACCGTGAGCTGAAGGAAGAAGTAGCCAGATTGACTTCTCTGATGGAGTCATTCATGGTTGCCCAGAGCCAGTCTTCTCCAACACCCTTAATTCCTCCCCAGAGGATGGTCATTTCTGAGATCATGACTTCTACTGTCCCTGCTGCAACAACCCATTTTGCGCCATCTATGCCGGCCGGGTTCCCGTGGGGAATGCATTCCAATTTCATGCCAGAGGGTTTCGCTCCTACTCTTGCTTCTTTGTCGGCATCTAGCCCGGTCCTTTAAGTGCCACCTCCCGTTGTGCACACATTACCAAGAGCTGAAGATACCATCTACCATTATGAACCATCTGAAGGTCCAGATGTTTACGAGAAGATGGATGATATGAAAGACCAATTCCTTCAGCTTCACAAGGAACTGAAAACTCTGAGGGGGAAGGACCTCTTTAGTAAAAGTGTTGCTGAGTTGTGCCTTGTGCCCAACGTGAAAATCCCTATTAAATTCAAAGTACCTGACTCTGAGAAGTATAAGGGAAACACATGCCCTCTCAGCCATCTTGTGATGTATGCTCGCAAGATGTCGACGCAAACTGACAATGACCAATTGCTCATCCACTATTTCCAGGACAGTCTGTCCGGTGCTGCTCTCCAGTGGTACATGGGTCTGGAAAGTTCGAACATCCGCTCTTTCAACGATCTTGGCGAGGCCTTCATCAAGCAAGATAAATATAATGTGGATATGGCTCCTGATAGGGACCAACTGAGGGCAATGTCCCAGAAAGAGAAAGAGACCTTCAAAGAATACGCCCAGAGGTGGCGCGAGTTGGCAGCTCAAATAGTGCCACCCCTTGAGGAGAAAGAGATGACCAAGATCTTTTTGAAGACCTTGAGTTCATTCTACTATGAGAAAATGATAGCCAGTGCTCCCTCAGACTTCACCGAGATGGTGAATATGGGAATGAGACTGGAAGAGGGGGTCCGTGAAGGACGTTTAACTCGAGATGAAGGCTCTTCAGCAAAGAGATATGGAAGCTTTGCAAAGAAGAAGGAGGGAGAGGCACATGATGTGTCTTCCCATGTCAAGAGAAGACCCTCTGTGAAGAGGAAGATTGCCCGCCCCATTAACAACCAGCATCAGGTGGCTCATATAGCACCTATTTTCAGAGAAGCCCAACATTATCAACAACAACAATCTCAGCAACATCAGCAACAACAACAGCGTCCACAACAATAGGCATACCAGCCTCGAAACAATAACAACAATACCAGCACCAACTACGAGAAGAAGAGGGTCACCTTTGATCCAATTCCGATGACTTATGCTGAACTCTATCCATATTGGATTGATAGAAAGTTAATCACTCCACGAGACCCTCCCGTTGTACCTGCTAACCCCCAGTGGTGGTACAAGCCCGAGCTTCACTGCGTATATCATTCCGGTGCTATCGGACCTGACGTGGAGAATTGTTATCCCTTGAAGACCAAGGTGCAAGACCTTGTGAGAAGTGGGATTTTGTTTTTCGAGGACGTAGGTCCGAATGTGAAGAAGAACCCATTGCCCGAGCATGGGAAATCTGTCAATATGGTCCAGGGCTGTCCTGGCAAGTACAAGGTCAACTACGTCAGTCATATTCGGCAATCGCTGGTCGAGATGCATCGTTTGCTGTGTGATTATAGCCATTATGAACATGACCATGATAGATGTCGAGTTTGTTCTGTTAATCAGAGAGGTTGTCGCCAGGTGCGCAAGGATGTTCAAGAAATGATGGATGAAGGAGTCATTGAGATCCTTTAAAACAGAAATATTGATGAAGACGCTGTTGAAGTCAACGTAATTTCTCCTGTATTCTGGATACCTGAGCCTGTTATCATCAAGTATGATGGTAGAAAGCAAAAGGTTTCTCCTGCTCTGACTATAAAGCCAGCCAGCCCGGTACTGTATTCTTTTGAGAAGGCGGTCCCCTATCGCTACAATGATGTAGCATTGGAGAATGGGAAAGAGGTGCCCCTGTCCTCTTCATCTGTTGTTAATATTGTCGACGTCAGCGGCCTGACCCGCAACGATCGTGTTTTCTCGGCTCCGCCAAAACTGCAAGCTGACGCTCGAAGGAATGACAATACTGATTATGCTGAAAGCCCGATTGGGAATGCTGTGAATGCTCCAAATCCGACACTTGTTGCTAAACCTACTCCTACATTGAGTACTCCTGCTTCTGCTGGCCCGAGTGGCAATGCGAAAGAAGACTATGATGAGATGCTGAGGCTCATCAAGAGAAGTGAGTACAACGTGGTTGATCAGCTTCTGCAAATGCCATCCAAAATCTCTGTTTTATCATTGTTGATGAATTCAGAACCACACTGAGAAGTTATGCAGAAGGTGTTGGATGTGGCTTACGTGGACCACGACGTCACAATAGAGCAATTTGACAGTATTGTTGCAAATATCACCGCCTGTAACAATTTAAGTTTTTGTGACGCTGATCTCCCCGATGAGGGAAGAGACCACAACTTAGCATTACACATATCCATGAGCTGCAAGGATGATGCCATGTCCAATGTGCTGGTGGACACTGGGTCATCATTGAATGTATTGCCAAAGACCACTCTTATGAAGTTGTCATATCAGGGGCCTCCCATGAGGCAAAGTGGAGTAGTTGTGAAGGCTTTCGATTGGTCTCGCAAAACTGTGATTGGTGAGGTTGATCTCCCAATCAAAATCGAACCAAGTGATTTCCATATTACCTTCCAGGTTATGGACATTCACCCATCGTATAGCTGTCTCTTGGGCAGACCACGGATTCACGAGGCAGGCGCCGTGACATCCACCCTACACCAGAAATTGAAGTTTGTGAAAAACAAGAAGTTGGTGGTGGTAGGGGAGAAAAGGCTCTCCTGGTTAGCCATTTGTCTTCCTTCTCTTATATAGATGCTGAGGATGAAGTTGGAACTCCGTTCCAAGCTTTATCTATTGTTGAACCTATTAAGAAGGGAACTCCTTCATTTGCTTCCTATAAAGATGCAAAGTTGGCCATTGAGCATGGTGCAACTGCTGGCGTGGGGCAAATGATTGAGTTGGAAGACAATAAGTCCCGGGCTGGCATAGGCTATTTTTCTGGGGTCTTCAAAAAGCAAGGTTTGTTCAGGAGTGGAGGTTTCATCCACATTGGTCAAGAAGAAGAGGCTGTAGCCATTCTGGAAGAAGACGAAGAGGATTCTGGCAATTTCATCATCCCTGGAGGGATCTGCAATAATTGGGTCGCTGTGGATATTCCGACAGTTATCCATAAGTCTAAGTAATGTTCATTGTGTTTGAAAACCCTTCTCCCATGCCAAAAGGAGAAGTGATGACATTGTTGGCGCATAAATACAATGATATTTTCATTCAATAAATTCATGTTAAATGTTTGTTTTTCCAATTATTTTCCCTTTTCGCTTTTGCATGAAATTGGTGATCACATAAAACCCTAAATAAGAATAAAATCAATCTACATAATGATTTGCTTTGTTTGAATTCTAAAGTTTCTTTTATATCCAAAATCATTATCCAGGTTAATCAAACCCATTGAACATAATGATCCAACACCATCTCCCAACTTTGAATTCCCTGTATTTGAGGCGGAAGAAGATGATGTTGAAGAGATTCCTGACGAGATTACCCGTCTACTTGAGCACGAAGAGAAGATCATTCAGCCGCATCTTGAGAATCTGGAAACAGTCAACTTGGGGTCTGAAGATTGTGTGCGAGAAGTGAAGATTGGGGCACTCCTGAAAGAATTTGTTAAGAGGGAGTTAATTGAGTTGCTACGCGAATATGTTGACGTCTTTGCCTGGTCATATGAAGACATGCCTGGCCTGGATACATATATTGTGCAACATTTCCTGCATTTGAAGCCTGAGTGTGTGTTGTCGCAACGCGAAAAACAACCAGCGGAAAAAATATTGTTTACAGAGCCGCCACCGACGCTATTCATCCTATGACGGAAAGGGAGCGCAGGACTAACCTAAGAAATGGAAAGGAATGGTCTTACGACCAGAGATTACAAGGTACGGGAGTCGGTTACGCAAGGGGAAGGTATTAGCACCCCTCATGTCCGCCGTACTCGACGGGATCCACGCTCAAAAGATAGCTCAAAGAATAGGAAAAGGTTGCTAATAAAATTGCTCGAAGAAATCACACACAAACTAGAATAAACAGGTGAAAGAAGAAGGAGGAAGTGGACTCGGCAGGATGTTGCATATCCTGGGCCTGCGTAGTTTGTCAAAAACAAAACATCAGAGTCAACGTAGTTCGGGGAAAGGGAGGCATGCTCGCTAGGATATCGCATCCTATGCCTACGTATCTTCTCTATCCAGAGAAGAATCAGAGCACTCGTAGCTCGGCTAACGCACTCCGAAACAAAACACCAAAAAGAGACGCCGAGATGTCGAAAGAAACACTCAAAAGGAAACAGAATGCCAATACATGGACTTACATCTGACTCCTAACAATAAAAAGGAAACAGAATGCCAGTACATGGACTTACATCCGACTCCAAACAATCAGCACAAACAAGGAAACAAAATGCCAATGCATGGACTTACATCCGACTCCAAACAAAAACAAACGCTAACCAGCAAACACCAAAGATGAACCCCAAAGATGAACCCCAAGTGATAACAATTGTTGCAGATGAACCCCACAAATGATCCCCAACTGAATAACAAACCCCACAAATGATCCCCAATATGAATAATAAAAGAAATCCTCAAGGTATAAACATACCATACACGCACACGCTGAACAATTGAGTACTCACACTGAAGAAGACAAACAAAGGGTGAACACACACAAAACAACAAAAAAAGAAAAGGTTGCCCGGAGAGATTGCTTACAACCTCCTGCCTACGTATCTCATCTGGTATGAGAATCAGGGCGACGTAGTTCCCCTTAATAGGGGTATAACTCTCTCCTACCCAGAGACCAGGGAAACAACAAACTAATAGGGAGACTAAGACTCGAGCCTAATAGTTGTCATGCCAGCAACAATCCCTAAGTTGAGGTCTCTAATCAGAATCCTAACTCACACAGGAAGCAAGTCAATTCAGAGGAAAGTAAATAACCACACCAACACAGGTGAACAAGAATCACACACTATATCCAGACAAAAGGCTCAAACAATGGGTAGGCTTTAGTCAAGAGGGTTCATATCAACCTCGACAAACAAGCCAAACTGTAAGGGTGATCAATTGGGCTCTTAACCACTGACATTAAACGTCAGGGTGAGCAGATCAAAATGGTAATGAGGATGAGACCTCATAGCTCTTAACCCTGGCCAGGGTGAGCTCATGACAAAGAAAGCGTGGGGATCCAGAAAGAGGGATCCTATTCCACTTGACAGACACTGGACAAAGATCTTGGGTACATGTTCTAGAGCATCAGCACGTAGTGCGAGCATAAAGAACGACTCACTGAATAACAGGGGATTGGCTACTAATCCCTTCTATCCGTCAATTGCCTCTTCACTTAGGAGGACTTATCAAGTAACACATGCCTCATTTAGAGGTCTTTGGCACAAATGTAAACAATCACAAACAGAGCCTCTTAAGGAGGACTTCCAGCCAAATGCCTGCCAAATAGGTGACAGGACTTCCAGACTACATGAAGTAAGAGAATAGCTACCTAAGTGGTGTATCAACCACAATCCCAAAGCTCAAGCAAGAGCTAAAAGCA
Source organism: Lathyrus oleraceus (assembly GCF_024323335.1). Lineage (NCBI taxonomy): Eukaryota > Viridiplantae > Streptophyta > Magnoliopsida > Fabales > Fabaceae > Lathyrus > Lathyrus oleraceus. The sequence continues at coordinate 381,909,457 of NC_066582.1, read as the reverse complement.
AGCAACTAATGTACCTATACAAAAGCTAAACAATTAATATCTCAGACAAACAATCAGAAAACAAACAGTGAAACCATCCAACTGTTACACAACTCAATGTACAATGGTCAAGCAATTAAATGAAGAAATGAGCTTAACACATCAATTTAAATCCCTACAAAACACAAATAGGTCAGAACACAATTCAATTTTCATCTCAAAAGGTGAGCAACTCCACCATTAATGCTAAGTGTCCAAACCTGAAACACAAGACAAGGTTAGTTCCTGTACAAAACACTAGTACAAAGACTAGGTCCAAAACCAAACCAAATGATCAAAACAGAAGTCAATCTTTTGCATAAAGCAAGTTCAAACATATCACAAAATGTCCTCAAAAGGACCAGTAACAATTCATAAGGCAAGTATCTCAAATGGTTCATGCTATTCAAAGACCAACAAATGAGCACAAAATGGACATCCAAATTAGAAAATCCAAAACAAAACAGAAAAGCATGCAAAGACTTTGAAATGTTTTATGTGAGTTCCACATATCATGAATGATCAACATGCAAAATATCAAATCCAGAAGAGCTCAAATGATAGATGAATAAAAATGCACAAATGCAAGGTCAAAAATGTGACACAAATTGTCACATACATCTTTATGTGTCAAAAGCAATGAATACAAAATGAGAAAAAATTCAAACCAGTGCTCAAAAATTCATGTCACATGTGAAGATAAAGCATGCAAAAATTCAGACCAATTGGATCAACACATAGCATTTTACAAAGCATTGAATGCAACATGTCAATTTAGCACAAGGTTCAATCAAAAAAATCACAAATAAAAATCCAGCACACCACAAATCATGAAAATAATGCTATAAAAACTAGACATTAAAACAAGACTATGAAAAGAAAATGGAGTCAAATTGGATCATTTTCCTATTTTTTATGATTTTTTAAAGATGAACAAAATATTTGAAGTAATAAAAGAAATGGAGGGAAAAACAAAATTTGAATTAAATCTGGAAAAGATAACAACCACATGATCAGGCGCGAAAACACATCCAACGGTCCACATTTGAAACTCCAAAACGCGCAGTTTCATTAAATTACATGGCAGCACAATCAACAGTCAACAGCATACATGGCATGGTCAAGGCAATGAGAACCAATCATACGCACACAAAAGCGCCTACATAAGCAACCACGTCATTAAATGAAACGAGGCGTTTCACTTAACCATATCATCAGCCCAATCATCCAGTCAAACAAATCGTGGCAAGGTCAAGGCGAGCATAGCCAATGAAACAAACACACAAGCGCATACGTGGACGCCACAGAGGCAAAACCCTAAGTAAAAGTTGCAGACGACGGAGCTATTCTCCGATCGTCTTCTCCGACCATATCCACGGCGGAGCTACATCAAATTTTTCCAGAATTCTACAAGCTATACACAAATTGAATCAGCATTCAACATACATCTCAAATATCATACTCAATCGTCCTAAATCATCATGAATTCTCTGGATCGAGCAAAAACATATATGACATCAAAACTGAAAGTTCACATACCAGGCTCAATAATTAACCGAAATCAATTCTAAGCATATCAGCACACTCAGCTAAGCAAGATCTACACGATCATATCAAGAAAATAGCAAAAAGAGATGATCGATTTTTCACCTACTTGAAATGCAGTTTGTTGAATTCGCGCGATCAAGCTCTCAAACTCTCAAGATCTTCTTCCTTAACCTTGCCTTGAAGCTTTATGCACAAAGAATCACTTGAAACCAACTGGATCTAGCTTAATTTCAGAAATCCATCGCCATGGTGAAGCACTCGATCTGCTCAAAATTAAGCTCAATTGTCCCAAATAGAGGTTGAATCTTGATCAATGAAGGATGATGATCAAGATTATGCAAAGAAATTTGGTGTTTGTGTGGAGAATTTGAAGTTTCGAAGAGAGAGAATTTTGGAGGGAATTTGAGATTTGAGATCTGAATTCTGTTATTTTTTCAATTATGGTAAGGGTTTGGCTTATATATGATGTGTTAATGACATTTAAATCCCAATTAACCTTTCCCTAATCATGATTAGTGAGATGTAAGGCAAAATTGCAAATTTGCAAATTTGCAAATGTGAGCTTGCATGGCCAATCCACACGTGCACTTGCTCATGTAAAGCTTGGATTTCACTTAAAATTAACCAAGGATCATCATGGAATTGTTGGTTTGCTTGTACCATAAGCCAATTTTGAATTATGAAATTTCCCTCCAAAATGAATATGAATGGGATATTGAGCATACAAGCTTCTCTCATGCATGGCAATGGTTCATTTGAAATGTATTGGTCATGAGGAGTATTTTGCAAAAAGAATGGACCAAATTGGAGTTTTGTATCAAAAGTTATGTCACTTTGAACTTCCATGCACACCTTGTGATCATTTGGCCATAACCCCTTAACCATTCATCATTTGAACATGAAATAGGACTTTTTAGAAAGAGGAGACAAAGATATTCAACTTTCATGTCCACCAAAAATCCATTTGAAGCTTCTTTGATCTTGAAAATTAACTTGAATGTGGACCAGAAACTTGCCATTTTTGGAAACTTTGAAATTACAGGTCACTTTCCATTTTTGGAAACTTTTGCCATGACTTCAAAATCTTCAAGATAGATGTTTAAAATGACAAATGGACCTCTTTTGAACATGACTGAGGTGTCTCAACTCATTTCCCCATCTCATAGCCCTCAATTGACTGCACAGTTGACTTTTTGGTCCTCAGATGACCTTGAAATACCTGATCAGCTTGAGCCTCTACCACTTGGGGAAATTGCTCAAAAATGAAACCCTAGCTCATGTAAGCTCTTCATAACAATCATGTGATCCTCATCCCCAGAAAATTCCTTTGAGAAACCCTAGTTGGAAGAATGGCATTAATTAGGGTTGACCAGAGGTCACAACCCTAATCCAAAGGAACTTGAGAATGAACAATGAAACCCTTGATGATGATAGAACCATGATGATGGTAATATATCCTTGCAAACAAGATAAAGCTCAAAACCTTTGAAGAACCAATAAAACCCTAATTGAAGTACAAACCCTCAGATGGTTGACAATCAATTCATAGAGACCCTCAGGCTTGAATCATGTAACTTTTCCATCTTTTGAAAGACTTTGGAGGATGAACTTCTCATTTCCATGTGATATGCAAAATGCAATGCCTAATGCCCTAAAATATGGAATGCACTGTGCTAAACTAATATTAAGAAGAGGAGGGCAAATTTTGAGGTGTTACAGCTGCCCCTATTCAATCCACTATGAACCTGTCGATATGAACAGCCTCGGCTTTCATATGATCAGGGTGAAGAGTGGTTGAATACAAAAAACAGACGAACAATTTGCACTCCGCTGGGAATTAAGTAACAATTCATGTCAGAATCGGCAAAGAGGTAGTCTTGAAAGAAAAATCCGTCTGGTACGGTGAGAGTCGGCCTGAATACCGAAAAGAATGTTAACCTGGATACCAAATTTTGAGGTGTTACAGCTGCCCCTATTCAATCCACTGTGAACTTGTCGATATGAACAGCCTCGGCTTTCAGATGATCAGGGTGAAGAGTGGTTGAATACAAAGAACAAACGAACAATTTGCGCTCCACTAGGAATTAAGTAACAATTCCTGTCAGAATCGGCAGAGAGGTAGTCTTGAAAGAAAAATCTGTCTGGTACGACCTGCCCGTCCCAGATATACTTTAACTTCTGGTGCAAAGTCGAAGTTACTGCCTCAACAGCATGTATCCATGGTCGACCCAACAAGCAACTGTATGCCGGCTGAATGTCCATGACATAGAACACAGGCTTGAACACCTCGGGCCCAATCTTCACAGGGAGCTCAACTTCCCCAAACACAGCCCTCTTAGAGCCATCAAACGCTCTAACCACCAGATCAGTAGACCTCAACACCACTCCTTCATAATCCAACTTTCCAGGGCCTTCTTAGGCAACACATTGAGTGACGAGCCGGTATCAACCAGAACGTGTGAAAGCACTGCTCCTTTACACTACATCGAAATGTGTAATGCCTTATTATGATTACGCCCATCCACAGTAAGATCGAGATCAGTGAAACCCAACCCATGGCTGGCATTGATATTTGACACCACTGTCTCCAACTGATTGACCATTATCTCCTGCGGGACATAGGCCCTCTTCAAGATTTTTAACAAAGCATCTCTGTGGCCTTCTGAGCTTAACAGCAAAGATAAGATTGAAATCTTGGACGGAGTCTGCTGCAAATGGTCAACAAGTTTGTACTCAGACTTCTTGGTGATCCTTAAAAACTCCTCAGCTTCATCATCAAGCTCTTTCTCCGACCCAACAGGCGTCGGTGCCGCTTTAGGAGTACCCTCATTCACCACCTGCTTACCTTTTTCCCTGGCTAAAGCCTCGGCCTTATCTCTCTTTTCTTTTTCTGCATCCCCACTCCTTAACGTGTCAAGTGCAAACAACCTCCCGCTGCGAGTGAAACCACTAAGTCCGACATTATCCACCTTTGAAACAGTGGTATCACCTGCAGCCTGATCTTCCTGCTTCTCTCCATTACAATACACCTCCCCACATTAGTCCCATGACACAACATCATCATTTTCATATGGAATGGGTCTCGGTACCGTGATGGTAACTGGAGCCGCATCTGCCGGCGCTGACAAGTAGACAGGGTCAAAGTAAATGGTTATTGTGGAAACATCCTCCTTCTCCAAATCAACCTTCTCAAATCGGAGACTTCCCTCATCCATCATTCTCTGAACCGTCTCCCTCAATACTACACAACCATTAGCAGCGACAATGCAAGCAGCACAACAATTATCACAACCAGGAAAAACTTCATTCTTCAACAACTGTCTCTTGACCACAGCCATGGGAGTCCTTAACTGATCCACATCCATCACCCTAATTTTCCTCTTATCCTCCGAAATTGTATTCACCCCCATATGACCATGCGTCGGCATGGGATTAGCATTAACATTTGGTGATGGTGCAAAATTGATGGCTTTAGAATCTACCAAGTCCTGAACAACATGTTTAAAGGTCTTGCAACCCTCAATATTATGCCCGGGAGCACCAGAATGGAATTCGCACTTGGCATTCTCATCATAATTGGCAGGCCTCTGATCCGGTCTTAACGGAGCCAACGTCCTCAGCTGAACCAACCCCAGACCTTTCAATTTCTTTAACAGAAATGCATACGTCACGGGTGGCCTATCAAACTGACGATCAGTCATCCTTCCTCTCACTTGATACCCGGCCCATTGTGTTCTATGCTGAAATGGTTGCTGTTGTTGTTGTTGTTGCTGTTGTGCGGGTTGATTATCAGCAGGAATTGTTACTGCAGCAGTGTGCTGGTAGTAGCGATCCCTACCATGTCCTCTCTGGGCATACACAGCACTCGTGTCACCCTCCTTCTTACGCTGACCGTTCCCAAATGGCTTCTTCGATCCAGACGACGAAGCATTTCCCTGTATCTTTCCCATTTTCAGCCAGCTTTCAATTCTCTCACCTGCCACCACTATGTCTGCAAAACCAGTGACGGGACAACCCACCATCCTCTCAGCAAAAGTCCCCTGAAGAATACCCATGAACAGATCATACATCTCCCGATCTACCAACGGTGGTTGAACTCTAGCAGCCAACTCTCTCCACCTTTGTGCATACTCTTTAAACCCTTCATTCGGCTTTTGAGACATACCCTGCAACTGGGTACGGCTAGGTGCCATGTCAGCATTGAATTAGTACTGTTTAAAGAAAGCATCTCCCAAAGCCTGCCAACTCTTGATATCTGATGATCTCAACTTGGTATACCACTCAAGAGACCCTCCAGATAAGCTATCTTGGAAGAAGTACATCCAGAGCTTCTGATCCATGGTGTAGGCAGATATTTTTCAAACAAAGGCCTGAAGATGAGTTTCCGGGAAAGAACTCCCATTGTACTTATCAAACGTGGGCGCTTTAAACTTCTGTGGGATCACAATCCCCTCAACCAGCCCCATGTTTGTCATATTGATAGCCCCAGGAGAGGTATGGCTTTCCAGAGCCCTGATCTTTTCTGCCAGTACCTGAATTTCTTTGTTCGGCGGCTGAACACCATACTGACCAAATTGCTCGTTCAGCACAGAGAACTGATCTTCTTCTTTATCCTCCACAGCCCCAAAGAAAGGAGGAAACTGATTATCCTTGAGATTATTGCCCACAGGACCTAGTCCCTCGCCTGCAGCAAAACCAAAACCACCACCATTGTTGATAACTACACCAGCAGTAGTTGCCTTCCTTCTGGGATCGCCACCATCCCTAGAACCACCAAGACCATTGTTGGAGATACCCTCTTGATTATTGCCACTGTTAGCAACCGAAGCCGGCTCAAGCTTTTCCACCTTCTCAAAAAGTGCTTTCTGCCCCAAGGCGAACCCTTGCATGACGTTGATCAACTCACTCATCTTCTCTTTCAGCTCGAGAATGTCAGCGTTGGATGGATCCATCAGTTTGGGTTTGTTGCGTCTAGTAGGGTATCTGTGCGGACGAGCTACGTGCAGAGGAATGATTCTGCGTGCGCGAGCAATGATTCCTAAAATAATCAAACACGTTAGAAACCGACACCTGCAAAATAGAAGACAAGTTATTATGATTCATGCATGAATGCAATGTCTATCCATATGAGGAACACTCTGTCTTTCGATCCTGGTTTCATTAAGACGGATAATAATCCGACGGCAACATTCTGACATCAATCAGCTGGTTTCACCATAAAGAGCAGAGAATTATGATTTAGCAAAGATATCACCCGACCATGTCTGTGTTATGTGAGTGTACACATAAAAGCAAATAAAGCTTGAAGATCAATCATTAACTAATAATAATCGTTGTATATCAAAAGTGCGTTACACGTGCGATAGTCATACATCACATCTGATACAAATCAAATTTACAATTCTCCAGAATCAGAAAGAAATACAAGCAAGTGAATTCCGTCAACATGACTGACGGTAATCCAACACATGATAATAATTGCAACAAAAGTCTAAACTGAAGAAGGTCCCACAGAAGGCTCTGCATCATCAACCATCCTGGTAAACTTCATAGCGAACCTAAGCTCAGTATTCTCCTGCTGAAGTTTTCCCACCTCTTTCTGATGAATCTTCATCTGACGGAAATAATGGTCCCTCTCGGTAAGATAGTGATCTCTCTCGGCCATAATCTTCGCGTTCTCTTCTCCCTTAACCCTTAGCTTCGCTTCCCACTCTGCAGTAAGGGATTTGGCTTTGGCTTCCCTCTGAGTCTTCACAAGGACTTGTCTCTTCTTTTCATCTTCAATGACCCTCAAAGCTCTAGCCAACTTCTCCTTAGTAATGTCGTGCTCCTTCGTAGATGACTCTAAAGCTTGGCTAATCTTGTAGTAATAAGCGGTGTCTACCTCAAAACGCTTAACCTCCAGAGCATGTCTCTTAGCCTGGTCTTTTGCTTTCCCTTTGACTTCCTGATTAGCCATTTGAATTCTAGCAATACTTATTTCCAACTCAATCTTCTCTGCTTGCAGTTGATCTCTTTCCCTCTTCATATCAAGAAATTCTTCCATACTAACAGAAGAGCGGAACTCCTCAATCAACGGGTACCAAAGCTCACCCACAGGAAATGGCAGACGAGTGAGCTCAACCCTCTTTCTGAGCGAATCATCAAATGGAGGAAAAGACCTGTTGTTAGCTCTACTAAAAGGAACCTTGCCCTTCCTTTGAATGTCGCGCCATGCATCAGACACTTGCCTCAACAATGACTGATTACCCTCAACCGGGAAGTAGAAAGACGTCTGAATCTCACGCTCGAGGGGAGGACCCTCCATAGCAAATCCCATTTGTCTCTTAAGAAGCATCGGGTTGTAATTAATACAACCTTGAACTCCTATAAGAGGCACATTGGGAAAACTCCCACAACTGCAAATAAAATCTCGTCCAGCCACACCACTGTGAGTCCAAGCTATGTCTTTGGCTCGCAATCCCATCAACTTGGTTGCCCAATTTACAGTATGGTCAAGAAAGCCAAAGGCACCTCTGGAAGGCAAATATCCCATGAACCATGTGTATAACAATTGAGCACAACATCTAACCAATCCCCCACGCCGCTTCTCGTTCCGATTAGGGACCGAATAATAAACATCCCCAACCAAGGTAGGAATGGGATTCCTCTTAGCAAACACCCGGATGGCATTAATGTCCACAAAGTTCTTCTGATTAGGGAACAGGATGATTCCATAAATGCTTACGGCAAGCAACACACAAACGTCCTTCCAATTACCCAAAACAACATGTTCCTTGGCTTTAGCCTCCAAGAAACTCAGATGAAAACCGGGCAACTATCCCTTCTCCTTCAAACATCCCTTAGTCACTTCGGGGCTCAAATAAAGAGCACGAGAAATCTTAGCAACATCAGGTTCTTCCTTAGTGACATAGAAAGGAATCTGGTTTCTGATCTGAATACCCAGGACACCGACATAGTCCTCCATCAAAGGTCCCAACAAGTAATCCGGGAAGACAAAACATCTCAAACCTGGATCATAAAACTGGAGAAAAGTATGGATGGCACTCCTATCCCCATCTGTGATCCTGAAAACCATCTTCAGAATACCACCATAAGCCTCACGGAACATCCCCACATGGTCAGGCGTAATCAATGCTACCATATCTTTCAACACGCCAATCTCTGGATCAAAGAAACTGTATACAACATCAACTTTTAGGCCGGCCCTCATGCTTGGAACAAAGATGTCTCTCAACCAGGATCTCAATCAAGAATGTACCCTGCATATGGATAAACATGAGTTAGATGCGGATAAATGCAAAATGGGAATGATGCAGATGCATGAATGCAATGCATGGTGCCATCCTCCAAGTCATCTGAACATCAACTGTACTGGATTTCGGTCTCTGAACTGATCACGACCATCTGAGGGATTGAGTAACCACAAATCCAACTCGGGGTTCCGAAATAAATGGGACCAGAGGATATATCACCATCATCACAGGAAAGCCACTGATCGGATAACAACAAGATCCTCTGAACAAGTACCCTCAAATTCAACCCCAGGGATCCGAAATAAACGGAACCCGCTGATAAACCCGACGGACAGAACTCCGACGTGTCGGGAATAAATATCCATAATCCAACTCATCAATAGAACTCAGATCACCAACCAAACCAAGGTCACCATCAAAGAGTCACCAACAGAACCTGTGCTTGCAAGAATCAAACCCTCCCCTCACAGGTGAATTCTAATAAGGTCATCCTAAGGCGGATAATCGGTCTCGACAATCGGACGAGATACTCAATGGGTTTGCCCTTTCGGGTGTGCCGTGCAGCTCTCATAAGATTATCTAAACCAAAAATCCGGGAAAGAAAGGTCACCGAAGTCAACAGCTCAAAAGAGGTAACCCAACCATAGTGGATACTCCACAAGGAAGAGTTCTCTCAAAAGAACCTCGTCCGACTGTGGTATGTCACGTTGCGAAAAACATGTTGATCTAACATGAGAGGCAACATGAGACCATGCTAATCCTAGGTGTATACGCGGGCTTTGGGTTTTAGCCCCACTCAGAACACCCACCCCAAATCATAGGAACCACATCTGTCCAGAATCCAGCACAGTGATAATATGATGCATGCAAATATATATGCAAATATAATCACAGTATAATAATGATAAATGCAATAAATAAGCAGTAAAAGCAACCCAAACTACCCTAAAAACTATGCTAGAAAGCGCTAGGATTGACTCGCCTAGGGAAGATGGACCAGCAAGAGGTCAACTAAAGTCCCCAGCAGAGTTGCCAACTGTCGCAACGCGAAAAACAACCGGCGGAAAAAATACTGTTTACAGAGCCGTCACCGATGCTATTCATCCTATGACGGAAAGGGAGCGCAGGACTAACCTAAGAAAGGGAAAGGAATGGTCTTACGACCAGAGATTACAAGGTACGGGAGTCGGTTACGCAAGGGGAAGGTATTAGCACCCCTCACGTCCGCCGTACTCGACGGGATCCACGCTCAAAAGATAGCTCAAAGAATAGGAAAAGGTTGCTAATAAAACTGCTCGAAGAAATCACACACAAACTAGAATAAAGAGGTGAAAGAAGAAGGAGGAAGTGAACTCGGCAGGATGTCGCATATCCTGGGCCTACGTAGTTTGTCAGAAACAAAACATCAGAGTCAACGTAGTTCGGGGAAAGGGAGGCATGCTCGCTAGGATATCGCATCCTATGCCTACGTATCCTCTCTATCCAGAGAAGAATCAGAGCACTCGTAGCTCGGCTAACGCACGCCGAAACAAAACACCAAAAAGAGACGCCGAGACGTCAAAAGAAACACTCAAAAGGAAACAGAATGCCAATACATGGACTTACATCCGACTCCTAACAACAAAAAGGAAACAAAATTCCAGGACATGGACTTACATCCGACTCCAAACAATCAGCACAAACAAGGAAACATAATTCCAATGCATGGACTTACATCCGACTCCAAACAAAAACAAACGCTAACCAGCAAACACCAAAGATGAACCCCGAAGATGAACCCCAAGTGATAACAATTGTCGCAGATGAACCCCACAAATGATCCCCAACTGAATAACAAACCCCACAAATGATCCCCAATATGAATAATAGAAGAAATCCTCAAGGTATAAACATACCACACACGCACACGCTGAACAAACGAGTACTCACACTGAAGAAGACAAACAAAGGGTGAACACACACAAAACAACAAAAAAAGAAAAGGTTGCCCGGAGAGATTGCTTACAACCTCCTGCCTACGTATCTCATCTGGTATGAGAATCAGGGCGACGTAGTTCCCCTTAACAGGGGTACAACTGTCTCCTACCCAGAGACCAGGGAAACAACAAACTAATAGGGAAACTAAGACTCGGGCCTAATAGTTGTCATGCCAGCAACAATCCCTAAGTTGAGGTCTCTAATCAGAATCCTAACTCACACAGGAAGCAAGTCAATTAAGAGGAAAGTAAATAACCACACCAACACAGGTGAACAAGCATCACACACTATATCCAGACAAGAGGCCCAAACAATAGGTAGTCTTTAGTCAAAAGGGGTCATATCAACCTCGACAAACAAGCCAAACTGTAAGGGTGATCAATTGGGCTCTTAACCACTGACATTGAACCTCAGGGTGAGCAATCAAAATGGTAATGAGGATGAGACCTCATAGCTCTTAACCCTGGCCAGGGTGAGCTCATGACAAAGAAAGCGTGGGGATCCAGAAAGAGGGATCCTATTCCACTTGACAGACACTGGACAAAGATCTTGGGTACATGTTCTAGAGCATCAACACGTAGTGCGAGCATAAAGAATGACTCACTGAATAACGGGGGATTGGCTACTAATCCCTTCTATCCGTCAATTGCCTCTTCACTTAGGAGGACTTATCAAGTAACACATGCCTCATTTAGAGGTCTTTGGCACAAATCTAAACAATCACAAACAGAGCCTCTTAAGGAGGACTTCCAGCCAAATGCCTGCCAAAAAGGTGACAGGACTTCCAGACTACATGAAGTAAGAGAATAGCTACCTAAGTGGTGTATCAACCACAATCCCAAAGCTCAAGCAAGAGCTAAAAGCAAGCAACTAATGTACCTATACAAAAGCTAAACAATTAATATCTCAGACAAACAATCAGAAAACAAACAGTGAAACCATCCAACTGTTACACAACTCAATGTACAATGGTCAAGCAATTAAATGAAGAAATGAGCTCAACACATCAATTTAACTCCCTACAAAACACAAATAGGTCAGAACACAATTCAATTTTCATCTCAAAAGGTGAGCAACTCCACCATTAATGCTAAGTGTCCAAACCTGAAACACAAGACAAGGTTAGTTCATGTACAAAACACTAGTACAAAGACTAGGTCCAAAACAAAACCAAATTATCAAAACAGAAGTCAATCTTTTGCATAAAGCAAGTTCAAACATATCAGAAAATGTCCTCAAAAGGACCAACATCAATTCATAAGGCAAGTACCTAAAATGGTTCATGCTATGCAAAGACCCACAAATGAGCACAAAATGGACATCCAAATTAGAAAATCCAAATCAAAACAGAAAAGCATGCAAGGACTTTGAAATGTTTTATGTGAGTTCCACATATCATGAATGATCAACATGCAAAATATCAAATCCAGAAGAGCTCAAATGATAGATGAATAAAAATGCACAAATGCAAGGTCAAAAATGTGACACAAATTGTCACATACATCTTTATGTGTCAAAAGCAATGAATACAAAATGAGAAAAAATTCAAACCAGTGCTCAAAAATTCATGTCACATGTGAAGATAAAGCATGCAAAAATTCAGACCAATTGGATCAACACATAGAATTTTACAAAGCATTGAATGCAACATGTCAATTTAGCACAAGGTTCAATCAAAAAAATCACAAATAAAAATCCAGCACACCACAAATCATGAAAATAATGCTATAAAAAACTAGACATTAAAACAAGACTATGAAAAAAATGGAGTCAAATTGGATCATTTTCCTATTTTTTATGATTTTTTAAAGATGAACAAAATATTTGAAGTAATAAAAGAAATGGAGGGAAAAACAAAATTTGAATTAAATCTGGAAAAGATAACAACCACATGATCAGGCGCGAAAACACATCCAACGGTCCACATTTGAAACTCCAAAACGCGTAGTTTCATTAAATTACATGGCAGCACAATCAGCAGTCAACAACATACATGACATGGTCAAGGCAATGAGAACCAATCATACGCACACAAAAGCGCCTACATAAGCAACCACGTCATTAACTGAAACGAGGCGTTTCACTTAACCACATCATCAGCCCAATCATCCAGTCAAACAAATCGTGGTAAGGTCAAGGCGAGCATAGCCAATGAAACAAACACACAAGCGCATACGTGGACGCCACAGAGGCAAAACCCTAAGTAAAAGTTGCAGACGGCGGAGCTATTCTCCGATCGTCTTCTCCGACCATATCCACGGCGGAGCTACATCAAATTTTTCCAAAATTCTACAAACTATACACCAATCGAATCAGCATTCAACATACATCTCAAATATCATACTCAATCGTCCTAAATCATCATGAATTCTCTGGATCGAGCAAAAACATATATGACATCAAAACTGAAAGTTCACATATCAGGCTCAATAATTAACCAAAATCAATTCTAAGCATATCAGCACACTCAGCTAAGCAAGATCTACACGATCATATCAAGAAAATAGCAAAAAGAGATGATCGACTTTTCACCTACTTGAAATGCAGTTTGTTGAATTCGCGTGATCTATCTCTCAAACTCTCAAGATCTTCTTCTTTAACGTTGCCTTGAAGCTTTATGCACAAAGAGTCACTTGAAACCAACTGGGTCTAGCTTAATTTCAGAAATCCATCGCCATGGTGAAGCACTCGATCTGCTCAAAATCAAGCTCAATTGTCCAAAACAGAGGTTGAATCTTGATCAATGAAGGATGATGATCAAGATTATGCAAAGAAATTTGGTGTTTGTGTGGAGAATTTTAAGTTTCGAAGAGAGAGAATTTTGGAGGGAATTTGAGATTTGAGATCTGAATTCTGTTATTTTTTCAATTATGGTTAGGGTTTGGCTTATATATGATGTGTTAATGACACTGAAATGCCAATTAACCTTTCCCTAATCATGATTACTGAGATGTAAGGAAAAATTGCAAATTTGCAAATGTGAGCTTGCATGGCCAATCCACACGTGCACTTGCTCATGTAAAGCTTGGATTTCACTTAAAATCAACCAAGGATCATCATGGAATTGTTGGTTTGCTTGTACCATAAGCCAATTTTGAATTATGAAATTTCCCTCCAAAATGAACATGAGTGAAATAGTGAGCATACAAGCTTCTCTCATGCATGGCAATGGTTCATTTGAAATGTATTGGTCATGAGGAGTATTTTGCAAAAAGAATGGACCAAATTGGCCATAACTCCTTAACCATTCATCATATGAACATGAAATAGGACTTTTTAGAAAGAGGAGACAAAGATCTTAAACTTTCATGTTCACGAAAAATCCATTTGAATCTTCTTTGATCTTGAAAATTTAAGTTGAATGTGGATCAGAAACTTGCCATTTTTGGAAACTTTGAAATTACAAGTCACTTTCCATTTTTGGAAACTTTTGCCATGACTTCAAAATATTCAAGATAGATGTTTAAAATGACAAATGGACCTCTTTTAAACATGACTGAGGTTTCTCAACTCATTTCCCCACCTCATAGCCCTCAGTTGACTGCACAGTTGACTTTTTGGTCCTTAGATGACCTTGAAATGCCTGATCAGCTTGAGCCTCTACCACTTGGGGAAATTGCTCAAAAATGAAACCCTAGCTCATGTAAGCTCTTCATAACAATCATGTGATCCTCATCCCCAGTAAATGCCTCATCTCTTTGAGAAACCCTAGTTGGAAGAATGGCATTGATTAGGGTTGACCAGAGGTCACAAGCCTAATCCAAAGGAACTTGAGAATGAACAATGAAACCCTTGATGATGATAGAACCATGACGATGGTAACATATCCTTGCAAACAAGATAATGCTTAAAACCTTTGAAGAACCAATAAAACCCTATTTGAAGTACAAACCCTCAGATGGTTGACAATCAATTCATAGAGACCCTCAGGCTTGAATCATGTAACTTTTCCGTCTTTTGAAAGACTTTGGAGGATGAACTTCTCATTTCCATGTGATATGCAGAATGCAATGCCTAATGCCCTAAAATATGGAATGCACTGTGCCAAACTAATCTCAAGAAGATGAGGGCAAATTTTGAGGACACGTGCCTGTGAAGCAGAAGCTCAGAAGAACTCATCCCGATATGGCAGTGAAGATCAAGGAAGAAGTTCAGAAGCAAATTGATGCGGGGTTTCTGGTGACTTCTACGTATCCTCAATGGGTGGCCAATATTGTGCCCGTGCCTAAGAAAGATGGAAAAGACCGAATGTGTATGGACTATAGAGACTTGAATAAAGCTAGTCTGAAAGATGATTTCCCTCTACCACACATTGATATGTTGGTAGATAATACAGCTAAATTCAAAGTCTTCTCATTTATGGACGGATTTTCCGGATATAATCAGATTAAAATGGCACCCGAGGATATGGAGAAGATAACATTCATCACACCTTAGGGAACATTCTGTTATCGAGTGATGCCTTTCGGTTTGAAGAAGGCCGGAGCCACGTATCAACGAGCTATGACTACCTTGTTTCATGATATGATGCATAAGGAGATCGAGGTATATGTTGATGATATGATTGCAAAGTCAAGAACGGAATTTGAACATGAAGAGCACTTGTTGAAGCTTTTTCAACGTTTGAGGAAGTATAAGCTTCGTCTAAATCCTAACAAGTGTACATTTGGAGTCCGTTCCGGCAAGCTTTTGGGCTTTATCGTTAGTGAAATAGGTATTGAGGTTGACCCTGCAAAGGTCAAAGCAATACAAGAGATGCCTGCACCCAAAACTGAGAAGCAAGTCCGAGGTTTCCTTGGCCGCTTGAATTATATTTCCAGGTTCATATCCCACATGACTGCCACATGTGCACCAATATTCAAGCTCCTCCAGAAAGATCAGTCTCATGATTGGACCGAGAATTGCCAAAAAGCTTTTGACAGTATTAAAGAGTATTTGTCTGAGCCTCGGATTCTGTCTCCGCCTGTGGAAGGGAGACCATTGATTATGTATCTGACAGTTCTTGAAGACTCAATGGGTTGTGTCATTGGTCAGCAAGATGCATCAGGGAAGAAAGAATATGCTATCTACTACCTGAGTAAGAAGTTCACTGATTGTGAGTCTCGATACTCAATGCTTGAGAAAACATGTAGTGCTTTGGCTTGGGCTGCTAAGTGCTTACGACAGTATATGTTGAATCATACGACTTGGTTGATATCCAAAATGGATCCAATTAAGTATATCTTCGAGAAACCTGCTTTAACTGGGAGGATTGCCCGTTGGCAGATGTTGTTATCTGAGTATGATATTGAGTATCGAGCTCAGAAGGCGATTAAAGGTAGTATCTTGGCTGACCACTTGGCACATCAACCGATCGAGGATTATCAATCAGTTCAGTTTGACTTCCCAGATGAGGAAATTCTGTATTTGAAAATAAAAGATTGCGATGAGCCTACACTCGATGAAGGGCCAGAACCTGGTTCCAGATGGAGTATGGTGTTTGATGGCGCTGTAAATCAATATGGAAATGGTATTGGGGCAATGATTATTACTCCTCAGGGCATACATTTTCCATTCACAGCAAGGCTAACTTTCAAATGCACGAATAATATGGCTGAGTATGAGGCCTGTATCATGGGATTGGAAGAATGTATTGATCTTAGGATCAAACATCTTGATGTTTATGGTGATTCGGCCCTCGTTGTTAATCAGATTAAGGGTGAGTGTGAAACGAATCAGGCTGGCCTCATTCCATACATGGATTACGCGAGGAGGATTTCAACGTTCTTTACTGAGGTTGACTTCCATCACACTCCTCGAGATGAGAATCGGATGGCAGACGCTCTCGCTACACTTGCTTCGATGATTGTGGTAAGACTTTGGAATGAAATTCCCAATATCACTGTGATGCGCTTGGACAGACCAACTCATGTATTTGCAATAGAGGAGGTGCAAGATGATAAGCCGTGGTATTATGATATCAAGTGTTTCCTTCAGAGCAAGATTTACCCGCCTGGGGCATCTGTGAAAGATAGGAAGACTTTGAGGAGATTGTCAGGCAGTTTCTACCTCAATGGCAATGTGCTTTATAAGAGAAATTTTGATATGGTGCTGCTCAGATGCGTGGATAGACACGAAGCAGACCTGTTAATGACTGAGGTCCACGAGGGTTCATTTGGTACTCATTCCAATGGACATGCCATGGCTAGAAAGATGTTGAGAGCAGGCTACTATTGGCTGACAATGGAGTCTGACTGCTGCAAATACGTGAAGAAATCCCATAAGTGTCAGATCTATGCGGACAAGATTCATATTCCTCCAACACTTCTGAATGTGATTTCATCACCATGGCCTTTCTCTATGTGGGGAATTGACATGATTGGCATGATAGATCCAAAAGCGTCCAACGATCACAGATTCATTCTCGTAGAAATTGATTACTTCACCAAATGGGTTGAATTATAGACCCAAGATGAATGGGAATGTTGAAGCTGCTAATAAGAACATCAAGAAAATTATCCAGAAGATGGTTGTTACATACAAAGATTGGCATGAGATGCTTCCATTTGCTTTGCATGGATATCGTACATCTGTCCGCACTTCGACAGGGGCAACCCCTTTCTCTCTTGTTTATGGCATGGAGGATGTTCTCCCAATAGAGGTGGAGATCCCATCAATGAGAGTCTTGATAAAAGCCAAGTTGACTGATGCTGAATGGGTTCAGAGTCGTTATGACTAGCTGAATTTAATCGAAGAGAAGAGATTGACTGCCATGTGCCACAGTCAGTTATATCAGCAAAGGATGAAGAAAGCCTTTGATAAGAAGGTCAAGCCTCGTGTGTTCCGAGAGGGTGACCATGTGCTCAAGAAAGTCTTGTCTTTCGCGCCCGATTCCAGGGGCAAGTGGACTCCAAACTATGAAGGTCCATATGTTGTCAAGAGAGCCTTTTCAGGCGGTGCTTTGATACTTACAACTATGGATGGGGAGGATTTCACTCATCCTGTGAATTCAGATGCCGTCAAGAAATACTTCGCCTAGAGATAAAAACAGAATAGCTCGCTAGGTTGAAAACCAGAAAGGGCGGCCTAAGCAAAAATGAGCGTCTCGGTGGATTGAAAACCCGGAAGGGCGATCCAGGCAAAAGTTAGAGACATATAAAAAAATAATAAATATGTATCCCGCTAGATTGAGTACCTCACCCTGGGGCAATCTAGGCAAATTAGGGATTTGGCAAGTAACTGCATCCTGACAAGACTTTGTTCTATAAACTGTCATCCGTTAGAGATTCCCGCTCAGTCATCATCAACCGAAGCTTCAAATACATCGGATTCAGAGTTGGTGGAAAAATGGTCATTATGTTCAATGTAGCCCTTTTCCAATATATATCACCAATTTCAATTTTGTAAAGATCCGTGGAGGCTTGCCATTTGCAGACTATCATTCCATCAAATAAATTTTGAGCCTTTATCCAATTATTTACACTCTTATTTGTTTCTATTTAACAAATGTTTTGCATGTTTTAATTGAGAAATATGATTGTTTTTAAATAATTAAACTGTTCATAACTAGTTTTTAAACAAAGTGAACATTCACAATGATGAAAGGATATAGGGATGTCTTCAGTGCTCTCCCAAGGATGGTAGGATTCTCGACAGGGTAAGACATTTGTTCATATTCCTGGCTGTAGCGGGGTATTCGTTACCATTAGAGATATTGACTAAATCCAAGGTAAATCATACAAGTCGAGTCGCCACCGCACTTCTATTTATCCAAAGGAATGGTTAGAAAGCGAACAAAAACCTAAAAGTTTTATCAAATTAAAAACTAGTAAAAGAGAGTCAGAGATCTGGGTAAGGGGGTTGGTTATGCAATGGGAAGGTGTTAGGCACCCAAAACATCCTAGGTACTCCTAGGGAGCCCTTTTCATACTTGTTGTAAGGTTGTTGTTCTTTTTTTTTTTGAAAAAAAAATTGTTTGTGCAAACATGATTGAAGAGATGAGAAGAGAATATACAAGTTTATTTACATTTGTGTTTGGATGGATAAATCCATTGCCTACGTACCATCTTAAAAAAGATTAGGATCAAAACCTCGTAGTTCGGGGTAAAAATCTCAAAAAATGAGTTGGTGAATTGATTGATCCAAAAGCCTTAAGGTCTTTTGTTATCCAAGGGAGAAAACTCAACTTAAAACCACAAATCCACCATGTGAGGATAGCTTCAAAATGCTAGTGAGGGGTTAACCCTATAATAAGCATGGAAGACTCATTGTCCATCACTAAAGATATAGGTGAGTATTACATCTACCACAAGGATAACTCAAACCTAATAGCTAAAGCTTATGAAAAAGTTTGATTAAGAAGTGGCCATTGAAACCACAAAAAGACATTTGAATGGGTTATATTTACCAATGAAAAGTATGTACAAAATATGGTCAAAGTTGATTTAGAGATTCAATTCAAAATGAGTATTAAGAAAAGAAAGTTTGAAAATCAAAAGCATAAGGCTTAGGTTTCTAATGTTGAAAACAAGTGTTAATGTTTTCACAAAATTTTTGACTTGGGTTAGAATGGAGGGAAGAAGAAGAATGGCTAAGATCCTAAGCAATGCAAGAGGTGAGGGATAAGAAACAAAACCAACAAAAAGGAGTTCCTCTCTTGAGATCATATGGATGATCCAAGTAGCTCCCATCCTTTGGAATAAGCAATCACATAAGCATAAACTCAAGCAATCAACAATCAAATGAACTCTTGGAAAAGTTCCTCAAGGTATCTTGAATCCCTCTTTCTTAGAAGCTCATGGCAATGGTTCCTCAATTTGGATCAAGTTGGAATCCCTAGCACACAGAAAAAACACACATCAAAAGGTTCTATTTACAAATCAAAGAATGGACAAGAGAGAGTTTAGAATATGGTCCTTTCAATGTTCATCTTCAAGCTTTAAGCATTCTAAAGGCATGAGGCCAAGTTGCTCTTTGAATCCATTTTGCATAGGGAAGGTCCTAAAGTCTAAGTCCTTTTGTCCCTTTTTTTTTGGTACTTTTGGTTCACAACAATCAAAACAAAACACAAGCACAAAAGATATATACACAATTATGTGCTCAAGTGAGCAAAAGGCAAATTGCATTAACATAAACATGTGCTCAAGTAAGCAAAGGAAAAAGCAAATGGATAATATGTACAAGAATAGTAAATTGCATAAAAGTAAAGTGCAAAAAGTAAATGTTAATGGTTAATAGTTAGTGTGCCATAAGGCAAATTTAGCGCTATGTTAAGAAATCGTAATTGGACTTATGTAGAAGTCACAACTATCTGAGGCCGGTCAATAATAATGTAGGCAACAACACAAGTTAGAAGTCTTGATTAGTGAACCAAGTTCCAACAACTTGCCATGCCAAAAAGAAGAAGAGAATTGATCTTGTATTGGTTTAAGTCTTTTGCATGATTTAGGAAACAACCTATCCTTAATGCAAAGCCATTCACTTGATCAGTTGATCAAGATGAATTAGATTTGAATCAAGGAAGATTAAGTCTCACTAATCAATGCTAACTTATCAACCTTTAACTCATTGATCAAAAGGAAAAAGAAGAAGAAGAAGAAAGAGATAAATATTGGAAAAGGAAAAGGAAAGAATAAAGTGCATAAGGTGAAATAAAATGTACCAATCCATGTGTATTGACCAAATGACATTGAAAGTCAAAGTCAAACAATGAGAAACCAGAAATGGGATGAAGATTGGAGGTCAAATAATAAGCATAATATTTTTGGCATTTTTAATATTAAAATAAACTTGAATTAAAAATAAAAGAAAGGTCAAACTTCAAAATCACTTCAAATCAACCTTGAAAGGTCCAATTAATTTATCCCAAGTTCAACAAGGTCAAACAAGGTTTGACAAAAAATTTCAGCATTTTTAAAAGTCAGAAACTATTTTTAATCAATTAAAAATGAATAAAAATAACCTAACTGAACTAAAATCTCAAATAAATCTCAAATCAATTAGAAAATTGATGAGAGTATTTTTCATAGATCCATCATCATTCAACTAGGTTAGGAAAATATTTTTGTATTTTTTGAATATCAAAAACTAATTAAAATAAATTAAAAATAACCAGAAAAGAGAAAATTCACAAAAAATATCAAATGACAAAATAAAAAATATTAAAAATCAAAATTAGAAACTAGAAATTATTTGGAGAAGAATGCAATTGGTCCCATATTTTTTGGATTTAAAATGAAGAAGATATGAATTTTTGAAAATAAAGGAAATAAAAGAAATTAAATCAGAAAATAGGAAATTCAAAAAAACAAGGAGCGTCTGATCAAGCCTCATTAATTGACGTGGCTGATTAGACGCTCCACATGCGCGCTTCCATGGTATACCCAAGTCATCAGCGAAACACATGGCATTATTGAAAGTCATAAGAAGCAAAGGCCAGAATTAGATTTGGAAATAAGAATGGACGACCACGATTGGATCTGGAGACCAGACGGTGGCCAGCGCCACCGTCTTCTCCGGCTAGCTCCGGTGAGAGCTCAAATTTGCAGAAGAGCAAATGTGCACCAAAACACACGATCCAGACATCAATCGAAAGAGGAAGTGATGTACATCACTCATATACCATTCACTTCCACTCTAGATTCCTATTAAGAGAGAAATCAGAGATGGAAACTCGATGGTGTTCATCATGAACTTGCTGGATTTTGAAAATTGAACACTTAAAACAATTGCCTCTATGAAGAGGACTTCAGCCAACACAATATCCAAGAAAATAAATCAATAAATAGTGAGTTTCGAAGAAAAAACCAGTTGGAGAGAACCTTTGAATTTGAGAGAACAAAACCAGTTGCTTCCTTGCTTCCTTTGTCCAAACAGAAGTACAATGGACTATGAGAGAGAGGTCTAGGAACTTTAGATCTAGAAATTCAACCAGATTTAGTTGAATTTCAGATCTGAGAAATTTGAATGAAAATGAAATAGTTCCTTTGGTGAGAGGTTTGGTTTTCAGTTCAGCAGCATTTTAGGTTGATTCATGAATGAAAATTGAATGGAATGATGCTTCTATTTAGAGATTGAGAGGCAAGGCAAGTGTGATCAAATCCGTGTGCATGGCAAAAGGATATGCATTGCATGGGCTTGCATGATCATGTAGAAGGCCCAAATCCAATACCAAATGCAATCTGAAGTATAATTGAGCTGAAATGGAAGTGTAATTGGCAATGCACAAGCTTGTGTAATGAGTTTCAACATGTTATGCACAATTATGCCTAAAACTTCTCCTCTTCGAAAATGCCATTTTCCAAATCCAAACATGAGCATGTGAGTAATGGTTGGAAAGGTCTTAATGTAAGGAACAAATGTTATGTTGGGCAAAAATCCAATTGAAGTGTGGAAATTAGTGAATTTTGAGTTTAAAGTGTAATGTGCAAAACATGCAAAGGCAAGGTTTCCAAATTTGGCCAATGTTCAAGTCCCTCTGTTTTGATGATGCAAGCCTCAAATGAAAAAACTTCCAACATCAAAGTTGTAGATCTTTTCAAGAAAATAAAAATGGACTTAAATTTTGCATCATTTGGAACTTTTATGAAAGAATTATGGGCACTTGAAGTTGGACTTGCTTGTGTTAGATATGTCTGTTCTATCAGCATTCATCATACATAAACCACGCATATATGCATAGTTTTAACATTCAGATATTCATGTTGCATTCTTTTCCATATCTCTTTGTTTGTTATCTTCTGCTAGTCGGTAATATATCCCCCAAGCAGATTGTTTGTGTCCGATCTCTCCATGAAGAGTGAGCCCCGTAAGTAGAAAATGTTTATCCTTTCTTCCACATTCCCCACCGAGTTATGTCCTCGTGGATGATGGTTGTTTCTGTTTCCTTCCAACACATATATTGGAATGGAACTTCCCATTGAGTTATATCCTCATAGGGATGAGTCTTGTTTCTTTGCGCATCTCTAGCTTGTTCCTAGATTTGGCTCTTGCAGTTCCCTGTAGTTCAAATGAATGATTGCTCAGTAACCAGTAATTATCCATCTTTTCCACGGCGGAGCCTGTGGTTTTCTACCCTCATACCGGTAGTTGTAAACCCTATTTTTATCCCCTAGGCAGAGTTAACCTTTTATTCATCCTAACCGATGACGGTTACTTCTCCGTGGTTTTCTACCCAGTATTTGGTAGATGTAATCCCCTCCTTGACGGTTATCATTATCCAATATTCGGTATTGATAGTCCTTCACCTTTTTTGAGTTTGTCTCCCAGATCATTTCCTTTGTCAATGTATCCCCGGCGAGTCATCTTTCATTGGCCATTTATCGGTAATGATCGGTCACCATTTTATACCCGGTCTTTGGTATTCTCGATGCCCCTTCTTTTCGGTCGATTTATCCTTTATTAACCCAGTACCCGGTTGTGGATAATCCTCCATGCGAGTATGTTATCTACGTTCTGATGGTAATAGATAATATATCTCATGCACTCTTCGGTCGAAGTCTTTGTTCTTCCCCAGTCGAGTAAGATTCATCCTGTTATCGAGTTTGCTTTCTAGCCCTCCTTTGGATGATGAGTGCCTTGGGAATATTCCCCAATTCACGCCTCGGTCGGTCACCTATTATATGCCCAGTAACCGGTATCCCTGGTGTTCCTTCCTCTCTGCTCCCTATTATGACTCTTGTCCAACGTGGAGTCAGATTTTCCTGAGTTGAAATATACCTTTTAAGTTTTCCTCAGATGATTTTGGATGTTTGATATCTCTCACCCTTATACCGGTCTTAGATATTCATTCTCCCCGAGCATGTTGTTCTTTCACCCTTATACCGGTGATCGGATCACATGTCTCTTTGAGCTTATTACCCAGTACCCGGTAATACCTCACCCTGGTTTTTCCTCAGAGGAGTCCTGTTTGGATGTTCCCCAGCGAGGTCCTTTAGTGGATTTCCCCCATCTGAGTCTGGATTTTCATCCGAAGTATCCTTTGTGGATAATTCCGCTGTATTGACATATTCCCCAATACATTTTCCATTAATTTATTCTTTTGGAATTCTGCTCCCCAAGTTTTGAGTCGTGCCCTACTCACGCAATTTACCTTTTTTTATCCCCTTAAGAGTCCCAGAGTCTCTGTCCCATTGAGTGTGTTACTCATATGGATTGTCAGTTTCTCCTGACTTCTCTTCTATTTGTGGACACATATCCCCATGAAGTATTCTCCTTTTTTCATACATACATCTGCATCATGAGGTCTCTTAGGGACCAAAATTCGTCTCTTTGTTATTATTTAAGCCCATTCTACCTCGTCGAGACGAAGATTTTAACCTTCATATGTCCGGCTAGAATGACCTTAAATAGGGGCATCTGTAAGATCCCAATTTTGGCCCTAAGATCCCTCATGGCATCATAACATTGCACTTGCAAAGCCTCAAGGATCATGAGCATCTAGGTTCCCTTTGCCTTTGGGTGGGACCTGTTGTGAGTGGTGTGAGATCACCAAGCATGCTTAAATTGTATATCATTGCTTTTCTAATTTTTTATTTACTAACCAAAAGCACAAAAATATGTCACTAACATTTCTTGTTTGTAGCTTGAACAATCACAAGGTCCAAAGAGCTTCTAGGAGATCCTTTGTACAATGATAAAGTCAAGAGGAGATGAAAGCAAGCATGGTAATGGTTCCCAAAGCTCTCATCCATCAAATATTCCTCCCTAGTATCTCAATTCATCATTTTGATCAAAGCAAGTCAAGGGGTTTGAGGTTTGTTTCCCAAGGAAACCCTAATTCATTTGTTCATCAACTATGCCTTGCTCATAAAGAAACCTCGGCCCATAGTCAAATGCAATCAAGGGAAGTTCTTTAATACACTATTCCATGCATATTTGAACTTATTTGAGTGCCCTCAATCATCAATTCATCAAGATATGAGTGGTAGACTTGAGAAGTTGATCAGTCAATTCATCTGACTATTTTGAAATACACTGAGACCTAACGTTTTATGTGTTGGTCAAATGGAGACGATCCCAAGAGAAAAAATATTCTTAAGGACAATATGAACAACTTTCATGTTCATCAAAAATTGATTTGAGGCTTGGAAGATCATCATCCACTCCAAGACATTATAGGTCATTTTGATTGAAACCCTAATTTTAGGTCAACTTCCCAAGAACATAACTCATTCATATTTTATGATTTTTAGGTGGAACCAAATGCATTGGAAATATTATTGTGTCTACTTCAAATTTTATGTTGATAAAAATTTCAAAATCTCAAAAGAAATACATGTGATAATGCAAAACATTATAGGTCACTTTGGGCCAAATGCATTGAAATGGAAAAAAGTCCAACTTCAAGTGCCCATAACTTCTTCGTTAAAAATCAAAATGAGGCAAAATTTAAGTCCAAATTTCCTATCTTGAAAAGATCTACAACTTTGATGTTGAAGGTTTTATCATTTCGAGCTTGCATCATTGGGATAGAAGGGCTTGAACATTGGCCAAATTTGGAAACTTCACTTATGCATGTTTTGCACCCTACACTTAAAACTCAAAATTCACTAATTTCCAAGGCCCAATTGAAATTTTGATCAACATATCATTTGTTCCTTATGCAACAAGCTTTCTAACCATTACTCATGAGGTAGCATTTGGAGTTTGGAAGCACCATTTTCGAAGGCATGAAGATTAAGTGCATTTTGTTGAAATCGAGCAAGTTCAGTTGAACATCACCAAACTTCCATCTCTGATTTCTCTCTTAATAGGAATCTAGAGTGGAAGTGAGTGATATAGGAGTGATGTACATCACTTCACCTTTCGAATGGTGCCTAGATCGTCCATTTTAGTGAGCATTTGAGTCTCTGCTTTATTTGACCTTCGCCGGAGCTCACCGGAGAAGACGGTGGCGCTGGCCACCGTCTCATTGCCAGATTCAATGTGAGCCATTGATCTCAATCTCCAGATCTAATCTCCACGCTCCATTATTATGACTTTTTTTAATTCAATAAGTTTCTCAGTTGACTAATGACTATGGTACGCGTGCGCTCCTGATCCATTGGATGTTGCCACGTCAATTAATGAAGTCATCCAACGCTTCCTGATTTTTTGCTATTTTCTTATTTCTGATTTTTATTTTCTTTATTTCCTTTTATTTCAAAAATTCATATCTCTGTTATTATTGGTCCAAAAAATATGGGACTAATTGCATTATTTCTCTTTTTTATTCTTGTTTCTAAAAATGATTTTGAATATTTTTTATTTTATCATTTGATATTTTTTGTGAATTTTCTCTTTTCTGGTTATTTTTAATTCATTTTAAATAGTTTTTGATATTCAAAAAATACAAATATATTTTTCTAACCTCTTTGAATGATGATGGATCTATGAAAAATATTCTCATCAATTTATTAATTGATTTGAGATTTATTTGAGATTTTAGTTCAATTAGGTTATTTTTATTCATTTTTAATTGATTTAATATAGCTTCTGACTTTTAAAAATGCTGAATTTTTTTATCAAACTTTGTTTGACCTTGTTGAACTTGGGATAATTCACTTGGACTTTTTAAAGTTGATTTGAGGTGAATTTGAAGTTTGACCTTTCTTTAATAGTTTAATTCAAGTTTATTTTCAAATATTAAAAATGCCAAAAATATTTTGTTTATTTCTTGACTTCCAATCTTCATCTCATTTATGATTTTGAGGGTTTGACCTTGATCTTCCCTATCTTTGGTCAACATCTATGGATTGGTACATTCCTTTTCATTTGATGCATTTTATTTTCTTCTTTTTCATTATCCATCTTCTTCTTCTTCTTCTTCTTCTTCTTCTTCTTCTTCTTCTTCTCTTTCTATTCTAGTTAAAGGTTGATAAGTTAGCATTGATTAGGGAGGTTTAATCTTCCTTGATTCAAATCTAATTCATCTTGATCAAATGATCAAGTGAATGGCTTTGCATTAAGAATAGGTTGCTTTCTAAATCATGCAAAGGACTTAAACCAATACAAGATCTTTTCTCTTCCTCTTTTTGGCATGGCAAGTTGTTGGAACTTGGTTCACTAATCAAGACTTCTAACTTGTGTTGTTGCCTACATCATTATTGACCGGCCTCAGATAGTTGTGACTTCTACATAAGTCCAATTATAATTGCTTAACATAGCACTAAATTTGCCTTATGGCACACTAACTACTAACATTAACCATTAACAATTAACATTTACTTTTTGCTCTTAACTTTTATGCAATTTATTATTCTTGTGCATATTATTCATTTGCTTTTCTCCTTTGCTCACTTGAGCACATGTTTATGTTAATGCAATTTGTCTTTTGCTCACTTAAGCACATATTTGTGTATATATCATTGTGCTTGTGTTTTGTTTTGATTATTGTGGACCAAATGCAAAGAAATGGACAAATGGACTTAGTTTCTAGGACTTTCCCTATGCAAATTTGGAGTCAAAGAGCAACTAGGCATTGAGCCTTTAGAATGCTATAAATGTTGAAGAGAAATTTGAAAGGACCAATCTCTAAAACTCCTTCTTGTTCATTCTTGTTTGTTTGATGGAACTTTTTAATGTGTGTGTTATTGTGCTAGGGATTCCAACATTGAGCCTAAGTGAGGAACCATTGCCATGAGCTTCTAAGAGAGAGAGATCTAAGAGCCATTGAGGAACTTTCTAAGAGCTTGTTTGATTATGTTGATTGCTTGAGCTTACTCTTATTTTGCTTGCATATTCCAAAGGATGGGAGCTACTTGGATCATCAATATGATCTCAAGAGAGGAACTCCATTTGTGGTCTTGTTCTCTTATCCCTTATCTCTTGATTAGGACTTTAGCCATTCTTCTTCTTCCCTCCACTCTAACCCAAGCTAAAACTTTTGTGCAAACATTTAACATTTGTTTTCAAACATTAGAAACCTAAGTCTTATGCTTTTGATTTTTCAAACTTTCTTTTCATAACACTTATTTTGAATTGAATCTTTAAGTCAACTTTGACCATATTTTGTGAATACTATTCATTGATAAATACCACTCATTCAAATAATTTTGTGGTTTCAATGGCCACTTTCTTAATCTAATTTTTCATAACCTTTAGCTATTAGGTTTGAGTTATCCTTGAGGTAGATGTAATACTCACCTATATCCTTAGTGATGGACAATGAGTCTTCCATGCTTATTATAGGGTTAACCCCCTCACTAGCATGTTGAAGCTATCCTCACATGGTGGATTTGTGGTTTTTTTTTTAGGTTGAGTTTTCTCCCTTGGATAACAAAAGACCTTAAGGCTTTTGGACCAATCAATTCACCAACTCATTTTGAGATTTTTACCCCGAATTACGAGGTTTTGATCCTAATCTTTTTTAAGATGGTATGTAGGCAGTGGCTTTATCCATTCAAACACAAAATGTAAATAAACTTGTATATTCTCTTCTCATCTCTTCAATCATGTTTGCACAAACAAATTTTCACAAAATACCAACCTTACAACAAGTATGAAAAGGGCTCCGTAGGAGTACCTAGGATATTTTGGGTGCTTAAAACCTTCCCATTGCATAACCAACCCCCTTACCCCGATCTCTGACATTTTTAATAGTTTTTGATTAGATAAAACTTTTAGGTTTTTGTTCACTTTCTAACCATTCTTTTGGATAAATAGAAGTGCGGTGGCGACTCGACTTGTATGGTTTACCTTAGATTTAGTCAATATCTCTAATGGTAACGAATACCCCGCTAAAATTATGCAGGTTGATCAAACCCATTGAACATAATAATCCAACACCATCTCCCAACTTTGAGTTCCCTATATTTGAGGCAGAGGAAGTTGATGTTGAAGAGATTCCTGATGAGATCACCCGTCTACTTGAGCACGAAGAGAAGGTCATTCAGCCGCATCTTGAGAATCTGGAAACAGTTAACTTGGGATCTGAAGATTGTGTTCGAGAAGTGAAGATTGGGGCACTCCTGGAAGAGTCTGTGAAGAAGGGGTTGATTGAGTTGCTACGAGAATATGTCGATGTCTTTGCCTGGTCGTATAAAGACATGCCTGGTCTAGATACTGATATCGTGCAACATTTCCTGCCTTTGAAACCTGAGTGTGTGCTTGTGAAGCAGAAGCTCAGAAGAACTCATCTTGATATGGCAATGAAGATTAAGAAGAAGTTCAGAAGCAAATTGATACGGGGTTTCTGGTGACTTCTAATATCCTCAATGGATGGCCAATATTATGCTTGTGCCTAAGAAAGATGGAAAAGTCTGAATGTGTGTGGACTATAGAGACTTGAATAAAGCTAGTCCGAAAGATGATTTTCCTCTACCACACATTGATATGTTGGTAGATAATACAGCTTAATTCAATGTCTTCTCATTTATGGACGGATTTTTCGGATATAACCAGATTAAAATTGTAACACCCTTCTAAATACCCCAAATTATTATAATTAAAATACACATATATTCATCAGAGTAATTATGCCCCGAAGGGTGTCACACAATCATTTCACTACATTCATCAAATATCCTGTCATGCTCATTTATTTAAATCAAAATAAGGTCCTTTGCATAATTCGCAGCGGAATCAAATTCAACATCAATGTAAAACATGTAGCACTATACATGTAAATCATCCAACAACCAATATCAAATTAATTAAAACATTCCCTCCCGATGTTACATCTATCAGAGCATGACCCATAAGAAACTACTCTAGACTCCAAGCATAAGCTTCTACTCAACTCATTTCTCGTTACCTGAAAAATAGGCGTAAGGGTGAGTTCCTCAATCAATATAATAAGCATTATAGAACAACATGTAATGCCAAGTAATTAACACATTAATTCACCCTAATTAGACTACGCATTCAGCAACAGTAATATCCATTCAAACATCATACTCAACAGTACAAATCTCCATCATATTCGATCATTAACAACACAACACACAACACACATATGATACTGGAATACATCCATTCATATCATATGCCATACATTCATTATGCAATGAGACTCTATGCATGCGGTACCGACTATTTGTGAACATATAGTTCAACCTCACCGTCCAAATCCAGGCACGGCTACCAAGCTCACTAGTCCCACTCATTTGAGACATAGTGACTCACTCACTAATTCCTCACCATGGGAATTAGCTACCACCCCAAATGGGCCATGAAATGCACGCTAATCACCTAGCATGCAAACATCAACAACAACAATCAAATGATATACTCACTAATTCCTCACCATGGGAATTAGCTACCACCCCAAATGGGCCACAACATGCATGCTAATCACCTAGCAATGCAACATCAACAACAATCAAGAATAGACACATGCTCACACTCTAAGCCATAATACAGTCTATTCACAAACGTATACATTCACATCATCATGTATACCATCACACATTATCAACATAATTAATCACAAAAGCATATCATATCATGCCACATAATCAAACACAGTATTAGCCCGCTCTACTAATACCTATACCACTCAAAACAACGGGAAATGATCCCTACAACATCATATCTCAGCTAAGTACATCACTCAGCCTAAACAACCAAAAACTGCACAACAACAGTTCAGGAAAATCCCAACTCTGCCCATACGCGTACTGCCCATACCATACGCGTATTGCCCAAACCTGGCCAACTCCATACGCGTAATGCCTACTCTCTTACGCGTATTGCGCATTTCCTCGCCCAACTCATACGCGTATCACCTATCCCATACGCATATGCTACGCGTAACAATCTCCCATTACGCGTACCAACAGAGACCACTTTACGTTCAAAATATCATCTTTTTCTCCCATACGCGTAAGGCTTCCCCCCATACGCGTACCAACATCTCATACGCGTATTGCCTAGTGCCATACGCGTATGACCAGAGATCAGAATTCTCAGATCTGCAATGGCTTTCTCTGCTACGAGATCTACCCAATTCAACCTTCTACAGTCCAATTTCACACACAATTCATTCATATCATCTAACACGAATCATACACTTTCGATTTCACAATTTCTAACCTTTCTACCTCTAATTCCTACGAATTTCGTCAATTATAAATCCAAATTTTCGTTCATCTCAAAAGTTCACAAATTCAACATATATCATCCAATCAGAGGTAAAACAATGGTCTATTACTACCCAGTACATATCATCATATAATACCCTTTAACCGATGATAAACCCCCCTTACCTGAGTTAATCCGGCAACCTCTGAGCTCCAAGCTTCTCCTTCCTTCAACCTTCGTTCTCTGGTTCTCTTTTTGCCCTTTCTGCCTCTTTTCCCCTTTCACGTGAAAACCTTTTTCCAAAAATTGGGACTTTTTATTATTCCAACTTATATACTCCAATAATATTATTCCACTAAATAATTATCCCAATAATTATTATTCCAAAATAATAATAATAATTCAAATATTCTAATTAAATTAATAAACATATTATTAATTTAATTTAAATAAATACATATTATTATCGGGGTGTTACAACTCTCCCCCACTAAAAGAGTTTTCGTCCTCGAAAACATACCTCAAACGAACAACTCCGGATAAGACTCCTTCATCTGACTCTCAAGTTCCCAAGTCACATTGCCACCTGCTGGTCCTCCCCAAGCTACCTTCACCAAGGCAATCTCTTTACCCCGCAACTGCTTCAACTCTCGATCCTCGACCCTCATAGGTGATGTTTCAACAGTCAGGTTATCTCTCACCTGTACATCATCTACTTGGACTACATGCGACGGATCATGAATGTATCTCCTCAACTGAGACACATGAAAAACATCATGCAAATTCGCAAGCGACGGTGGTAAGGCGATACGATAGGCTACCTCTCCTATCCTCTCCAAAATCTGATAGGGACCAATAAATCGAGGTGTCAACTTCTTCGACTTCAAAGCTCGACCAACACCGGTTATCGGAGTAACACGAAGAAACACATGGTCTCCCTCTTGAAACTCAAGTGACTTCCTCCTCTTATCATGATAACTCTTCTGACGACTCTGAGCAATTCTCATCTTCTC
Source organism: Lathyrus oleraceus (assembly GCF_024323335.1). Taxonomy (NCBI): domain Eukaryota; kingdom Viridiplantae; phylum Streptophyta; class Magnoliopsida; order Fabales; family Fabaceae; genus Lathyrus; species Lathyrus oleraceus. Next base: position 381,877,665 of record NC_066582.1, on the reverse strand, counting down.
CTGAATCATCTTAATCTTTTCCGTAGTCTGTTGAACAATCTCCGGTCCAACCACAGCACTCTCACCGGACTCATACCAACATAAAGGCGTCCGACATTTCCTACCATACAAAGCTTCAAACGGTGCCATACCAATACTCGAATGAAAACTATTGTTGTAGGTGAACTCAATCAAAGGCAAATAACAATCCCAAGCACCTCCTTTTTCCAAAACACAAGCTCTCAAAAGATCTTCTAATGACTGAATCGTCCTCTCAGTCTGACCATCAGTCTGCGGATGATATGCAGAACTCAATCTCAGCTTAGTTCCCAAAGCCTTCTGCAAACCTTCCCAAAACTTCGATGTAAATCTAGGATCTCTGTCCGAAACAATACTAGACGGAATACCATGCAAACTCACAATCTTCTCAATATACAACTCGGCTAGCCTCTCTAACGGATAATCCATTCTGATCGGAATGAAATGAGCCGACTTCGTCAATCTATCAACAATCACCCAAATGGCTTCAGAATTCTTACTCGTCCTCGGTAAACCCGAAACAAAGTCCATACTGATACTATCCCACTTCCACTCTGGAATAGCCAACGGTTGCATTAGCCCAGACGGCTTCTGATGCTCAATCTTCGACTTCTGACAAGTCAAACAGGAATACACAAAACTTGCAATTTCTCTTTTCATTCCCGGCCACCAAAATAACCTTTTCAAATCATGATACATCTTCGTAGCTCCAGGATGAATACTCAAGCCACTACGATGTCCTTCTTCAAGAATACTCTTCTTAAGCTCGGCGACATCCGGAATACACACCCGGTCACCAAATCTCAAAACACCATTCTCATCAACTCGGAATTCACCACCCTGACCTGAGTTCACCAAAGTCAACTTATCAACCAAAAGCATATCAGATCTCTGACCTTCTCTGATCTCATCCAGAATGCCACTTGTTAACTTCAGCATTCCCAATTTAACACTATTGTGAGTACTCTCACACACCAAACTCAAGTCTCTAAACTGTTCAATAAATCCAATTCCTTAACCATTAACATAGACATATGCAATGATTTCCGACTCAATGCATCAGCCACCACGTTTGCTTTACCCGGATGGTAATTCAAACCAAAGTCATAATCCTTCAGAAACTCTAACCATCTCCTCTGTCTCATATTCAGCTCTTTCTGATCAAACAAATACTTTAAACTCTTATGGTCACTGAAAACCTCAAATCTTGATCCATACAAATAATGCCTCCACAACTTCAGAACAAATACCACAGCTGCCAACTCTAAATCGTGTGTCGGATAGTTCCTCTCATGAACCCTTAGCTGTCTCGAAGCATAAGCTATAACCTGCTTATTCTGCATCAACACACCACCTAAACCCAACAATGAAGCATCACAATAAACCTCAAATAATTCCGACGAACTCGGTAATATCAGAATAGGAGCAGTAGTTAACCTTCTCTTTAACTCTTGGAAACCTTCTTCACACTTTGAGTCCCAAACAAATGCTTGCCCCTTTCTAGTCAACATTGTCAACGGTAACGCCAACTTGGAAAATCCCTCAATGAACTTCCTATAGTAACCAGCCAATCCAAGGAAACTTCGAATCTCGACAACAGACTTAGGAGCTTCCCACTTAGATACCGCTTCTATCTTAGAAGGATCAACAGCAACACCACCTCTTGAAATCACATGACCAAGAAAACTAACCTCTTCTAACCAAAATTCACATTTGGACAGTTTAGCAAATAACCTCTTTTCTCTTAGAACTTCTAAAACCACTCTCAAATGCTCAGCATGCTCTTCTTCAGATTTCGAATACACCAAAATGTCATCAATAAACACCACCACAAACTGATCTAGGTACGGATGGAAAATCCTATTCATATACTCCATAAATACTCCAGGCGCATTAGTCACACCAAAAGGCATTACAGAATACTCATAATGTCCATACCTCGTTCTGAAAGCAGTCTTCTGAATATCTTCAGTTTTCACACGTATCTGATGATACCCATATCTCAAGTCTATCTTGCTGAACACACTTGCACCAACCAACTGATCCATCAAATCATCAATCCTCGGTAAAGGATACCGATTCTTGATCGTCACTTTATTCAGTTGCCTGTAGTCCACACACAACCTCATAGTACCTTCTTTCTTCTTAACCAACAACACTGGTGCACCCCACGGTGACACACTCGGACGAATGAATTTCTTATCCAACAAATCTTCCAACTGACTCTTCAATTCAGCTAGTTCAACAGCAGACATACGATAAGGAGCCATCGATATCGGTCTAGTACCAGGTACCAAATCAATCGAGAACTCAACTTCCCGCTCTGGCGGCAATTCATTCACTTCTTCCGGAAACACATCAGGAAAATCACACACCACAGCGAGATCGCCAATCACCAGTTTATCTTTAGCCTCCAAAGTCGCTAACAGCATAAACAACTCTGCCCCATCTGCTACTTCCTCATTCACTTGCCTTGCTGATAGAAACAAACTCTTTCCTTCCTCAATCTCAGGGAAAATCACAGTCTTATCAAAACAGTTGATATAGACTCGGTTAAACACCAACCAGTTCATACCCAGAATAACATCAACCTGCACTAGTGGAAGACACACAAGGTCTATCCCAAAGTCTCTACCAAAAATACTCAAAGGACAACCCAAACAAACCGAAGTAGTAGTCACTGAACCCTTCGCAGGAGTATCAATCACCATACTCCCATGCATCTCAGATATTTCTAACTTAAGCTTCACAGCACAATCCAACGATATAAAAGAATGAGTAGCACCTGTGTCAATAATAGCTACAAGAGGAAAGCCATTAATATAACACGTACCTCGGATCAAACGATCATCTGCAGAAGTCTCAGAACCTGATAAGGCAAAAACCTTGCCTCCTGACTGATTCTCTTTCTTCGGCTTAGGACACTGTGGACTGATATGACCCAACTCTCCACAGTTAAAACAAGTCACAGTCTTCCACCGGCAATCTGCAGCTAAATGACCACCTTTTCCACACTTGAAACACTTCTTCTCATTACTGGTACACTCATGGATACGATGTCCAGCCTGACCACATCTGTAACACTTAGCAGGAGCACTAGAGTCTCCCCCACTAGGCCTCTTCATCCCACTTTGTCTCTGAAAACCTTTGCCAGCAGCATACGGTTTTCCACGATCCATCTGATTCTTGCCTCTCCTATCAACTCTCTGCTGATAGCTCTCAGCTCTTGCCTTGGAATCCTGTTCGAAAATCCTGCAACAGTCAACCAAATCAGAAAACACTCTAATCCTCTGATATCCAATCGCCTGCTTGATCTCGGGACGCAACCCGTTCTCAAACTTCACACACTTGGAAAATTCCCCAGCAGCCTCAGCATAGGGAGTATAATACTTAGACAACTCTGTGAACTTAGCAGCATACTCCGTAACAGACCGGTTACCCTGCTTCAATTCCAAGAACTCTATCTCTTTCTTTCCTCTGACATCTTCGGGAAAATACTTCCTCAGAAATCTCTCTCTGAATACAGTCCAAGTAATCTCAGCATCTCCAGCAGCTTCCAACTCAGTGCGGGTAGCAACCCACCAATCATCAGCTTCTTCTGACAGCATATGTGTACCGAACCTGACCTTCTGGTTATCAGCACACTCAGTTACTCTGAAGATCCTCTCTATCTCCTTCAACCACTTCTGAGCACCATCTGGATCGTATGCTCCTTTGAACATTGGAGGATTGTTCTTCTGGAACTCACTCAACTGACGAGCAGCTCCCATTCCCACAACATTCGGATTTCCTCCAAGTACTCCAGCTAGCATACCCAGAGCCTCAGCAATTGCAGCATCATCTCTACCTCTTCCAGCCATCTCTATTCTGAAAACCCAACAAGCTAAAACAATAAGTACTGATAGGGTTACACAACACCTATCCCGTACAGGGGAAACAGAATAACTACGACTCGACACGACCGACTATGCTCTGATACCACTAATGTAACACCCTTCTAAATACCCCAAATTATTATAATTAAAATACACATATATTCATCAGAGTAATTATGCCCCGAAGGGTGTCACACAATCATTTCACTACATTCATCAAATATCCTGTCATGCTCATTTATTTAAATCAAAATAAGGTCCTTTGCATAATTCGCAGCGGAATCAAATTCAACATCAATGTAAAACATGTAGCACTATACATGTAAATCATCCAACAACCAATATCAAATTAATTAAAACATTCCCTCCCGATGTTACATCTATCAGAGCATGACCCATAAGAAACTACTCTAGACTCCAAGCATAAGCTTCTACTCAACTCATTTCTCGTTACCTGAAAAATAGGCGTAAGGGTGAGTTCCTCAATCAATATAATAAGCATTATAGAACAACATGTAATGCCAAGTAATTAACACATTAATTCACCCTAATTAGACTACGCATTCAGCAACAGTAATATCCATTCAAACATCATACTCAACAGTACAAATCTCCATCATATTCGATCATTAACAACACAACACACAACACACATATGATACTGGAATACATCCATTCATATCATATGCCATACATTCATTATGCAATGAGACTCTATGCATGCGGTACCGACTATTTGTGAACATATAGTTCAACCTCACCGTCCAAATCCAGGCACGGCTACCAAGCTCACTAGTCCCACTCATTTGAGACATAGTGACTCACTCACTAATTCCTCACCATGGGAATTAGCTACCACCCCAAATGGGCCATGAAATGCACGCTAATCACCTAGCATGCAAACATCAACAACAACAATCAAATGATATACTCACTAATTCCTCACCATGGGAATTAGCTACCACCCCAAATGGGCCACAACATGCATGCTAATCACCTAGCAATGCAACATCAACAACAATCAAGAATAGACACATGCTCACACTCTAAGCCATAATACAGTCTATTCACAAACGTATACATTCACATCATCATGTATACCATCACACATTATCAACATAATTAATCACAAAAGCATATCATATCATGCCACATAATCAAACACAGTATTAGCCCGCTCTACTAATACCTATACCACTCAAAACAACGGGAAATGATCCCTACAACATCATATCTCAGCTAAGTACATCACTCAGCCTAAACAACCAAAAACTGCACAACAACAGTTCAGGAAAATCCCAACTCTGCCCATACGCGTACTGCCCATACCATACGCGTATTGCCCAAACCTGGCCAACTCCATACGCGTAATGCCTACTCTCTTACGCGTATTGCGCATTTCCTCGCCCAACTCATACGCGTATCACCTATCCCATACGCATATGCTACGCGTAACAATCTCCCATTACGCGTACCAACAGAGACCACTTTACGTTCAAAATATCATCTTTTTCTCCCATACGCGTAAGGCTTCCCCCATACGCGTACCAACATCTCATACGCGTATTGCCTAGTGCCATACGCGTATGACCAGAGATCAGAATTCTCAGATCTGCAATGGCTTTCTCTGCTACGAGATCTACCCAATTCAACCTTCTACAGTCCAATTTCACACACAATTCATTCATATCATCTAACACGAATCATACACTTTCGATTTCACAATTTCTAACCTTTCTACCTCTAATTCCTACGAATTTCGTCAATTATAAATCCAAATTTTCGTTCATCTCAAAAGTTCACAAATTCAACATATATCATCCAATCAGAGGTAAAACAATGGTCTATTACTACCCAGTACATATCATCATATAATACCCTTTAACCGATGATAAACCCCCCTTACCTGAGTTAATCCGGCAACCTCTGAGCTCCAAGCTTCTCCTTCCTTCAACCTTCGTTCTCTGGTTCTCTTTTTGCCCTTTCTGCCTCTTTTCCCCTTTCACGTGAAAACCTTTTTCCAAAAATTGGGACTTTTTATTATTCCAACTTATATACTCCAATAATATTATTCCACTAAATAATTATCCCAATAATTATTATTCCAAAATAATAATAATAATTCAAATATTCTAATTAAATTAATAAACATATTATTAATTTAATTTAAATAAATACATATTATTATCGGGGTGTTACAAAAATGGCACCCGAGGATATGGAGAAGACTACATTCATTACACCTTGGGGAACATTCTATTATCGAGTGATGCCCTTCGGTTTGAAGAACGCCGGAGCCACGTATCAACGAGCTATGACTACCTTGTTTCATGATATGATGCACAAAGAGATCGAGGTATATGTTGACGATATGATTGCAAAGTCGAGAATGGAAGTTGAACATGTAGATCACTTGTTGAAGCTTTTTTAGCATTTGAGGAAGTACAAACTCCGCCTGAATCCTAACAAGTGTACATTTGGAGTCCGTTCCGGCAAGTTATTGGGCTTTATTGTCAGTGAAAGAGGTATTGAAGTTGATCCTACCAAGGTCAAAGCAATACAAGAGATGCCTACACCCAAAACTGAGAAGCAAGTCCGAGGTTTTCTTGGCCGCTTGAATTATATTTCCAGATTTATATCCCACATGACTGCCACATGTGCGCCAACATTCAAGCAACTCCGGAAAGATCAGTGTCATGATTGGACCGAGGATTTCCAGAAGGCCTTTGACAATATCAAAAAGTATCTGTCCGAGCCTCTGATTTTGTCTCCGCCTGTGGAAGGGAGCCCCTTGATTATGTACTTGACTGTTCTTGAAGACTCTATGGGTTGTGTTTTGGGTCAGCAAGATGAATCAGGGAAGAAAGAGTATGTTATCTACTATATGAGTAAGAAGTTCACTGATTGTGAGTCTCGATACTCAATGCTTGAGAAAACATATTCTGCTTTGGTTTGGGCTGCTAAGCGTTTACGCTAGTATATGTTGAATCATACGACTTGGTTGATATCCAAAGTGCACCAATCAAATATCTCTTTGAGAAGCCTGCTTTAACTGGGAGGATTGCCCGTTGGCAGATGCTATTGTCTGAGTATGACATTCAGTATCGAGCTCAGAAAGCTATTAAAGGTAGTATTTTGGCAGACCACTTGGCACAACAACCAATTGAGGATTATCAATCTGTTCAATACGACTTCCCTGATGAGGAGATTCTGTATTTGAAAATGAAAGATTGCGATGATCCTACGCTCGATGAAGGGCCAGAACTTGGTTCCCGATGGGGCATGGTGTTTGATGGCGCTGTAAGTCAATATGGAAATGGTATTGAGGCAGTGATTATTACTCCTCAGGGCATACATTTTCCTTTTACAGCAAGGCTAACTTTCAAATGCACGAATAATATGGCAGAGTATGAGGCCTGTATTATAGGTTTAGAAGAATGTATTGATCTTAGGATTAAGCATCTTGATGTTTATGGTGATTCGGCCCTTGTTGTTAATCAGATCAAGGGTGAATGGGAGACGGATCAGCCTGGCCTCATCCCATATAGATATTATGCGAGGAGGATTTCAACATTCTTTACTGAGGTTGACTTCCATCATATTCCTCGAGATGAGAATCGGATGACAGATGCTCTTGCTACGCTTGTTTCGATGATTATGGTGAAATTCTGGAATGAAGTCCCCAACATCACTGTGATGCGCTTGGATAGACCAGCTCATGTATTTGCAGTAGAAGAAGCGAAAGATGATAAGCCATGGTATTATGATATCAAATGTTTTCTTCAGAGTCAGAGTTACCCGCCTGGGGCATCTGTTAAAGATAAGAAGACTTTGAGGAGATTATCAGGCAGTTTCTACCTCAATGGTGATTTGCTTTATAAGAGGAATTTTGACATGGTTTTGCTCAGATGTGTGGATAGACACGAAGCAGACATGTTAATGACTGAAGTCCATGAGGGTTCATTTGGTACTAATTCCAGTGGACATGCTATGGCAAAGAAGATGTTGAGAGCAGGCTACTATTGGTTGACAATGGAGTCTGACTGCTGCAAATACGTGAAGAAATGCCATAAGTCTCAGATTTATGTGGATAAGATTCATATTCCCCCGACACTTCTGAATGTGATTTCATCACCATGGCCTTTCTCTATGTGGGGAATTGACATGATTGGCATGATAGAGCCAAAAGCGTCGAACGGTCACAGGTTTATTCTCGTAGCAATTGATTACTTCACCAAGTGGGTTGAAGCGGCATCGTATGCAAATGTGACCAGGCAGGTGGTTGTGAAGTTTATCAAGAATCAACTCATATGTCGTTATGGTGTGCCAGATAAGATCATTACTGATAATGGATCTAACTTGAACAACAAGATGATGAAAGAGCTATGTAGCGAGTTCAAGATTGCACATCATAATTCTTCTCCTTATAGACCCAAGATGAATGGGGATGTTGAAGCTGCTAATAAGAACATCAAGAAGATTATCCAAAAGATGGTTGTTACGTACAAAGATTGGCATGAGATGTTGCCATTTGCTTTGCATGGCTATCGTACATCTGTCCGCACTTCGACAGGGGCAACCCCTTTCTCACTTGTTTATGGCATGGAGGATGTGCTCCCCGTGGAGGTTGAGATCCCATCAATGAGAGTCTTGGTGGAAGCCAAGTTGACAGAGGCTGAATGGGTTCAGAGTCGTTATGACCAACTGAATTTGATTGAAGAGAAGAGATTGACTGCCATGTGCCATGGTTAGTTATATCAGTAAAGAATGAAGAAAGCCTTTGATAAGAAGGTCAAGCCTCGTGTGTTCCGAGAAGGCGACCTCGTGCTCATGAAGTTGTCTTTCACGCCCGATTCCAGGGGCAAGTGAACTCCAAACTATGAAGGTCCATATGTTGTTAAGAGAGCCTTTTCAGGCAGTGCTTTGATACTTACAACTATGGATGGGGAGGATTTCACTCGTCCTGGGAATTCAGATGCAGTCAAGAAATACTTCGCCTAAAATAATAATAGAATAGCTCGCTAAGTTGAAAACCCGAAAGGGCGACTTAGGCAAAAATGAGCGTCTCGGTGGATTGAAAACCTGAAAGGGCGATCCAGGCAAAAGTTAGAGACATGAAGAAAAGGAATATATATATATATATATATATATATATATATATATATATATATATATATATATATATATATATATATATATATATATATATATATATATATATATATATATATATATATATATATATATATATATATATATATATATATATATATATATATATATATATATATATATATATATATATATATATCCCGCTAGATTGAGTACCTCACCCTGGGGCAATCTAGGCAAAAATTAGGGTTTTGGGAAGTAACTGCATCCTGACAAGACTTTGTTCTACCAGCTGTCATCTGTCAAAGATTCTCGCTCAGTCATCGTCAACTGAAGCTTCAAATACATTGGATTCAGAGTTGGTGGAGAAATGGTCATTATGTTCAATGTATCCTTTTTCCAATATATATCACCAATTTCAAATTTGTAAAGATCCATGGAGTCTTGCCATTTGCAGACTACCATTCCATCAAATAAATTTGAGCCTTTATCCAATTCTTTGCACTCTTATTTGTTTCTGTTTAACAAATGTTTGCATGTTTTAATTGATAAATATCATTGTTTTAAACAAATAAAGTTTTTATAAACTGTTTTTAAGCAAAGTGAACATTCACAATGACTGAAAGGATAATTGAAACGTCTTCAGTGCTCTCCCAAGGATAGCATGATCTCCAAAAGGGTAAGGCATTTGTTCATATTCCTAGCATACTTGTATCCTCTTCATCATCTTTCACGTTGTCTCCTCCGTGAGCATAAAAAAAGATAATGCACCACCAAATTCCCCAGAGAGTCTGGAGTTTTGGTCTCGGTCTTCTAACTCCCTAGTGGGTATGGGTCTAGCATTTGTGTTTTATCAATCATATGGTTGTCATCCCTTGTGTGGATTGACCTAAAATCCCTTATAAATTGATAAAAAATTGACATGCTTTTTGCTTTCGAGGAAGTTGGTATTTCCCTTATTGTGATTGGAAATCTCCCGCAGTTTGAGCAGGAATTCCCAGCATGAGTGGAAATTTTCAAAAGGTTGGTTTGTAGCTTATCCCCAACGGATTCACATACATTTTTTCCCAGCAGTTGGCTTACCACCCATCCTCAGTAGGCTTGATCACCTCAGATTTCCCCCAGTTGGTTCGCCAGCAGATTTTCTCCAGCATGATCGTCTGCAGGTTATCCCAAGTTCAGTCGTCAGCAGTCTGTCCCCCAGTGGAGTTGCCTGATCAGAGCCTGGTATATTTTCTTCCTCCTTCTTGTATAGCTTCCTCATAGCAGGGATGGTGTTGAAGATGTTTATTTCCTTCCCCAGTGGAGCAGTTGTCTCCTTCTCCTTGACAGAGATTGTTTCTCCAGCAGATATGAGGAAATGTGTTGATTATTGAAACTTCTTTGTAGTGGTTGTTCCTCATAGAGTTCCATATCTTTCCTTGATAAGTTCCCCAGTAGAGTTCTTCTACAATGGAATCTTATCCGTGCTGAGTTCCCTGGCAATGGCTCTGTAGTTTCCCAACTGAGACTTTGCCTGATTCTAGTTTGGCGTTGGAACTTCGAGAAAGATGTGTTGTTTCCTTCCCCCAGTGGAGTGATTGATTATTTCTCCACAGCAGAGATGTTCCTTCAGTGGTTAGAAGTGAATGTTTGATTGATGTGTTTCTATTTGGTGGTTGTTCCCCACAGAATTTCATATTATACCCCTGATAAGATCCCCAATAGATTTCTTCTATGACTGATCTTATCCACATCTCTGTGTACTGTTGGAAGATCCCCAACATGAGGTAGTTGTGACCCTTTTCTTATCCCCAACAGTGGACTCTGCTTGTTCCCCTAGCAGTAGTCTTTGAGCCCCGGCAGCAACTCTGTTTGATCCTCAGCAGTGATTGGTGTTTCCTGATATTTGTGGCTCCCCACCAGATTGGATTTTCTCCTGTGGGCCTGGCTTTCTCTTTTGAGATGTTGTACCGGATGTCCGTCCATTGGTTCTTGGACCTGTTTGTGTTAGATATGTCTGTTTGTCAGCATTAATCATACATAAACCACGCATATACATGCGTAATCATAGCATTCAGATATTCATGTTGCATTCTTTGCCGTATATCTTTGTTTGTTATCTCCTGCTATTTGGTGATACACATTTCCCCAAGCAGATGCCAGTGTCTGATCTCTCCATATAGAGTCAGCCCTATAGGCAGAAAGTGTCTATCTTTCCTTCTATATTCCCCACTAAGTAATGTCCTCGTGGATGATTATTGTTTCAGTTTCCTCCTAAAATATGTATTGGGATGGAATTACTCCCCTGAGTTATATCCTCATTGGGTTGAGTCTCGTTTCATTGTGTCTCTCTAGTTCGTTCCTAGATTGACTCCTCTTGTTATTTCCCCTACAGTTCCCTGTGGTTCAGGTGATCAATTGCTTAGTAAACAGTAATTGTTCTTTCTCCCCCAGTGGATTTCTGTGGCCTTCTACCCTGTAATCGGTAGTTATAAGTCCTATTTTTGTGGTTTTCTACCCAGTAACCGGTAGTTGTAAACCCCATTTTATCCCTTTGCAGAGTTAACCCCTGATTTTGTTCATCCTAACCGATGACGGTTGCTCTCTTCTTTGATTTTCTACCCGGTAACCGTTAGATGTAATCCCCTCTTTGTTGGTTATCTTTATCCAATATTCAGTATTGATATTCCTTCATTTTTTGAATACACCACCCAGTAACCGGTGATATATCTCTTGGATAATTGCTCTGATCAAGCAATTTATCCCCACCGAGTCATCTTTCATTTACCCTTGTTTGGTAATGATCGTTTCTCCTTTGGATTGGTCATCATTTTATACCCAGTACCCGGTATCCCGATGTCCTTTCTTTTTGGTCGATTTATCCTTTATTAACCCAGTAACCGGTTGTGGATAATCTTCCATGCGAGTATGTTATCTATGTTCTGATAGTAATAGATAATATATCTCATGCGTTCTTCAGTCGAAGTCTTTTTCTTCCGCAGTCGAGTAAGATTTGTATTTCCTTATGGAATCGAATGTCCATCCTGTAATCGAGTTTGCTTTTTCAGCCCTCCTTTCGGATGATGAGTGTCTTGGAAATATTCCCCAATTCACGCCTGGTTGGTCACCTATTATATGCCCAGTAACCGGTATCCCTGGTGTTCCTTCCTTCTGCTCCCTATTATGACTTTGTGTCCCCTGTGGAGTCAGATTTTCCTGAGTTGAAATATACCTTTTAGGTTTTCCTCGGATGTTTGGGTGATTGATATCTCTCACCCTTATACCGGTCTTAGATATTCTTTATCCCTGAGCGTGTTGTTCTTTCACCCTTATACCGGTAATACCTCATTCGTTGTTTCCTCAGTTGAGTCCTTTGTGGACATTCCCATCGGAGTCCGGATTTCTATCCGAAGTATCCTTTATTGATAGTTTTGATGTATTGGCATATTCCCCAATACATGTATCTTTGCGTCAGCTCGAGTCTTTCCATCGATTTATTTTCATGGAATTCTCTCGTGTCTCCCAGCAAGTTTTAAGTCGTGACCTGCTCATGCATTTCATCCCCTTTACTCCCCAATAAAGTCCACAGAGTCTCTGTCCCATTTATGAGTGTATTACTCATTTGGATTTTCAGTTTCTCCTGATTTCTTTTTCTTTGTGGACACATATCCCCACAGAGTATTTTATTTTTGCAAACATACATTTGCATCATGAGGTCTCTTAGGGACCAAAATTCGTCTCTTTATTATTATTTAAGCCCATTCTACCACGTCGAGACGAAGATTTTAACCTTCATATCTCCGGCTAGAATGACATTAAATAGGGGCATCTGTAAGACCCTAATTTTGACCCTAAGATCCCTCATGGCATCATATTATTGCACATTGCATTTGCCTCAAGGATCATATAATTTTGGCTCATTAACCCTTGGATGGGACTTGTGTGAGTTGGTTTGAGACCACCAAGCATGCTTGAATTCTATATTATTGCTTTTCTTATTTTGTTTACTAACCAAAAGCACAAAAATATGTTACTAACTTATTTGTTTTTGAAGCTCAGGCAATCATGTGATCCAAGGCTCCTAGGAGGCCCCTATGCCCATTGAAGTGGCCAGATGAATTTGAAAGCAAGCATGACAATGGTTACCAAATCTCTCAATCATCACATATGTCTACTAAGTATCTCAATTTGTCTATTTGATCACATAAACCAAAGGACTTGAGGATTGTTTCCCAAGGAAACCCTAATTCAACTGGGCATTGACGGTGCCTTGCTCATGAAGCAACCTCAACCTATGATCAAATACAATCAAGGGAAGTTCTTTCATTTATCATTTCATGCATATATGAGCCTATGTGAGTGTCCTCAATCATTTATTCATCAAGATTTGAAGTTTGGCTTTGAGAAGTTGATCAGTCAATTCATCTGACTATTTTGAAATCCACTAAGACCTAAATTTTGATGTGTTTGTCAAATGAAGATTTCCCCAAGAGTAAATATGTTCTTAAGAACCATATGAACAACTTTAATGGTTCATCAAAAATTCATTTGAAACATGGAAGGTCATCATTCATTTCAAAACATTATAGGTCATTTTGACTGAAACCCTAATTTTGGGTCAACTTCCCAAGGACCTAACTCCTTCATTTTTTATGATTTTGAGTTGTAACCAAGTGAATTAGAAAGTTTAAGATGTCTAATTCAAATGTTATGTTGGATAAAATTTCATAATCCTAAAATAAACACATGTGGTAATACAAAACATTATAGGTCACTTTGGACCAAAGCCATTGAACTATGAAAAAGTCCAACTTCAAGTGCCCATAACTTTCTCATCCAAATTCCAAATGATGAAAACTTTAAGTCCAAATTGATTGTCCTTAAAATATATACAACTTTGATGTTAAAGGTTTTCTCATTTGAAGATTGCATCATTAAAACAGAAGGGCTTGAAGTTGGTCATTTTTGGCAAATTTTCCATATACATGTTTTGTACCTTGAACTTCATGGCCAGTTTTCAATATTTTCCCAACTCCAAATGGATTTTTGTTCAAAATAACATTTTTCCTTATGTCAAGACCTTTCCAACCATTACCCACATGCTTATGTTTGGACTTTCCAATTGGCATTTTCGAAGAGGTGAAGTTTTGGGTTCAATTATGCATAACATGCTAAAATTCCATGCACAAGCTTATGCATTGCCATCTGCACGTCCATTTCACTTTCATTTGTGTTCAGCATGCAAAGCCAATTGAGTTTGGGCCTCACATGCCCCTGTACATGCCCATGCATGGAGGATCCAAGTTCATGCACACACGAGTTTGATCATGCATTGCATCAGCCTTGGCTACAAATAGACATGCTTGCTTCACTTGAATGGTAACCTAAAGGCGCCTGAAGCTTTGCACAATTGATTCCCCAACCCTCCATTAAAGGAATTCTGAATTTTTTCTTCACTTTTCAAGCTCAAATTTCAACTTCATTGGTTGATCTTTGGCTTCTAAATTCCTTAGCCTTGCTTCCTTGTTACTTCAAGATCAAGCTGCACACGAGGATTGGATTGGATCAAGCTCACACAAACTGCACTTCAAATGTTTATCTCATAATTGTTTTCCTTTGAATCTCTTTTGTTATTGTGCATTGCTTGGTTTGGTTGGCATATTTGAAGTCCTCATGTGAGAGGCAATTGATTTGTGGTTTTAATTTTGAGAATTGGACAAGTTTAGATTGAACACCTCATATTTCAATCTTAGATTTCTTCCTCCATAGGAATCTTGAGAAGATACTAAGGTCACAGGAGTGATGTACATCACCCCAGCTTTCGAATGATGTATAGATCGCGTGCTATGGTTGAGGTTTGAAAACCTGCAACTGGTGGCCGGAACTGGCCTTTTCACCGGAGAAGACGGTGGTTTCCACCACCGTCCCCACGCGTCCCAACCTCAGCCATCGGTTCCACTCTTCACGTTCTAATCTTGGTTGTTGATTTGTTTGACTTCATTTAATACCATGTGCCACGCTGTTGACTAAGGTTCACAATACGCGCGCGCTTCCCAGCCACATGATGAGCCACGTCAATTAATGAAATGAGATCTGACGCCTCGGGCTTTTTGCTATTTTCTGAATTTCCATTTTAATTTCTTTTATTCTATTTTATTTTAAAAATTCGTAACTTCTTTATTTGGAATCACAAAAATATGGGACCAATTGCAAAAAAGTTCTCTTAAATTCTAGTTTCTAAAAATGATTTTTAATTATTTTTGTGATTCCATTTAATATTTTTTGTGAATTATTTCTTTTCTGGTTATTTTTAATTCATTTAAAATACTTTTTGATATTTAAAAATGCCAAAAATATTTTCTTAACATCTTTGGATGATGATGAATCTATGAAAAATATTCTCATCAATTTCTTAATTGATTTGAGATCTATTTGAGATTTTAGTCCAATTATGTTATTTTTCTTCATTTTTAATTGTTTAAAAATAGTTTCTGTTTTCAAAAAATGGTGAGAAAATTTGTCAAACCTTGTTTTACCATGTTAGACATATGATGATCCAATTGGACTTTTCGAAGTTGATTTGAATTGGATTTGAAGTTTGACCTTTATTTGTTCATTTTATTTTATGTATTATTTTAATTCCAAAAAATACCAAAAATATTTTTGTTATTTCTTGACTTCTAATCTTCATTTTACTTCTGTTTACCATTGATTGATGTTGATTCCATTCATGTTTGATCAATGTGTGTTGGGTATGTTATTTGACTTTTAATTTTGTACATTCCATTTCCATCTTCTTCTTCTTCTTTTTCTTTTTGACCAATGAGTTAATGATTGGTGGTTAGCCTTGACATATGAGAGGCTTAACCTTCTTTGATCCAAATCAAATTCATCTTGATCAAAGATCAAGTGAATTGCTTTGTGTCCAAGATAGGTTGCTTCTTGGTCAAGCAAAAAACCTAAATCCATACAAGGTCATTCTTCTTTTCTTTTGGCATGGCAAGTTGTAGGAGCTTGGCTTACTAGTCATGATCTCTAACTTGTGTTTATTTGCCTATAGTTTTATTGACCGACCTCAGATAGGTGTGACTACTACATTAGTCCACTTACGATTGCTTAACATAGCGCTAAATTGCCTTATGGCACACTAACACTAACTACTAATTACTAACTTTTAATTCAAGCATTTAATTCTTGCAATTTACTTTAATGCAATTTAATTTCTTGCTCATTAATTCATTTGTCTTTGCCCTTTGCTCACTTGAGCTCATGTTTATGCTTATGCAAATTTGCATTTTGCTCACTTGAGCACATTATTGTGTATATGCTATTGCCTTGTGTTTGTTTTGTTTTTGTTTGTGTGAACCCAATGCAAATGGAGAAAGGACTTAGATTTAGGACCTTATCTATGCTAAATGGAGTTTCAAGAGCAACTAGGCCTCATGTCTTTAGAATGCTAAATATGTTGAAGAGCAACTAGGCCTCATGCCTTTAGAATGCTTAATCTTGAAAGTTGAATTGAAAGGACCTTATTCTAAACTCCTTTTTGTCCATTCTTTCTATTGCATTGTGGAACTTTTTGATTTGTGTGTTCTTGT
Organism: Lathyrus oleraceus; assembly: GCF_024323335.1. NCBI lineage: Eukaryota > Viridiplantae > Streptophyta > Magnoliopsida > Fabales > Fabaceae > Lathyrus > Lathyrus oleraceus. The sequence goes on along the minus strand of NC_066582.1, from coordinate 381,861,080 downwards.
GTGATAGGGATACCAAAACTTGAGCAATTAGAAGGACCATTGTCATGAGCATCCAAGATAAGAGAGACAAATCCAAATTGGAGAATCCTAGGAGCTTGATTGATTATTTGCTTGGTTGCTTGAGTTATTTGCTTATTGCTTGCTAAGTCCAAAGGAAAGGAGAAACTTGGATCATCTTTATGATCTCAAGAAGGGAACTCCAAGTGGTTTTATTTCTCTTCTCTCATTTTTGCATGTTTAGGACCTAGCCCTTCTCTTCTTCTCTCCACTCTAACCCAAGCCAAACTTATTTTGTGCAAACATTGACATTGTTTCAAAATTAGAAACCTAGGCGCTATGCCTTTTATTTTTCAAACTCCTTTCATAATACTTATTTTGAATTGAACCTTAAGTCAACTTTGACTTTATTTTGTGAATACTTCTAATCTGTAAGTACAACTCACTCAAATGTTTTGTGGTTCCAATGGCCACTCTTGCCAAAGCTTTTCATAAACATTAGCTATTAGGTTTGAGTTATCATAGAGGTTGATGTAAACCTCACCTGTATCCTTAGTGATTGGACTATAAGTCTTCCATACTTATTATAGGGTGGATCCCTCACTAGTATGTTGAAGCTCTCCTCACATGGTGGATTTGTGGTTTAGGTTGAGTTTTCTCCCTTTGATAACAAAAGACCTTAAGGCTTTTGACCAATCATTTCACCAACTTATTTTGAGATTTTTACCCCGAACTACGAGGTTTTGATCCTACCTTTGTGATGGTACATAGGCAATGGGTTCATCCATTCAAACAACAAAAATTGTAAATAATTTGTATATTCTTTTCTCATCTCCCCAATCATGTTTGCACAAATATTTTCACAAATACCAACCTAGCATACAACATTTGTAAAAAGGGCTCCCTTAGAGTACTAAGGATGTTTTGGGTGCTTAAAACCTTCCCATTGCATAACCAACCCCTTTACCCAGATCTCTGACATTTTTATTAGTTTTTTATTTGATAAATCTTCTCGGTTTTTATTCGCTTTCTAACCTTTCCTTTGGATAAATAGAAGTGCGGTGGCGACTCGAATTGTATGATTTACTTTTGATTTAATCAATAAATCTAAAGGTAACGAATACCCCGCTACAATACAAAAACACATATGCACACAAAAAAGGGCTCCCTAGGAGTACCTAGGACATTTTCGGTGCTTACACATTCCCTTTATGTAACCAACCCCCTTACCTGTAATCTCTGACATTTTATTAGTTTTGATTTGAAAACTCCTTATCTTTGGGTTTGTTCGTACTTTTCCCTTTTCCCTTGGAAACAATAAAAACACGGTGGCGACTCTAGTTTTATTGACGTTAAGTTTATCCATAACTCAATGGTCATGAATTTTCCTCTACACCTACAGCAACATCAGAATAGAAAGTGCTTGAGAGCACTGTCTAAGTTAAAAAAAAGGTTGTCTAAGGTCTTATTTGGCATAGTGAGAATGGATTATATCATATCACATACTTGGATATATTATAAAGGGTGTAAGTATTAGATCTAAAGTTAACGATTTCTGGAAATATTCTACTTCCATTTCCTATATTCAGCCTAAAACAATATATAATGCTTTACTTGAGGAGGAATGGATCCTTGTTATACAAGAAGATTTTGTTCAATTAAAATTAAATGACTCTTGGGATATTGTCACAAGCCCTACAAACAAAATCGACATTGGTACTAGACGGTGTTTAGGAACAAGATGAATGGAAATAACATAATTACTAATAATAAAGTTTGGTTAGTGGAAAAAGTATACAATCAAGTTGAAAAAATTGACTAAGAGGAGAAAATGCTCATGTAGTCTGTCATGAGGCAATCAGTCTCCTTTTTGCATTTTCTTGCAACCCGGATTTTAAGTTTTGATCAGATGGATGTATAATTATATTTCCTTAACATATTTATAAATGAAGAAGTCTACATATCATAAAATATAGGTTTTGAGGACCATGGAAATCATGATTTTGTTTTTAAACTTAAATGAGAATTTTATGGTCTCAATCAAACTCCTAGATCTTGGTATTAACGCCTTAGTGATTTTTTTTATTAAAAAGGGATTTAATAGTGGTAAGTTGGATACTAATTTGTTTTTAAAGCGTTAAAAAAATATCTTAATAGTCCATATTTATGTTGATGATATTATTTTTTGATGATTTTTCTATGCAAAAAGTTAACTAGTAAGATGCAGGTAGAGTTTGAAATGTCATTGACGGAAGAGCTTAATTACTCCTTAGACTTGAAGATCAAGCAAAAAGAGATTGGTACGTTCATCATCCAGACAAAGTATTTCTTGGAGCTCCTATGGAAATACGGTATGAAAGATACAAAGAGCATTTCTACTCATATGGCCTTAAATATTCTAATTGACAAAGATGAACAAGCCGTAGTGACCGAGATTACAAAATATAGAGGTACCATGGGATCTTTATTCTAGTTATCCGCAAGCATCCCAACTATTATTTTAAGCGTGTGCATGTGCGCTTGATTTCAAGTGTCACCGAGAGAATATCATTTTAAGGTCATTAAAAGATTTTTGAGGTTATCTTAACAAAACCTCGCATCACAGTCTTTTGTTTCCCAAGGGAAACAGGTGTAGCTTAGTAGGATTCTCCGATTATAACTTGCTGGATACAAATTTGATAGGGAGAGTACTAGTGTTACATTCTATTTGTTTGGAAATTATTTAGTTTCTTGACACAATAAGAAAAAGCATATCATTTTAGTTTCTAGCGCGGAGGTTGAACATGTTGATGTCGATAATTATTGTGCACAAATCTTATGGCTAAAGTAAAAGCTATTAGAATACGATTTAAATATCTATTGAATTCCAATCAAATCAAATGTGTTAACACTAGCGCTATCAGTCTTACTAAGAATCATGTGTTGCCTTCACACACTAAACATATAGAAATCTGAAACCACTTCCTAGAGATCTTGTTTAAAAGGGGGATTTTATGTTTGAGGATGTGGATACGAAAAATTATTTAGATGATATTTTTACAAAATCGTTATCTATAGAATCTTTTAACAAGATTCGTAGGCAAATAAGGATCCTAGATTCCATTTGACATCTGACTCCATACACGAGAGGAGGGGTGAATTGTAGAAGTTTGAAAAAAGATAGTTTTAAAAAAGATTAACTTATAAAACATAGTTAGAAAACATTTTAATGAGAATGAGCATAAACACTACTACAAAAAATACATTTCATGACAAAGATTTCATCTCACCCAATAAAAAACTAAGGTATAATACCAAGACGCGCCATATTTTATTTTAAAAAATATCATCAATTCCCTCGGTTTAAGAATATAACCAAGGGAAAAAATAATTCAGGACATGCTTCGAATCCAAGCATATGTAGTTTATTTCTTTATAAGTGACACCTTTCTTTTTTTAAATTTTTTTATTTGTAAATTAAATTAACTATTCCTTCAGTTTCTTATATAATTGAGGGATTAGATGATAAGATTTTAATATAATATCTTGTTCACTTCTACTTTTTCTTCTTCTTCTTCTTCTTCTATTTATTCTTCTTTTTCTTTGCAGATCTGGTATGTCTAATAGCATTAGTCATTGTACATTAACATTATTGTTGTTGTTGTTGTTGTTGTTGTTGTTGTTATTTTGTTGTTTGTTATGGTTGTTTATTGTATTTGTTGAGACCCGAAACCTTAAAGATTTATCTTGTTATTGTTGTTGTTGTTGTTTAAAATGAGATTGATATTATATCTTGTTGTTTTTGTTGAGATAAATATGTTATATGTTTATTTAGATTGAAGTTATATGTTTATTTAGATTGAAGTTATATGTTTCTTGTTACTCTTACTATATTTTTGTTGAGATTGTTTTTTTAATGTTATTTGTTGTTTAGATTGAGATGATGTTATATTGTTGTTATTTGTTATTTTTGAGTTATTTATGTTATTGTAGTTGTTTTCTAGTTTTTATACTTAGTTATGTTTTGAAATCTATATGTTTAGAGTTTAATTGTTATTGAGTTTGAGACAAAGTTTATGTTTTTTGTGTTTCTTTGTGAAACTCTTATTATGATCCTCTAAATATATCAAGAGGACATTTTAGTGACATAAAGTACAATTGAGTTTATTATTTTTAATGTCAATTGTGTGTTTCACTACCGTTTATTTAAAAACACTACAAAAAATAATCATTTTACAACACTTGAATCGCGACAATTGGGTCTAAACTATCGTCATGTGTACTTTTTTTCCCGACAATTCATACGACAGTTTGGACAAGTGTCGCAATTGTTTTCTTTGAATCGTAAGATACACAAATAGTTAACTTTGTCTAATCATGCATATACTTACTTGCCATGTATTTTAAGTAATAACTAGTTTATTTTTTTATTATTTGACTCAATTTACTTTAATATATTATAAATATTTCTTTATATAATCATTTTTATAAACACGTTATTATATGTATATTTCTCACTTTTTAAATATCATTTAAATAATAAAAATTGAGTAGTTTTATCAAAATTATTTTAACATTTCAAAAAAAAATTATTATATTAACTAAATATCAAATAAATTAAGCTTATTTTAAATTCAATTTTAAAATTATCAAAAACTATTATTTTAAATTTAATAATTCACAAAAATTAAAATGTATTAATAATTAAAATTTCTTATTATAAAAATAAAATTATTTTTAAAATTTAGTAAAGCAATTTAATATTATTTTTCTAATCCATATCTCATATATTAATTTTAAAATAATATGTAAAATAAACCGATAATTTGGAAAAAGAACTTATATTTTATGTAAAATTTCATGCCAGAAGAAACTCAAAAGCAATTACTCCCTCTTACTCAAAATAAATGTCACATTTGTAAAAATTATATATCCTCAAATAAGTGTACTTTTAATTTTCAATGTAATTTTAACTTTTATCTTCACTGTACCCTCTAATTAATATTCATAATTTACATTTCTCTAACATTACATTAATGATAATTAAAATACATCAATAATCAATAAAAATAATTTGGTAAACTTGTCATTCTCTCTCATTCATTTATCACATTTTCTTAATCGGTGTGAAAGTGTCAACTATGACATTTATTTTGGGACGGGGGAGTATAATAATAAAAAAACTAATATCCTAAGAAAAAAGCAAGACCGCAACCGTTACGACCACCCCCGTCGAGTTCATCAAACTAGGTTTTTTTTCTCATGATCCATCAAAACATGTTCGCTTACGACATATCCTTAAGCCGTCTTCGCTCTTCCCTCCCAATTTATTATCGATAGCTGAAAACCTTTCAAATATTTTGTTAAGTTCTCAATCATTAATTATAAACTATTAACTGTTATGAACTATAAACTACCAATTATCCACTACAAACTATCAATAATCATCAGCTTTTTCACCAAGCTAATTTTTTTTCCAAACAGAGCTCTAGAACAAAAGATTGCTACATAGTTCTTTTTATATTATAACTCATGTGTTGTTTGTAATATTAGCATATTGTTGCATATGCATAATGACTTCTCTTGTGTTTCATGTTATATTGCAGTTGTTAACAATAACTAAATGTGTCTTAACAATTAATTATTTGAGGTACCTAATCGATTATCCCATTAATTCAGTCTATGAACTATTTTCTTTTTAACACACATTTTCTCTTATATAAATTATGAATTTTATCATTCGAAATTACAACAGAATTCCAAGTTTTTCCATTTCTTAACACTTTATCACTCTCTTTCTCTTATCAAAGTTGCCTTATTGTCTTGTGAGGAAAGTCTTTTACTAATGTTGTATTAGTGTTTTATTTTAAAAGTGTGACACTCTTGAAAAATTGAGTTTGATTATTGAGATGAACCATCGAAAAACCTATGTTTGGTTATATAATTCAACCTACAAAAGTTTTTATTAATTATTGAGATTAGTCGGTGAAATCTCTACTTATTTTGTGAGTTCATTTTGTAAAAAAGATTTCTTTTGTTTGGGAGAGTAAAAAACCTTTCATTTTGTATCAAGGATTCAAGGACATAACCTATAAAATCTCTAAAAAGATCTTTTGAGAGACCTTCCACTCACTCTAAAATATTTTTTGTGTACATTAAATCCACCAATATGAAATCCCTTATGTCGAAAATTAAAAACATCAACTTTGACCTCAATTAACGGGAATGAGATAGAAAGTATCAATTGATATGAAGTTTTTTCTACCAAACTATGAAATTAGAATTTCTGTAATAGAAAGAGGAAGAACATTATAAAATTATCTAAAATAAAATTAAAATAATATTTTTATTCATTGATTCTTGAAAAAATACAATATTTATATAAACTAATACATATTCCTAATAAAATAACTAATGCACTAAATAATAACATTTCTCACTATCTCACTATATCAATTTAAGAGAATATTCTTAAAAGATTTTACTCTAGAATAATCTAAATGAATTATCTACTTTTAATATATAAAAGTTAATTACCATCATAATTACTTAATTACCCTAATTACAATCCATAATACAACTACTTTCATGTTCCTATAAGTAATTTCGTACTAAACTCTATTTAATACTCTAACTAACTCTACCATTTTACAATTTAATAAAAATATATATTTAATTGTATAATTATATGTTATTAAATTATAACTTTAAATTAAAAATAACTATTTAACATAGTTGATTAATATTAATTGAGTAATTTAATATTATTATTAATTTACCTACCAATTAATTATTATTATTGTTATTATTATTATTGATATTTATCCGCCATATATGATAAGAATATTTTTAAAATTTAAATAGTATATTTATTATTTGATTTGATTTGATTTAATTGAGATCCAAACTCTATAAATTAAAATCGGTTACTTATTATGAACAATAATATAGGGTCATTCCAATGTTAATCTATTATTAATTGAATTTTACATAGATGTAATTTTGCAATAACACGCTGGCATATTAAATCTTATACCGCTGTTATCTTTGCATTAACATATTTTATCCTTTCAACAGAATAATTATAGTAAATACGTACATTCTGTATACCGAATTATAATAAAAATGTATTAAAATCAAAAGCAATAAAACTGTTTACAGTAAATAAAAATATAGAATAACATCTTAAAATTCTATTCTATTTGATTATTCATTTACTTATTACTAATTTATTTATTATATACAAATATATCAAATAAAATTTTAAATATATGTTGTGTCATTAGCATTTATTTCAACTTTTGATTTATTATTGATTTTTTATTTCAATGATTTTTTCTTTAAATATTTATGATCATGAAGAAATTAGACTATATTTTTATTTACTGTAAACAATTTTATTGCTTTTGATTTTAATACATTTTTATTATAATTCGGTATACAGAATGTACGTATTTACTATAATTATTTTGTTGAAAGGATAAAATATGTTAGTGCAAAGATAACAGCGGTATAAGATTCAATATGTCAGCGTGTTATTGCAAAATTACATCTATGTAAAATTCAATTAATAATAGATTGACATTGGAATGATCCTATATTATTGTTCATAATAAGTAACCGATTTTAATTTATAGAGTTTGGATCTCAATTAAATCAAATCAAATCAAATAATAAATATACTATTTAAATTTTAAAAATATTCTTATCATATATGGCGGGTAAATATCAATAATAATAATAACAATAATAATAACTAATTGGTAGGTAAATTAACAATAATATTAAATTACTCAATTAATATTAATCAACTATATTAAATAGTTATTTTTAATTTAAAGTTATAATTTAATAACATATAATTATACAATCAAAACGATGTTATATATGTGTAACATCAAAGGTTGGATCCTTTTCAGCATTTTGCCACACACCTCTATCAAATTTATATACCTTTTTTTTTCCAGGTTATTAGGTTTGTAATTTTATAGTCATCTAAATTGGCAGTTACATTAATTTTTGAATTTTTTTCAGTGAAAATGAGTAGAAAGGTTGATTCTGTGAAAGACATCAATGACTCAAAAGAAACTTGGCGTCTTGCTGTTCGAATAATGGATGTTTGGAGTATTGTGAATAATAAGGGTATTGAACATTTGGAGATGATTGTTATGGATTCCTTGGTAAATTGCTTTTCTTTTTTTAAGTATAGATTTTTGTATGATAGTTAGTAATTACAACAAAATGCTTTTTTGTATAACATATAAAAAGAAGATTATTTTCATTTTGTTAGGGTGATCGGATTCAGGTCCTTATTCGTCATGACCATTTACTGAAATGGAAAGAGGTCAGGAGAATATGACCTGCATTATAAACAATGGCAGTGTCTATAACAATGATTTTCAGTGGAAGGTATGTGATCATTCAAAAAAAAATTTGTTTCTTGGTGGTACCACAATGAAGGCAATCGAACTTAAAAATATTTCACCTAAAGGATATTTCTTTAAAGATTTTGGTGAGATACTTCAAGGCAAATGCAAAACCGATAGACTGGAAGGTAATTTAAATTCTATTATAACTTATATAACTTATATATTTGCAAACACATTCAATAATGAACCTTACTTTAATGTAGATATTATTGATGCTGTTAGTGAGATAAACCATATCCAATCCAACACTCCGGGGAAGAAAGTTGTTGTTTCTATTGTGCTGAAAGATTTAAAGTAATGCGCATTGTTTTCATGACTTATGTGTTTGATAAATTTATATATTTTGCATCACTGAATCCCATCATATAATATTGTTTATTTATATTGCAAAATAGGGGTAATTGCATAAATTACAATTTATGGATCAAAATTTTTGGCTTACTACAATGATCCTAAAAACAATGGAGCTATTGTAATTCTGCTCACTCATGCAATGGTAAAAGATGGCCAAGGTATTACACTATCAGACTTTATAAATACATAGCTGATTTGTATTTTTCATTATACGTTCAATAATTTTAATATTAATTATACAATTTACAGTGTCAAATGCATGGAGTGGTTCCAAATTGTTGATAAATGAAGACATCCCTGAAATTCAAGATTTTATGTCTAAGTATGGATTTTATTTATTTATTTATATTCAGATTATTATACATAATTTTTAATTTCAAAAACAATCTTATTTCTATAGGTTGCCTACTAATGAACAGAAGGAGAAACCTACTCAATCTGCAAAATCTCTTTCTAATTGGTCTGGTGGTTCTCAGTATTCGCCAGTAGAAAGGTTTGTTCATAATGCGAAATGTATGTCCTTAAGTCAGTTCTACAAAATCAAACATGTAAGTTGAATACTATAGAGCCGAATTTATCTTTACTATTACAATTATATTGTTTGCTTTTTGAAATTAATATCATTTTTGATTTGCTTTTAGGAAACTTTATGTGTTACTGTAGCAACCACATTGAAATTTGCTGTCTCAAAGTATGGATGGTTTTATTATGGCTGCACAAGGTGTTCTTCGAAGGCACCTAATCCTGAAAAAGCTTATGAATGTTCATGTGGGCAAAAAGTCGAACAGCCTATACCAAGGTACATATAATCTAGATGAATTGCAAATAAATTTGGTAATGGATTTGTTATTAATCATATTATTTTCTTCGTTTAAAATACTATAGGTACAAGATTGAGATATATGTTAGCAATGGTGAATCAAAATATCGATTTGTATTCTGGGATTCCGAATGTGCTGCTATACTTGGAATGACTGCTGAATTTATGCATAACTCTATGGTGGAGGTACATTGTTATACATAAGTTAAAATGTTAATAGTTTATCGAGTTGTAAAGTTCAGATTATCACTCATGGTTGATATTTTATTTTTCCATTAGAATGGAGAAGATGATTCAATGGTTTATCCTGATGAGCTTGAAATGTTGTTGAATAAGAAAATGGCTTTTAGAGTTAAGGTGCAGCCAACGTTTTCCCAAGCGTCTGTTTGGAAGCTTTGTGATGATGAAGCCTTTGTTAAAGAGATTGAAAATGACTACATAGTAGAAGACGTATAATATTCACTTAATTCATGTATTATTTAAACATTTAACAAGTATAATAAATATTCGATGTTTCAATGTGCAGAATCAGTCTAAAACTGAATATGCAAAGTTGGTCCCTAACAAAGAAAATTTGGAAACTTCCGCAGTAAGTATCTTCATTTGTTAACATAATAATTTTCTATGATAAATATTGTATTATTATAATTCATTTTATATCTGACAATTAATTTTTTATATTGCAAGCAAACATTATCTCCATCTGGTAAAAATGATCCAGAATCAATCATTCTAATGACTCCGGCTAAGGATGTTGTAATTGCTGACAAGGGTGAAGAAGTTGATTTTGAAGCGTGTGGCGCTACGCAATTATCAGGCACCAAACCATCCAAGAAATTAAAGATAGAACCATCTTCTTAATTAGAATTTTCGGAAATTTGATATTGAAATATATTTTATGAACTTTTTAGCACCAGAATGAGTTTAAGTATGAAGTTGTTAAGAACATGATATGTTTTGGTTGTAGGATGTGTTCTTACTTTTTCGAAGTGTTTATTTTGTGGGATTACAATTGACATTTATATTTCATGTATGGTTTAAAGGATGATAATGAGTATTTAATTCATGTGTGTGAAATTATTCAAAATCCTATGTTGTTATGTTGAACATTGTGTTTTGTGTGTTCTTTCAACTACAAAATTTATATGAGTATCATATCTTCAAATGTTAATAAGTATTTTAGATTGATAACAAAATACGTTGTCATCTTATGAAATATGTGTATACGACTAAATTATAAATAGATTATTGCATGTCATGTTTGGTTTCAGCATGCCTAATGGTGTTAGAAATTAAAAAAACAATTACATAAAAATTTATTATGAAATCCTTCAAAACTAATTATAGAAAACACATAGAAACACATTTTTTTACAATTTTTTTCAAAGTCTAATACATATGTTAAAATTGCAGGTAGTTCAGAAATGTTGGAGCAATGTTTGAATCTTGCATTCAACTGAATTAAGGATTTATAAAAAAAAACAAGGTATAATTATCATATACAGTGAATTGTCTTTTGATTGGTAATGGAAAATCTACATTGTTTGTTTGAAATGATTAAGTTAAGCATGCAACTATACTTTTTACCAATCTCACGTCATCATATATAGTATTATAACTCAACATATTTAAATTATTTATTTGCCAAAATATAGTTGGGGGTTGAAATGAATAATTATGTTCACTGCCTCCTTTCTATTGGCTAGGTCAGTGGAGTATTAAAACAATTCAGCCGTAAGATAATTAATGTTATGCATGATTTGTAATAAATCAATAAGAATATCAATTCTTTATACATTTAGTTGTACAAGAAAATGATTGTAAATAATTAAAGCGGGCTAAGAAAATGGGCCCCACTAAATCCCACTATATATTATATAAAATATAATTAAAAAATTGATTCAAATATATCAAAATACATTAAAAGAGAGTTTTTCATTGGGTAAGGTGATGTATGATATGAGTAATTTCCAATGGGTGAATTATTTTATGGATTTGGGATAAAAAGAGAATTTTGAAATCTTGAATTATGGTGTGGATTTGGAATAAGAGGTGGATTTCCAAAATATGGGGAGTTTTGTTGATTTGGGATACAAAGAGGACTTCCATCATTTTGCATAAAATTGGAGCATGTGTTATGTTGATTGAGGTTCATTTTCAAATGAAATGTGTACACAAAAAAATTAAAATTAAATAAAATAAATTGGTCATATTTAGACTAGATGTGAGTGAAAAATGTGATAAAATAAATTACCTATTTATACTACTAAAAAATATTATCGTTATTTTATTGTTGTTGCAATCTTATCATTCCAAAATGAAATCAAGAAATCAAATTAGTTATTATTGTAGTTTTTTAAGGTTGCGGGCAGGTTTTGAATATCACTTCCTAAAAGGTTGCGGGCAGGTTTTGTATAAACCCAGTTTTTTAAGGACCAAAGAATTGTACGAACTTAAATCATTTTTGTTGCTGGACTTATTTCTCACAATTTTAACTAAAATTGTGAACCTTTTGTTTCAATATCTTTTCTTGCATTAAACCTTACTGTATCAATTACAATTAATTTCAACATTTGGTAGTATTCATTACTATATTTTAAAACAGATGAGGTTCTGGTATTTCTTTTACATGGTTTATGTATTTTGGTTAAATAATCATTTATTATGAAGGTTAATATTTGCGCTTTTATACATCAAATTAGTAACAGATTGGAAAATTTCATCCATTACTAAATAAATATATTTTTATTTCTTATGTCCAAAATCTCAATGATAAATGGAATGTTTATTCATAACATTAACAATGGAATGTTTATTATATATCAATATATCAATAAATTGTAAAAATATTTTTGTATTATATTTTTTGATTATTTCCTTAATATAGTATACAAAAAAATTAAGCAAATTATATTACTATAAATTAATAATGTTTTACTTTATTATGTCCCAAACTGGAAAAAATTATTTTTGGAAATTTTTTGAACCCATTTATTGATCATTTAACATCCATTACATTAAAAAAAAACTCTTATGCAATAAATTTGTGTACGTTGATCCAACTATATATATATATATATATAAACAAAAAAATATATTATATTTTAATTTTTTAAAAATAAATTATTGCACTTGCACGACCCGTGCGAACGCACGGGTCCTTTACTAGTTATTATTATATACTAGCGTCCAAACGGGCACTCCGTGCCCATTTGTCCGCAATTTTTTTACTGCGCTAACGCGTGAAAATATTAATAGTCTCTCTTTTTATAAGTTTGATTTTATATAAACTATTTATATGATGAAACATATGGTATTTATTCAGATACATATTAAATTTTATTTGTAATGTAATATTCTTTGTATTAAATTTTGTTTGAATTGAAAAAACCGCATTGTGACGTGACGTTATTCAACCATTTTTTTCAAACAAATCAATAATATAAGTGAAATAAATTGGGGATTTGGAATACCGTATTATGAAAAAAGAAAATAGATGACACCAAAATTAAGTTTTGTCTTTATATATATATTGTTATAGATTGTTCAAAACCATAAGGAGATTTAGATAAAATAAGAAAAATATGTTTCTCCCAGTTTATTAAACAAATAAACATAAACTTTAAAAGAGATATTAAGTGATATTGTTGATTAATAGGAAGGTCAACCATATAATCAAAATCAAAATCAAAACTCTCTCTCTATCTATCTATCTATCCTCTTAGTGCAGTGGGGTTCGTCAATTCTTCAACCATTGTAATTATAATTATAAGCACAATAATTCTTCAACCATAATTCTTTTTATTTTAATTATTATTATTTTTAAATAATAAACAAATATAAAGAAAGAAGTTACTTTTTAAAATAATAAACAAATATAAAAGAAGAAGTTAATTGAGGGTGTTTGTGGAAGAAATAAATATCAACCCAAAATCACCTATCCCTTTTATATATAGTTATAGATTTAGATGATTACAAAATATTTTAAAATTTCAGATTAAAAAACTTTTGTTTTTAAAATATTTTTCAAGTTGTTTCAAATTAAGGTTGCTACATTGACTTTTAAGGTTGCTAGAGAGTAAAATAATAAAAAAAATTATTCTAACTATACTTATTTAACGATGATTACAAAATATTTTTAAACTTCAGGTGAAAAAAAATTGTTGTTTAATTAATGTGTTTTTTTACACAATTACTGCATTTATAAACTTTAGAATTTTAACATTGAATTCAATATTTTTTTTTCTTTTCTCATTCAAACTTACCTTTTTATATTTTTAAATTTATAATTTATATTTCATACATATATTTTACTATAATTTGTTTTCAAAATAAAAATTATATCAAATTATAAAAATATATTAAAATAAGTGTTACAGTGAAATAAAAATTGTTTTAATATAAGTTTCAAATTATGAAAATAATTATTAAATTATTACCGCATATTTTATTACTCACAATTATTAATAATTATAGTATTAAATTACCCATTTAATTAGTAGAGTGTCATATTTTAATAATTATTTTCATAATTTGAAGCTTATAATAATTTAAATTATTTTAATAATTGTATTTTAATAATGCCTAATACACTTTGTATTGTAATAATTAAATTATTAGTGAAATAATGGTTGAAGAGCAAAAAATTCTAAAATTTGTTTTTTTTATTGTATTTTAAAATAAAGATTATGGTTGAAGAGCAAAAATTCTAAACATTAAATTTACAAATTCATTGTATGGTAGTCAAAACTCTAAAATTTAAACAAATTTAAAATTGAATTAAAAGATGATAATTTTTCAAACAACAAATTCAAGAACACAAATATAAAGGTAAATACAAATTGATAAGGTGGTTGAATTTACCTTCTATGAATCAGCGTAAGGATTAAAATCCAAGAACACAAATTCACTTGTAATCTAATCTTACTCCTGATGCTTCTCAAGACTTGCAAATTGATAAGGTGGTGGTTGTCTTTAATCATGCAGTATTTCTTGATATAAGATCTCTGAAAACAAATATAAAGGTAAATACAAATTGAAAGTTAGTTATTTTGATATAATCATACAATAATTTTTTCTCTTCTAAGCATTTTCTATGACCTATTCTTACTGCAAGTTTTTTTGAAAGCAATTAAGACAATAAAAAAATAAATAAAACAAATAAAGACGTGAGATGACAATAGTTTTTTAAATGTCTATGCAGTTGGTAAGAAATAAAAGTCTTATTTTATGGAAATATCACTTATATAAAAAAACTAACTTATTGATATATTATAAGAAAAAAAAACAGATTTTAAACAATAAAAAATATAAATATATTAACTACAAAGGCTGAAAAGAGTGAAAAAATAAAACTTAAAAAATTATAATGTAAAATAAATGAAAGGAAATTGAAAGTGAAGTTATCATAAAAGTGGTTAAGAAAACGTTTACAAATGGTAAATTTAGAAATGTTTGATTTGTAAAAATCTATCATCAAGTATCCCATCCAAAATAATATTAAAACTCTTGTCATAAAACAAAACAAAAATGATGAAACATAAGTTTGAATTAACCATCTATTAAGATGAAGAACTGATCTTTCTTTTAACGTAGATGATCACAAATTTCAATTTACTTTGTTTCATGTAGTTTAATTGACATTATTCGTAAAAAAACTTTTAATGTAAAATATCATTTTGGATGTAGAATGTATGTAATTATTGGATAGTAATTTGTAGTGGACTTACGATATAGTTGTTTTTTTATGTTTATACTTTTAAATTTACAAAGGCAATTAGACGCTAAATTTATTATAGATTTTACTCAAAAGAAGCACTCAAATTCATTATATGATAGTAGTCATCTTGAATATTAAAATTAAAACTCCACAATATTATCGAACCTGAGTTCTTCAAAAGCAATGAAAATATATTTAGTTTTGTGAGATATTTTGAGAATGAAAAGAGATTGAATAAAAAAAATTAAACAACACGGAAAAGAGAAAAAATGAGAATAATATGATATTTGATTTGAAATAAAGGAGAAGTGTGTATCCACTCTCAATTTAAGACATTAAGAGAATGTTACTTAACTATAACACAGAAGAAAAGAAATGAAGAAAAGATGAATTTGAAAAAATGATTTGGTTATAGAAGAGAGATATATAGTAAAAGAGGAAGGAGACAAAGGTGTGGTTGGTATGGTTATAAATTTTTCTCCTATGACTTTCGTGAGGAGAGAGAGAAAAAAGAGAGAGAAAGAAAGAAATGTTTTTATTATTGTAATATATAGTTTCCTTCTATTTATATAAATATATGTTTCCTTTATGCAATTGTTTTTTGAAACCATTATTCTTTCTCTTTGATCCATTCTAAACCTGTATCTTCTTATCTTCTTATTACATATGCAGTTATCATATATAGTGGTGTTGAAAGAAGTTATTTAGTATATTTGATGTGTTGGAGGAAGTTATTTAGTAGATTTGATGTGTTGGAGGAAGTTATTTGATGTGTTCATAGAGGTTACATATTTAATAAATGTTTTTTTTTTGTATTTTTTTTAAAATTTAATAATTGATACTAATTATAAGAATTGATAAAGGATAAAATTGGATGAAAAAAAGGTCATACCATTTTCACCTATCCCTTCTATCTATAGGATAGATTATTTGAAGAAAATGTGTGGCCATGCATTAAATGCACATCAGTTCTTGCCTCTCAATTGCTATCCAAATGCTTTTGGCAGGATAAAATATCCACACATGGTGGGACCAAAACAATAATGCAATTCAAACTCATGCCTAAAGATAATGAACCGCAATTTCTATTTAAGGCAGATGGTTGCATACATTTTCATCATATCAACCCTTGTATCTTTCTTCTTTTTTGTTTTTCTTTTAAAAAATGGTTCTAGCTGGCAAACTTAGTACTGAACTTGGTATCAAAGCACCCGCTGACAAGTTCTTCAAAGTATATACATCAGAACTTCACGAATTGCAAAATCATTGTGAAAATATTCATGCCGCCAAGCTGCATGAAGGTGATGACTGGCATCACAGTGATACGGTTAAACACTGGACATATGTCATAGGTAATTGTTACAAACTCTATTTATATGACCATCATTAATTGGGTTATCTAATTTGGTTAAAAATTATTAATTAAAATTGAACCTTCTTTTACATATTTTAAAAAGAAAATAAACTTGTAATTTATTTTTATAATAGAAGAGGTAGAAATTTAAAAGAAAGATTACACAAGTATAAATGTAAAAGTTGAAACTCAGCATAACATCAAGAAAGGCCAAGTTGTTAGACCATCAACAATTCTATTGGCTTCCCTGAATAAACGTTCAAAGCCACTAAGTCATTTTAATAGCTCTTTTTTTTTTTAATGTTTTCATAGCACTTTTTAGCGATATTAAAGTCCTTTATGTTCACCACCTATGATAACGTTTTTAGGCGCTATTAAGTCCTTTAGGTTCACCACCTATAATGACATTTCAAGCGCGGTTAAATCCTCTTTATTGGTTCACCACATACAATGTGGAAAATGTATTTGACGGATTCTCTTCACCAAACTCTAGCTTCTCAACTTAAAACTATAAAATCCTCTAGGTCTAGCCAATTGTGAACCTTTCAAAGCTAATAGTTCTTCAATATATGCCTTAGCAGAACCAAAATTTGTAAATAAAAAAATAAAGATAAAGGTAAAAGTAAAAGTTTTACCAACCAAATCAATCAACAACTAATGGCACAAGATATATGAATCATTCAATCAATTTTCTTTGATTCGAATACAATAAGGAAGCATTTGATAAGTTTATAAGTTTGTATCAAAAAGAGTTATGATCCGTCTATTTTATTTTAGAAAACAAATGCATTCTAAAATAAATTTTTACAAATATGAAAACAATGGGATAGTTTTAATTTAAAAATTAATCATTGTATTTTTCTATAATTCTTTGTTACTTTTTTTTTGGTGTAAATTCTCCATGACATGACAACAGATGGTGAGGTACACACATGTCACGAGAGTATTGAAGAAGTTGATGAAGAAAACAAAAAGGTAATTTGGAAGATCTTTGGTGGAGATATTGATAAGCATTATAAGAACTTTAAGCTCATCCTTGAAGTAAGTGATAAGGCTGATGGTATTGATGGTACTGCTGTTGTTAAATGGACGATTGAATATGAGAAAATAAGTGAAGATATTAATCCCCCAAATGCTCAGATAGACTTCTTACGCAAAAACACTCGAGATGTTGATGCTAATCTTGTTAAGGAAAATGTAGATTTATAAGACCTAAAAAAAAAGCATGTCAATGCATGTGGTTTACTTAAGTGTTCATCTTTTTCATAAATTAATAAATTAATGTAATGTTTGTAATATTGTCATATTTGTTGCATGTGCATAATGACTTCTCTTGTGCTTCATGTTGTATTGCAGATGTTACTTGTTAGCACTACTTAAATATGATTGCAGATGTTTGTGATGCAAAGAATTAATGAATATTTTTCTTTTTAGTTTATATATGTCTATGTGTAATAGATTTTTTAAACAACAAAATGTTATATTCACATCCACCCGGAAATTAGTCATTCCTAAGTTTCTCCATCAAAGAATTTCTCGTATTTTAACCCTGTTCAGTGTTTTTTGAATTGTTTAAAATTAAAAACAAACTAATTTTCACAACGGTTGGTTTGTTCAACCATAGTGAAATGTTAAGTATTTTTATTCTTTAAATTGTTCAAAAAATTAGCGTTTTGATTAAATAAAAATAAATAAATATGTTTGAATTATGGTTGGATTTTTGAATTGTGGTGAAATGGATTACTCTTATTAACTTATCTTGTCATGTCTCCTTAGTTTTCTCTTTCATTACGAAAATGACATTCAGCCCTTACGAAAACTACATTGGGCCTTAACAAAATTTATTATCTCCATTAGCAATGAGAACCCTAAAACGTGGCATCTCCAACTTATAAATCATCGTATCATCTCCATTTCTTTTCCATCATATCTTCTCCAACTAGTTATTCAATAATCGATGTCAAACTCCATCCATATTTTCTCTGACTCATACAAAACAAGGGAATACGAAGAATAAACTCGAAGGATGAACTTGAACGATACTTGCAAGAAGGAAAGACAAAACTTGTTTCGTTGAATTCTGATTCACATTTTGGTACATGAAACATTTTTACTATTGTTGTTATTGAAAGCCTAAACCCTACATGATTAATGTTGTTGTTTTTGTTGAGATAAGTCTACATAATAGATTTGTTGTTGTTGTTTGCTGAGATTGAGATTGTTGTTTTTGTGTTGATATTGTTGTATTTTAGTTGTGTTGACTAGAATTTTTTTGAATGTTATATGTTGTTGTGATATTGAGATTCTTTTTGTGTTGTTGAGAATGTTATATGTTTATTGTTGTTGTCGTTGTTGTTGTTTTTATTGTTTTTGTTTTTGTTGTTGTTATTTTGTTGTTGTGACTTAGCAATGGTTGGTAATTATAATGTGACTTAGCAAAGTTTTGAATAGTATTTGTTGTTTGTTCTAATTAAGAGTGAGATTAATATTGAGATTTTTTTGTGTTTTTAAGTTTTTTAGAATGTTATATCTTATTGTTGTTGTTACTATTTTGTTATTGTGACTTAGTAGTATTTTTTTAATAATGTGACTTAGTAAAGTTTTGAATATTATACGTTGGTATGATTGAGAGTGGGATTGAGATTGAGAATATTTTTGTGTTGTTGAGAAAGTTATATGTTGTTGTTAATGTTGTTTTGTTGTTGTGACTTAGAAATCTTTTGTCTTTATAATGTCGCTTATCAAAGTTTTGAATGTTATATGTTGTTGTTCTTGTTGAGAATGTTATATATGTTGCTGTTATTTTGTTGTTATTGTTCTCTAGATGATGCAAAATAAGTTTTCTAGATTGATCCCATGTGCAGTTTTCATTTCGTTCACCCCTACAATTGAATTTTATAGAAGATACAATTGAATTTACCAACCCCTCACTGAATATATAACCATTCAAATTTATTTAAAAAATAATGATATGAAAAATTAATTAAGTAATATTTCAAGAACAACTTATGAAGCTATATGCTTGCATGTTTAATCAGGAAGTGATAAGCAAGATATGTCTGGTCCTGATAACATCATAGTTTTGATGATGACTGTTAATACTTGTATATATTGTTAAGAATAATTGTATATAGAAAGCCCTACATCGACTATAGTATATACTGTTCTGCTGTGATGCACTTGATTCTTTGCCATTGCAGTTGCTGATTTGTTGTCGCAATTGATTGTAGTAGGATCATCTTATTTTTCTCCCATGTCTTCAAGTATCCGTCAGAGCCATATACGCTTTTATAATGAGGGTTTTAGGTTTCACGAGGATCACTAATTAAATGTACGACAAAAATTTGTTTAAGAACGATGAAGAAACTGAATAAACACGCTTAAATTTTGCATTGATTATTACTCACAATCGAGGTAAAATTTGTTTCTTTTTAGATAAAAAATACAATAAAATATGTTCCAAATAGTTACATTGTTTACATGAAATATTAAACAAATCAAGATTTTGACGATGGATTCTTGAAGAACAATATATCAAGAACAATATATCTTTTCAAATTTCTAAGAAGTTGTTTGTTCCAAATAATAGATTTTTTTTTTCTGTACTTGCAATCCATCATAGAGAGATTTCATTATCTTGAACAAATGTTTTCACATGAAAGAGAAATGGATGATTGTGTTTAGGAATAAATTTCCTAATGTTGTCAACCGGAAAAAACAACAAATTTCTCAATATTTTTTTTGATTGACAATATGAGAATGTTATTCTAAAAATACAACAACAACATCAATATCATTATGTGAAATATATTGCAAGGGCATAAAAAATAATTTGTTCAAGATAGAAGAACATTGAAGATTTTTTCTGTCTTGCAATCATTCCTAAAAAATGATGTGTACGACTTTATAGCGGTTACATATAAGTTAGGTTTATGATAAAATTTGATTAACGAGTACTTTTATATATAGTAAAATATGATAATTTAATTCATCGATTATTAAATATAGCCGAACAAATATATCATTAATTTTAAAAAAAAAAATAAAATAAAAAGAAAGGCACTCCTTTAAAAATAATAAAAACATAAACTGTTGTTGTTGGGATTTAAATCATATCCTAAATTATTTTTTCCTTAGAAATCGAAAGAATATATGGTATTTATTTAATAAATAAATAAAATATGGTGCTCCTTGATATTTCACCTCGATTTTTAGTTGGGGGAAGTTAAAGTTTTATCATAAAATATATTATTTATAATAGTGTATTCGTCATTTCCACTTCACATTCTTCCATTCCTTTCACATGTCAATTTTACCCTTACTTTCTATCATTGTCATTCTTCACTCTACATCAAATATTTTACATATCACATGCCGCCAAAATTTACATATATTTTGGTACACTAAATTTTATCAAATCAAAATCAATTTAATGACAATATCTAAAAGCAATGGACTCGCTATGTTATTAATTAAGAATGTATTTTTATGTTATTTTATACTTATTAGCTATTGAAACCACAAAATTATTGTACACTTTAATTTACTTATAAGTTATTAATCATGAATTATAAATTATCAATTATCAACTATAAATTAAGTGTTATCAGTCATGAACTATAAATTATTAGTCATCGGCTACAAACTATCAAATAACAATTATAAGCTATAAACAAACCCTTATGTATTATGAACTATAAACTACTATTCATCAAATAAAAACTATCAAATATCAATAATCAACTATACATTATCAACTAGTTTTTCCCAAATAGAGCCTTAAAACAAAAGGTTGTTACATAGATTTGTGAAAATTATAAATCATGCTTTAGTTGGATCATTAGCTATTTGTTTTGTTTAATTGCAAGATGAGTTCTAAATCAACCAAAATATTAAAAAAAAATTATGACTTTGTATAAAAGAAGTTGTTATGGCCTGTCTATTTTATTTTAGAAAACAAATGCATTCTAAAATAAATTATTAAAAAAATGAAAAGAATGTGATAGTTATTATTCTATTTTATAAGTAATCCTTATATTCTTCTGGTACTCTTATATTTAACTTTCTTATTCTTGGTATCAATACATAACAATAGATGGTGAGGTACACACATATTTATGAGTATTGAAGAAGTTGATGACGAGAATAAGAAAATAACTTGGAAGCAGTTTGGTGGAGATATTGATAAGCACAATAAGCTCTTTAAGCTCACCCTTGAAGTAAATGATAAGGCTGATGGCACTGTTGTTAAACGGACGGTTGAATATGAGAAAATCAGTGAGGATATTGAGCCGCGAAATGGATGGATGGACATGTTCAAAAATACTCGAGATGTTGATGCTAATCTTGTCAAGGAAAAGGTAGCTCTATAAGACATAAAGAAAGAAGGATTTAAACGCATGTGGTTTTCTTAAGTGGTCATCTTTATAAAAATTAGTGTGATCTTTATAATGATTTTTTGTGCTTCTTGTTGTATTGCAGTTGTTATGCTAATTAAATATGATTGCAGGCGTTTAGTTAGAACCCACAACCCACTTCCTTATTATTTGTGTCTGGGTCCGCTATTAGGAAAAAAAAGACTTTTGTTTATCTTTCGTTTGTGATGCAAATAACTAATCAATATTTTTCTTTTTAGTTTATATGTGTGTGTAATAGGTTTTTTTAATAACAAAATGTTATATTCATATCCATCCTTTTATCACTATAATTCATAATTTTTTCATGTTATATTCATGTCATTTTTTTTCATGTTATAGGGATGCCATTTTTTTAAAGGTAAATAGGTATATAAATAAAAATAATAAGTTAAGACGGAGAACCTCCACAAAAAATCCCAAGGCACAAGTATCCATAATAGAATAAAAAACAACAAAATAAAATAGAGAAACACAACAAAAAGAAACCTGCAACACCAAGGGGAACAAGGCCTGCCTACACACCAACACGATCACCGAAACACCAAAAATCAACCAGCAGAAGAAACAAATTAAATCTCATAACACCAGATCCACCAACAACATCAATAGAACCCCAAAAGCAACACCAAAACCACTAACAACCATGTTCAAATCAAATGAATACTCTTATTTTCCACCTCCTTCGCGTTAGTTGACGGTCTAGAAAAGAGCTTATCATTCTGCATTAGCCAATTAGACTAAATTACCGCCTACCAAATCATAATAAAACCCAACTTAAGTTTTGACCTCCCTTCTAACAAGTACAAAAACTCAAAAAGGATCCCCAAACTCTCTAGGAAGAACTACCTAAAACCCTAACCACCCAAACACCCTAGACCAAACAATACTTATCGGAATGTTGGAATTTCTTTTCTATGAAGGATTTGAGTGAAGCTATCTATATATTATGAATAGGGATATAAGGAAATAGATCACGAAGGTTGTTTGGCCTAATTCGTACTACATGTTGATGTCAGTTGATGTGTGCCTGTTAAGAAAATAATCCCCTAAAATGAAAGATGAAATAAATCACACGAATAAGATTCTATATGCAATCATTTAATCCATGTTGTGTACTTGACCACATGTCTTATATGCTTTGGGCACGCCAATCTGATGTTATTGTGATTCTAGTGATAATCATTTGGTTATTATCATGAATATCTTTGAAATATGGAAGTCAAGAAGAGCATGTTGTAATAAGTTTATTTGATTCTAAGTTTAAAATATATAAATATGCCTCCAAATTGCATTTTGGTTGTGTGTTTCATTTAGATGGTGGTGCTCAAAGCTAGAAAATTTCAAAGTACGGAACAATTGTCGATTCTACCATAGATGCTAGATATATTGATGCCTCAAATGCAACAAAAAAATTGTTTTGGTCAAGAAGTTTATTATTGAATTTGCTACAATTCTTAAATTTTGAATTCTAATGATATTTATTGTGATAACAATGGTGTCATTGCACAAGCTAAGGAGCCTAGATCCCATAACTAATTGATACACATATTTAGACGATATCACCTCATTTATGAGATAATTGAAAGAAGACACATGAATTTATGCATAGTACTAACACATGACACTAGTGGAAAATATGCATTTTCTAATAGGATATCACAGCGATTTAAGTAATTTATGTGAAAGAATAAGATAGTGGAAATTTTGAAATTTTGAACATAATTTTCGTAACTTCCCATTGGGTGCATATTTTTGTAATGGACCTCAACTCAACTAGCTCACATATGCCAAAAGAGTGTTTAGGCACCACCCTTTTACCAATGCTTATTTATAGAAGTGCGATGAAAAAACAAGAGAAGATAATAGACAACACTTTTAAAATTAAACGTTGGCTAAGGTAACCATATTTGACAGCGCTTTATTGTGTAAGAATTGTTGTATGTTTAACAATTTTTTATTAAATATTAGACAATGCTTTCTTAGACAACGCTTATAATTTAAGAAAATGCCTTAAATTACATATTAGACAACACTTATAATTTAAAAAAATGTCTTAAGTAGTACATTAAAATACACCGGGAAATAAACAATAAAAATGTTGTCTAATTTCAAATATATAAACGCCCCTTTACCAACGCCTATTTTAGAAAGCGTTGTCTAGTATCTTATACAAATATGTTAAAGAAAAAATGAAAGACAGAGCATAAGACAATGCTAAACAATGAAAGAGTTGTCTAATGATACACATTAAACACCAACACATTTTAATAAAAGTTTGTTGAGTTTTCTTTAAAATAAATTGGTTAAAATATTATAAGTAATTTCCATAAATACTATATTAAACGTTGGCTAAGTTTTTTACAATGTCTTCCTCAAACAATTTCTACCAAAATTACATTTTTTTTAACAGTAATAAATATTAATAATAATAATTTATAATAATTTACAATAATTATAGTAAATATTACCAACTATCCAAAAATTTATTGTTAACTATAATTAATTATAATAAAAATAATAATAATCAAAATTTCCATAACTATTATGTAATTTTAAATATCTTAGATAAAAATTTCAAAAATTTAATTATTTATATTTTGTAAATTATAAAATATTTTCCATACAAATTTTAGTGACTTAATTTTTTAATTTTTCTAAAACTTTAAAATTGTAATTAATTATTATAATTCAAAAACAATTTGACATTAAAATTTTTAAAAATTAAACTAAATTAAATTAGCATTAAAAACTTCAAAAATATTACTAATTATATTTTCAATAATATAATCTTAATTTTTTATAAAATTTTAAAAAATCAATTAATTATTATAATTTAAAAACAAATTGATCTTAAAAACTTAAAAAATTAAACTAATTATATAATCAGAAAACAATTGGCCTTTGAAATTTCATAAATATCACTAATTATATTTTAAAGTATATATTCTCAAAGTTTTAATACTATATTTTTTTGTTTAATATTTTTATAAATTTAAAAATATAATATAATTTTAATATAATTGTAATATTTTATTTCTAAGTGAATAATATAAATAAGTGAAAGTGTGTAATTTAATTAGAGCAAGTGTTAGGAATAGAACGGTGCTAGTTACTAGATAACTGGACTAACAATAAATATTAGAGCACAATAAGCATAAGCTCTAAAAAAAGTAATTAAAGAAAGTTGAAGGCGGTTAAGGGATGAAGGAAATTTTGGTTTTAGAATTAAATCAGTTATCGAAAAAAATGTTCTATGTTTTGTCCGAAATTTTAGTATATATTATCTATAGATTAAATAGTTAAATTTTAATATTTATTTTACTTTTTTATTCTGTTTTTACCTCATTTAAAAAATCGTTTTATCGGTTTGATTAACACCATTATTTTGTTCTTATCTTCATCACTGTGTTTCTGATTTGCATGAAACTAATGTCAAAACGATCAGATGAACATACCCAATATATTCATCAAGTTTAGATTCTGATTCCAGATCATTTACTTTTATATTATTTTGAAGTTTACTTTTTTATGTGTATTTTAATATTCAATTTTCAATTTATTCATAAACTATTGGAAACGAGGCAATTGGAGGACGACGAGTCAAGGGAACAAAAATTATGCGCATGGATGTGAGTTAATTTGTGAATGCATGAAAATATATGATCTTTCTCGTCGTAATCTTTAAATGTGGTTGAGAATTCAAATTTTGGAAAAATAAATGGTTTATTCATATTTTTATGATTTTTAATTCCATGTTTAGTTTTGTCTTGCATAGTTGTGGATTATGAAAGTTGACCCCTTACAACCAAAATATTAGGGGAAAGTTGACCCCTTATGAAAGTTTCATACTTAATTCATGTTGCTTGTTACATGATCGCAGAAAAGAATAGTTTTCTTATGAAATAAAAAGAGAGGGGAATATTTTTGTAGTAATAAATCAATAGCATTTTTTACGGTGAAAGATCATAGATCATTTTGTTTGTGCCCTAGATAGAAGGTCAACTTCCAAGAACCATAACTTCCTTAATTTTTATGATATGAAGATGATCCAAGTTTAATGATTAATTTTAAGATGTCTTCTCCAACTTTGCTTTTTTGAGGAAGGTCAAATTCCACTTTCAAGGTCATGTTCCATGAGGAAACATTATAGGTCCTTTTTGGTCATCATCATTAAACAAGCAATTTTTCTCAATTTCTAAAATCCATAACTCCATCATGCTAGCTCCAGATGGTATCAACTTTGTGATCAAATCAAAGAAAATTGAAAGATTTACAACTTTGTAGAAGGTACTAAAGTCATTGGAAGCTCATAGCAAAAGTTATTCTAGGTAAAAAAATGGGTCATTTGACTTTTAACTTAGAAAATTTTCAAGTATGTTTGATTCCTCCAACTTCAAGGCCAAAATTCATCATGTTTCAAGCTTCAAATGGAAAAAGGCCCAACATCAAAGTTGTTCCCCATGATGGTATCTTTCCAAAGAGTCCAAGATCACTTCATTTGAATCAAAATTGAAGGACTTGCATATGGCTTCTTTTCATGGCCCAATTTGGCAACTTTTGAACTCAATTATTACATTACTTTGCATGGCCTCATGTTATGATCTCAGCATCATTTATGAATGAATTTGATTGGATTGTGTAAGACCCTAATTTTGACCCTAAGATCCCTCATGGCATCATATCATTGCTCATTGCATTGCCTCAAGGATCATAGCATCTTGGCTCCTTAACCCTAGGGTTGGGACTTGTGTGAGTTGGTTTGAGACCACCAAGCATGCTTGAATAATATATTATTGCTTTTCTTATTTTGTTTACTAACCAAAAGCACAAAAATATGTCACTAACTTGTTTTGTTTTGAAGCTCAAGCAATCATGAGATCCCTTGCCCCTATGAGGCTCCTATGCTCAATGAAGTGGCTAGATGAAGATGAAAGCAAGCATGACAATGGTTCACAAATCACTAAATCATCATATATGTCTCCCAAGTATCTCAATTTTCCAATTTGATCAAGGTAAACCAAAGGGTTTGAGGGATGTTTCCCAAGGAAACCCTAATTCATTTGTGCATTGATTGTGCCTTGCTCATGAAGCAACCTCAATCTATGATCAAATATAATCAAGGGAAGTTCTTTCATTCATCATTTTATGCATATATGAGCTTATGTGAGTATCCTCAAGCATTCATTCATCAAGGTTTGAAGTTTGGACTTGAGAAGTTGACCAGTTAAGTCATCTGACTATATTGAGATCCACTAAGACCTAACTTTTTATGTGTTTGTCAAATGAAGATGACCCCAAGATGAAAACTGTTCTTAATAACCATATGAACAACTTTCATGTTCATCAAAAATTCATTTGAAACTTGGAAGGTCATCATTCATTTCAAAACATTACAGGTCATTTTGACTGAAACCCTAATTTTGGGTCAGCTTCCCAAGGACCTAACTTCTTTATTTTTTATGATTTCAAGGTGAGACCAATTGCATTGGAAATCTTAAGATGTCTAGTTAAAATGATATGTTGGACAAAATTTTATAGTCCTAAAAAAAACACATGTGATAATACAAAACATTATAGGTCACTTTGGACCAAAGCCACTGAATCTTGCAAAAGTCCAACTTCAAGTGCCCATAACTTTTTCTTCAAAAATACAAATGATGCAAAATTTAAGTCCAAATTGATCATCTTGAAAAGCACTACAACTTTGATGTTGGAGTTGTTTCCATTTAAGGATTTCATCACTGAAACTGAAGGGATTGAAGTTGGTCACTTTTGGAAAAAAATTCAAAGACATGTTTTGTACATCAAACTTCATGATCAATTTTCACAATTTTCCAAACTCCAAATGGATTTTTGTCCAACATAGCTTTTGTTCCTTATGTCAAGACCTTTCCAACCATTACTCACATGCCTATGTTTGGATTTTCCATATGGGACTTTCGAAGAGGGGAACATTTGTGACCATTTATGCATTTCACATGGAATCTTCATGCACAAGCAAATACCAATCAAATTGCACGTCCATTTCCATTTGGTATATGCTCAAAATTCACTTCCATCAGCTTTTGGGCCTCACATGCGCCTGTACAGGCCCATGCATGGAGGATCCAAAGCTTCATGCACACGAGTTTGACACATCATTGCTTGGATCTCAGCTATAAATACATGCCTTGCCTCATTCAAATTTCATCCTTGAATCAACCTAAAACTCTGCAGAATTGGAAACCCAACCATACCAAAGGAATTCTCCTTTTTAATTTCTCATTTCAAGTTTGAATTTCAACAAAATCAGTCGATCTTCAATACTAATTCCTTAGCCTTGCACTCATACCATATCTCAAGATCAAATTGCAAGCAAGAGTTGGAAGTAATCGTGCTGATCAAAGTTGCACTTCAAAGGTTCATTGCTCAACTGTTTTGATCCATATCTCCTCATATAATGTGATTTGCTTGTGTTTGTTTGGTTCTCTGAAGTCCTCGTGTGAAAGGCAAGTCAATGGTGGCTTTGATTTTGTGAATTGATGCATTTCTGATTGAACACCTAGATTTTTCATCTCAGATTTCTCATTCCATAGAGATCTTGAGCGAAATCCAAGGTTACAGGGGTGATGTACATCACCCCAGCTTTAATTTGGTATAAGGATCATGCAATTTGGTTGAGGTTGCAAAACCTGCAACTGGTGGCCGGTTTCTGTTGGCTCACCGGAGAAGACGGTGGTTTCCACTGTAACAACCCAATTTTAGTATTTAATTATTATATTATTATTATATTTTATTTTATTAATTTAGAGTGTTAATTAATTAATTGGTTGTTAGGTAGTATAATAATCGATTATATTAATTAATTTGGTGTGTTAATTAATTATTTAGTTGATATGAGATATAATTGAATAATTGAATTAATTAACTTGGTGTGTATATTGAGTTGGTTTGATTTATTTAAATTAAATAGAGATATTTAAATATTAGGTCTTATTGGGCCTATTAATTAAATTAGAGATATCACTCTTTAAGCCCAAATATAATACTATAAACGAGAGGTGAGGAGAGTGAGAATTAGGATTCATTTGATCATTTGAGGCAATAGAGAAAAAGAAGAGGAAAAGTAAGGAGAAGAGGGGAAGAACAAGAGAGAAGCTAGGGTTTCCAGAAAATTGAAGAGGTAAGGGGGGAATCCTTATTATTATGGGTTAGTATGATCGGATCAATGGGTAGATGTATGTTTAGGTTAAAATCCCTAATTTTGTATGGTTGTTTGAAATTGTTACGTTTGACGAGTATTCTTGATTTGTGGTGGTTTAATTGTGTTAAAACTGTAAATTAACCTTACATAATTAGAGTATTGTATGAGTTATAATTTTCTGAACGTGTGGCTTTTTACGGAATCGAAATCGGAGGTCCGAAAGTCCTCCAACGATGAAAAATGCAGAAAATTCTGCATTCTGTTTTGTGTTAACGCAGGAATAGCATTCTGTTTTTGCGTTAACCGGTTAACCAAATGTGTTAACCGGTTAACCCTGTTGAAAATCTGTTAGAAATTTGTATTCTGTCTTGCGTTAACAGGTTAACCAAATGCGTTAACAGGTTAACACTGTTGAAAATCTGTTAGAAATTTGTATTCTGTTTTGCGTTAACAGGTTAACCAAATGCTTAACAGGTTAACACTGTTGAAAATCTGTTAGAAATTTGTATTCTGTCTTGCGTTAACAGGTTAACCAAATGCATTAACAGGTTAACACTGTTGAAAATCTGTTAGAAATTTGTATTCTGTCTTGCGTTAACAGGTTAACCAAATGCGTTAACCGGTTAACACTGTTGAAAATCTGTTAGAAATTTGTATTCTGTCTTGCGTTAACAGGTTAACCAAATGCGTTAACAGGTTAACACTGTTGAAAATCTGTTAGAAATTTGTATTCTGTCTTACGTTAACAGGTTAACCAAATGCGTTAACAGGTTACCACTGTTGAAATCTGCCAGGAAGTGGATTCTGTTTCGCGTTAACCGATTAACCATATGCGTTAACCGGTTAACACTGTTTGAAAAGTGAAAATTTGAGATTTTAAATGTCGTATTCATTTGCAACGAGATCAAGTGTGCGTATTTGATAATTAGCCTATATTTGTGAATGATATATTATTATGAATGTGTATATGTACCATTGGTGGATAATTCATAGAGTTGAATTATGGTGATATGTGGAATGTTAAGATGGTAGAGATGGTCTTAATTGCATATGTGTTGGTATTTGTACATTCATTCATGGCATGGTCGGCTTCATGGTGGAAGCGGTGAAACTGTGGGTTCACATGGTAATAGACGTTGATCCTTAATTGGAAATAGGCGTAGCAGCCGTTGATCCTTAATTGGAAATAGACGTAGTGGCTTGGATTCTAGATATTGAATCGGAAAGCGGTGGAACGTTGGGTCCATATGGACGTTGATCCTTAATTGGAAATAGGCGTAGTGGCTTTGATCTTGTCCGGATCGAAAGCGTGGCTTGGATTCTAGATATTGAATCGGAAAGCGGTGAAACTTTGGGTTCACATTGAGGTACCGCATGCATAAAGTCACATGTCTTGCATTGAGTCACATTAGAGTTATGTGATAATTGAATGTTTGCAGTGATGTGATTGTGAGGTGTGTATGAAATATAGTAATTGAATTTGGTGATGTTTGGATACATAATTTGGAAAATATGTGATTATGTGATAATTGTAGTTATGTGTATATTTGAGAACATAGTATAGGATTGTAACATTATACTCCTTGAGTTTTGGATGGATGTTGAAACATGTGAAATAAATGTTAGTTAATATTATTTACATGGTTATACGAAGTGTGATGAATTCCTTTAATTGTTGATTTAACCATTGTGCTTTATTATACTTCTTCATAATGATTTGAATTCTCACCCTTTCTGTTTGAATGTTACCTTTACATGGGTATCGTGTAGATACTCAGGAGTAGTATCGCTGAAGTAAGTGGACGGTAGCTCGCTCGAGATTAGCCAGAGAGTTTCCGTATTTTAGTTTGAAGACTAGGTAATGAGTCAATGCTCTGGTCATGTAACACTGGGTAGATTAGTAGTATTGAACTCGTATCCTATTTGAATAAGTGTTATGTTATTATTTGTGAACATGCTTATTTACAATTGCTGTTGAGAGGCCATAGTGCCAAATATTTTGATTATGGTTTTAGTTTATTTTGAAGAGATTATTGAGAGATGATCATGGTATGGGACATGGATCATTTGATGAAATGCATGAGTATTCATTATTTTCCGCTGCGAACGAATATTCTTGAATACTCATGATAACCGAAAAGTATTATTTTAAATGACCAGGTGTATTGTATATTGATGATGAATGATGGTTGGTTTTTGAAAACTTTTAGTTTTTGAAAACGTCGATGTGACGCCCTTTTGTTTATATGCGTGCTTATTTACTCTGATTACATGTTAAGTATTTTAGGGTAGAAAAAGGGGTGTTACATCCACCACCATCCCCACATGGAACTTTCATGGCCTTTGGATCTAACTGGCACGATCTAATCTCAGCCTTTTGTTTACTTGACTTTTTTAAATA
This sequence comes from Lathyrus oleraceus, assembly GCF_024323335.1. Classification (NCBI taxonomy): domain Eukaryota; kingdom Viridiplantae; phylum Streptophyta; class Magnoliopsida; order Fabales; family Fabaceae; genus Lathyrus; species Lathyrus oleraceus. The sequence continues at coordinate 381,829,427 of NC_066582.1, read as the reverse complement.
AACTTGGCAACGCGTTTGACTGATGCCTAACATGCGTGCGCGCCTCAGTGCCCTTGGATTGTCCACGTCAATTAATGAAGTGGATGCAACGCTTCCTGATTTTTCATATTTTTCAATTTCTGTTTTATTTTCTTTTATTTCATTTATTTTCAAAAATTCATAACTCTTTTATTTGGAATCACAAAAATATGAGACCAATTATAAAAAAATTATTTTAAAATCTAGTTTCATAATCTGATTTTTAATTATTTTTGTGATTCCATTTAATATTTTTTGTGAATTATTTTGTTTTTAATAGTTTTTAATTCATTTTAATTACTTTTTGATATTCAAAAATTCAAAAAATATTTTCTTAACACATGTGGATGATGATAAGTCTATGAAAAATATTCTCATCAATTTCTTAATTGATTTGAGATTTATTTGAGATTTTAGTTTATTTGTGTTATTTTTCTTGATTTTTAATTGTTTTAAAATAGTTTCTGTTTTCAAAAAATTTTGAGAAAATTTGTCAAACTTTGTTTGACCATGTTAGACTTATGATGATTCAATTGGACTTATTCAAGTTGATTTGAATTGAATTTGAAGTTTGACCATACTTTGTTCATTTTATTTTATGTATTATTTTAATTCCAAAAATACCAAAAATATGTTTGACCTTTCTTGACTTCTAATCTTCAGTTTACTTCTGTTTACCATTGATTGATGATGATTTTATTCACATTTAATCATTGTGTTTTGATTATATCATTTGAATTCTCATTTTGTCCACTTTCATTTCATCTTCATCTTCTTTTTATTTTGGCCCATGAGTTAATGATTTGTGGTTAGCCTTGACATATGAGAGGCTTAACCTTCTTTGATCCAAATCAAACTCGACTTGATCAAGGATCAAGTGAGTTGCTTTGTGTCCAAGATAGTTGCTTCTTGGTCAAACAAAAAACTTAAAATCCATACAAGGCCTTTCCTTCATTTCTTTTGGCAGGGCAAGTTGTAGGAGCTTGGCTTACTAGTCATGATCTCTAACTTGTGTTTATTTGCCTATAGTTTTATTGACCGGCCTCAGATAGGTGTGACTACTACATTAGTCCACTTACGATTGCTTAACATAGCGCTAAATTGCCTTATGACACACTAACACTAACTGCTAATTACTAACTTTTAATTCAAGCATTTATTTCTTGCAATTTACTTTAATGCGATTTAATTTCTTGCTCATTTATTCATATTGTTTTTTCCATTTTCTCATTTGAGCTCATGTTTATGTTTATGCCATTTTCCTTTAGCTCATTTGAGCTTATTATTATATATAAATATATTGTTGCTTTGTGCTTGTGTTGTTTTTGTTTGTGTGAACCCAATGCAAAAAGGAGAAAGAACTTAGAATTAGGACCTTACCTATGCTTAATGGAGTTCAAGAGCAACTAGGCCTCATACCTTTAGAATGCTAAACTTGTTGAAGAGCAACTAGGCCTCATGCCTTTAGAATGCTAAATCTTTAAAGTTGACTTGAAAGGACCTCTAATCTAAACTCACTCTTTGTCCATTCCTCTTATTGCATTGTGAACTTTTTTATTGTTTGTTCTTGTGTGACAGGGATTCCAAACTTGAGATAGTAAGAAGGACCATTGTCATGAATAGCCAAGCTAAGAGAGACAAGTCAAATGGAGATCCTAGGAGCTTGAATGTTTAATTGTTTTGATTGTTTGTTGCTTGCTAAGTCCAAAGGAAAGGAGCATCTTGAATTATCTTTATGATCTCAAGAAAGGAACTCCAAGGGTTTTATCTCTTCTCTCATCTTTGCATGTTTAGGACTAGCCCTTCTCTTCTTCTCTCCAGTCTAACCCAAGCCAAACTCATTTTGTGCAAACATTGACATTCTTTTCAAGTTAGAAACCTAGGCCTTATGCCTTTGGTTTTTCAAACTCTTTTCATTAATACTTATGTTAAATGAACCTTAAGTCAACTTTGACTTCATTTTGTGAATACTTAACTTGTAAATACAACTCACTTCAAATGATTTTTGTGGTTCCAATAGCCATCTTTATTAAAACGTTTCATAAACATTATCATTAGGTTTGAGTTATCATAGTGGTTGATGTAAATCTCACCTTATCCTTAGTGATTGGACTATAAGTCTTCCATACTTATTATAGGGTGGATCCCTCACTAGTATGTTGAAGCTCTCCTCACATGGTGGATTGTTGGTTTAGGTTGAGTTTTCTCCCTTTGATGACAAAAGACCTTAAGGCTTTTGGTCAAATCAATTCACCAATATTTTGAGATTTTTACCTCGAACTACGAGGTTTTGATCCTACCTTTGTGATGGTACGTAAACAATGGGTTTATCCATTCAAACAGCAAAATTGTAAATAATATGTATATTCTTTTCTCATCTCCCCAATCATGTTTGCACAAATATTTTCACAAATACCAACCTACAATACACTTTGCAAAAAGGGCTCCCTTAGAGTACTAAGGATGTTTTTGGTGCTTAAAACCTTCCCATTGCATAACCAACCCCCTTACCCAGATCTCTGACATTTTTATTAGTTTTTGATTTGATAAAACTTCTCGGTTTTTGTTCGCTTTCTAACCTTCCTTTGGATAAATAGAAGTGCGGTGGCGACTCGAATTGTATGCTTACTTTTGATTTAGTCAATAAATCTAAAGGTAACGAATACCCCGCTACAGAAAAGTGGTGACTCTGCTGGGGAAATAGCTGTTCTTCCTAGTGGGTTTAGTCTACTTTTTGCTTTGTTGTATTGCATGTTTATATTTATTTGTGACATATTTTTTATGCAAATTTGAGATGACTGTATTGTTTGTAATGTATGAATTGCTTGATATATCAATTGCTTGTGTGCTTGGTGGTCTCTTGTGAGATGAGTTCTATACCCGAACTCGAGTGCACTTATGATAGATGAATGGCATAGTCTTGTTGACTTGTGTGGAGTTATTCCTTAGCAAGTTGACTTGCAAGCCCATTCACTTGGTGAAGGTCTTATTGGGATCAATAATGTCACACGAGTAGTCGTGGTTAGACATTACTCTTTCCAATATATACCTTAGAAGCCAAGGACATTAGATTACATAGCCCATCTTGGCCGATTTTAGGATGTAGTGCGAAGGTCGTTCAAGTGTAAGATTTGATACGATTGTTACGCGATACTACACTCATAACAGTCTCTCTTGAGAATATTTTTGGAATACGAGTAGTCGTTTTATCTGATAATATCCGAAAGATGAGATGATGACTATGGGAACCTCTTATAGAACATGATTGTCAGGTTTAACCATAGTAGACTCCCTTTGCGTGGTTCTTAACTGAGACTCCATGCTCGTGACTTGCAACAAACCTTTGATTCGTGGTTGATCCGTTCTCGTATATCCTTAATATCAATGGAACTTGGGTGTTGATAAGCTGTAAGCCATAATCATCCAAAATGGATGATTGATATTGAGGATGACTTGATCCATCCCGTGACCTTTGTGTGGTGTGACTTGCTTGATCCTTGAGTGTGATTGTTGCATCCATGCATTCATGCATTCATTCGCATCCATATCATCAACAATGAGAAAAATTTTAAGGAAACTTAAGAGGTCTATTTGCAAAATTTTCAGACATGGATAAGCAAAGAAGGAATACGAAGAAGTACAGTTTCAAATAACTCGACTTGAAAGAGTTAAGGAGTTTGACATCCTATGTATTAGATCCCTTGGAGTTCAAAGCCCGCCATGGGAAGCTTCTGTCTATTCTTTCTACTCAGGTGGATGAAGGTCTGATGAGTGTATTAGTGCAGTTCTATGATCCCTTGTACCGTTGCTTCACTTCTCCAGATTTCCAGCTTTTGCATATGCTTGAGGAGTATGCCTATCTTGTGGGTATACCTATCTTAGATCAGTTGTCGTTCAGTGGCTTGGAGAGAATTCCTTCTTCCCAAGAGATTGTTGATTTGCTTCATATTGATGTGTCTGATATTGGTGCTCATATGACTACCAAAGGTGGAATTCAAGGCCTCCTATATGATTTCCTCATTGCCCAAGCTACTTTGTTTGGGAAGGCCATGAGTGAGGACGCCTTTGAAGCCATATTTGTACTCCTCATCTATGGACTAGTGTTATTCCCCAACATCGACAATTTTGTGGATGTGAACGCTATTAGGATTTTCTCTACTCTTAATCCTGTTCTGACTCTGTTGGGTGACACTTATTTCTCTTTGCATATGAGGAATGCAAAGAGTGGTGGTACCATTGTGTGTTGTTTGCCTCTGTTGTATAAGTGGTTTATTTCGCAATTGCCACAAACGCTCGCCTTCAAGGAGAACAAAGGATGTCTACGGTGGTCTACGAGACTTATGTCTCTCACTAATGATGATATCTTTTGGTACAACCGTGTGTATGATGGTGTCCAGTTTATTGATTCTTATGGTGAATTCTCCAATGTGCCTCTTCTTGGTACATGTGGTGGAATTAACTACAACCCTATTTTGGCTCGCCGTCAGCTTGGGTTCCCCTTAAAGGATAAACCTAATAACATTTTGTTAGAAGGTGTGTTCTTTCAAGAGGGTAAAGATCCCCAGAACTTGAAGGGCAGGATGGTCCACACTTGGTGCAAGATTCATAGGAAGGGAAGGAAAGAGCTTGGTCCGAAGAATTGTATTGCTTTGGAACCCTACACTTCTTGGGTGAGGAGGAGAGCTTCTGAGTACCGCATGCCCTATGACTACCCGAGACCTATCTCTATGGTTATGGTTGGGCCTTCAACCCTCCCTAACCAAGGTGTAGAGGAGTTGAGAGATGAAGACCGTTCGCGTGCTTGGGTCCGTGAGCGAGAGGAGCTACTTCAGCAACTCAGAGATAAGGATGCTATGATAGAATTTCTGGAGCATCAGGTTATTGATGAGCCATATGATATGGTTACTTCTCTTCTTCCTCAGTCATCCAGGTTTTGGAAGAGGAAGTATGATCGACTCGCCAAGGAGAAGGCAGAAATGGAGGCAGCCTATGAGAGAGAGGTGAAGAGGCTTCGTGCAGCTTATCTTCCGGTCTCGAGAGCTTTGGATGATTGCTTCTAGGGTTCCATAGGATGTTCATTTTTCCTTCTCTCTTGAATTGTATTTGGTTACCAAGACTGTACTTCTTTGGTGTAAAATATTTTTCCAAATATTATTGATATGAGCATTTCCATATATGTCTAAAAGATTAATATTTCCAAAATATTTGCTAACAGATCTCTATAAAGTTCCTATGATAATAAAAATAACTCATATGCACAAACATTGCATGCATCATATGCATAAGCAGGTTTTGTTCAGGGTTTCTTGATCAGTGGTCTAACTCTATGTTCTTCATTTATTTCAAAGACAAGCTGATGCACCGGTATAACACCAGAGCAAATCTACCAAAGCTGATGGATCATCTTGAACAAGAGAACCGGGAACTGAAGGAAGAAGTAGCTAGGCTGACTGCCATGATGGAGTCAGTGCTGGCTGCTCAGAGCCAGTCATCTCCAACACCTGCAACTCCTCCCACGAGGACAGTTATCTTAGAGGTAGCTTCCGCTACTGTGCCTGCCGCCACCGCTCACTTTGCACCGACTATGCCAGCCGTGTTTCCCTGAGGATGCCCGCAAACTTCGTGCCCGAAGGTCTTGCTTCGACCTTCGCTTCTCCACCGGCATCTAGCCCGGTCCTTGCTGTGCCACCTGCCGTTGTGTACACTTTACTGAGAGTCAAAGACACCATTTATCATTCTGAGCCGTCTGAGGGCCCAGATCTTTATGAGAAAATGGATTCTATGAATGACCAATTCCTTGAGCTAAGCAAGGAACTAAAGACTCTAAGAGGGAAGGACCTCTTTGGTAAATCTGCTGCTGAGTTGTGCCTTATGCCCAACGTTAAAATCCCTATTAAGTTCAAAGTACCTGACTTTGAAAAGTATAAGGGAAACACTTGCCCTCTCAGCCATCTTGTGATGTACGCTCGCAAGATGTCAACACAGACAGAGAATGATCAACTTCTAATCCACTATTTCCAGGACAGCCTGTCCGGTGCCGCACTCAGATGGTATATGGGTCTAGACAGCGCAAACATCCGCTCCTTCAACGACCTTGGCGAAGCTTTCGTCAAGCAATACAAATACAATGTTGATATGGCTCCTGATAGGGACCAGCTGAGGGCTCCCAAAAAGAGAAAGAAACGTTTAAGGAGTACGCCCAGAGATGGCGTGAGTTGGCCGCTCAAATCGTGCCACCCCTTGAGGAGAAGGAAATGACCAAGATCTTTTTGAAGACCTTGAGTTCATTTTATTATGAGAGGATGATAGCTAGTGCTTCCTCGGACTTCACCGAAATGGTGAACATGGGAATGAGGCTAGAGGAAGGAGTCCGGGAAGGACGTTTGACCAGGGATGAAGGCTATTCTACAAAGCGATATAGGGGCTTTGCAAAGAAGAAAGAGGGAGAGGCACATGCTGTGTCTTCCCATATTAAATGAAGACCCTCTGTGAAGAGGAAGACTGTTCGCCCTGCCAGTAACCAGCACCAGGTGGCTCATATAGCACCTGCCTTCAGGGAAGCTCAACATTATCAACAACAACAACATCAAGAATATCAACAACAACATCGTCCACAACAGCAGGCCTATCAGCCTCGAAACAACAACAATACCAGCACCATCTATGATAGGAAGAAGGTCACTTTTGATCCAATTCCAATGACCTATGCTGAACTCTATCCGTCTTTGATTGATAGAAAGCTGATTACTCCACGAGACCCACCTGCTGTACCGACCAACCCTCAGTGGTGGTACAAGCTTGAGCTACATTGTGTATATCATTCCGGTGCTCCCGGACATGATGTGGAGAACTGCTATCCCCTGAAGACCAAGGTGCAAGACCTTGTTAGAAGTGGGATTTTGTTTTTCGAGGACGTAGGTCCGAATGTAAAGAAGAACCCATTGCCCGAGCATGGGAAAGCTGCTGTGAACATGGTCCAGGGTTGCCCTGGCAAATATAAAGTCCTGTATGTCAGTCATATCAGGCAATCTTTGGTCGAGATGCACAGACTGTTATGTGGATACAGTCACTATGAGCATGACCATGACAGGTGCCAGTGTGCACTATCAATGAGAGAGGATGCTGCCAAGTCAGGAAGGACATCCAAGAGATGCTGGATCAGGGAATGATTGAGGTACTTCAGAATCGTAATGAGGATGAAGTGGATGTAATTTCGCTTGTTTTCAGAATACCTGAACCTGTTGTCGTCAAATATGATGGCAGCAAGAAGAAGGTTTCTCCATCTCTTATAATCAAGCCAGCGGGCCCTGTCCCGTACTCTTCAGATAAAGCTGTTCCCTACAGATATAACGCAGTTGCGTTAGAAGATGGAAAGGAGGTGCCGTTTCCCTCCACTTCTGTTATGAGTATATCAGATATCAGTGGTGTGACCCGCAGTGGTCGTGTTTTCTCGGCGCCGCCGAAACCCCAAGATGACATGAGAAGAGCTACTGTTGATAATTCTGCCGGTCCTATGGGGACTTCTTCTTCTCCGAATCTGGCACTTGCTGTGAAGGGTGTTGACCCTGCTGTTGTTGTTAAAGATCCTGTCCCTGTTGGCCAGCGTGGCATTCTGAGAGAGGACTGTGATGTGATGTTGAGGCTCATCAAAAGGAGCGAGTATAATGTTGTTGATCAGTTGCTTCAAACTCCATCAAAGATATCTCTCCTATCTTTGCTGATGAATTCTGAGCCACACCGTGAAACTTTGTAGAAGGTGTTGGACGTGGCATACGTGGACCACGATGTCACCATTGAACAATTTGATAGCATTGTTGCAAACATAACTGCTTGGGCCTACACATTTCAATGAACTGCAAGGATGATGCCTTGTCTAATGTGTTGGTAGACACAGGATCATCACTTAATGTGTTGCCAAAATCCACTCTGGTGAAACTTTCATACCAGGGGCCTCCCATGAGGTAGAGTGGAGTGGTAGTCAAGGCTTTTGATGGATCCAGGAAAACGGTGATTGGCGAAGTTGAACTTCCAATCAAGATTGAACCTAGTGATTTCTAGATCACTTTCCAGGTCATGTATATCTACCCATCATATAGTTGTTTGCTTGGCAGACCATGGATTCACGAGGCAGACGCCGTGACATCCACCCTACACCAGAAGTTGAAATTCGTCAAGAATAAAAAGTTGGTGGTGATAGGGGGAGATAAGCCTCTCTTGGTTATCCATTTGTCTTCCTTTTCCTACATAGATGTTGAGGATGAGGTTGGTACTCCGTTCCAAGCCTTATCTATTACTGAGCCTTCAAGGAAAGGACCTTCTTCATTTGCTTCCTACAATGATGCCAAGTTGGCCATTGAGCATGGCGCAACTACTGGTTTATGACAAATGATTAAGCTGGAAGACAATAAATCCTGGGCTGGCATAGGGTATTCTTCAGGCATTTTCAACGAGCGCGGTTTGTTCCAGAGTGGTGGTTTCATTCACACTATTGAAGACCAAGAGGCTGCTGCCATAGTGGAAGATGATATAGAGGATAATCTGGGCAACTTTGTCATCCCTGGAGGAGTCTACAATAATTGGGTCGTTGTTGACGTTCCAACAATTATTCACAAGTCCACGTAATGTGTTCACTTTTGTTTAAAAACCCTTCTCCCATGCCAAAAGGAGAAGTGATGACATTGTTGGCACATTAATACAATGATATTCATTCAAAAATTACATGTTAAATGTTTGTTTTTTCCAAAAAAAAATTCCTTTTTGCTTTTTACATGAAATTGGTGATCACCATAAAACCCTAAAAAGAGAATAAAATCAATCTTTTCATCTGCATAATGATTTGCCTTGCTTGAGTTCTGAAATCTCTTTTATACTCAAAATCATTATGCAGGTTGATCAAACCCATTGAACATAATGATCCAACACCATCTCCCAACTTTGAGTTCCCTGTATTTGAGGCCGAAGAAGATGATGTTGAGCACAAGGAGAAGATCATTCAGCCGCATCTTGAGAATCTTGAAACAGTCAACTTGGGGTCTGAAGATTGTGTTCGTGAAGTGAAGATTGGGGCACTCCTGGAAGAGTCTGTCAAGAAGGGGTTGATTGAGTTGCTACGAGAATGTGTCGACGTCTTTGCCTGGTCATATGAAGACATGCCTGGTCTGGATACTGATATCGTGCAACATTTCCTACCTTTAAAGCCTAAGTGTGTGCCTGTGAAGTAGAAGCTCAGAAGAACTCATCCTTATATGGAAGTGAAGATTAAAGAAGAGGTTCAGAAGCAAATTGATGCGGGGTTTCTGGTGACTTCTACATATCCTCAATTGGTGGCCAATATTGTACCTGTGCCTAAGAAAGATGGACAAGTCCGAATGTGTGTGGACTATAGAGACTTGAATAAAGCTAGTCCGAAAGATGATTTTCCTCTACCACACATTGATATGTTGGTAGACAATACAGCTAAATTCAATGTCTTCTCATTCATGGACGGATTTTCCGGTTATAACCAGATTAAAATGGCACCCGAGGATATGGAGAAGACAACATTCATCACACCTTGGGGAACATTCTGTTATCGAGTGATGCCCTTCGGTTTGAAGAACGTCGGAGCCACATATCAACGAGCTATGACTACCTTGTTTCACGATATGATGCACAAGGAGATCGAGGTGTATGTTGATGATATGATTGCGAAGTCGAAAACGGAAGTTGAACATGTAGAGCACTTGTTGAAGCTTTTCCAGCATTTGAGGAGGTACAAACTCCGCTTGAACCCTAACAAGTGTACATTTGGAGTCCGTTCCGGCAAGGTATTGGGCTTTATCATCAGTGAAAGAGGTATTGAAGTTGATCCTGCCAAGGTCAAAGCAATACAAGAGATGCCTGCGCCCAAAACTGAGAAGCAAGTCTAAGGTTTTCTTGGCCGCTTGAATTATATTTCCAGATTTATATCCCACATGACTGCCACATGTGTGCCAATATTCAAGCTCCTTCGGAAATATCAGCGTCATGATTGGGCCGAGGATTTCCAGAAAGCTTTTGACAGTATTAAAGAGTATCTGTCTGAGCCTCCGATTCTGTCTCCGCCGGTTGAAGGGAGACCATTGATTATGTACTTGACTATGTTGATGACTCTATGGGTTGTGTATTGGGTCAGCAAGATGAATCAGGGAAGAAAGAGTATGCAATATACTATCTGAGTAAGAAATTCATTGATTGTGAGTCTCGATATTCAATGCTTGAGAAGACATATTGTGCTTTGGCTTGGGCTGCTAAGTGTTTACGCCATTATATGTTAAATCATACGACTTGGTTGATATCCAAAATGGATCCAATCAAGTATATCTTTGAGAAGCCTGCTTTAACTGGGAGGATTGCCCGTTGGCAGATGTTGTTGTCTGAGTATGATATTGAGTATCGAGCTCAGAAAGCTATTAAAGGTAGTATCTTGGTTGACCACTTGGCACATCAACCAATTGAGGATTATCAGCCTGTTCAGTACGACTTCCCTGATGAGGATATTCTGTATTTGAATTTGAAAGATTGCGATGAGCCTACGCTCGATGAAGGGCTAGAGCCTGGTTCCCGGTGGGGTATGGTATTCGATGGCACTGTTAATCAGTATGGAAATGGTATTGGGGCAGTGATTATTACTCCTCAAGGAAAACATTTTCCTTTTACAACAAGGTTAACTTTCAAATGCACGAATAATATGGCGGAATATAAGGCTTGTATTATAGGTTTGGAAGAGTGTATTGATCTTAGGATCAAACATCTTGATATTTATGGTGATTCGACCCTTGTTGTCAATCAGATTAAGGGTGAATGAGAGACGAATCAACTTGGCCTCATCCTGTATAGAGATTATGTGAGGAGGATTTCAACTTTCTTTACTGAGGTTAATTTCCATCATATTCCTCGAGATGAGAATCGGATGGCAGATGCTCTTGCTACGCTTGCTTCGATGATTGTGGTGAAATACTGGAATGAAGTCCCCAATATCACTGTGATGCGCTTGGATAGACCAGCTCATGTATTTGCAATTGAGGAAGTGAAAGATGATAAGCCATGGTATTATGATATCAAGTGTTTTCTCCAAGGTCAGATTTACCCGCCAGGGGCATCTGTTAAAGATAAGAAGACTTTGAGGAGATTATCTGGCAGTTTCTACCTCAATGGTGATGTACTTTATAAGAGGAATTTTGACATGGTTCTGCTCAGATGCGTGGATAGACACAAAGCAGGCCTGTTAATGACTGAAGTCCATGAGGGTTCATTTGGTACTCATTCCAATGGACATGCCATGGAAAAGAAGATGTTGAGAGCAGGCTACTATTGGCTGGCAATGGAGTCTGACTGCTGCAAATATGTGAAGAAATGCCACAAGTGCCAGATTTATGCAGATAAGATTCATGTTCCCCCGACACTTCTGAATGTTATTTCCTCACCATGGCCTTTCTCCATGTGGGGAATTGACATAATTTGCATGATAGAACCAAAGGCGTCAAACGGTTACCGTTTTATTCTCGTAGCAATTGATTACTTCACCAAGTGGGTTGAAGCGGCATCGTATGCGAATGTGACCAGGCAGGTGGTTTTGAAGTTTATCAAGAATCAGCTCATATACCGTTATGGTGTGCCAGACAAGATCATTACTGATAATGGATCTAACTTGAACAACAAGATGATGAAAGAGCTGTGTAGCGAGTTCAAGATTGCATATCATAATTCTTCTCCCTATAGACCCAAGATGAATGGGGTTGTTGAAGCTGCTAACAAGAACATCAAGAAGATTATCCAGAAGATGGTTGTTACGTACAAGGATTGGCATGAGATGCTGCCATTTGCTTTGCATGGCTATCATACATCTGTCCGCACTTCAACAGGGGCAACCCCTTTCTCTCTTGTATATGGCATGGAGGTTGTGCTCCCCGTGGAGGTTGAGATCCCATCAATGAGAGTCTTGATGGAAGCCAAGTTGACTGAGGCTGAATGGGTTCAGAGTCGTTATGAGCAACTGAATTTGATAGAAGAGAAGAGATTAACTGCCATGTGCCATGGTTAGTTATATCAGCAAAGGATGAAGAAAGCCTTTGATAAGAAGGTCAAACCTCGGGTGTTCCGAGAAGGTGACCTCGTGCTCAAGAAAGTTTTGTCTTTCGCGCCCGATTCCAGGGGCAAGTGGACTCCAAACTATGAAGGTCCATATGTTGTTAAGAGAGCCTTTTCAGGCGGTGCTTTGATACTTACAACTATGGATGGGGAGGATTTCAGTCGTCCTATGAATTCAGATGCAGTCAAGAAATACTTCGCCTAAAATAAAAACAGAAATAGCTCGCTAAGTTGAAAACCCAAAAGGGCGACTTAGGCAGAAATGAACGTCTCGGTGGATTGAAAACCCGAAAGGGCGATCCAGGAAAAAGTTAGAGACATGAAAAAAAATGAGTATATATCCCGCTAGATTGAGTACCTCACCCTGGGGCAATCTAGGCAAAAATTAGGGATTTGGCAACTAACTGCATCCTGACAAGACTTTGTTCTACAAGCTGTCTTCTGTCAAAGATTCTCGCTCAGTCATCATCAACTAAAGCTTCAAATACATTGGATTCAGAGTTGGTGGAGAAACGGTCATTATGTTCAATGTAGCCCTTTTTTCCAATATATATCAGCAATTTCAAATTTGTAAAGATCCATTGAGTCTCGCCATTTGTGGACTACCATTCTATCAAATAAATTTGAGCCTTTATCCAATTTTTTGCACTCTTATTCGTTTCGGCTTAACAAATGTTTGCGTGTTTTAATTGATAAATATAATTGTTTTAAACAAATAAAGTTTTTATATAAACTGTTTTTAAACAAAGTGAACATTCACAAAGACTAAAAAGGATAAATGGAATATCTTCAGTGCTCTCCCAAGGATAGTACGATTTCCAAAAGGGTAAGGCATTTGTTTCTATTCTTGCATATTTGTATCCTCTTTGTCATCTTTCAGGTTGTCTCCTCAGCAAGCACAGAGAAGGGCGATACCTCATCAAGTCCCCAGAGAATCTGGAGTTTTGGCCTTGATCTTTTTTGGAGATGTATATACCTCCATCCTCAATTCCCCTGGGAGTCTGAGTCTAGCATTTGTGTTTTATCAATCATATGGTTGTCATCCCTTCAGTGGACTGACCTAAAATCCCTTATAGATTGATAAAAGTTGATATGCTATCTATTCATGAGAAAGTTGGTCTTCCCTCAGCATAAATGGAAATCTCCCGCAGAGTGAGCGGGAATTCCTAGCATGAGTGGAAATCCTCAGCAGGTTGGCTTGCAGTCTCTCCCCAGCAAGTTTGGCTTACAACTCGTCCTCTAGTAGGGTTTACTCACAACATTTTATCCCCAGTCCGGTCGCCTACAGTCTTTCCCTAGTGGAGTTACCTGATCGGAACCTGGTATTTTGTTTTCCCCTCCTTATTGGAAAGTTTCCTTTAAGTTGAGCTGGTTGGAAGATGTGTTATTTCCTTCCCCATCGGAGCAGTGGTTCTCTCTCCTCCTAGCAGAGATATCTCTCCAGCAGATAAGAGGACGTGTGTTGATTATTGGAATTTCTGTTTGGTGGATGTTCCCCACAAAGTTTCATATCATCCCTCGATAAGTTCCCCAGTAGAGTTTCTTCAATGACGGAATCTTATCCGTGTTGAGCTCCTCAGTAGAGTTTCCTCTATGATGGATCTTTTGTTTGTTCAGCAGTAAATCACTGGCGGTGACTCTGAAGCTTCCCCAGTGGAGCAGTTTGTTCCTTCTCCCGTTGGCAAAGATGTTTCTTCAGCGGTTAGAAGAGAATGCTTGATTGATGTGTTTCTGTTTGGTGGTTGTTCCCCACAGAATTTCACATCATCCCCTGATAAGATCTCCAGTAGAGTTCTCCTCTGACTGATCTTATCCATATCTCTGCATGTTCCCAAGAATTGTTGGAGGAACCTTGGCAGTTGGTAGCCGTGACCTTTGTTCATCCCCAACAGCGGTCTCTGATCCTCAGCAGTGGTCTTTGTCCCCGGCGGTGATTGGTGTTTCCTAGTATTTAATGCTCCCCACCAGATTGATTTCTCCTATGGGCCTGGATTTTCTCTTTTGAGATGTTATACCGGATGTATGTCCATTTGATTCTTGGACCTGCTTGTGTTAGATGTGTCTGTTTGTCAGCATTAATCATACATAAACCATGCATATACATGCATAATTATAGCATTTAGATATTCATGTTGCATTCTTTGCCATATATCTTTGCTTGTTATCTCCTTCTATTGGTGAAATGTTCTTCCCCGAGCAGATGTTTGTGTCTGATCTCTCCATATAGAGTCAGCCCTTTAGGCAGAAAATGTCTATCCCTCCTTCATCATTCCCCACGGAGTTATGTCCTCGGGGATGATTATTGTTTCAGTTTCCTCCCTAAATATATATTGGGATGGAATTACTCCCCTGAGTTATATCCTCATTGGGTTGAGTCTTGTTTCATTGTGTTTTTCTAGTTTGTTCCTAGATTGACTCCTTTCTTGTTATTTCCCCTACAGTTCCCTGTGGTTCAGGTGATCAATTGCTCAGTAAACAGTAATTGTTCATTTTCTCCCCAGCGAAAGGTTGCGGCTTTCTACCCAGTAACTGGTAGTTGTAAGTCCTATTTCTATGGTTTTCTACCCAATAACCGGTAGATGTAATCCCCTCTTTGTTGGTTATCTTTATCCAATATTCGGTATTGATATTCCTTCATTTTTTAGTATTCCACCCAGTAACCAGTGATGTATCTTTGGGATCATTGCTTTGTTAATGTATCCCCAGCGAGTCATCTTTCATTTACCCTTGTTTGGTAATGATTGTTTCTCCTTTGGATTGGTCATCATTTTATACCCAGTAATCGGTATCCCGATGTCCTTTCTTTTCGGTCGATTTATCCTTTATTAACCCAGTAATCGGTTATGGATAATCTTCCATGCGAGTATGTTATCTACGTTCTGACGGTAATAGATAATATATCTCATGCGCTCTTCAGTCGAAGTCTTTTTCTTCCCCAGTCGAGTAAGATTCGTGTTTCCTTATGGAATCGAATGCCCATCCTGTAAATTGGGTTTTCTTTTTTCATCCCTCCTTTTCAAATGATGAGTGTCTTGGATATATTCCCAATTCACGCCCGTTTGGTCACCTATTATATGCCCAATAACCGGTATCCTTGGTGTTCCTTCCTTCTGCTCCCTATTATGACTTTTTTGAAGGAGAATTGCGATCCAAAACGTAGCAGAAATTAAAATTTTCTCCTTTAGAGATTCTTACGAATGGTCATGATCAGTGATAGAATATTTACCTCTTGTGACGATTGAAACCTTTGGTGCAGATCTCTTGTGATGATCAAAACCTTTGATGCAGATCCACGGAGCGATCACGAATGTTGAACGATAACAACGTCTCTACTCAGTCCACACGAACGGATTCCTTCAATCTCAGTGCTAGCTGGTACGAATGAAGGCTTTGAGTGAGAGAGAGAAAGAAAACGAAAATAATGCAACCGCAATGAATGCTTCTGCACAAGGGTTCTATTTATAGAACCACTTGTGTGGGCTTCAAGCTAAAAAGCCCACTTAAGTGTATTTTGGCCCATATCTTATAATATGCCCAAAATCACTTAAGCTCATGGTACCTTACCATATTTCGTATTCTACTTAAGTACACCGTACCTTTACGATGTTCTACAATTCACTTAAGGGCACCGTACCTTACGGTGTTCCTTAGTTACTCTATCTCTCATCAATCCGTCCTTTGTGTGTGACCCTGTAGGTTTTCGCGGCATTGACAATTATATTAAATCATGTATTTAACATAATAAACAGTGAGCGGTATCTAGCAACACATCACTGCTACCCAAGACACGAAAATGTCATGTGATTTGACAATTCCTTCTGTGATAATACTTATGTGTATAATTACCCTTATGCCCTTATGTCTATATTGAACACAAGGCATAGACCGTGTCATCCTTGTCCAGTTCAATATTGGGTCCATAGACATTTATCCTGTTATGCAGGATGGGCAAATTCCATCTAGGTTACTCATGTCCCTCAGCATGCTTCGTGGAGTACCCATCAACTGTCTTTATGGTTATCCAGTTACGGACAATGTTTGATCAGCAATAAAGCACTCGACTCTACATCTAGGGTCCATAGTGGTTTCAGGTCGAAGAGTGGCATACACCATTATCACCATGAGAATAACTTATGACACTTTGCATAACTTTCTATATAGTATTCTCATAGCGGGTCAATCCGGTATAAATATTACTCTTAATATTCATACCTATGTTTAAGACTTGATAACTCCTTATCCATGATCCATGAGATGTGATCATGAGTCTATATACATAATAGTCTTAATGCTTTAATGTCATCCCACTTTACAATAAAGCTCGACTACGGATACTTTAAGAATAATGTCCTTATGTTTAATGTGATCTCATGATTAAGTCATACTTGATACATTAAACAAACTAGCTATTCTAGGGACTTTATTAAACAAACGTAATAAAGAAAAAGCCTTTTATTATTAATAAATAATTCGATACAAGTACCAAAAGTATTGGCCTCTAGGGCTTACACCAATAATCTTCCACTAGCACTAGAGCCAATCAGGCATACCCTTAATGCCCATAGATCTAGTATGGCCATCACGCTTCTGCTGCGCAAGAGGCTTTGTCAGTGGGTCAGCAATATTGTCAAGTGTAGGTACTCTGCATATTTTCACATCTCCTCTATCTATTATCTCTCGAATGAGATGATAACGCCTAAGTATGTGTTTGGATGGTTGGTGAGATCTAGGCTCCTTGGCTTGTGCGATAGCACCATTGTTATCACAGTAGAGACCAATGGGATCCACAATGCTAGGGACTATGCCAAGTTCACTAATGAACTTTTTGATCCAAACAACTTCCTTTGCTGCACTTGAGGTAGTGTAAGACCCCAATTTTGTCCCTAAGATCCCTCATGGCATCATATCATATCATCACATTGCCTCAAGGATCATTGGACACCTTGCTTCCTTCCCTGTGGGTGGGTTATATTTCTTTTGAGAGTGATTCTTGATCACCAAGCATGTTTGCATTTATATGTCATTGCTTTTCCTTTTATCACTAACCAAAAGTACAAAAATATGTCATCTAAGCTTTGTCTTGCAGATGAAGCAATAACAGGTCAAGGCAATTAAAGGCATTCATTGAGCACTAGATGGTGGTCATTCTTGAGATTTGGACCCCCCACAATCATTCACAAGAGTTCATATGAGCTATGATGTTATTTTAAAGCAAAATCCCAAGTGGTAGAGGCTTGAATTTCATCAGAACATTGACAAGTCATCTGAAGACCTAGAAAGTCAACTGCAAAGTCAACTGTGGATTTGGAGGTGGGAAGTGATTAGAAATACTTCATTCATGTTCAAACAAGTCTCATTTGACATTTCAAACACTCACATTGAAGAATTTGAGGTCCAGTCAAAAATTTCCCAAAATAGAAAGTGACCTATAATTTGAACTTTCCAAAAATGGAAAGGTTTTGAACCAACTTCAATTCAATATTACATCATCAAGAAGGCTTCAAATGAAATTTTGTTGAACATGAAAGTTGTAGATCTTTCTCTCCCATTTCCAAAAAGTCTAAGATCATGAGAATCTGATGGATGGTTGAGGAGATATGATCCAATCATTGCCTAGTGTGCATGGAACTTCAAATGAGCATAACTTTTGATCCAAAGCTCCAAAATAAGTGGTTCTTTTTGAATTTTGTTCATCATAACATGCACTTTCCAAATGTACCATTACATGACATGAATTTCATTTGCATGGTCTTTGGCTTATTCATGAAGATTTTTGAAGAAAATTCCATAAAACCATTTTGGATGATTGTATGCATACAAAACCAATTCAAATGTGTGCATGGGCTTGTTTTAAGTGATTTTGGATCAGCAAAATGCACTGTTCACGTGGCTACCACATGCATGAGGTGAAAAATACATTTTGCACATACACTCCATAACTTGCTAATCTCATTTGCATTTGGCCTAAACAGGTTTTAAACATGATTAGCATGGCATATATAAGGTTAAACATAACTGCATTTGCCATTAACATTCATTTTCAGATTTGAGTCTCAAAATTCTCCAAACTTTTCTCTCAATTTTTTTTGCAATTTCATCACACAAGAACACTTTCTCTTGATTGATTCATGATCCTGAAGCATTTTTGAGAAGATTTGAACGTGGAATTGAAAGGAATCACGCCATATTTGAACATACTCGAAGCTTGAAGCATCCATGGTGATTTCAAAATCTGCTGGATTCGTGTGCAATTGAGCTTGAATCTCTCCTTCAATCATCTATACAAGCATCATAGAGAAACTTTGGACCACTATAAGCCTTGGAAAGCACGATTTCAGCTTGCTGCTCTTCAAGAGGTCATAATTCGCATCTCCTAATTTTGAAATTCATTGTTATATTGTTGTAGATCGTGTTGTCCTGATGAATCTCAGCTTTGAATCGTGTGATTTGGTGCTGTATTGAGTTAGATATGCATGATTGAAAGTTTGATGTTGATTTTTATTTTCTTCGATTTGGCTTTGTTATGATGAATTATGTTGAAATGATTGTGGATCTTTGATGTATGTTGAATGCACTACATGTTGATGTACTTAATCTTGATTTTTGGAGAAAATTTTCTGGAAACGCATGAAGGTTTTCACTGTTCATCTTCATGAAGATGAAGATCATCGTTTCCAGAATTTGCCACGACTTTGCTTCAAATTTGCTACGAAACTCATGCATTAGCTACGAATCTGGAAATGCCATGCAGCGCTAGGGTTTTACAGTCAATACGGCGTCGTTTTATTCGAGCGCCAAAATTCAAATGTGCGCCAGGTTCGATCCTGGCCAAGTGATTTTTTTCAAATGCCATGCTATTCTCACCTTTCCCTCCTATTTTGCCATGCTAGTTCCCCTTTTGATTTCATTTTTTTCCAAACTTAGAAAAATCTTATAAAATTGAAAATTGATCCAAATTGATCCCAATTTTTTGCAAAATGCTCCTTATCCTGTCTAGTTTTTTATGAGCATGAAATTACAAGTTGTGCTTGGCTGGATTTTATTTGGTGCTAGGATATGTGAGCATGTATGCATATTTGACCTTGCCTTGCTTATCTTATTGTGAAATGCTTGTTTGTTATCCAATGGCCTTGAAATTTTGCATGATGAAACTAGACACATTGCTTGACATTTTGGTTTTGGTTTGGTATTTTTCCTATGCTCCATTTCTGTTTTATGCTGGTGCTAACTTGGTGTGACAATTTGTGTCACATCTTTGCTTGTCCAACTTGTGCCATGTGATTTCCATGCTAGATGATCTCCAATGTGCCTGATTTTTTGTAAGTTGATCATCTTAGATGTCTTGGAAGAGCATGAATTTTTCCAGATTTATTTGAATCATTTCTATTTTGATTTGAATTTTTCATTCATGATGATCACATATGAGCTTTGAAATTGTCTTGAACTTATTTTGATCATGAAATGCTTTTGGTGATTGATTTTGATATGAGACCTTTTGGAATATGTCAATATGTGTTTGAAGTTGCTTTGTGTTAAATTTCAGCTCCTGTTTTGAATTTTTTCTCCATCTTTGACCCTAGGCTTTGACCTAGTGGTTTGTTGCTTACATGTGAGCTTTGATTTCAGGTTGAGCATCCAAGTTCTCTAGTTGATGATGCTTCATCATGTGATTGTTGATGTTTGCTTTTGATTACTAACATTTGTGTGTCTTGTAGGTTGATGCTAACTCATTTGAGTTTGCCTTATGGCTTACACATTTTGTACATTGGGATTGTCTGTTGCTTATTGACTGTTGTCTGTTTGTCTGAGTATTGTGCTGATTTGTTTAGTTGTTTCCACAGGTACTTAAGTTGCTTTAAGTTCATTTTGAACTTTGCTTTGCTTGGTTGCTTAACCACTTAGGTATAATCCCTAATCTTCATGTAGTCTGGAAGACCTACTGTTATTGGTAGGCACCTGTCTGAAGCCCTCCTTAAGAGGCAATGCTTGTGTGTGTTTAACTTTGTGCCAAGCAGGAAAAGTCCTCTTAAGAGGCAATTGGCAGATAAAAGAGATGTGTAATCCATCTCCTACTACTCAGTTGTGTCATTCACTTTGCTCACACCATGTGTTGATGCATTGTGAATAATAACCCAAGATCTTATAGAGTCAATCATTTGCGGAGAAAAGTTCCAACTTTCTGAATTCCCACACTTTCTATTGTTTAAAGCTCTCCCAGGCCAGGGATAAGAGCTATGAGGCACACACCCTCATCTCCATTTCATCTTCTTCACCCTAACTCTCAATGTTAGGGTTAAGAGCACAAAATACCCCATTCCAGTTGGCTGTAAAGCCTAACCTTGCTTGAGCATAGTTGATTGTATATAGTGTGTGCTAATTGATTTGTTTGTTTGCTTACTTGATTCATCTGTGCATATTTGCTTATGTGTGCATTTGTGCATTTATCATCATTTCTTGTATATCATTTCATAATCATAGTTCATTGCTTTGTGACATTTTTGTTTTGTCCATTGAGGAGTCAATTGTAAGTCCAGCTATTGGCAGTTGTTTCCTATGATCTGGTGGGATCTGGAACTAAGACCATTCATTGGCATTCCTTTTCCTTGGAGTCGAGTGTAAGACCATTTATTGGCAACTTGTTTCCTCTTGCTTATTGCATTTGTTATTTGTTTCTTGTGAGGAGTCAATTGTAAGTCCAGCCATTGGCAGTTGTTTCCTATGATCATTCCTTGGAGACTAGTATAAGTCCATTGATTGGCATCTGGTATCCATGTTTCATTTTGTTTTAGGAGATTGGTATAAGTCCATTGATTGGCATCTGGTATCCTTGTTCCTTTGTTTTAGGAGATTGGTATAAGTCCATTGATTGGCATCCGGTATCCATTTACTTTGTTCATCTGTTATTTTGCTTGTTGCCTATTCCAAAGGAATCACTTGAATCATCTACATATGATCTCAAGAGGTGAACATCTAAGAAGTTTTACTTCCTCACCCTCCTACCTTTTGTTCTTTAAATCTCCATCTTTGCATGTTAACTCAAAAACCAAAAAACTTTGTGCAAACATTTTGACATGATTTCAAACTAGAAACCTAGGCCTTAGGCCTCTGATTTTTCAAATTTCATTTTCCTAATACTTCTTTTGAATTGAATTCTAATCACAGTTTGACCATTTTTTGTGAATAAATCCTAATTGGTTAATTTCACTCATTCAATTGTTTTGTGGCTTTGTCCATTCTTGATAAGTTTTCATACATTCGCCATAGGTTTGATTTATCCTGGTTGGTTGATGTTAATCTCACCCTTTGTCCTTAGTGATTGAATTGTAAGACTTCCTTGCTTATTATAGGGTTAACCCCTCACTAGCAAGTTGAAGTTATTCTCACATGGTGGACTTGTGGTTGTATAGGTTGAGTTTTCTCCCGTGGATAACGAAAGACCTTAGGGCTTTTGTTTTAAAATCAACCCACTCATATTTTGGAAATCTTTTAGCCGAACTACGAGGTTTTGATCCTGTAAAGGTACGTAGGCAATGGTTATCCATCCAAACACAAAAATAATAACTTGTACATTCTTTCCTCATCCCTTCAATCCATGTTTGCACAATAAATATTTCATAAACAAATAACATTTCATACAACAAGTTGTGAAAAGGGCTCCCTAGGAGTACCTAGGACGTTTTGGGTGCCTAACACCTTCCCATTGCGTAATTAACCCCTTACCCAGATCTCTGACCTTTTCATTAGTTTTCTATGTGTAAAACTTCTTCGACTTTTGTTTGCTTTTTAGCCATTCCTTTGGATAAATAAAAGTGCGGTGGCGACTCAATTCTTTGTATGCTTTGCTTTTGATTTAGTCAATAAATCATAAAGTGACGAATACACCGCTACAGAAAAGTGGCGACTCTGCTGGGGACAGATTCCTTGGTGGTTTTGCCTACTTTTCACCCTTGTTGTATGATATTGTTTATTTGTTATATGACATATTTTTGTACAATTTGGGATTACTGTATTGATTGTAATTCTTGAATTGATTGATATACAATTGTTGTTTGCTTGGTGATCTCTGTGAGATGAGTTCTATACCCGAACTCGAGTGCACCTTAGGATAAGAGAATGGCATAGTCTTGTCGACTTGTGTGGAGTATTCCTTAGCAAGTTGACTTGCGAGTCCATTCACTTGGTGGAGGTCATGTTGGATTAATAATGTCACACAAGTTATTTGTGGTTAGGCATTATTCTTTCAATCATGTGCCTTAGAAGCCAAGGACCTTAGTTTACCAAGCCCATCTTGGCCTATTTTTAGGACGTAGTGCGGAGGTCGTTCAGATGTAAGATCTGATGGGATGTCATGCGATACTACACTCATAAGAGTCTCTCTTGAGAATATTTTTGGAATACGAGTATTCGTTCCTCCGATAATATTCGAAAGATGGGATAATGACTATGGGAACCTCTGGTAGAACATGTTCGGCAGGTTTAAACCCTAATACACTCCCTTTGGGTGGTTCTTAACCGAGACTCCATGCTCGTGACTCTCAACAAACCCGTGATTCATGGTTGAGTCGTTCAGACATCCTTAATATCAATGGAACTTGGGTGTTGATAAGGTGTAAACCATAATCCACCAAAATGGATGATTGATATTAAGGATGATTGAGCCGGTTCATGTATTATTAATATCAATGGAACTTGGGTGTCGATAAGGTGAAAACCATAATCCACCAAAATGGATGATTGATATTAAGGATACTATGAGCTTTCCCATGACCTTTGTCTGGTGTGCTTTGCTTGATCCTTGAGTGTGATTGTTGCATTCATACATTCATGTCATCAGAAAAATGAGGAAATTTTCAAGGAACTTAAAGGGTTTATTTGCAAAATTTTCAGACATGGAAAGACCGAAAAGGCATACAAAGAAGTACAGCTTTCGACAGCCCGATCTGAAAGAGTTAAGGAATCTGACATCCTATGTATTAGATCCCTTGGGTTTCAAAGCTCGTTATGGGAAGCTTCTGCCTCTGTTGACTACTCAGGTTGATGAAGGGTTGATGAGTACCTTGGCAAAGTTCTATGATCCTCTGTATCACTGCTTCTCCTTTCCGGACTTTCAGTTGTTGCCTACGCTTGAGGAGTATGCTCATCTTGTGGGTATTTCGATTCTGGATCAGGTGCCGTTCAGTGGCTTGGAGAGTATTCCGACTTCCCGAGAGATTACAGACTTGTTGCACATAGATGAATCCCTGATTGAAGCGCATATGACCACCAAAGGTGGAATTCAGGGTCTTCCTTCTAATTTCCTCGTTGCTCAAGCTACCGTTTATGGGAAGGCCATGAGTGAGGATGCCTTTGAGGCCATATTCGTGCTGCTCATCTATGGTTTAGTATTGTTCCCCAACATCGACAAATTTGTGGATGTGAACGCTATTAGGATCTTCTCTGTTCTTAATCCCGTTCCGACTCTGTTGGGTGATGCCTATTTCTCTTTGCACCTGAGGAATGCAAAGGGTGGAGGAGCTATTGTGTGCTGTTTGCCTCTGTTGTATAAGTGGTTTATTTCTCACTTACCGCAGACGGTCGCTTTCAAGGAGAACAAGGGATGTCTACGGTGGTCTACGAGACTTATGTCTCTCACTAATGATGATATCTCTTGGTATGATCGCGTGTATGATACTGTTCAGATCATTGATTATTGTGGTGAATTCCCTAATGTGCCTCTTCTTGGTACATGTGGTGGGATTAGCTACAATCCTATCTTAGCACGTCGTCAGCTTGGGTTCCCCCTAAAGGATAAACCTCATAACATTCTGATAGAAGTTGTGTTCTTTCAGGAGGGTAAAGATCCCCAAGACCTGAAAGCCAGGATGGTCCGCGCTTGGCGCAAGATTCACAAGAAGGGTAGAAGTGAGTTGGGTCCGAAGAACTGCATTGCTTTGGAGCCTTATACTTCTTGGGTCAGACAAAGAGCTTCTGAGTATCTTATGCCATATGATTATCCGAGACCTACACCGTTGAATGTGGCTGGGCCTTCAACCCTCCCTAACCAAGGCGTAGAGGAGTTGAGAGACGAAGACCTTTCACGTGCCTGGATCCGTGAAAGAGAAGAGTTGCTTCAACAGCTTAAGGAGAAGGACACTCTGATCGAGTTCCTCGAGCATCAGGTGATAGATGATCCGAATGATACCTGGACTTCTCTACTTCCTCAGTCTTCCAAATTTTGGAAGAGGAAGTATGATCGACTTGCTAAGGAGAAAGCGGATATGGAATCAGCATATGAGAGAGAGATCAAGAGGCTTTGTGCATCTCGTCTTCCAGCATCTCGAGCTTCTAGGGATCCATAGGATGTTATTTTCCTTTTCCCTTGTAATAATCAACAATGCTGTACTTCTTTGTCTTGAATATATTTGATGAGATATTTTTCCATATGCGATTAAATGTTTTAAATTTTAAAATTTGCAAATAGAACCCTAAAAGTTCCTTGAAATATAAAAACAAAGCATATGCACGAGCATTGCATGCATCATTTTGCATAAACAGGTGTTGTTCTGGTCTTCTTGTCTGTGGCCTAACTCTGTGTTCTTCATTTATTTTGAAGACAAGCTGACTCATCGGTACTACACCCGAGCCAATTCTGCAAGAGTGATGGATCAATTAGAACAAGAGAACCGTGAGTTGAAGGAAGAAGTTTCCAGATTGAGCGCTCTGATGGAGCAATTCTTGGCTGCTCAGAATCAACCTTCTCCACCTCCTGCAACTCCTCCCTAGAGGACTGTTATATCTGAAGTGGTTTCTTCAACTGTGCCAGCTGCCAGTGCCCACTTCATGCCAGCCGGGTTTCCGTGGGATATGCCTCCAGATTTTATGCCAGATATTCCAGCTCCTACATTTGCTTCCATGCCGGCATCTAGCCCGGTCCTTGCGATGCCTCCTCCTGTCGTGCATACCATTCCCAGGGTAGACGACACCATCTATCATTCTGAGCCGTCTGAGGGCCCAGATGTTAATGAAAAGATGGATGCGATGAATGACCAATTTCTTGAGCTCCGCAAGGAATTGAAGACCCTCCGAGGGAAAGATTTGTTCAGTAAGTTTGCTGCTGAATTATGCTTGGTTCCCGGTGTTAAGATACCTGTCAAATTCAAAGTCCCTGACTTTGAGAAGTATAAGGGGAACACCTGCCCTCTCAGCCACCTGGTCATGTATGCCAGGAAAATGTCTACTCAGATGGATAATGATCAGTTGCTGATTCATTATTTTCAAGATAGTTTGTCCGGTGCAGCTCTTCGTTGGTATATGAGCCTTGACAGTGCAAACATCCGTTCCTTCAACGATCTTGGCGAAGCCTTCGTCAAGCAGTACAAGTATAATGTGGATATGGCTCCTGACCGTGATCAACTCAGAGCCATGTCCCAGAAGGACAAAGAGACATTCAAGGAATACGCCCAGAGGTGGCGAGAGCTGGCAGCTCAGATTACTCCTCCGCTGGAAGAGAAGGAGATGACTAAGATCTTTCTGAAAATTCTTAGTTCATTTTATTATGAGCGGATGGTCGCTAGTGCTCCCTCTGATTTCACCGAGATGGTGAACATGGGGATGCGATTGGAGGAAGGAGTCCGGGAAGGACGTTTGACTAAGGATGAAGGCTCTTCTAAACGATATGGGGTGTTTAAGAAGAAAGATGGGGAGGCACATGCTGTGCAATCCCATGCTAAACCCAGAAGACCCTCTGCCAAGAGGAAGCCTGTGCGTCATGCCATCAATCAGCATCAGGTGGCTCACATAGCACCTGTCTTCAGAGACAACAATCAGCATAATCAGCAACAACCTCAGTATCAACAACAACATCGCCCACAGCAACAGGCTTACCAGCCTCGTGGCAACAGTAATCAGGCTAATTTGAATTATGATAGGAAGAAGATCACTTTCGATCCAATTCCTATGTCATACGCTGAGCTATATCCCTCTTTAATAGAGCGGAAACTGATTACCCTGAGGGATCCTCCAGCTGTACCTGCTAACCCGCAGTGGTGGTACAAGCCTGACCAGCATTGTGTTTATCATTCCGGTGCTCCCGGTCACAATATAGAAAACTGTTATCCGTTGAAGACTAAGGTTCAAGACCTTATGAGATGCGGCATTCTGAGCTTTGAGGACTCAGGCCCCAATGTTACGAAGAACCCATTGCCCGAGCATGGGAAGTCGGTTAACATGGTCCAGGGTTGCCCTGGCAAATATAAGGTCAAATATGTAAGCCATATTCGACAGTCATTGGTTGAGTTGCATCGTCTGCTGTGTAATTACAGTCATATGGAGCACGACCATGACAAATGCCGTATCTGCTCCGTCAATAGATTGGGTTGCCTCCAGGTGCGCAAAGAGCTTCAAGAGCTGTTGGATGAGGGTACTAGTGAGATTCTTCAAAATAGAAATGTTGATGAAGACGAACCAGAAGTAAATGTGATTTCTCCTGTGTTCAAGATTCCTGAGCATGTTGTCATCCGTTATGATGGTAGCAAGCCGAAGGTCTCTCCTTCTTTGGTGATCAAGCCTGCAGGCCCGGTGCCTTATTCTTCGGAGAATGCAATTCCCTTCCGATATAATCCAGTTGCTGTTGAAGATGGGAAAGAAGTGTCGTTGCCTTCAACCTCTGTGGTAAATATTGCTGATGTGAGCGGATTGACCCGTAGTGGTCGTGTGTTTTCTGCACCCCCGAAGCCTCATGTTGTTTCTAATTCTGTTGTGCGTCCGGTTGGGACTGCAGTGAATGTTCCGAATCCGGCACTTGCTGTTGCCAAACCCTCCTTTGTACAAAAGACTCCTACTTCTTCTGTTGGCCCAAGTGGCACTGTGAATGAAGAATGTGATGAGATGCTGAGGCTCATCAAGAAGAGTGAGTACAACGTTGTAGACCAACTTCTACAAACGCCGTCCAAGATCTCCGTGCTATCTTTGCTTCTGAATTCAGAACCCCATAGGGAGGCTCTGCAGAAAGTATTGGATCTGGCTTATGTTGATCACGACGTCACAATTGAACAGTTTGATAGTATAGTTGCAAACATCACTGCTTGCAACACTTTGAGTTTTTGTGACGCTGATCTCCCTGAGGAGGGAAGAGACCACAACATGGCTTTACATATTTCCATGAATTGCAAGACTGATGCCATGTCCAACGTGCTGGTGGACACTGGGTCATCTTTGAATGTATTGCCGAAGACCACTCTTTCGAGATTGTCATATCAAGGGCCTCCCATGAGGCAAAGTGGTGTTGTTGTGAAGGCTTTCGATGGGTCACGTAAGACTGTGATTGGGGAAGTTGATCTCCCAATCAAGATTGGACCAAGCGATTTCCAAGTTACCTTTCAGGTTATGGATATCCACCCATCTTATAGCTGTCTCCTTGGTAGACCATGGATTCACGAGGCTGGCGCCGTGACATCCACCCTACACCAGAAGCTGAAATTCGTCAAGAATAAGAAACTGGTCGTGGTAAGGGGAGAAAAGGCTCTCCTGGTTAGCCACCTGTCTTCTTTCTCATATATTGATGCTGAGGATGAAGTTGGAACGCCTTTCCAAGCTTTGTCTATTGCTGAGCCAATTGAGAAGAAGTCTCCTTCATTTGCTTCCTATCGTGATGCGAAACTGGCCATCGAATGTGGTGCAGTTGCTGGTTTAGGGAAGATGATTGGGCTTGAAGACAATAAATCTCGGGCTGGCATTGGCTATTCTTCTGGGGCATTCAACAAGCAAGGGCTGTTCAAGAGTGGAGGTTTCATCCATGCTGATCAAGTTGAGGAAGCTGCTGCTATTCTGGAAGAGGATGCAGAGGATTTGAGCAACTTTGTCATCCCTGGTGGTATCTGCCATAATTGGGTCGCTGTGGATGTTCCTACGGTCATTCATAAGTCAGCGTAATTTGTTCACTTTGTTCAAAACCCTTCTCCCAAGCCAAAAGGAGAAGTGATGACATTGTTGACATCATTTATACAATGATATTTCATTCAATTAATGCATTGTTAAACATTTGTTTTTCCATTTGTTTTCACTTTTTGCTTTTGCATGAAATCGGTGATCACAAAAAACCCTAAAAACAAGAATAAAAGCAATCTTTTCATCTGCATAATGATTTGCTTGTTTAAATTCTAAAGTTTTTTATTATCCAAAATCATTATGCAGGTTGATTCTAAAACCCATTGAACATAATGATCCAACGCCATCTCCCAATTTTGAATTCCCTGTATTCGAGGCAGAGGAAGATGACGTGGAAGGGATTCCTGACGAGGTTACTCGTCTCCTTGAGCACGAGAAGAAGATTATTCAGCCGCATCTCGAAGATCTGGAAACAGTCAACTTGGGATCTGAAGATTGTGTTCGCATGGTGAAGATTGGGGCACTTCTTGAAGAGTCTGTCAAGAAAGGGTTGATCAATTTGCTACGAGAATATTCCGATATCTTTGCTTGGTCGTATGAAGACATGCCAGGTCTAGATACAGATATTGTGCAACATTTCCTGCCTTTGAAGCCTGAGTGCGTGCCTGTGAAGCAGAAGCTCAGAAGAACTCATCCAGATATGGCAGTGAAGATCAAAGAGGAAGTTCAGAAGCAAATTGATGCGGGGTTTCTGGTGACTTCTATATATCCTCTATGGGTGGCCAATATTGTGCCTGTGCCTAAGAAAGACGGAAAAGTCCGTATGTGTGTTGATTACAGAGATTTGAATAAAGCTAGTCCGAAAGATGATTTCCCTCTACCACACATTGACATGTTGGTAGACAATACAACTAAATTCAAAGTCTTCTCGTTTATGGACGGATTTTTCGGATATAATCAAATCAAGATGGCACCCGAGGATATGGAGAAGACAACATTCATCACACCTTGGGGAACATTCTGTTATCGAGTGATCCTATTTGGTTTGAAGAACGCCGGAGATAGATGTCTATGTCGATGACATGATTGCTAAGTCACGAACGGAAGTTGAACATGTTGAGCATTTGTTGAAGCTTTTTCAGCGTTTGAGGAAGTATAAGCTTCGTTTGAATCCGAAGAAATGTACATCTGGAGTCCGTTCTGGCAAGTTGTTGGGTTTTGTTGTCAGCGAGAGAGGTATTGAGGTTGATCCTGCAAAGGTCAAAGCAATACAAGAGATGCCTGCGCCCAAAACTGAGAAGCAAGTCCGAGGTTTTCTTGGCCGCTTGAACTACATTTCCAGATTTATATCCCACATGACTGCCACATGTGCACCGATATTCAAACTCCTTCGGAAAGATCAATCTCATGATTGGATCGAGGATTTCCAGACAGCTTTCGACAGTATCAAAGAGTATCTGTCTGAACCTCCGATCTTGTCTCCGCCTGTAGAAGGAAGACCTCTGATCATGTATTTGACCGTTCTTAAAGACTCGATGGGTTGTGTCCTCGGTCAGCAAGATGAATCAGGGAGGAAGGAATCTGCTATCTACTACCTCAGTAAGAAATTTACTGATTATGAGTCTCGATACTCTATGCTTGAGAAGACGTGTTGTGCTTTGGCTTGGGTTTCTAAGCGTTTGCGCCAGTACATGATAAATCATACCACTTGGTTGATATCCCGAATTGATCCAATCAAGTATATCTTCGAGAAGCCTGCTTTAACCGGGAGGATTGCCCGTTGGCAGATGTTGTTATCTGAGTATGATATCGAGTATCGAGCTCAGAAAGCTATCAAAGGTAGTATCTTGGCTGACCATTTGGCACATCAGCCGATTGAAGATCATCAGTCTGTTCAATACGACTTCCCAAATGAGGAGATTCTGTATTTGAAAATGAAAGATTGTGATGAGCCTACACATGATGAAGGTCCGGAACCTGGTTTCAGATGGACGATGGTGTTTGATGGCGCTGTAAATCAGTACGGAAATGGAATTGGGGCAGTAATCATTACTCCTCATGGCACACATATTCCTTTTACAGCAAGGCTAACTTTCAAATGCACGAATAATATGGCTGAGTATGAAGCCTGTATTATGGGATTAGAAGAGTGTATTGATCTGAGGATCAAGCATCTTGATGTGTATGGTGATTCGGCCCTGGTGGTCAATCAGATCAAGGGTGAATGGGAGACGAATCAGCCAGGTCTCATTCCGTGCAGAGATTATGCGAGGAGGATTTCAACGTTCTTTACTGAAGTTGACTTTCATCATATTCCTCGAGAAGATAATCGGATGGCAGATGCGCTTGCTACGCTTGCTTCGATGATTGTGGTAAAGTATTGGAATGAAGTTTATAACATCACCGTGATGCGCTTGGACAGACCAGCTCACGTGTTTGCAGTTGAAGAAGTGAACGATGACAAGCCTTCGTATTTTGATATCAAGAATTTCCTCCAGAACCAGGTCTACCCGCCTGGGGCATTTGTGAAAGATAGGAAAACTCTGAGAAGGTTGTCAGGCAGTTTCTACCTTAGTGGTGAAGTGCTGTACAAGAGAAATTTTGACATGGTTCTGCTCAGATGCGTGGATAGACACGAAGCAGACCTGTTGATGACTGAGGTCCATGAGGGTTCATTTGGTACTCATTCCAATGGACATGCCATGGCTAGAAAGATGTTGAGAGAAGGCTACTATTGGCTGACAATGGAGTCTGACTGCTGCAAATATGTGAAGAAATGCCACAAGTGTCAGATTTACGTGGATAAGATTCATATTCCTCTGACACTTCTGAATGTGATTTCATCACCATGGCCTTTCTCTTTGTGGGGAATCGACATGATCGGCATGATTGAACCGAAAGCGTCCAACGGACACAGGTTTATTCTCGTAGCAATTGACTACTTCACCAAATGGGTT
This sequence comes from Lathyrus oleraceus, assembly GCF_024323335.1. Lineage (NCBI taxonomy): Eukaryota > Viridiplantae > Streptophyta > Magnoliopsida > Fabales > Fabaceae > Lathyrus > Lathyrus oleraceus. Next base: position 381,798,480 of record NC_066582.1, on the reverse strand, counting down.
GAAGCGACATCATATGCAAATGTGACCAGGCAGGTGGTCGTGAAGTTTATCAAGAATCAGCTTATTTGCCGTTATGGTGTGCCAGATAAGATCATCACTGATAATGGATCTAATATGAATAATAAGATGATGGAAGAGTTGTGCGCTGAATTCAAGATTGCACACCATAACTCCTCTCCTTACAGACCCAAGATGAATGGGACTGTTGAAGCTGCTAATAAGAATATCAAGAAGATTATCCAGAAGATGGTTGTTACGTACAAAGATTGGCATGAGATGCTGCCATTTGCTTTGCATGGATATCGTACATTTGTCCGCACTTCAACAGGGGCAACCCCTTTCTCTCTTGTTTACGACATGGAGGTTGTTCTCCCAGTAGAGGTGGAGATCCCATCAATGAGAGTCTTGATGGAAGCCAAGTTGACTGATGCTGAATGGATTCAGAGTCGATATGACCAGCTGAATTTGATTGAAGAGAAGCGATTGACTGCCATGTGCCATGGTCAGTTATATCAGCAGAGAATGAAGAAAGCATTCGATAAGAAGGTCAAGCCTCGTGTGTTCCGAGAAGGTGACCTCGTGCTCAAGAAAGTCTTGTCTTTCGCGCTCGATTCCAGGGGCAAGTGGACTCCAAACTATGAAGGTCCATATGTTGTTAAGAGAGCCTTTTCAGGCGGAGCTTTGATGCTTACAACAATGGATGGGGAGGATTTCACTCGTCTTGTGAATTCAGATGCAGTCAAGAAATACTTTGCCTATAAAAAAAGAGTAAAAGAAAAACAGAATAGCTCGCTAAGTTGAAAACCCGAAAGGGCGGCTTAGGCAAAAATGAGTGTCTCGGTGGAGAACCTGAAAAGGCGATCCAGGCAAAAGTTAGAGACATGAAAAAAAAGTATATTTTCATCCCGCTAGATTGAGTACCTCACCCTGGGGCAATCTGGGAAAAAATTAGGGATTTGGCAAGTAACTGCATCCTGACAAGACTTTCTGTTCCGCAGTTGTCTTTTCGTCAGAGATTCTTGATTCGTCGTCAACTGAAGCTTCGAATACATCGAAATTCAAATTGGTAGAGAAAGGATCATTATGTTCAATGTAGGCCTCTTCCAATATATATCACTGATTTCAAATTTGTACAGATCTATGGAGTCTTGCCATTTGCAGGCTACCATTCCATCAAATAAATTTGAGCTTTTATCCAATTGTTTGCATTCTTATTTGTTTCAATTCAACAAATGTTTTGCATGTTTTAATTGATAAAATGTCATTGTTTAAACAAATAAATTTTTTTCAAATTGTTGTTTTAAACAAAGTGAACATTCACAATGATAAAGGGATACTTAAGAATTTCTCAGTGCTCTCCCAAGGGTGGCATGATTTCCAACAGGGTAAGATATTTGTTCATATTCCTGATATGGTTGTATCCTCTTTATCCAGATTGTTGTTGGGGTTGTTCCCTAAGCAGAGGTGTTTGTCGAGAACTTCACAACCCTCTCCAACAATTTTCTCCCCCAGCATGGGTGCTTTCCTTTTGGAAGATTCGGTAGTTGGTGGGTTGATATCCTGGTACTTCGGCTGTTTCCTCAGTACAGTCGCCAGCAGAGTTGATGGTATGATGTACTTCATTTATGCTATATCTCCCCATCAGAGTGCTTGTTGAGGTTTTCACCTCTTATCCCTTCAGCAAGATCAGTGATTACGTCCTCCTCAGCAGTTGTGGTTCCTTTTGGAAGGTTCAGTTTTTGGTGGTTGATCCCCAGCTCTCCTTCTCTGTCTCAGATAAACCCCCAGTAGATTTGTGGTGATGGGTTGTATCTGTGAGTGGTTTTCTCCCCTGCAGAGATTTGTTGATTTCCTGATGCTTTTGATCCCCAGTAGAGTGGCTTGTAGCAGAATCTACTTGTGTGATCTATTTCCCCTCAGTAGGTTTATACCCATGGAGTGGCTGACAGTATCCCCAGTAGAGTTGCTTGTGCGGCTAGATTTTACCTGTGTGTTATGTTCTCTTCAGCAGTTCTTGTTTGTGCAGTGAACTCTTGTTCCCCAGTTGATACTAAGGACCCCTGTTGAAATCTCGGGATTTCTCCATCTCCCCAACAGATTTATCTTTGTGGCAGTTTCTACCTGTTGTGAACTTCTGTTCCCCAGTTGGGTTGATTGGTGATCCATCACTCAGAGATTTTTGTGATTTCTTTGATATCTCTGATCTTTTGCTTTCCAGCAGATCTTTGCTTTTTAGCATGAAGATCTCCAGCAGATTGGCTTTCCTTGGAGTTTTTCCTCTGGAAGTGTAGTACTGGGCGTTTGATTCCTGGGCCTGTTTGTGTTAGATATGTCTGTTTTATAAGCATTCATCAAATATAAATCACGCATGTTCATGCATACTTTCAACATTCAGATATTCATGATTGCATTTTTTTGCCATATATCTTTTGTTTGTTGTCTCCTGCTAATGGTGATATAGATCTCTCCAGTAGATCTTCCCAAGCAGATGTCGGGTGTCTAATCTCTCAATATAGAGTCAGCCCCATAAGCAGAAAGTGTCTGTCCTTCCTTCTGCCACTCCCCACTGAGATATATCCTCGTGGATGACGGTTGTTTCCGTTTCCTCCCAACACATATATTGGGATGGATCTTCCTATTGAGTTATATCCTCATTAGGACGAGTCTTGATTCAGTTTGCCTTTTTGGTTTGATCCTGAATTGGCATTTTTCAACTGTCTCTTGTACTTCCCTGTGGAATAAATGAATGAATTGCCCAGTAACCGGCAATAGTTCCTTTTATCCCCAGTGGAGTGTGGGCCTCTACCCAATATCCGGTAGTTGTAAGTCCTATGTTCCTTTTCCTTCTTGGCGGAATTTGTGGTTATATACCTTATATTCCTCAGCAAGAGTCGATTGGTTTGCTACCCAGTATTCGGTAGTCGTAAATCCTATTTTGTTTTTTTTGCTCCTCAGCAGTTGGTGGTTTGTTATAAACCCTACTTTGTTTCCCCGTGCGGAGTTGTGATTCTTTCATTCCCCACGCAGAGAGTTGTTGGTTTTCTACCCCGTATTCGGTAGTTATAAATCCTACCTTTTATCCCCTAGCAGACGTAACCTTTGTGGTTCATTCTGGTTGATGGTGGATTTTGTGGTCTTCTACCCAGCATTCGGTAGTTGTAAATCCTATGTTGTTGTTGTATCCCTAGCAGAGTCTGTGCTTTCTTGTGGATGATTGCCATATGCTAGCAATTTTATCCTCAGCTAGAGTTTGTGGTCTTCTACCCCGTATTCAGTAGTTGTAAATCCTAATTTCTCTCCTTTGCAGAGTTAACCTTGTTGTTCATCCTAACCGATGATGGTTATTCTTTGTGGTTTATCTTCATCCAGTTTTCGATGTTGATATTTCCTCTTTCTTCTGGGTATTTGCCGTTTGCTAGCAGTTGTATCCCCAGCAAATCTTTCCTTGTGGATAATTGCTGGATGCTAGCAATTTTATCCTCAGCGGGTCCTTTCACCGTATGTCAGTGATTTGTTCCCCGGATCATTGATGTTTATCAATGCATCCCCGGTGAGTTCTCTTTCATTTACCCTTTTTGTTGGTAATGATTGTTGCTCTCTTTGATCGGTCATCTTTATATACCTAGTTTCGGTATCCCGATGCCTTTCTGTTCGGTTGATTTATCCTTTATTAACCCAGTAACCGGTTGTGGATAATCTTCCATGCGAGTATGTTATCCATGTTCTGACGGTAATGGATAATATATCTCATGCACTCTTCAGTCGAAGCCTGTTGTGTTTCCCCAGTCGAGTAAGATTCGTTATTCCTTTGTGGAATCGAATATTCTTTGTTCTCCTTTTTTTGAGCGTATCTCCCAGTAACTGGTGATATGTCTCCTGGATAATTGCTGGATGCTTGCAATTTATCCAATGTGAGTTATCTTTCGTTTACCGTGTTGGTGTTGGTATCGATTGTCTCTCTTTTCGGTCGGTCACCTATTATATACCCAGTAACTGGTATCCCTGGTGTTCCTTCCATGCGATTATATTGTCTACATTCTGACGGTAATAGATAATATATCTCATGCGAGTATACTATCCACGTTCTGACGGTAATGGATATTATATCTCATGCGCTCTTTGGTTTTTTCCCAACTGAGTAAGATTCGTTTTCCCGTTGCGGAGTCGAATGTCCATCCTATAAGTCGATTTGCTTTTTCAAGCCCTCCTTTCGGATGATGAGTGTCTTGGCATATATACCAATTCACGCTTCGGTTGGTCACCTATTATATACCTAGTAACTGGTATCCCTAGTGTTCCTTCCTTTCTGCTCCCTATTATGACTTTGGTCCCCTGTGGAGTCAGATTTTCCTGAGTTGATGTACCTTTTTCAGGTCTTTCTCAGATGTTTGGTTGATTGATATCTCTCACCCTTATACCGGTCTTAGATATTCATTCTTCCTGAGCTTGTTATTCTTTCACCCGGTAACCGGTGTTTAGATCACGTGTCTCTTTGAGCTTGTTACCCAGTAACCGGTAACACCTCATCTTGCAGTTTTTTTCTCCAGGAGAGTCTCTTTGTTAGACATTCCCCAGGGGAGTTTCCGTTGTGATTTTTCCCTTCTGCTGTATCGGCGTTTTCCCTAAGATATGCAAGTTTTCCCCGGCGGGGAGGTTCTGTGTGAATCTCTTTCCCCAGTCCGAGTCCGGATTTTATCCGAAGTATCCTTTGTGGATAGTTTGAGTCAGCTTGAGTCTTTCCAATGGGTTTATTCCCTTTAGAAATTTCTTCTTCTTTTACCCAGTTTGAGTCCTTTACTCCCCAGTGAGGTCTCCTGTCCAGTCGTGTTCTGTTCGCGCCGCGTCAGTTTCCCCTAATTCAGAGTCATGTCCTGCTCACGAAATCTTTTTATTATCCCCATGAGAGTCCTGTTAGAGTCTCTATTCCAGGTGAGTGTATTACTCCGATGGACCGTCTTTTCTTTGTGAACCGGTATTCCCCACAGAGGTTGTTTCTTTTGCATGCATACATTTGCATCATGAGGTCTCTTAGGGACCAAAATTTATCTCATTACTGTTTATTAAGCCCATTCTACCGCGTCGATATGAAGATTTTAACCTTCACTTCTCCGGCTAGAATGACCTTAAATAGGGGCATCTGTAAGACCCCAATTTTGTCCCTAAGATCCCTCATGGCATCATATCATATCATCACATTGCCTCAAGGATCATTGGACACCTTGCTTCCTTCCCTGTGGGTGGGTTATCTTTCTTTTGAGAGTGATTCTTGATCACCAAGCATGTTTGCATTTATATGTCATTGCTTTTCCTTTTATCACTAACCAAAAGTACAAAAATATGTCATCTAATCTTTGTCTTGCAGATGAAGCAATAACAGGTCAAGGCAATTAAAGGCATTCATTGAGCACTAGATGGTGGTCATTCTTGAGATTTGGACCCCCCACAATCATTCACAAGAGTTCATATGAGCTATGATGTTATTTTAAAGCAAAATCCCAAGTGGTAGAGGCTTGAATTTCATCAGAACATTGACAAGTCATCTGAAGACCTAGAAAGTCAACTGCAAAGTCAACTGTGGATTTGGAGGTGGGAAGTGATTAGAAATACTTCATTCATGTTCAAACAAGTCTCATTTGACATTTCAAACACTCACATTGAAGAATTTGAGGTCCAGTCAAAAATTTCCCAAAATAGAAAGTGACCTATAATTTGAACTTTCCAAAATTGGAAAGGTTTTAAACCAACTTCAATTCAATATTACATCATCAAGAAGGCTTCAAATGAAATTTTGTTGAACATGAAAGTTATAGATCTTTCTCTCCCATTTCCAAAAAGTCCAAGATCATGAGCATCTGATGGATGGTTGAGGAGATATGATCCAATCATTGCCAAGTGTGCATGGAACTTCAAATGAGCATAACTTTTGATCCAAAGCTCCAAAATAAGTGGTTCTTTTTGCATTTTGTTCATCATAACATGCACTTTCCAAATGTACCATTACATGACATGAATTTCATTTGCATGGTCTTTGGCTTATTCATGAAGATTTTTGAAGAAAATTCCATAAAACCATTTTGGATGATTGTATGCATACAAAACCAATTCAAATGTGTGCATGGGCTTGTTTTAAGTGATTTTGGATCAGCAAAATGCACTGTTCACGTGGCTACCACATGCATGAGGTGAAAAATACATTTTGCACATACACTCCATAACTTGCTAATCTCATTTGCATTTGGCCTAAACAGGTTTTAAACAGGATTAGCATGGCATATATAAGGTTAAACATAACTGCATTTGCCATTAACATTCATTTTCAGATCTGAATCTCAAAATTCTCCAAACTTTTCTCTCAATTTTTTTTGCAATTTCTTCACACAAGAACACTTTCTCTTGATTGATTCATGATCCTGAAGCATTTTTTAGAAGATTTGAACGTGGAATTGGAAGGAATCACGCCATATTTGAACATACTCGAAGCTTGAAGCATCCATGGTGATTTCAAAATCTGTTGGATTCGTGTGCAACTGAGCTTCAATCTCTCCTTCAATCATCTATACAAGCATCATAGAGAAACTTTGGACCACTATAAGCCTTGGAAAGCACGATTTCAGCTTGCTGCTCTTCAAGAGGTCATAATTCGCATCTCCTAATTTTGAAATTCATTGTTATATTGTTGTAGATCGTGTTGTCCTGATGAATCTGAGCTTTGAATCGTGTGATTTGGTGCTGTATTGAGTTAGATATGCATGATTGAAAGTTTGATGTTGATTTTTATTTTCTTCGATTTGGCTTTGTTATGATGAATTATGTTGAAATGATTGTGGATCTTTGATGTATGTTGAATGCACTACATGTTGATGTACTTAATCTTGATTTCTGGAGAAAATTTTCTGGAAATGCATGAAGGTTTTCACTGTTCATCTTCATGAAGATGAAGATCATCGTTTCCAGAATTTGCCACGGCTTTGCTTCAAATTTGCTACGAAACTCATGCATTAGCTACAAATCTGGAAATGCCATGCAGCGCTAGGGTTTTACAGTCAATACGGTGTCGTTTTATTCGAGCGCCAAAATTCAAATGTGCGCCAGGTTCGATCCTGGCCGAGTGATTTTTTTCAAATGCCATGCTATTCTCACCTTTCCCTCCTATTTTGCCATGCTAGTTCACCTTTTGATTTCATTTTTTTTCCAAACTTAGAAAAATCTTATAAAATTGAAAATTGATCCAAATTGATCCCAATTTTTTGCAAAATGCTCCTTATCCTGTCTAGTTTTCTATGAGCATGAAATTGCAAGTTGTGCTTGGCTGGATTTTATTTGGTGCTAGGATATGTGAGCATGTATGCATATTTGACCTTGCCTTGCTTATCTTATTGTGAAATGCTTGTTTGTTATCCAATGGCCTTGAAATTTTGCATGATGAAACTAGACACATTGCTTGACATTTTGGTTTTGGTTTGGTATTTTTCCTATGCTCCATTTCTGTTTTATGCTGGTGCTAACTTGGTGTGACAATTTATGTCACACCTTTGCTTGTCCAACTTGTGCCATGTGATTTCCATGCTAGATGATATCCAATGTGCCTGATTATTTGTATGTTGATCATGTTAGATGTCTTGGATGAGCATGAATTTTTCCAGATTTATTTGAATCATTTCTGTTTTGATTTGAATTTTTCATTCATGATGATCACATATGAGCTTTGAAATTGTCTTGAACTTCTTTTGATCATGAAATTCTTTTGGTGATTGATTTTGATATGAGACCCTTTGGAGTATGTCAATATGTGTTTGAAGTTGCTTTGTGTTAAATTTCAGCTCCTGTTTTGAATTTTTTCTCCATCTTTGACCCCAGGCTTTGACCTAGTGGTTTGTTGCTTACATGTGAGCTTTGATTTCAGGTTGAGCATCCAAGTTCTCTAGTCGATGATGCTTCATCATGTGATTGTTGATGTTTGCTTTTGATTACTAACATTTGTGTGTCTTGTAGGTTGATGCTAACTCATTTGTGTTTTCCTTATGGCTTACACATTTTGTACATTGGGATTGTCTGTTGCTTATTGACTGTTGTCTGTTTGTCTGAGTATTGTACTGATTTGTTTAGTTGTTTCCACAGGTACTTAAGTTGCTTTAAGTTCATTTTGAACTTTGCTTTGCTTGGTTGCTTAACCACTTAGGTATAATCCCTAATCTTCATGTAGTCTAGAAGACCTACTGTTATTGGTAGGCACCTGTCTGAAGCCCTCCTTAAGAGGCAATGCTTGTGTGTGTTTAACTTTGTGCCAAGCAGGAAAAGTCCTCTTAAGAGGCAATTGGCAGATAAAAGAGATGTGTAATCCATCTCCTGCTACTCAGTTGTGTCATTCACTTTGCTCACACCATGTGTTGATGCATTGTGAATAATAACCCAAGATCTTATAGAGTCAATCATTTGTGGAGAAGAGTTCCAACTTTCTGAACTCCCACACTTTCTATTGTTTAAAGCTCTCTCAGGCCAGGGATAAGAGCTATGAGGCACACACCCTCATCTCCATTTCATCTGCTTCACCCTAACTCTCAATGTTAGGGTTAAGAGCATAAAATACCCCATTCCAGTTGGTTGTAAAGCCTAACCTTGCTTGAGCCTAGTTGATTGTATATAGTGTATGCTAATTGATTTGTTTGTTTACTTACTTGATTCATCTGTGCATATTTGCTTATGTGTGCATTTGTGCATTTATCATCATTTCTTGTATATCATTTCATAATCATAGTTCATTGCTTTGTGACATTTTTGTTTTGTCCATTGAGGAGTCAATTGTAAGTCCAGCTATTGGCAGTTGTTTCCTATGATCTGGTGGGATCTGGAACTAAGACCATTCAATGGCATTCCTTTTCCTTGGAGTCGAGTGTAAGACCATTTATTGGCAACTTGTTTCCTCTTGCTTATTGCATTTGTTATTTGTTTCTTGTGAGGAGTCAATTGTAAGTTCAGCCATTGGCAGTTGTTTCCTATGATAATTCCTTGGAGACTAGTATAAGTCCATTGATTGGTATCTGTAAGACCCCAATTTTGTCCCTAAGATCCCTCATGGCATCATATGATATCATATCATTGCCTCAAGGATCATTGTGCACCTTGCCTTCTTTCCTGAGGGTGGGTTGTCTTTTGAGTGTGGTTCTTGATCACCAAGCATGTATTGCATTTGTATATCATTGCTTTTCATTTGTTTACTAACCAAAAGTACAAAAATATTGTCATCTAACCTTGTTACTTGCAGATGAAGCAACATTAGGTCAAGCCAGTCAGAGGCATTCATTGAGCCATAGATGCTGGCCATTCTGAAGAATTTGGGCACCATGATCATTCATCAAGAGTTCATATGAGTTATGACATCATTTGGAATCAAGATCTCAAGTGGTAGAGGCTTGAAACTCATCAAGGCATTGTTCAGTCAACCAAAACCCTAACAAAGTCAACTGTGGTCAACTGTGCATTTAATCAGGGATTTGATGGTGGGAGATGGTTAGAAAGGCTTCATTCATGTCCATACAAGCCTCATATAACATGTCAAACATCAACATTGAAGAATTGGAGGTCAGACAAAAAGTTTCCAAAAATAGTAAGTGACCTGTAATTTCAAATGGCCAAAAATGGAAAGGTCTTCTCCTCAAATTTACATCATCAAGAAAGCTTCAAATGAAATTTTGCCCAACATGAAAGTTGAAGATCTTGCTCTCACCTTTCCAAAAAGTCCAAGAACATCCATTTCTCATGTGTGGTTGGTAAGTTATGATCAAATCATTGTCAAGAAAAGTTGAACTTCAACAAGGCATAACTTTTGAACCAAAAGGCCAATTCATGTGGTTCTTTTTGGAGCAATCTCCATTTGACATGCTCTATCATAATCATTCATTACATTTCATCAAAAATCATCACACAAAAAGTGCATTTTTCACTTGACTTCATTTTGAATTTTGGTGGGAAAAAGTGAATTTGAAAAGTATCCATGATTTTCATTCCAAACCAATTGCATTTGCCTTAAAACAGAATTTTGGACTTGCTTCAAGTGTATTTACACTGTTCCATTGGTCACATGTGCATAAGGGTGATTTTGGCATTTTGGCATAAACCATCATTTTCACTAATCCATTGCATTTGGCTTAATCATGTTTAGCTAGTGTGATTAACAGGTGGTATAAAACACTAATCATAACAGAATTGAACATCAACAATTTCACAATTTCAGATCCAAACACTTTTCATCTCAAATTCTCTCAAATTCTCTCAAATTTCTTCAACTTTTTTCATCGAATTTCATCATTCCTTTTGCTTGTTCTTGTGCTAATCATCATCTGCAGGAAGTATTGAAGATCTGTTGAAGCAAATAGTGGAGAATTCTTAAAGAATTGCAGCTGTTAAAACTTGAGCATTCACATGGCAGTTGGCGATTTCCTCGTGTTCAAGCATTGCTGAGCTAACATCTTGCACTCATTCATCTTCCTTAGCATCATTGAACATCTGTTTTCACAATTGAAGCCTTGAGGAGCACAAATCAAGATCTGCATCATCATTAAGGTTAGAACTCGACTACTCCAATTCTTGCAATTATCATGTGGTTCTTGTAGATCTTAGCATGTAGATCATTCTGCAATTTAGATCTAGTGATTTCATTGAATATTAAGAAAGTTATGCTGATTTGAATATTGGATTTTAGAACTTATTTTGATCGATCCTTTTGATATGAGTAAAATTAGAACAAATCAATGCTAGATTAGTGATGTATGATGAAGGATGATTCGAATGATATGCGTTTTATCCATTTCTGTGAGGTTTGGATCTTGGTGATGAAGAACAGTATGAACACGCATGAACATTAGGTTTTCCAATTTCCAGAATGTTTTTGATCCGCCTGGCTTTGTTTTGCATGTTTTCTGGTGTTTGTGAGCCATGCCACCATTCGCAGCGTGACACCTCACTTAATGAAACGGTGCGTTTCATTAAGTGAGCGCCAATTTTAAAAGTTAACGCGGTTCGATTCTGCTCCACAACTTTTCTTCATATGGCTTTTGGCATTTTTTCTCAATTAAGCTTACATGTTCACATGCTTCCTTTCACATTTTTTTTATTTTCTTTCACATTGAAAAGATCATAACTCTCTCAATAATAATCCAAATCACATGAGATTTTTTCCACCATGATCCTTGCCATGTCTACTATTTTTTGATGATTTTTAATGAATTTGTGCACGGTTGGATTTAATAATTGCCTAGGGTTTGTTCTCACATGTCATTTCTTGCATATAGCTTGCCATTTCATTTGTGAAATCATGATGGTTGATCCAAAATTCTTGAAATTTTACATGCATAATCTAGACTCATTCCTGGTCATTTTGGTATATAGTTTGCTATTTTTGCATTTCTGGATTGTGAGATATGAGCTGATCATTGGAGGTGTGACAATGTGTGTCACACCATTTCTTGTCCAATTTGCTGATTTTATTTACCATGCCATTAATTTTCCAATTGCTCTGAATTTTTGCATGTTGACACTTCTGGATTTCTAGTTTGAGCATGATTTTTTGTAGAAGTTTTAGATTCATTTCCAATTTGTTTGATATTTTTCTTTGCTGTTTCGTCATAATTGGACTTTTGTTGAGTGTTGAACTTTCATGATTTATGAAATTCTCATGCATTATCATATGGACTTGAAATTTTGTACATTGATTCTTAACATGTTGAAGTTAATTTTGGCTTTGGTTTCATTCATTTATCATGTTTGGTTTCTGTTTTATGCTTGCTTGAAGTTGATGCATGATTTGGTGCCTTGTATGAGCTTGTTTGAACATGCTTTGAATTAGGGATTTTAATTGACTTTCTTCCCTTTATCCAAATGCAATGAATTTTGGTGTGTTGCTCATTGAATGTGTTCTGTTTAAGCATGATTTTGCTTGAAATTTATTGAGCCATTTTGGTATTGATATGCTTGTGTTCATTCTGTTTGCTCCAATGTGATCCCAACTTGCCTAGTTTGACATGATTTATGTGTGAAATGGATTTGGTGCATAGTTTTGATATGAGACCAATTGGACTTTGTTCTTATTTGATTAATCTTGATTTTGATCAACTTTCATGTTCTGTTTTGGTTTATTTCTCCTCCTTTGACCCTAGGCCTTGTCCTAGTGGTCTTGCTTCTCATGTTTGAGTTTGATTTTCAAGTTAAGAAGCAAATGCTTTAAGGAGATTAATTCAAGTTGATTGAGTTTGGTTTATTGGATTGTTATGAAATAACTTGGTTTGTTTTGTAGGATGCCTCTAGCTCATTTGATTTGAGCTTGTGCTTTGCACATGTGATTGATTGTGTTGACTGTTGGTTCTTATCTTGTCTGTTTTGACTTTGTGATTGGTGTACTAATTATATTTGATTGATTTCAGGTACATTAGTTGCTATAGTTCCATTGTGAACTTGCTTTTGCTTTGCTTGATAGCTTAAGCATTGAGGTATACCATCTCTTCTTCATGTAGTCTGGAAGACTTGGCTTGTTACTTAGCCAGGCACCTGTCTGAAGTCCTCCTTAAGAGGCAATGTTTGTGATTGTTTATCTTTGTCCCCAAGCAGGAAAAGTCCTTTTGATAAGGCAATTGGTAGATAGAAGAGATGTGTAGTCCATCTCCTACTATTCTGTGTGTCTTCCCTTTGCTCACATTACATGTTGAAGCATTGTGGATCCTAACCCAAGATCTATAGAGTCATTAACTTGTGGAGAGAGTTCCAACTTTCTGAACTCCCACACCTTCTATCATTTGAAGCTCTCCCTGACCAGGGATAAGAGCATGAGGCACACCCCTCATATCCTTTCATCTGCTTCACCTTAACCCTCAATGTTAAGGTTAAGAGCACCATTTACCCCCATTCCAGTTGACTTTAAAGTCTAACCCTTGCTTGAGCCTAATTGCTTGGTTATAGTGTGTGCTAAATGACTTTGTTTGATTGATTGCTTGATTCATATGTACATGTTTGCTTGTGTGCCTTTGTGCATTTATCATCATTAATTGTTCATTATTGCATGATCATCATTTCATATCTTTGTGACTTGTTTGAGTTTGCCCATTGAGGAATCAACTATAAGTCCATTCATTGGCCATTGATCTTATGATTTGGAAGGGATAGAGTGTAAGACCATTTCATTGGCCACTCATGTCCTCTTAGCTTTGTGCTTCTGTTTGTTGTATGTAAGGATGCAATTATAAGTCCATGTTGTTGGCATTTGCTTTCCCATGATCATCTGTTGGAGATTAGAGTAAGTCCAGATAGATTGGCATCTGACATCCATCCTTCTGTTTGATTGTTGTATGTGAGGATGCAATTATAAGTCCATGTTATTGGCATTTGTATTCCTATGATCATCCTGTGGAGATTGGAATAAGTCCAGATAGATTGGCATCTGACATCCATGTTTTATTTTGTTGAGTGGGATTGGAGTAAGTCCATTTATTGGCATCTGGTACCATTGTTTGTTTTAGGAGATTGGTGTAAATCCATTTATTGGTATCCGGTATCCGCTTTTGTTGAGTGAGATTGTAGTAAGTCCATTTATTGGCATCCGGTATCATTGTTTTGTCTTAGGAGATTGGTGTAAATCCATTTATTGGTATCCGGTATCCGCTTTTGTTTGTGAGATTAGTATAAGTCCATTGATGGCATCCGGTATCACCTTGCCTTTTATTTGCTTATTTGCTTTGTTGCTTCATTCCAAAGGACACACTTGAATCATCTTCTATATGATTTCAAGAGGTGAACTTCTAGGAAGTTTTACACTCCTTCATCCATATCCTTTTGTTTCAAAAACCCCTTTTCACTTGTTGACTTTTAAAACTTGTAAATACATGTTGTGCAAACATTCTCATCTCTTTTCAAATTAGAAACCTGGACCTTAAGTCCTTGACTTTTCCAACTCCATTTCATAACACTTCTTTGAATTGAGTCTTAATCATACCTTGACCATACTTTGTAAATACTCATAATCAATTAACTTCACCCATTCAATTGTTTTGTGGCTTCGTCCATTGTTGATATGTTTTCATGCATTAGCCATAGGTTTCAATTACCATAGTGGTTGATGTAAATCTTACCTTATCCTTAGTGAGTTGATTGTAAGTCTTCCATACTTATTATAGGGTTAACCCCTCACTAGTATGTTGAAGCCGTCCTCGCATGGTGGATTGTTGATTCAGGTTGAGTTATCTCCCATTGGTAATGAAAAGCCTTAGTGCTCTTGTGTTTTAAAATGAACTCACTAATTTTTGGAAATCTTTTAGCCGAACTACGGAATTTTGATCCTTTACCTTTGTATGGAAAGGTACGTAGGCAACGGGTTCATCCGTTCAAACACAAAAATAATAAAATTGTACATTCTTTTCTCATCATCCCATTCATGTTTGCACAATATGTCATAAACAAATAAACTTTTTATACAACAAGTATGAAAAGGGCTCCCTAGGAGTACCTAGGACGTGATGGGTGCCTAACACCTTCCCATTGCGTAATTTACCCCTTACCCAGACTCTCTGATCTTTTCATTAGTTTTCTATGTGTAAAACTTCTTAGGCTTTTGTTCGCTTTTTAGCCAATCCTTTGGATAAATAAAAGTGCGGTGGCGACTCGATTTCTTTGTATGCTTTGCTTATGGTTTAATCAATAAATCATATAGCGACGAATACACTGCTACAGAAAAGTGGCGACTCCACTGAGGATAATATTAGACTTTCCCTGGTGGTTTTGCCTACTTTTCACCCTTGTTGTGTGATATTTGTTTATCTGTTATTTGACATATTTTTGTACAATTTGGGATTACTGTATTGATTGTAATGTTTGAATTGCTTGATATACAATTGCTGTTTGCTTTGGTGATCTCTGTGAGATGAGTTCTATACCCGAACTCGAGTGCACTCTAGGATAGGAGAATGGCATAGTCTTGTTGAATGGTGTGGAGTATTCCTTAGCCAGTTGACTTGCGAGTCCATTCACTTGGTGGAGGTCATGTTGGATTAATAGTGTCACACAAGTTATTTGTGGTTAGGCATTATTCTTTCAATCATGCGCCTTAGAAGCCAAGGACCGTAGTTTACCAAGCCCATCTTGGCCTATTTTTAGGACGTAGTGCGGAGGTCGTTCAGATGTCAGATCTGATGCGATTGTTGCGCGATACTACACTCATAAGAGTCTCTCTTGAGAATATTTTTGGAATACGAGTATTCGTTCCTCCGATAATATCCGAGAGATGGGACGATGATTATGGGAACCTCTGATAGAACAGGTCTGGCAGGTTTAAACCCTAGTACACTCCCTTTGGGTGGTTCTTAACCGAGACTCCATGCTCGTGACTCTCAGGAAACCCGTGATTCATGGTTGAGTCGTTCATACATCGTTAATATCAACGGAACTTGGGCGTTGATAAGGTGTATACCATAATCCGCCAAAATGGATGGTTGATATTAAGGATGTTTGAGCCGGTTCATGTACCGTTAATATCAATGGAACTTGGGTGTTGATAAGGTGAAAACCTAAATCCACCAAAATGGATGATTGATATTAGGGATACAATGAACTTTCCCATGACCTTTGTCTGGTGTGACTTGCTTGATCCTTGAGTGTGATTGTTGCATTCATGCATTCATGCATCCATCTGCATTCATGTCATCAGAAAAAGAGAAAATTTTCAAGGAACTCAAAGGAGTTTATTTGCAAAAAATTTCAAACATGGAAAAAACCGGAAATTTTTTTTACCTGATATATCTGATGAGATTTTCTCATATACGATCAAAATGTTAAATATTTCAAAGTTTGCAAATAAAACCCTCGAGTTCCTTTGAAATAAAAACAAATCATCTGCACGAGCATTGCATGCATCATGTGCACAAGCGGGTTTTGTTTCGGTCTCCCGTCCTGTAGTCTGACCCTGCGATCTTCATTTATTTTGAAGACGCACTTCGCCGGTACTACACCAGAGCCATCTCTACAAGATTTATGGATCATCTTGAGCAAGAGAGTTGTGAACTCAAGGAGGAATTTGCCAGATAGAGTGCTTTTGATGGATTTATTCCTGGTTAGCCACTTGTCTTCTTTCTCGTATGTTGATGCTGAGGATGAAGTTGGAACTCCGTTCCAAGCTTTATCTATTGATGAACCAATTGAGAAGAAGTCTCCTTCATTTGCTTCCTACCATGATGCGAAGCTGGCCATTGAATATGGTGCAGTTGCTGGTTTAGGGAAGGTGATCGAGCTTGAAGACAATAGATCCCAGGCTGGCATTGGCTACTGTTCTGGGGCATATAATGAGCAAGGGTTGTTCAAGAGTGGAGGTTTCATCCATGACGATCAACCTGAAGAGGCTGCTGCTATCTTGGAAGAGGATGCAGAGGATTTGAACAACTTCGTCATACCTGGTGGTGTCTGCCACAATTGGGTCGTTGTAGATTTTCCTACAGTCATCCATAGATCAGAGTAATTGTTCACTTTGTTTAAAACCCTTCTCCCATGCCAAAAGGATAAGTGATAACATTGTTGGCAAAGCATATATACAATGATGTTTTCATTCAATTAATGCATTGTTAAACATTTGTTTTTCCATTTGTTTTCACTTTTTGCTTTTGCATGAAATCAGTGATCACAAAAAACCCATAAAAACAAGAATAAAAGCAACATTTTTCATCTGCATAATGATTTGCTTGTTTAAATTCTAAAGTTTTTCATTAACCAAAATCATTATGTAGGTTGATCCTAAAACCCATTGAACATAATGATCCAACGCCATCTCCCAATTTTGAATTCCCTGTATTCGAGGCAGAGGACGATGATGTTGAAGGGATTCCTGATGAAATTACCCGTCTCCTTGAGCACGAGAAGAAGATCATTCAGCCGCACCTTGAAGATCTGGAAACAGTCAACTTGGGGTCTGAGGATTGTGTTCGTATGGTGAAGATTGGGGCACTTCTTGAAGAGTCTGTCAAGAAGAGATTGATCAGTTTGCTACGAGAATATTCAGATATCTTTGCTTGGTCATATGAAGACATGCCGGGTCTAGATATAGATATTGTGTAACATTTCCTGCCTTTGAAGCCTGAGTGCGTGCCTGTGAAGCAGAAGCTCAGAAGAACTCATCCAGATATGGCAGTGAAGATCAAGGAGGAAGTTCAGAAGCAAATTGATGCGGGGTTTCTGGTGACTTCTACATATCCTCAATGGGTGGCCAATATTGTGCCTGTGCCTAAGAAGGACGGAAAAGTCCGTATGTGTGTTGATTACCGAGATTTGAATAAAGCTAGTCCGAAAGATGATTTTCCTCTACCACACATTGATATGTTGGTAGAAAATACAGCTAAATTCAAAGTCTTTTCGTTTATGGACGGATTTTCCGGTTATAATCAAATCAAAATGGCACCCGAGGATATGGAGAAGACAACATTCATCACACCTTTGGGAACATTCTTTTATCGAGTGATGCCCTTCGGTTTGAAGAACGCCGGAGCCACGTATCAACGAGCTATGACTACCTTGTTTCATGATATGATGCACAAGGAGATAGAGGTTTATGTTGATGATATGATTGCTAAGTCCAGAACGGAAGTTGAACATGTTGAGCATTTGTTGAAGCTTTTTCAGCGTTTGAGGAAGTTTAGACTTCGCCTGAATCCGAACAAATGTACATTTGGAGTCCGTTCCGGCAAGTTGTTGGGTTTTGTTGTCAGCGAGAGAGGTATTGAAGTTGATCCTGCCAAGGTCAAAGCAATACAAGAGATGCCTGCACCCAAAACTGAGAAGCAAGTCCGAGGTTTTCTTGGCCGCTTGAACTACATTTCCAGATTTATATCCCACATGACTGCCACATGTGCGCCGATATTCAAGCTCCTTCGGAAAGATCAGTCTCATGATTGGACCGAGGATTGCCAGAAAGCATTCGACAGTATCAAAGAGTATCTGTCTGAATCTCCGATCTTGTCTCCACCAGTGGAAGGAAGACCTCTGATTATGTATCTGACTGTTCTTGAAGACTCGATGGGTTGTGTACTCGGTCAACAAGATGGATAAGGGAAGAAAGAATCTGCTATATACTACCTCAGTAAGAAGTTTACTGATTGTGAGTCTCGGTACTCTATGCTTGAGAAGACGTGCTGTGCTTTGGCTTGGGCTGCTAAGCGTTTGCGCCAGTACATGATAAATCATACAACTTGGTTGATATCCATAATGGATCCAATTAAGTATATCTTCGAGAAGCCTGCTTTAACTGGGAGGATTGCCCGTTGGCAGATGTTGTTATCCGAGTATGATATTGAGTATCGAGCTCAGAAAGCTATCAAAGGTAGTATCTTGGCTGACCATTTAGCGCACCAGCCGATTGAAGATCATCAGTCAGTTCAGTACGACTTCCCTGATGAGGAGATTCTGTATTTGAAAATGAAAGATTGTGATGAGCCTACACTTGATGAAGGTCCGGAACCTGGTTCTAGATGGACGATGGTGTTTGATGGCGCTGTGAATCAGTACGGAAATGGAATTGGGGCAATAATCATTACTCCTCATGGCACGCATATTCCGCTTACAGCAAGGCTAACTTTCAAATGCACGAATAATATGGCTGAGTATGAGGCATGTATTATGGGACTAGAGGAATGCATTGATTTGAGAATCAAGCACCTTGATATATATGGTGATTCGGCCCTGGTTGTCAATCAGATCAAGGGTGAATGGGAGACGAATCAGCCTGGCCTCATTCCTTACAGAGATTATGCAAGAAGGATTTCGACGTTCTTTACAGAAGTTGACTTTCATCATATTCCTCGAGAGGATAATCGGATGGCAGATGCTCTTGCTACGCTCGCCGCCATGATTGTTGTGAAATATTGGAATGAAGTTCCCAACATCGTCGTGATGCGCTTGGATAGACCAGCTCACGTATTTGCAGTAGAAGAAGTAAATGATGACAAGCCTTGGTATTTTGATATCAAGAATTTCCTCCAGAACCATCTGTGAAAGATAGAAAAACTTTGAGAAGGTTGTCAGGTAGTTTCTACCTCAGTGGTTAAGTGATGTATAAGAGAAATTTTGACATGGTTTTGCTCAGATGCGTGGATAGACACGAAGCAAACCTGTTAATGACTGAGGTCCATGAGGGTTCATTTGGTACTCATTCCAATGGACATGCCATGGTTAGAAAGATGTTGAGAGCAGGCTACTATTGGTTGACAATGGAGTCTGACTGCTGCAAATATGTGAAGAAATGCCAAAAGTGTCAGATTTATGCGGATAAGATTCATGTTCCTCCGACACTTCTGAATGTGATTTCATCACCATGGTCTTTCTCCATGCGGGGAATCGACATGATCGGCATGATTGAACCGAAAGCGTCCAATGGACACAGGTTTATTCTCGTAGCAATTGACTACTTCACCAAATGGGTTGAGGCCGCTTCGTATGCGAATGTGACCAGGCAGGTGGTTGTGAAGTTTATCAAGAACCAGCTGATTTGCCGTTATGGTGTGCCAGATAAGATCATTACTGATAATGGATCTAATCTGAATAATAAAATGATGGATGAGTTGTGCGCTGAATTCAAGATTGCACACCATAATTCTTCTCCTTACAGACCCAAGATGAATGGGGCTGTTGAAGCTGCTAACAAGAATATCAAGAGGATTATCCAGAAGATGACAGTTACGTACAAAGATTGGCATGAGATGCTGCCATTTGCTTTGCATGGGTATCGTACATCTGTCCGCACTTCGACAGGGGCAACCCCTTTCTCTCTTGTTTACGGCATGGAGGCTGTTCTCCCAGTAGAGGTGGAGATCCCATCAATGAGAGTCTTGATGGAAGCCAAGTTGACTGATGCTGAATGGATTCAGAGTCGTTATGACCAACTGAATTTGATTGAAGAGAAGCGATTGACTGCCATGTGCCATGGTCAGTTATATCAGCAGAGAATGAAGAAAGCATTCGATAAGAAGGTCAAGCCTCGTGTGTTCCGAGAAGGTGACCTCGTGCTCAAGAAAGTTTTGTCTTTCGCGCCCGATTCCAGGGGCAAGTGGACTCCAAACTACGAGGGTTCATATGTTGTTAAGAGAGCCTTTTCAGGCGGTGCCTTGATTCTTACAACAATGGATGGGGAGGATTTCACTCGTCCTGTGAATTCAGATGCAGTCAAGAAATACTTTTCCTAAAAAAAAGTATATGCAAATGAAAAACAGAATAGCTCGCTAAGTTGAAAACCCGAAAGGGCGGCTTAGGCAAAAATGAGCGTCTCGGTGGAGAACCCAAAAGAGTGATCCAGGCAAAAATTAGAGACTTGAAAAAAAGTATATTTGCATCCCGCTAGATTGAGTACCTCACCCTGGGGCAATCTAGGCAAAATTTAGGGATTTGGCAAGTAACTGTATCCTGACAAGACTTTCTGTTCTGCAGCTGTCTTCTCGTCAGGGGTTCTCGATTCGTCGTCAACTGAAGCTTCGAATACATCGAGATTCAAATTGGTAGAGAAAGGATCATTATGTTCAATGTAGCCCTCTTCCAATATATATCACTGATTTCAAAATTGTACAAATCTATGGAGTCTTGCCATTGGCAGGTTACCATTCCATCAAATCAATTTGAGCCTTTTATCCAATTATTTGCATTCTTATTTGTTTCAATTCAACAAATGTTTTGCATGTTTTAATTGATAAAATGTCATTGTTTTAAACAAATAAATTTTTCAAAATTGTTGTTTTAAACAAAGTGAACATTCACAATGATGAAAGGATACTCAAGAATCTCTCAGTGCTCTCCCGAGGGTGGCATGATGTCCAACAGGTAAGACATTGGTTCATATTCCTGGCATTGGTTGTATCCTCTTTATCCTGCTTTATTGTTGGGGTTGTTCCCCAAGAAGAGCTCTTGTTGGGGTTGTTCCCTAAGCAGAGTGCTTGTTGAAGACTTCGTTTCTTCTCCAGCAGTATTCTCTCCCAGCATGGGTGTTTCCCGTTTGGAAATTTCGGTAGTGGGTGGTTTGGGACCCCGGTACCCTATCACTCTCCCCAGTGCGATCGCCAGTGGAGTTGTGGTTTTTCTCCTCAGCATGGTTGCTTTCCTGTTGAAGATTCAATGGTTGGTGGATTTACATCCTGGTGCGTTACCGCTTTCCCCAGCATTGTCGTAAGCAGAGTTGTTGCTTCTTTCCTTATCACAGTCGCTAGTGGGATCTGTGATATATCCCCAGGATAAAGTGCTTGTGGAAGACTTTGTTTGCTCCAGTAGTACTCTCTTCCCCGGCCACGTTGCCAGCAGAGTTGCTATATCTCCCCATCATTGCGCTTATTCCTTCAGCAGGGCAGTGATTGTGTTCCTCCTCAGCAGTTGTGGGTGTTCTCCTCAGAAGGTGGTGGTTGATCCCCAGCTCTCTTCCGTATCCCTCAGTGGATTCTTCAACGGATCTCCCCAGGAGACGTCAGTAAATTTGTGGTTTGGTGGATTGTGTATATGCAAAATCCCCAATAGAATGGGTATTCCTCAACAGAGTCAGGATTGCATCTGAGTATTCCCCTCAGAATCTCCACCAGAGTTGAAACCTCTGTTGTCCCCAGTAGGGTTTGTAACACCCTTCTAAAATACCCCAAATATTTAATCAAAATAACAAATATGTATCTATCAGAGTAAATATGCAATTAAGGGTGTCACACAATATTTCACACTATTCATCAAAGTAGCTTGTCATGCTCATTTATTTATCAAATAAAACAGTTGCATAATACGCAGCGGATAGAGATTAAATCAATCATGCAAAACATGTAGCATATTACATGTAAACTGGTTCACAACCAACAACAAAACATTTAAAACATCCCATCCCGATGTTACATCTATCAGAGCATGACCCACTAAGGAGACTACACTAGACTCCAAGCATTAGCTTCTACTCAACTCATTGCTCGTTACCTGAAAAATAGTTGTAAGGGTGAGTTCCTCAATCGATATAGTAAGCATTATAAAATATCATGTCATGTTAAGTAATTTAACACATTAATCACCCTAATCATATCACACATTCAGTAACGGCACATCAACCCAATTATCATACTCAATACTACACAATTCATACTCATACTCAATGTCAACACAACCACACGTATAATATTGGAATACATCCATTCATATTATACGCCATACATACATTATGAAATGAGACTCCACACATGCGGTACCGACTATTCTTGAACATATAGTTCAAGCTCACCGATCAAATCCAGATACGGCTACTAAGCTCACTAGTCCCACTCATTTGAGATCTAGTGACTCACTCACTAATTCCTCACCATGGGAATTAGCTACAGCCCCAAAGGCTATGCTATGCACACTAATCACCTAGCATGCAAACATCAACAACGAATCCACAATGATTCACTCACTAATTCCTCACCATGGGAATTAGCTACAACCCCAAGGGCTATGCTATGCGCGCTAATCATCTAGCAATGCAACATCAACAACAATCCACAATGGACATATGCTCACACTCTAAGCCATACAACAGTCCATTCACAAATACATGCATAATATATACATTCACAACATTATGCATATCATCATACATCATCAACACATGTATCAAACACCATATCATGTCAAATAATTAATCACAGTATTAGCACACTCTACTAATACCCTTACTACTCAAAACAACAGGAAATAATCCCTATTACATCATCCGCCAACATATGCCAACCATCAATTAAGTACACAACATTTAAAACACCAATTTTCCACTCTGCAACAGTGTTAACCGGTTAACGCCCTGGGTTAACCGGTTAACGCAGCACAAACACGCTTCCTGCCCAAAACTTAACAGTGTTAACCGGTTAACGCCCTGGGTTAACCGGTTAATGCAGACAGAACAGCAATATCTCAGCAATCACAACAGTGTTAACCGGTTAACACCCTGGGTTAACCGGTTAACGCAGACAAAACAACAATTTTACACAATACAACACAGTGTTAACCGGTTAACACCCTGGGTTAACCGGTTAACGCAAGACAGAAAGCTGTTCCTGCGCTAACACAAGGCAGAATGCAGAATTCTCCGCATTTTCCGCCGTTGGAGGACTTCCGGACCTCCGATTCCAATTCCATAACAAGCTATACGTCCAGCAAATTACGACTCACACGACTATCGATTCAATTACAGTTTTTAACACAGTTTATCCAACGTAATTTTCAGCATTCACAATCCCAATTAGGGTCAATTCAACGGTTTATCACTACCCATTACATGCTAATCCATAATACCCATTAAACGACGATAAACCCCCCTTACCTGAGTTGATCCGGCGAATCTTTTAGCTTCAAGCTCTTCCTTCTTCAACCTTCTTCCTCTTGTTCTGCCTCTTTGCCCTTTCTCCACTTTCCACTTTTCAGCCGCTTCTCTGTTTTTCACGTAAAAACCCTTTCTTTACCAAATGGACTCTTTTTCTTATTTCCAACTTATATATATTTTCCAATAATTATTATTCCAATAATAATAATAATAATAATCCAATAATTCCAATTATTTAATTAAATTAATAAATATAATATTAACTTAAATTAAATAATTATCTTATTTTTATCGGGGTGTTACAACTCTCCCCCACTAAAAGAGTTTTCGTCCTCGAAAACATACCTCCAGCGAACAACTCCGGATAAGACTCCTTCATCTGACTCTCCAGTTCCCAAGTCACATTGCCACCTGCTGGTCCTCCCCAAGCTACCTTCACCAAGGCAATCTCTTTACCCCGCAACTGCTTCAACTCTCGATCCTCGATCCTCATAGGTGATGTTTCAACAGTCAGGTTATCTCTCACCTGTACATCATCTATTTGGACTACATGCGACGGATCATGAATGTACCTCCTTAACTGAGACACATGAAAAACCTCATGCAAATTCGCAAGCGACGGCGGTAAAGCGATACGATAGGCTACCTCCCCTATCCTCTTCAAAATCTGATAAGGACCAATAAATCGAGGTGTCAACTTCCTCGACTTCAAAGCTCGACCAACCCCAGTTATCGGAGTAACACGAAGAAACACATGATCTCCCTCTTGGAACTCAAGTGACTTCCTCCTCTTGTCATGATAACTCTTCTGACGACTCTGAGCAATTCTCATCTTCTCCTGAATCATCTTAATCTTTTCCGTAGTTTGTTGAACAATCTCCGGTCCAACCACAACACTCTCACCGGACTCATACCAACATAAAGGTGTCCGACATCTCCTACCATACAAAGCTTCAAACGGTGCCATACCAATGCTCGAATGAAAACTATTGTTGTAGGTAAACTCAATCAAAGGCAAATAACAATCCCAAGCACCTCCCTTTTCAAAAACACAAGCCCTCAAAAGATCCTCTAGTGACTGAATCGTCCTCTCAGTCTGACCATCAGTCTGCGGATGATATGCAGAACTCAATCTCAGCTTAGTTCCCACAGCCCTCTGCAAACCTTCCCAGAACTTCGATGTAAATCTAGGATCTCTGTCCAAAACAATACTCGACGGAATACCATGCAAACTTACAATCTTCTCAATATACAACTCAGCTAATTTCTCTAACGGATAATCCATTCTGATCGGAATGAAATGAGCCGACTTTGTCAATCTGTCAACAATCACCCAAATAGCTTCACAATTCTTATTTGTCCTCGGCAAACCAGACACAAAATCCATACTGATACTATCCCACTTCCACTCTGGAATAGTCAACGGTTGCATTAGCCCAGACGGCTTCTGATGCTCAATCTTTGACTTCTGACAAGTCAAACAGAAATAAACAAAACTCGCAATTTCTCTTTTCATTCCCGGCCACCAAAATAACTTTTTCAAATCATGATACATCTTCGTAGCTCCAGGATGAATACTCAGGCCACTACGATGTCCTTCCTCCAGAATACTCTTCTTAAGTTCGGTAACATCCGGAATACACACCCGATTACCAAATTTCAAAACACCATTCTCATCAACTCTGAATTCACCACCTTGACCTTGATTCACTAGAGTCAACTTATCAACCAAAAGCACATCGGATTTCTGACCCTCTCTAATCTCATCCAGAATACCACTCGTTAATTTCAACATTCCCAATTTAACACTATTGTGAGTACTCTCACACACCAAACTCAAGTCTCTAAACTGCTCAAGTAAATCCAATTCCCTAACCATTAACATAGACATATGCAATGATTTCCGACTCAATGCATCAGCCACTACGTTTGCTTTACCCGGATGGTAATTCAAACCAAAGTCATAATCCTTCAGAAATTCTAACCATCTCCTCTGTCTCATATTCAGCTCTTTCTGATCAAACAAATACTTTAAACTTTTATGGTCACTGAAAACCTCAAATCTTGATCCATACAAGTAATGCCTCCATAACTTCAGAACAAATACCACAGCTGCCAACTCTAAATCGTGTGTCGGATAGTTCCTCTCATGAACCCTCAGTTGTCTTGAAGCATAAGCTATAACCTGCTTATTCTGCATCAAGACACCACCCAAACCCAACAATGAAGCATCACAGTAAACCTCAAATGGTTCCGACGGACTCGGTAATATCAGAATAGGAGCAATAGTTAACCTTCTCTTTAACTCTTGGAAACCTTCTTCACATTTTGAGTCCCAAACAAACGCTTGCCCCTTTCTGGTCAACATCGTCAATGGTAACGCCAACTTAGAAAATCCCTCAATGAACTTCCTATAATATCCTGCAAGTCCAAGAAAACTCCTTATCTCAGAAACTGACTTCGGAGCTTCCCACTTAGATACCGCTTCTATCTTAGAAGGATCAACAGCAACACCACCCCTTGAAATCACATGACCAAGAAAACTAACCTCTTCTAACCAAAATTCACACTTTGACAGTTTAGCAAATAACTTCTTTTCTCGGAGAACTTCTAAAACCACTTTCAAATGTTCAGCATGCTCTTCTTCAGATTTCGAATACACCAAAATGTCGTCAATAAACACCACAACAAACTTATCTAGGTACGGATGGAAAATCCTATTCATATACTCCATAAATACTCCAGGCGCATTAGTCACACCAAAAGGCATTACAGAATACTCATAATGTCCATACCTTGTTCTGAAAGCAGTCTTCTGAATATCCTCAGTTTTCACACGTATCTGATGATACCCAGATCTCAAATCTATCTTGCTGAACACACTCGCACCAACCAATTGATCCATCAAATCATCAATCCTCGGCAAAGGATACCGATTCTTGATCGTCACTTTATTCAGTTGCCTGTAGTCCACACACAACCTCATAGTACCTTCTTTCTTCTTAACCAATAACACTGGTGCACCCCACGGTGACACACTCGGACGAATAAATTTCTTATCCAACAGATCTTCCAACTGACTCTTCAATTCAGTTAACTCAACAACAGACATACGGTACGGAGCCATCGATATCGGTCTAGTACCAGGTACCAAATCAATCGAGAACTCAACTTCACGCTCTGGCGGTAATTCATTCACTTCTTCTGGAAACACATCAGGAAAATCACACACCACTGCTAGATCACAAATCGCCAGTTTATCTTTAGCCTCCAAAGTCGCTAACAGCATAAACAACTCTGCCCCATCTGCTACTGCCTCATTCACCTGCCTCGCTGATAGAACCAAATCTCTCCTTCCTCAATCTCAGGAAAGATCACAGTCTTATCAAAACAGTTGATAGAAACCCGGTTAGACACCAACCAGTTCATACCCAAGATAACGTCAATCTGCACTAGTGGAAGACACACAAGGTCCATCCCAAAGTCTCTACCAAAAATACTCAAAGGACAGTTTAAACAAACTGAAGTAGTAGTCACTGAACCCTTCGCAGGAGTATCAATCACCATACTTCCATGCATCTCAGATATCTCTAACTTAAGTTTCACAGCACAATCCAAAGATATAAAGGAATGAGTAGCACCTGTGTCGATAATAGCTACAAGAGGAAAGCCATTAATATAACACGTACCTCGGATCAAACGATCATCTGCAGAAGTCTCAGAACCCGATAAAGCAAAAACCTTGCCTCCCGACTGGTTCTCTTTCTTCGGCTTAGGACACTGTGGACTGATATGACCCACCTCTCCACAGTTGAAACAAGTTACAGTCTTCAACCGGCACTCTGCAGCCAAATGACCACCTTTGCCACACTTGAAACACTTCATCTCAGCACTGGTACACTCATGGACACGATGTCCAGCCCGACCACATCTATAACACTTAGCAGGGGCGCTAGAGTCTCCCCCACTAGGCCTCTTCATCCCACTCTGCTTCTGAAAACCTTTGCCAGCTGCATACGGTTTTCCACGATCATTCTGATTCTTGCCTTTCCTATCAACCCTTTGCTGATAGCTCTCTGCTCTGGCTTTGGAATCCTGTTCAAAAATCCTGCAACAGTCAACCAAGTCAGAAAACACTCTGATCCGTTGGTATCCAATAGCCTGCTTGATCTCGGGACGTAACCCGTTCTCAAACTTCACACATTTCGAAAATTCCCCAGTAGCCTCATCATAGGGAGTGTAATACTTCGACAGCTCTGTGAACTTAGCAGCATACTCAGTAACAGACCGATTGCCCTGCTTCAATTCCAAGAACTCTATCTCTTTCTTTCCTCTGACATCCTCTGGAAAGTACTTCCTCAGAAATCTCTCTCTGAATACAGCCCAAGTGATCTCAGCATTCCCAGCAGTTTCCAACTCAGTGCGGGTAGCAACCCACCAATCATCTGCTTCTTCTGACAGCATATGCGTACCGAACCTGACCTTCTGGTTATCGGCACACTCAGTCACTCGGAAGATTCTCTCTATCTCCTTCAACCACTTCTGAGCGCCATCTGGATCGTATGCTCCCTTGAACATTGGAGGATTGTTCTTCTGGAACTCACTCAATTGACGAGCAGCTCCCATTC
Source organism: Lathyrus oleraceus (assembly GCF_024323335.1). Taxonomy (NCBI): domain Eukaryota; kingdom Viridiplantae; phylum Streptophyta; class Magnoliopsida; order Fabales; family Fabaceae; genus Lathyrus; species Lathyrus oleraceus. The sequence goes on along the minus strand of NC_066582.1, from coordinate 381,770,529 downwards.
CCACAACATTCGGATTCCCTCCAAGTACTCCAGCTAGCATACCCAGAGCCTCAGCAATCGCAGCATCGTCTCTACCTCTTCCAGCCATCTCTATTCTGAAAACCCAACAAGCTAAAACAATAAGTACTGATAGGGTTACACAACACCTATCCCGTACAGGGGAAACAGAATAATTACGACTCGACTCGACCGACTATGCTCTGATACCACTAATGTAACACCCTTCTAAAATACCCCAAATATTTAATCAAAATAACAAATATGTATCTATCAGAGTAAATATGCAATTAAGGGTGTCACACAATATTTCACACTATTCATCAAAGTAGCTTGTCATGCTCATTTATTTATCAAATAAAACAGTTGCATAATACGCAGCGGATAGAGATTAAATCAATCATGCAAAACATGTAGCATATTACATGTAAACTGGTTCACAACCAACAACAAAACATTTAAAACATCCCATCCCGATGTTACATCTATCAGAGCATGACCCACTAAGGAGACTACACTAGACTCCAAGCATTAGCTTCTACTCAACTCATTGCTCGTTACCTGAAAAATAGTTGTAAGGGTGAGTTCCTCAATCGATATAGTAAGCATTATAAAATATCATGTCATGTTAAGTAATTTAACACATTAATCACCCTAATCATATCACACATTCAGTAACGGCACATCAACCCAATTATCATACTCAATACTACACAATTCATACTCATACTCAATGTCAACACAACCACACGTATAATATTGGAATACATCCATTCATATTATACGCCATACATACCTTATGAAATGAGACTCCACACATGCGGTACCGACTATTCTTGAACATATAGTTCAAGCTCACCGATCAAATCCAGATACGGCTACTAAGCTCACTAGTCCCACTCATTTGAGATCTAGTGACTCACTCACTAATTCCTCACCATGGGAATTAGCTACAGCCCCAAAGGCTATGCTATGCACACTAATCACCTAGCATGCAAACATCAACAACGAATCCACAATGATTCACTCACTAATTCCTCACCATGGGAATTAGCTACAACCCCAAGGGCTATGCTATGCGCGCTAATCATCTAGCAATGCAACATCAACAACAATCCATAATGGACATATGCTCACACTCTAAGCCATACAACAGTCCATTCACAAATACATGCATAATATATACATTCACAACATTATGCATATCATCATACATCATCAACACATGTATCAAACACCATATCATGTCAAATAATTAATCACAGTATTAGCACACTCTACTAATACACTTACTACTCAAAACAACAGGAAATAATCCCTATTACATCATCCGCCAACATATGCCAACCATCAATTAAGTACACAACATTTAAAACACCAATTTTCCACTCTGCAACAGTGTTAACCGGTTAACGCCCTGGGTTAACCGGTTAACGCAGCACAAACACGCTTCCTGCCCAAAACTTAACAGTGTTAACCGGTTAACGCCCTGGGTTAACCGGTTAACGCAGACAGAACAGCAATATCTCAGCAATCACAACAGTGTTAACCGGTTAACACCCTGGGTTAACCGGTTAACGCAGACAAAACAGCAATTTTACACAATACAACACAGTGTTAACCGGTTAACACCCTGGGTTAACCGGTTAACGCAAGACAGAAAGCTGTTCCTGCGCTAACACAAGGCAGAATGCAGAATTCTCCGCATTTTCCGCCGTTGGAGGACTTCCGGACCTCCGATTCCAATTCCGTAACAAGCTATACGTCCAGCAAATTACGACTCACACGACTTTCGATTCAATTACAGTTTTTAACACAGTTTATCCAACGTAATTTTCAGCATTCACAATCCCAATTAGGGTCAATTCAACGGTTTATCACTACCCATTACATGCTAATCCATAATACCCATTAAACGACGATAAACCCCCCTTACCTGAGTTGATCCGGCGAATCTTTTAGCTTCAAGCTCTTCCTTCTTCAACCTTCTTCCTCTTGTTCTGCCTCTTTGCCCTTTCTCCACTTTCCACTTTTCAGCCGCTTCTCTGTTTTTCAGGTAAAAACCCTTTCTTTACCAAATGGACTCTTTTTCTTATTTCCAACTTATATATATTTTCCAATAATTATTATTCCAATAATAATAATAATAATAATCCAATAATTCCAATTATTTAATTAAATTAATAAATATAATATTAACTTAAATTAAATAATTATCTTATTTTTATCGGGGTGTTACAGGGTTGGTTGGTAATCTATCATACATAGATTTGGTTGATCTCCTGTTGCTTTTGATCCCCAGTAGAGTGGCTTGTCGCAGAATCTACTTGTGTGATCTGTTTTTCCTTCAGTGGGTGTATTCCCCGATTGGAATGGATATTTGTGTTCTCCCCAGGTAGAGTTGCTTGTGCAGCCAGATTCTATGTGGATAATCTGTTCTCCCTCAGTGGGTTGTTCCCCAGTGGAGTTATGTAGAGTTGCTTTCATAGCAGTGAGCTCTTGTTCCCTTGCAGATATTTTGGGATTTATCCCATTCCCCAACAGATTTGTCTTTGTGGTCGTTGTTGCCTGTTGTGACTTTCTGTACTCCAGTTGGGATGTTTGTTGATCCATCACTCAGAGATTTTCTGATATCTCCGATCTTTTGCCTCCCCGTAGATCTTTGCTTTTCAGCTTGAAGATCTCCAGCAGATTGGCTCTCCAGTTGGACCTCCTTGGTTCTCCCTGGAAGTATAGTACCAGATATTTGATTCTTGGGGCCTGTTTGTGTTAGAATTGTCAGCCCTTAAGCAGAAAGTGTCTATCCTTTCCTGCCATTTCCCAACTGAGATACATCCTCGTGGATGACGGTTGTTTCCGTTCCCTCCCAATGCACATTGGGACGGGTTTGCCCTTTTGAGTTATATCCTCAATAGGACAAGTCTTGATTCAGTCCGCCTTTTTGGTTCGATCCTAAATTGGCCTTTTTCAACTGTCTCTTGCGCTTCACTGTGGCATAAATGAATAGTTGCTTACAAACCGGCGCTCATTCATCTTATCCTCAGTGGAATGTTTGGCCTTCCGCCTACAAACCAGCGGTCGTAAGTCCTATCTTTGTGGTTTTCTACCTACGAACAGGTAGTTATAAACCCTGTTTTTCTCCCCTAGCGGAGTTAACTTTTGTTGTTCATCCCAACCGATGACAGTTCCCTTTCTGTGGTTTTCTATCCAATCTCTGGTAGATGTAATCCCCTATTTGTGGTTATCTTCATCTAGTATTCGATGTTGATTTTCCCTTTGTTTGGATAAGTCGCTTGAATAAGCACTTTTATCCCCAGCAAGGCTGTTATGGATAATTGCCGTATGCTAGCCATTTTTATCCCCAGCGGGTCCCTGGATCATTGATTTTCATCAATGTATCCCCGGCGAGTCTCCTTTCGTTTACCCTCTTGTTGGTAATGTTGTGGCTCCTTATTGATTGGCCATCTTTATATACCTAGTTCGGTATCCCGATGCCTTCCGTTTTCGGATTTTTATCCTATAAACAACCTACAACCCGGTTCAGGATAATCTTCCTTTTGAGTATACTATCCACGTTCTGACGGTAATGGATATTATGTCTCTTTCACTCTTGGGTCAATCTTTTGATTGTTTTCTCCGCAAAGTAAGATTCGTATTCCTTGTGGAATCGAATGTCCATCCTATAAACAGGATTGCTGTTCTAGCTTTCTTCAGGGTGATGAGTGTTTTGGAACACAAACCGATTCACATTTCCGGATTTTTATCCTATAAACAACCTACAACCTGGTCCAGGATAATTTTCCATGCGAGTATATTATCTACGTTTTGACGACTATAGATAATATATCTCATGCACTCTTTTGTCGGATCCTTTGTTTGTTTCCCCAACTAGGTAAGATTTGCATTCTTTACAGAATCAAATGTCCATCCTATAAACAAGTTTGCTTTCGCTCTCTTCAGGATGATGAGTGTTTTGGAACACACACCAATTCACGCCTTGGTCGGTCACCTGTTACATACCTACAACCCGGTATCCTTGGTGTTCCTTCCTGTCTGCTCCCTATTATGACCTTGGTCCCCTGTGGAGTCAGATTTTCCTGAGTTGATGTACCTTTTTAGGTCTTTCTCAGATATTTGGTTGATTGATATCTCTCACCCTTATACCGGTCTTAGATATTCATTCTTCCTGAGTTCGTTGCCCTTATACCGGTAACACCTCACTTCCTTGTTGCTTTCCCCAGGAGAGTCTCTTTGTTAGACACTTCTCCAGTGGAAATTCTTGTGGTGATTCTTACCCTTTGCGGTATTGGCGTTTTCCCCAATATGTGCATTTTGCCCCGGCAGGGAGGTTCTTTGTGAATCTTTTCCTGGTCCGAGTCCGGATTTTTATCCGAAGTATCCTTTGTGGATAGTTTGAGTCAGCTTGTGTCTTTCCAATGGATGTGTTGTCCTTTGGAATTCGTCTTTTCCCTAGTTTGAGTCCTTTACTCCCCACTGAGGTCTCTATTCCGGTCGTGTCTTGTTCACGCTGTGTCAGTTTTGTTTTTCCCCAAATCAGGGTCGTGTCCTGCTCACGCATTCTTTTTCTTTTTATCCCCAATAAGAGTCCCTATAAGAGTCCTGTTAGAGTCTCAGTTCCTGGTGAGTGTATTACTCCGACGGATCGTCTTTTCTTCTGTGTGAACCATATCCCCACAGAGTTTGTCTCTTTTGCATGCATACATTTGCATCATGAGGTCTCTTAGGGACCAAAACTTGTCTCATTAATGTTATTTAAGCCCATTCTACCGCGTCAAGATGAAGATTTCTAAACTTCACTTCTCCGGGTAGAATGACCTTAAATATGGGCATCTGTAAGACCCCAATTTTGTCCCTAAGATCCCTCATGGCATCATATCATATCATATCATTGCCTCAAGGATCATTGTGCACCTTGCCTTCTTTCCGGAGGGTGGGTTGTCTTTTGAGTGTGGTTCTTGATCACCAAGCATGTATTGCATTTGTATATCATTGCTTTTCATTTGTTTACTAACCAAAAGTACAAAAATATTGTCATCTAACCTTGCTACTTGCAGATGAAGCAACATTAGGTCAAGCCAGTCAGAGGCATTCATTGAGCCATAGATGGTGGCCATTCTGAAGAATTTGGGCACCACGATCATTCATCAAGAGTTCATATGAGTTATGACATCATTTGGAATCAAGATCTCAAGTGGTAGAGGCTTGAAACTCATCAAGGCATTGTTCAGTCAACCAAAACCCTAACAAAGTCAAATGTGGTCAACTGTGCATTTAATCAGGGATTTGATGGTGGGAGATGGTTAGAAAGGCTTCATTCATGTCCATACAAGCCTCATATAACATGTCAAACATCAACATTGAAGAATTGGAGGTCAGACAAAAAGTTTCCAAAAATAGTAAGTGACCTGTAATTTCAAATGGCCAAAAATGGAAAGGTCTTCTCCTCAAATTTACATCATTAAGAAAGCTTCAAATGAAATTTTGCCCAACATGAAAGTTGAAGATCTTGCTCTCACCTTTCCAAAAAGTCCAATAACATCCATTTCTCATGTGTGGTTGGCAAGTTATGATCAAATCATTGTCAAGAAAAGTTGAACTTCAACAAGGCATAACTTTTGAACCAAAAGACCAATTCATGTGGTTCTTTTTGGAGCAATCTCCATTTGACATGCTCTATCATAATCATTCATTACATTTCATCAAAAATCATCACACAAAAAGTGCATTTTTCACTTGACTTCATTTTGAATTTTGGTGGGAAAAAGTGAATTTGAAAAGTATCCATGATTTTCATTCCAAACCAATTGCATTTGCCTTAAAACAGAATTTTGGACTTGCTTCAAGTGTATTTACACTGTTCCATTGGTCACATGTGCATAAGGGTGATTTTGGCATTTTGGCATAAACCATCATTTTCACTAATCCATTGCATTTGGCTTAATCATGTTTAGCTAGTGTGATTAACAGGTGGTATAAAGCACTAATCATAACAGAATTGAACATCAACAATTTCACAATTTCAGATCCAAACACTTTTCATCTCAAATTCTCTCAAATTCTCTCAAATTTCTTCAACTTTTTTCATCGAATTTCATCATTCCTTTTGCTTGAAGAATTGCAGGAAGTATTGAAGATCTGTTGAAGCAAATAGTGGAGAATTCTTGAAGAATTGCAGCTGTTGAAACTTGAGCATTCACATGGCAGTTGGCGATTTCCTCGTGTTCAAGCATTGCTGAGCTAACATCTTGCACTCATTCATCTTCCTTAGCATCATTGAACATCTGTTTTCACAATTGAAGCCTTGAGGAGCACGAATCAAGATCTGCATCATCATTAAGGTTAGAACTCGACTGCTCCAATTCTTGCAATTATCATGTGGTTCTTGTAGATCTTAGCATGTAGATCATTCTGCAATTTAGATCTAGTGATTTCATTGAATATTAAGTTATGCTGATTTGAATATTGGATGTTAGAACTTATTTTGATCGATCCTTTTGATATGAGTAAAATTAGAACAAATCAATGCTAGATTAGTGATGTATGATGAAGGATGATTCGAATGATATGCGTTTTATCCATTTCTGTGAGGTTTGGATCTTGGTGATGAAGAACAGTATGAACACGCATGAACATTAGGTTTTCCAATTTCCAGAATGTTTTTGATCCGCCTGGCTTTGTTTTGCATGTTTTCTGGTGTTTGTGAGCCATGCCACCATTCGCAGCGTGACACCTCACTTAATGAAATGGTGCGTTTCATTAAGTGAGCGCCAATTTTAAAAGTTAACGCGGTTCGATTCCGCTCCACAGCTTTTCTTCATATGGCTTTTGGCATTTTTTCTCAATTAAGCTTACATGCTCACATGCTTCCATTCACATTTTTTTATTTTCTTTCACATTGAAAAAATCATAACTCTCTCAATAATAATCCAAATCACATGAGATTTTTCCACCATGATCCTTGCCATGTCTACTATTTTTTGATGATTTTTAATGAATTTGTGCACGGTTGGATTTAATAATTGCCTAGGGTTTGTTCTCACATGTCATTTCTTGCATATAGCTTGCCATTTCATTTGTGAAATCATGATGGTTGATCCAAAATCTAGACTCATTCCTGGTCATTTTGGTATATAGTTTGCTATTTTTGCATTTCTGGATTGTGAGATATGAGCTGATCATTGGAGGTGTGACAATGTGTGTCACACCATTTCTTGTCCAATTTGCTGATTTTATTTACCATGCCATTAATTTTCCAATTGCTCTGAATTTTTGCATGTTGACACTTCTGGATGTCTAGTTTGAGCATGATGTTTTGTAGAATTTTTAGATTCATTTCCAATTTGTTTCATATTTTTCTTTGCTATTTTGTCATAATTGGACTTTTGTTGAGTGTTGAACTTTCATGATTTGTGAAATTCTCATGCATTATCATATGGACTTGAAATTTTATACATTGATTCTTAACATGCTGAAGTTCATTGTGGCTTTGGTTTCATTCATTTATCATGTTTGGTTTCTGTTTTATGCTTGCTTGAAGTTGATGCATGATTTGGTGCCTTGTATGAGCTTGTTTGAACATGCTTTGACTTAGGGATTTTAATTGACTTGCTTCCCTTTATCCAAATGCAATGAATTTTTGTGTGTTGCTCATTGAATGTGTTCTGTTTAAGCATGATTTTTCTTGGAATTTATTGAGCCATTTTGGTATTGATATGCTTGTGTTCATTCTGTTTGCTCCAATGTGATCCCAACTTGCCTAGTTTGACATGATTTGTGTGTGAAATGGATTTGGTGCACAGTTTTGATATGATACCAATTGGACTTTGTTCTTATTTGATTAATATTGATTTTGATCAACTTTCATGTTCTGTTTTGGTTTATTTCTCCTCCTTTGACCCTAGGCCTTGTCCTAGTGGTCTTGCTTCTCATGTTTGAGTTTGATTTTCAGGTTAAGAAGCAAATGCTTTAAGGAGATTAATTCAAGTTGATTGAGTTTGGTTTATTGGATTGTTATGAACTAACTTGGTTTGTTTTGTAGGATGCCTCTAGCTCATTTGCTTTGAGCTTGTGCTTTGCACACGTGATTGATTGTGTTGACTGTTGGTTCTTATCTTGTCTGTTTTGACTTTGTGATTGGTGTACTGATTATATTTGATTGATTTCAGGTACATTAGTTGCTATAGTTCCATTGTGAACTTGATTTTGCTTTGCTTGATAGCTTAAGCATTGAGGTATACCATCTCTTCTTCATGTAGTCTGGAAGACTTGGCTTGTTACTTAGCCAGGCACCTGTCTGAAGTCCTCCTTAAGAGGCAATGTTTGTGATTGTTTATCTTTGTCCCCAAGCAGGAAAAGTCCTTTTGATAAGGCAATTGGTAGATAGAATAGATGTGTAGTCCATCTCCTACTATTCTGTGTGTCTTCCCTTTGCTCACATTACATGTTGAAGCATTGTGGATCCTAACCCAAGATCTATAGAGTCATTAACTTGTGGAGAGAGTTCCAACTTTCTGAACTCCCACACCTTCTATCATTTGAAGCTCTCCCTGACCAGGGATAAAAGCATGAGGCACACCCCTCATATCCTTTCATCTGCTTCACCTTAACCCTCAATGTTAAGGTTAAGAGCACAATTTACCCCCATTCCATTTGACTTTAAAGTCTAACCCTTGCTTGAGCCTAATTGCTTGGTTATAGTGTGTGCTAAATGACTTTGTTTGATTGATTGCTTGATTCATATGTACATGTTTGCTTGTGTGCCTTTGTGCATTTATCATCATTAATTGTTCATTATTGCATGATCATCATTTCATATCTTTGTGACTTGTTTGAGTTTGCCCATTGAGGAATTAACTATAAGTCCATTCATTGGCCATTGATCCTATGATTTGGAAGGGATAAAGTGTAAGACCATTTCATTGGCCACTCATGTCCTCTTAGCTTTGTGCTTTTGTTTGTATGTTGTATGTAAGGATGCAATTATAAGTCCATGTTGTTGGCATTTTCTTTCCCATGATCATCTGTTGGAGATTAGAGTAAGTCCAGATAGATTGGCATCTGACATCCATCCTTCTGTTTGATTGTTGTATGTGAGGATGCAATTATAAGTCCATGTTGTTGGCATTTGTATTCCTATGATCATCCTGTGGAGATTGGAATAAGTCCAGATAGATTGGCATCTGACATCCATGTTTTATTTTGTTGAGTGGGATTGGAGTAAGTCCATTTATTGGCATCTGGTACCATTGTTTATTTTAGGAGATTGGTGTAAATCCATTTATTGGTATCCGGTATCCGCTTTTGTTGAGTGAGATTGGAGTAAGTCCATTTATTGGCATCCGGTATCATTGTTTTGTCTTAGGAGATTGGTGTAAATCCATTTATTGGTATCCGGTATCCGCTTTTGTTTGTGAGATTAGTATAAGTCCATTGATGGCATCCGGTATCACCTTGCCTTTTATTTGCTTATTTGCTTTGTTGCTTCATTCCAAAGGACACACTTGAATCATCTTCTATATGATTTCAAGAGGTGAACTTCTAGGAAGTTTTACACTCCTTCATCCATATCCTTTTGTTTCAAAAACCCCTTTTCACTTGTTGACTTTTAAAACTTGTAAATACATGTTGTGCAAACATTCTCATCTCTTTTCAAATTAGAAACCTGGACCTTAAGTCCTTGACTTTTCCAACTCCATTTCATAACACTTCTTTGAATTGAATCTTAATCATACCTTGACCATACTTTGTAAATACTCATAATCAATTAACTTCACCCATTCAATTGTTTTGTGGCTTCGTCCATTGTTGATATGTTTTCATGCATTAGCCATAGGTTTCAATTACCATAGTGGTTGATGTAAATCTTACCTTATCCTTAGTGAGTTGATTGTAAGTCTTCCATACTTATTATAGGGTTAACCCCTCACTAGTATGTTGAAGCCGTCCTCGCATGGTGGATTGTTGATTCAGGTTGAGTTATCTCCCATTGGTAATGAAAAGCCTTAGTGCTCTTGTGTTTTAAAATGAACTCACTAATTTTTGGAAATCTTTTAGCCGAACTATGGCATTTTGATCCTTTACCTTTGTATGGAAAGGTACGTAGGCAACGGGTTCATCCGTTCAAACACAAAAATAATAAAATTGTACATTCTTTTCTCATCATCCCATTCATGTTTGCACAATATGTCATAAACAAATAAACTTTTTATACAACAAGTGTGAAAAGGGCTCCCTAGGAGTACCTAGGACGTGATGGGTGCCTAACACCTTCCCATTGCGTAATTTACCCCTTACCCAGACTCTCTGATCTTTTCATTAGTTTTCTATGTGTAAAACTTCTTAGGCTTTTGTTCGCTTTTTAGCCAATCCTTTGGATAAATAAAAGTGCGGTGGCGACTCGATTTCTTTGTATGCTTTGCTTATGGTTTAATCACTAAATCATATAGCGACGAATACACCGCTACAGTATCTGGTATCCATGTTTCATTTTGTTTTAGGAGACTAGTATAAGTCCATTGATTGGCATCTGGTGTCCATGTTTCATTTTGTTTTAGGAGATTGGTATAAGTCCATTGATTGGCATCTGGTATCCTTGTTCCTTTGTTTTAGGAGATTGGTATAAGTCCATTGATTGGCATCCGGTATCCATTTACTTTGTTCATCTGTTATTTTGCTTGTTGCCTATTCCAAAGGAATCACTTGAATCATCTACATATGATCTCAAGAGGTGAACATCTAAGAAGTTTTACTTCCTCACCCTCCTACCTTTTGTTCTTTAAATCTCCATCTTAGCATGTTAACTCAAAAACCAAAAAACTTTGTGCAAACATTTTGACATGATTTCAAACTAGAAACCTAGGCCTTAGGCCTCTGATTTTTCAAATTTCATTTTCCTAATACTTCTTTTGAATTGAATTCTAATCACACTTTGACCATTTTTTGTGAATAAATCCTAATTGGTTAATTTCACTCATTCAATTGTTTTGTGGCTTTGTCCATTCTTGATAAGTTTTCATACATTAGTCATAGGTTTGATTTATCCTGGTTGGTTGATGTTAATCTCACCCTTTGTCCTTAGTGATTGAATTGTAAGACTTCCTTGCTTATTATAGGGTTAACCCCTCACTAGCAAGTTGAAGCTATTCTCACATGGTGGACTTGTGGTTGTATAGGTTGAGTTTTCTCCCGTGGATAACGAAAGACCTTAGGGCTTTTGTTTTAAAATCAACCCACTCATATTTTGGAAATCTTTTAGCCGAACTACGAGGTTTTAATCCTGTAAAGGTACGTAGGTAATGGTTATCCATCCAAACACAAAAATAATAACTTGTACATTCTTTCCTCATCCCTTCAATCCATGTTTGCATAATAAATATTTCATACAACAAGTTGTGAAAAGGGCTCCCTAGGAGTACCTAGGACGTTTTGGGTGCCTAACACCTTCCCATTGCGTAATTAACCCCTTACCCAGATCTCTGACCTTTTCATTAGTTTTCTATGTGTAAAACGTCTTCGGCTTTTGTTCGCTTTTTAGCCATTCCTTTAGATAAATAAAAGTGCGGTGGCGACTCGATTCTTTGTATGCTTTGCTTTTGATTTAGTCAATAAATCATAAAGTGACGAATACACCACTATAGGCAGCAATATACTCGGCCTCGGTTGTAGAATCAGCAACTGTATCTTGCTTTGAACTTTTCCAACTCACAGCGCCACCGTTTAAGCAAAACACATAACTAGATTGCGATCTAAAGTCATCCTTATCTGCCTAGAAGATAGCATCGGTGTATCCAATTACAGCCAACTCTTCCTGACCTCCATATATCAAGAATGAGTCCTTAGTCCTTCTTAAATACTTAAGGATATTCTTGACAGCTACCCAGTGAGCATCACCAGGATCAAATTGGTACCTACTCGTTGCACTTAAAGCATACGAGACATCTGGTCGAGTACATAACATGGCATACACGATAGATCATATTGCAGATGCATATGGAATCTTATTCATGCGATCCCTTTCTTCCTTAGTTAAAGGGGATTGTGTTTTTGATAGACACAGGCCATGTTGCATAGGTATGAATCCTTTCTTGGAATCATGCATATTAAAGCGTCTCAACACTTTGTCTATGTATGTACTCTGACTTAGGCCAAGCAGTTTTTGTGATCTATCTCTATAGATTCTGATTCCTAATATATAGGCTGCTTCACCTAGGTCCTTCATGGAAAAGCATTTCCCCAACCAAGACTTTACTTGTTGTAGGGTAGGGATATCGTTTCCAATGAGTAATATGTCATCTACATATAATACCAGGAAAACGATCATGCTCCCACTAACCTTCTTGTAGACACAAGGCTCATCTTTGTTCTTGATGAATCCATATTATTTTACTGTTTCATCAAAGCGAAGATTCCAGCTTCTGGAAGCTTGCTTCAATCCATAGATTGATCTTTGTAACTTACATATCTTTTGGGCATCCTCTGGTATGTCAAATCCTTCAGGCTGTGTCATGTACACATCCTCAAGAAGATTTCCATTAAGGAAAGCAGTTTTGACATCCATCTTCCATATTTCATAATCATGATATGCAGCGATAGCAAGTAAAATCCGAACAGATTTAAGCATTGCAACTGGTGAAAAGGTTTCATCATAGTCAATCCCATGAATTTGTTTATATCCTTTTGCAACCAGTCTTGCCTTATAGGTATGTACCTTACCATCCATGTCAGTCTTCTTTTTGAAGACCCACTTGCATCCTATAGGGTTAACTCCTACAGGAGGCTCTACCAAGGTCCAAACTTGGTTTGTGTACATGGAATCCATTTCAGATTTCATGGCTTCTAGCCACTTCTCAGACTCGGGACCAGTTATGGCCTCTTGGTAGGTCACAGGCTCATCTTGATCCATCAGTAATACATCACCTTGAACAGTTATGAGATATCCATATCTCTCAGGTAGTTGACGTATCCTGCTTGACCTACGCTGGTCTTGTTCTACTTGAGCAGGTTGCTCCTCCACAACTTCTTGTGTTTCCTGCTCTAATTCCTCCATAGGTGTATCTATGCTTTGTGATTCTTGAATTTCTTCAACCTCTACTTTCCACCCACTGGTTCCTTTGGAAATAAAATCCTTTTCTAGGAAAACTCCAGTTCGAGCGACAAACACTTTGCCCTCAGAAGGATTGTAGAAGTAATACCCTCTTGTTTCTTTAGGATACCCCACAAATAAGCATTTGTCAGATTTGGGCTCAAGCTTAGTTGAAATTTGTCGTTTCACATAAACCTCGTGTAGCACCTCAAATTTGCACCTCCCATTTTGTATATACATTTTCATTTTAGGTCATTAGCATTGCATTGTCCACTGCATAGCATTGCATTGTCCATTGCCATAGTGCAAGTCATCAGTCAAGACTGGTCAGGAGATCCAGTTGTGCAAGCAAGCAAGTGCATTTTCTATTGAAGCAAAGCCCTAGGGTTGGTTCATTGAGTTCATATGATCTAAGGATCATTTTGAAGTGGTTTGGCCAAAGGTTGGATGTTCAAAGCTCTTCAGTCATTGCACAATTCATCTGAAACCCTAGAAAGTCAACCAAAGTCAACTGTGCATGAAGCCATGGATTTGAAGGTGGGAGATGGTTAGAGATGCCTCATTCATGTCCATACAAGTCTCATTTGACATTTCAAACATCAACAATGAAGAATTTGAGGTCAGATGAAAAGTTTCCAAAAATAGTAAGTGACCTGTAATTTGAAATTGCCAAAAATGGAAAGGTTTTCTCCTCAAGTTTACATCATCAAGCAAGCTTCAAATGAAATTTTGTCCAACATGAAAGTTGAAGATCTTGTTCTCTCATTTTCAAAAAGTCCAAGAACATGAATTTCTCATGTATGGTTGAAAAGTTATGGATCAATCTTTGCCAAGAAAATTTGAAGTTCAAAAGGGGATAACTTTCACACCACAAGGCCAAATGGAGTGGGATTTTTTGTAACATTCTTATTTTGACATGAGCTATCCAAAACATACATCAAAAACCATGCATCTCCATTACAAAACTTTGGCATTTTTCATTTGCAATTTGGAGGGAAAAATCTAATTTGAAAAATAGGCATTGGCTTTACACTTTTGCACTTGCCTTGGCTTCAAAACAGCATTTCATGTGGATTTGGCACAGAATTCGTGCACTGTAGCATTCATTTACATGCATATAGGGTGAATTGATAAAATTGGCATAACACTTGCATTTCACTTAATCTAATTGCATTTGGTTAATTATGATTAGGAGAATCATTAGTCCACCATATATAAAGATAATCCTAACAGAAAACCTGGTTAACATTCATTTTGGTTCAGATCTAGATCTATTTGCTTCTTCTTCACAATTTTTCCTCTCAATTTTTCTGCAAAATTCTTCTAAAACCTTGCATTGTTCTTGCTCGATTCATCATCCACAAGTGTAATTGAAGATTTTGGAAGCAAAGATTCAAGGATTTCGAGCTGAATCAAGGACTGTTGAAGGTTGCATCATTAATGGCAAGTGAAGATTCCAGCAAAATCGTGCAAGATTAACATCAAATCCTTCTTCCATTCACTCATTCAAGAGCATAGGATCATCTGTTTTTGCTTTCCAAAGCCTGAAAACTACAAATCCAGTTCTGCAATCTTTGAAGGTTAGGATTCGAATCTTGTAATTGTTGAAATTAGGATATGCATGTTGTAGATCTTGGATCACTGAGTGTGTTGAGCTTTGTCTCGTGTATTTTCATCAAGAATTGAGTGAGATATGTTGAATACAAGATTGATGTTTGAAACTTATTCTGCTCGATCCATGCATGTTAGTGAGAATTAGAGCAAATTGATCTTAGATTCGTGTTGTGCTTGGAAGGATGAACATGATGATGTATTCGTTTTTGATTTCTGGCATATTTGTTCATAATCTGGAAAATTTGTGAAGAACATGAAGAACATTAGGGTTTCTGTACAGAAAACGTGTTTGATTCATTTCCCGCGTGCTGCATGTGTTTTGGTGTTTCCCTCCATGTATTGGACCACGTGTGCATGACTTGGCTGAATGATTGGTGTAGCGCGCTTCTAATTGCCATGTAGACTTAAGTGAAACACAGAGTTTCACTTAAGTAGCGCTCAGTTTGAAAACATACACGGTTCGAATCTGGCTGATGTTGATTTCCACATTGGCCTTGCATTTTATTTCCATTATTTCCCCCATTATTTGAAAACATACACGGTTCGAATCTGGCTGATGTTCGAATCTGGCTGATGTTGATTTCCACATTGGCCTTGCATGATGTTCCTCATGATCTCTAGAATTTTATGGTGTTTTTTTTAGAAATTGTGCACGCATGGATTTTAATTTTGCCTAGAGAATGTTCATACATGTGTTTTCTTGGTATGCCTTGCCATTTTGATTGTGAAATGATGAGATTTTATCCAACATTCTTGAAATTATGTGTGCTTAAAATAGACATCTTAATGGTCATTTTGGTATAGAGTTTGCATTTTTCTCATTTCTGGTTATTGAGATATGCTCTGGTTAATGAAGGTGTGACAATGTGTGTCACACCATTGCTTGCTTGACTTTATGATTTTCATTGCCATGCCATTTCAATGCCAATTAATCTGATTTTTTGCATGATGATTCTCCTGGATGTTAAGTTTGATCCTGAATATTTGTAGCATTTTTGAGTGCATTTCCAATTTGTTTAAGATTTTCTTTGCTGATTGGTCATGTTTGGACTTTTAAAGAGTCATGAACTTAAATGATTTGTGAAATGCTTGATGTTTGTCATATGAACTTGAAATTTTGCACATGTATTCTAGACACTTTGAAGTTTGCCATGGCTTTGGTTTGAGACATTTATCATGTATGGATTCTGTTTTAGGCTTGTGTGAACTTGATGCATCAATTTGTACCTTGTTTGAGCTTGTTTGTGCATACCTTGCCTTGATGAATTTAATTGACTTGCTTCCACTTGTCCAAATGCCTTGATTTTTGGTATGATGATCATGTTATGTGTGCTGTTTAGTCATGATTTTTCTTGAGATTTATTGAGCCACTTTTGAATTAATGTGGATTTGTTCTTGCTGTTGTGTCAATGAGGTTTCAAAATGCATGCCTTGCCATGTTTGCTTTATGAAATGAAATTGGTGTATGATATGAATATGAGACCACTTGGATGATGTTCTTAATTGATTAAGCTTGATTATTGCCAATTTTCATGTTCTGTTTTGAATTATTTCTCCCTCTTTGACCCTAGGCCTTGTCCTAGTGGTTTGCTTCTCATGTTTGAGCTTGGTTTGCAGGTTAAGAAGCATATGGCTATGAGGGAATTGATTCACATTGCTTGAGTTGATTATTTGAGATTTGTTGACTAATCTTGATTGGTTTTGTAGGTGGCTTTTAGCTCATTTGAGTTGAGCTTGTGCATTGTGCAATGTTGCTTTGCTTGTTTGACTGTGTACAGTTGACTATTGACAGTTCTGTTTAGTTCATTTGAGTTGCATACTGATTGAGTTGGATTGTTTTTAGGTACCTTAGTTGCTATAGTTCATTGTGAACTTGCTTTTGATTTGCTTGATAGCTTGAGCGTTGAGGTATAATTCCACTAACTTCATGTAGTCTGGAAGACCTGTCCTGTTACTTGGGCAGGCACCTGTCTGAAGCCCTCCTTAAGAGGCAATGCTTGTGTTTGTTTATCTTTGTGCCAAGCAGGAAAAGACCTCTATGGGGCAATTGGCAGATAAAAGAGATGTGCAATCCATCTCCTGCTATTCAGTTGAGTCATCCCTTTGCTCACACAACTGGTGTTGATGCATTGTGGATATTAACCCAAGATCCAAGTTGAGTCAGTCATAAGTGTAGAAGGGTTCCAACTTTCTGAACCCACACTTTCATCTGTCTAAAAGCTCTCCCAGGCCAGGGATAAGAGCTGTGAGGCACACCCCTCACTTCCCATTTCATATGCTTCACCCTAACTCTCAATGTTAGGGTTAAGAGCTAACATCACATGATTCCAGATGGCTTGTGTTTCACAGCCTAACCCTTGTGTGAGCCCACTTTGTTTGTATATAGTGTGTGCTATTTGTGTGTTTGCTTTGCCTGTGCTGTTTAGGATAGCTTGCTCCCTGTGCAAGTTAGCTAGAAACCTTAACTTAGGGATGATTTGCATGATAACTGCTAGGCTCGAGTCGTAGTCTCCCTAGTAGTGTCTCCCTTTGTATCTGGTTAGGCTAGTCCTTTGTCCCTGCGTAGGGGAACTATGTCGCCCTGATCCTCATACCAGATGAGGTACGTAGGCAGGAGATGAGCTGATCTCTCCGGGCGCCCTTTTTGTTTTGTCTTTGTGTGTGTTAGGAGATGGATGTAAGACCAGCGATTGGCATTTCGTATCCTTTTGTTGTGTGTTTGGAGTCCGATGTAAGCCCAGCCATTGGCATTTGGTTTCCAGTGTGGATGTGTTTGGTTCGGAGTCTGATGTAAGTCCAGCGATTGGCAGTCGATTTCCTGTGTGGTTTTGTTTGGTGTGCGTGAGCCGAGCTACGAGTGCTCTGATTCTTCTCTAGTCCGAGAAGATACGTATGCATAGGATGCGACATCCTAGCGAGCATGTGTTCCCCTAGTCCGAACTACATCGACTCTGATGTCTATGCCTGATAGACTATGTAGGCCCAGGATGCGATATCCTGCCGAGTTAATTTCGTTTGTTTTCTTGTGTCTCTTTCAGCCAGTGTATTTGTTTATGAGCAGTGTTTTAGCAACCTTTTTCCTTCCTTTTGTGCGTGGATCCCGTCGAGTACGACGGATGCGTAGGGGTGCTAATACCTTCCCTTCGCATAACCGACTCCCGATCCCATTCTCTTTGGTCGCGAGACCATGTCTTTTCCAGGTTTACTTCGAGCATTTCCTTTCCCTCCTTTGGGATAAATAACGCACGGTGGCGGCTCTGTTGTTTTGTTTTCCCGCCGGTTTTTCGCGTAATGCGACAGCTGGCGACTCTGCTGGGGATATAGAGAAGTTGACCACTTGCTGGTCCATCTTCCCTAAGCGAGTCTCTCCTAGCGCTCTCTAGGTTAGGGTTTTGGTTGCTGTTTGCTGTTATTTATTGCATTCATTTATTTATTGTTTGCATTTATGTGTGCATTAATGTTTGTATTCATTCATATTCATCTGTGCTGGCTGTGCTGTGTTCTCTCTGTTGGGGTGGGAGTTACTCGAGGTAAAAGGCCCAATACCCAGGCTATGAGTGAAATCTAGGAAACCTAGGAATAGAGTGATTCATGGGAAGCGGGTGGTATGCGCCACTTAGCGGAACATTGATATCACGAGCAGTTCAGACCCTGGTGGGATATTGTCGTTACATACTTCGGGTGTGTATATGATGATATTCTGCGAAAGGTTATTTATGCTGCGTTTCTCTCGACCTTACCTTGGCCTAGATGACACCCGTGAGTGGGGAGGGAATGATCATTATTACAGGTACAGTTGGTGACTTGTCGGTGACTTGTTGGTGACTTGTGGTCCTGTTGGTGACTTGGTTCCTCAGATTGGGTTCAGATGACAGTTTATCAGATGACTTTGGGTTTTAGATGAATTGTGGTTCCGAGTTCGAGCCGAAGCTTCGATCCTGTGTTCCGAGATGCACAGCCTGCCAGTCTTGTCTGCATCATTTGCATCATAGCATATTTATTTTCAAAAGAAACGCAATAAAAAAAAGAATTGAAAAAAAGAAAAAAAGAAAAAGCTAATATCTGCATGCATATCATTTCTCAGGTACATTCCAGAGTTTGTTCACTGATAGAGATGGAAACAGTCCCAGAGTTGAAGCGAAAGACTTGTTCCTATAGCTTTCACCGTGAGCCTTTGACGTCTCTGATAGAGTTGAGCAACCTTGTGACCAGTGGTAATCAGAAGGGGTTCGTTGATCAGTATGGGGATATTCTGACACTGTTGAAGATGGTAGTTGACCCAGTACCATTGCAGACTCTTCTTCAGTTCTACGACCTAGAGCTTCATTGCTTCACTTTTCAGGATTATCAATTGGCGCCTACTCTCGAGGAGTACTCTATTCTGATGAATGTTTCGATCCTGCATCAGGTGCCTTTCTTGGACGTGCCCAAGGAGGTTGATTTCAGAGTTGTTGCTAGAGCTCTCCATTTGGGTATCAAGGAAATCAGTGATAGTTGGAAGTCCAGTGGGGATGTGGCAGGTTTGCCTTTGAAGTTTCTGTTGAGGGTAGCCAGAGAAGAAGCAGAGAAGGGGAATTGGGAAGCTTTTCATGCTCAGTTAGCTGTTATGATCTATGGGATTGTCCTGTTCCCGAGTATGCCCAACTTTGTGGACTATGCTGCAGTCATTATCTTCATTGGAGAAAATCCAATTCCTACTCTGTTAGCTGACACTTACTATGCTATCCACAGTAGGCATGGTAAGGGTGGAGCTATCAGATGTTGTCTCCCACTTTTGCTCAGATGGTTCTTGTCTCTCCTGCCAGTCAGTGGACCTTTTGTGGATGCTCAGAGCACTCATAGGTGGACTCAGAGGGTTATGTCTCTTACCTCATATGATATCAGATGGCAGTCTTACCGGATGGATGTGCGTGATGTTATTATGAGTTGTGGAGAATTCCGGAACGTGCCACTTGTAGGGACTAAGGGTTGCATCAATTACAACCCGGTTCTGTCTCTTCGCCAGTTAGGGTTCGTGATGAATGGAAGACCACTTGATGCTGAGATAGCTGAGAGTGTATATTTTGAGAAGCGGAGTGACCCTGTTAGCTTGGAGCGAGTGGGAAGAGCTTGGAAGTCTATTGGTGTCCAAGACGGAGTTGTCTTAGGGAAGAAGTTTGCCATTGCCATGCCTGACTACACTGATTGGGTTAAGAAGAGAGTGGAAACTTTGCTGTTGCCCTATGATAGGATGAATCCTTTGCAAGTGCAACCGCCTTTGATCCTTGCTGAGAGTGTACCTGCTGAGCAGTACAAACAAGCCCTGATGGAGAATCGCAGGTTGAAGGAGAAAGAGCAAGATGCCCAGATGGAGTTGTATCAAGCCAAAGCTGATAGGTTGAACCTGACTCATCAACTCAGAGACATCCAGAGTGTAGGTGTTGGTGGAGCAAGGAGCAAGAAGAGATCTTATGAAGAGATGGAGAACTTGCTGAATGCAGAGCACAGAGAGTGTTTGAGATTGCAGAGAGCTGAAGCCAGTTATCTAAAGAAGATCAAAGACTTGGAGAAGCAACTCAGAGACAAAGATATCCAGTTGAAGAAGGAAGTCGACCAGAGACTTGCATTAGAGAGCCAACTTGGAGGAGAAGTTGTAGAGCTTAGAAGACAGTTGAAGGAGAATATTACTCCCTTGCCAGAATGTTCAGAGTGTGAACTATTGATAGACCAGTGTCACTACTTGAAAACGCTCATTCCTGGAAGTCATTTGTCTTAACTTGTATTCTTGATGTTTATGTTGAGAATCACCCCCAGGCCTGTTGGGTGGGATTCATTGTTGTACTTTGATTTTATGGATCTTTGTTGACATTGTTGTATGATCCATGTTGCTCATTTATAGATGAGGTTGTTGGCTTCGCTCTGTACTCATTGCTCTTTTGTATGTTGTCTCTGTGCTCCTGTGTTGTTCTCATTGCAGGTTGCCATCTTTTGAAGATGAATCAGGCTCTTTGAATGCCTGAGAAATGAACATATCATGTGCATCATATGCATTAGCATCATACTCATATCATATTGCATAACAGGTGTTCTCGTCCGCGACTTCTCACTCTGGTTCCTGTGTCAGGCAGGATAGCTGATCAAAGTCCGCACCGGTATTCAACCAGACTCAATCAACAGAGAAGTATGGATCAAGTTCAGACGGAGTTGGCTGAGATGAGGGCAAACATGGCCCAGTTTATGACAATGATGCAAGGGGTTGCGCAAGGTCAGGAAGAACTTCGAGCCCTGGTTCAGAGACACGAGACCGTGATTCCGCAGTCCAACCGCGCGTCGCCGGTGGGCATCCCAGTTCATGACAATGTTAATGTTGCTGCTCCCGCCAATGACTACGCTGTGGGTGATGAGTTGAGGGGGATAAGAATCAACGGACAGCCTCTTGCTGTAGAGACTGTCAATGCCAGAGCTACCCGGGCTCCGGTTCGTCATCCAACTCCTATTGTTGATAGACAAGAGGACATGTTCACGCTGCTGAGTGAAGATGATGAAGTAGCCGAAAGAGTTGAGGATAGGGATCGGAAGGTTGATGCCCTTGCTGAGAAGATAAGAGCCATGGAATGTCAGAATTCCTTGGGTTTCGATGTGACCAATATGGGGCTGGTAGAGGGGTTGAGGATCCCTTACAAATTCAAAGCACCCTCTTTCGACAAGTATAATGGTACTTCTTGCCCTCGCACTCATGTGCAGGCTTATTATCGGAAAATCTCTGCTTATATCGATGATGAAAAGATGTGGATGTATTTTTTCCAGGACAGCTTATCTGGGGCTTCCTTGGATTGGTACATGGAACTAAAGAGAGATTCTATCGGATGTTGGAGGGATCTGGGTGAGGCCTTCTTGAGGCAATACAAGCATAATATGGACATGGCGCCTAGCCGGACTCAGCTGCAGAGTCTATGTCAGAAATCAGGAGAAAGCTTCAAGGAGTACGCCCAGAGGTGGCGTGAACTGGCTGCAAGAGTACAACCCCCTATGCTGGAAAGGGAGTTAACTGATATGTTTATTGGCACGCTGCAGGGTGTCTTTATGGATCGAATGGGGAGTTGCCCATTTGGTAGTTTCTCGGACGTGGTTATCTGTGGGGAGAGGACAGAGAGCTTGATCAAGGCTGGCAAAATTCAAGATGCTGGGTCCTCGTCGTCCAAGAAACCTTTTGCTGGGGCACCTCGTCGAAGAGAGGGTGAGACTAATGTTGTTCAACACCGCCGAACTCCGAACAGAAATCTATATCGTCAGGTTGCCGCAGTGACCATTCCTGCACCTCAACAACGTCAACAACCGCAACAACAGAGAGTCCAACAACCAATTCCACAACAACAACAACAGCAACGTCCGTATCAGCCGAGGCAGAGGATGCCTGATCGAAGTTTCGACCCACTGCCGATGACCTATGCTGAGTTACTGCCTGAGTTTCTCAGACTAGGGTTTGTCGAATTGAGGACTATGGCGCCGTTGACAAAAATACCACCTGGGTATGATGCCAACGTGCGTTGTGACTTTCACTCTGGTGCGCCGGGACACCACATAGAGAACTGCAGGGCTTTTCATCATAAAGTCCAGGACCTGATTGATGCTAAGACTATCAATTTTGCTCCTGTGCCGAATGTTGTAAATAACCCAATGCCGTCGCATGGTGCTCACCGAGTGAATAACATTGAAGGGGAAGAAGCTGAAGACTTGGTGGTTAGTGTTGATGAGATTCAGACTTCTTTGCTAGATGTCAAGGGCCGTTTGCTGAATGGGGGTGTCTACCCGGGCTGTGACGAGGGCTGTATCGGTTGTGCTGAGTCTGAGAATGGTTGTGATCAGTTAAGGGCCGGTATCCAGGGTTTGATGGATGAGGGTTGTCTGCAATTCAGTCGGGCTGTCAAGGATCGTGGGACAGTGTCAACTGTTACTATCTTCTTCAAACCGTCTGAAGAACGTGGTCAGAGGGTTAGTGCGCCTACAACAAGTGGTACTCCTGTTACCATTGATGCACCTGTAACTGCTAGCAATCCAACAACTATCGTCGCTCCGGTCAGAAGGGTTGTTGACAGTCGGGCTGTTCCGTGGAGATATGACAACGCCTACCGTAATAACAGAAGGGCTGAGAATCCGACTAGACCAGTTAATCAAGCACCTGTGACAATCAGTGTACCTAGTAGAGCTCCTGCGGTTGCAAGTCCCGTTGTGGACAATGTCGGTGGACCAGGAGGGTTTACTCGCAGTGGACGTCTGTTTGCTCCACAACCTTTAAGAGACAACAATGCCGAGGCTCTCGCCAAGGCTAAAGGCAAACAGGCTGTGGTTGACGAAGAACCCGCTCAGAAGGAGGTACCTGAGGGTTCATTTGAGAAGGATGTGGAGGAGTTTATAAAAATTATCAAGAAGAGTGACTACAAGATTGTAGATCAACTTAATCAGACTCCGTCCAAGATTTCAATTCTCTCTTTGTTCCTATGCTCTGAGGCACATCGTAACGCCTTACTGAAGATGCTGAACATGGCGTATGTACCTCAAGAGATATCCGTCAACCAGCTGGAGGGTGTGATCACCAACGTGAGCACCAGGCATGGTTTAGGGTTCACTGACCTAGACTTGACGCCTGAGGGTCGTAATCATAATAAGGCCTTGCATATCACCATGGAATGCAAGGGTTCTGTTTTGTCTCACGTGCTGGTAGACACCGACATTCGTACAAGCAGGCCAAGGAGGTTGTTCTCGAGAGGGTGGCGTTTGCTGATCAGAGAAAGCCGGGTGCGTCGATTGCTTCGTACAAGCAGGCCAAGGAGGTTGTTGACTCTGGCAAAGCTGAAGGCTGGGGCAAGATGGTGGATTTGCCAGTCAAAGAGGATAAGTTCGGTATTGGCTATCAACCTTTGCAAGCGGAGCAGGGTGTCCAAGCAGGTCCGAGTACCTTTACCAACGCTGGGCTGATGAATCACGGTGACGTCTTTGCGGCCAGTAGTGAAGATGGTGACAGTGATTGTGATCTCGACAACTGGGTTCGCCCGCGTGCACCAGGGGAGATGATCAACAACTGGATAGCAGAGGATATAGTCCAAGTTACTCGTCAAACAGAGTAATTTTCTTTTGTTTTTTCATTCTGCACAAAACCCTACGTTCTGCCCAAGGCGTAGTGGTTCATTGTAGGGCCTCAGCATGTTTTCAATGATTATCATTAATAAAGGACGTTTTGCAAACAATTTTGTGATCCTTGTCTTTCTATTTTTGTTCTCATTTTTTTCAAAAAAAAATAAAAATGGCAATGTTTTTGTTTTTGTGACTTTATTGAACTCTTTTTCTAAAACAAAGCATTAAACATGCAGAAGTGATCTCACGGAATCCACTATGAACAGTTCTGTTATGGCTCAGTATGATTTCGACAATCCCATCTACCAAGCTAAAGAGGAGAGTGAGGAAGACAATGAACTCCTGAAAGAATTGGTTAGATTGTTGAAGCAAGAGGAAAGGGTCATCCAACCTCATCAGGAGGAGTTGGAGATTGTTAATCTTGGTACTGAGGACGCCAGAAGAGATATCAAGATCGGGGCTGCTTTGAAGACAGAGGTCAAGAGCAGGTTGATTGAGATGCTGAGAGAGTATGTGGAGATATTCGCCTGGTCTTATCAAGATATGTCGGGGCTGGATACTGACATTGTGGTGCATAGACTACCTCTCAGGGAAGAGTGCCCTTCGGTCAAGCAGAAGCTTCGTAGAACGAGTTCTGATATGGCAGTGAAAATCAAGGAAGAGGTTCAGAAGCAGTTCGATGCGGGTTTCTTGTCAGTGACGACTTATTCCCCGTGGGTGGCCAACATCGCTCCCGTGCCGAAGAAGGATGGCAAAGTCAGAATGTGTGTCGATTACCGGGATCTGAACAGAGCGAGTCCGAAAGATGATTTCCCATTACCTCACATTGATGTATTGGTTGATAATACGGCTCAATCCTCGGTATTCTCTTTCATGGATGGTTTCTCGGGCTATAATCAGATTAAGATGGCGCCAGAAGACATGGAAAAGACGACATTCATTACCCCTTGGGGCACGTTTTGCTATAAGGTGATGCCATTTGAGCTGAAGAATGCCGGTGCTACCTATCAGAGGGCTATGACGACTCTCTTTCATGACATGATGCACAAAGAGATTGAAGTGTACGTGGATGATATGATTGCGAAGTCGCAGACAGAAGAGGAGCATTTGGTTAATTTGCAGAAGTTGTTTGACAGATTGAGAAAGTTCAAACTGAGGCTGAATCCAAACAAGTGTACGTTTGGGGTGAGATCAGGGAAGCTGTTAGGCTTCATTGTCAGCGAGAAAGGGATTGAGGTTGATCCAGCAAAAGTCAAAGCTATTCAAGAGATGCCTGAACCGAAAACAGAAAAGCAGGTTCGTGGGTTTTTAGGGAGATTGAACTATATTGCAAGGTTTGTATCTCACCTAACGGCCACGTGTGAACCGATATTCAAATTGCTCAGAAAGAATCAAACAATCAGGTGGAATGATGACTATCAGAAAGCTTTTGACAAGATAAAGGAGTATTTACAGAAACCTCCAATCCTTATACCTCCCGTTCCTGGGAGACCGTTGATAATGTACCTGTCAGTGACCGAGAATTCGATGGGGTGTGTATTGGGACAACATGACGAGTCTGGTCGAAAAGAGCATGCCATATGCTACCTTAGCAAAAAGTTTACCGACTGTGAAATCAAATATTCACAGCTTGAGAAAACTTGTTGTGCTTTGGCCTGGGCTGCTCGCCGACTGAGGCAGTATATGTTGAACCATACTACCTTGTTGATTTCTAAGATGGATCCAGTGAAATACATCTTTGAGAAGCCGGCTCTCACCGGACGTGTTTCCCGTTGGCAGATGATTTTAACGGAGTATGATATTCAGTACACGTCTCAGAAGGCTATCAAAGGTAGTATTTTATTAGACTATCTCGCCGAGCAACCGATTGATGACTATCAGCCTATGATGTTTGAATTCCCTGATGAAGACATCATGTATCTTAAGATGAAAAATTGTGAAGAGCCTCTTGTCGAGGAAGGACCGGATCCTAATGACAAGTGGACGTTGATGTTTGATGGGGCTGTGAATGTAAATGGTAACGGTGTTGGTGCAGTGCTTATCAACCCTAAAGGTGCACATATACCTTTTTCTGCAAGATTGACTTTCGATGTCACCAACAACGAAGCTGAGTATGAGGCTTGTATCATGGGGATAGAAGAAGCCATTGATCTGAGGATTAAGACGCTTGACATCTATGGAGATTCCGCTCTAGTGATTAATCAGGTCAATGGAGATTGGAATACTAACCAGCCTCATTTGATTCCTTACAGAGATTACACTAGAAGAATACTGACGTTCTTCAAGAAGGTGAAGTTGTATCATGTCCCCCGGGATGAGAATCAAATGGCTGATGCCTTGGCTACTTTGTCTTCCATGATCAAAGTTCATTGGTGGAATCACGTGCCACATGTTGCGGTGAATCGACTCGAGAGGCCTGCGTATGTGTTTGCAGCCGAGTCTGTTGTGCTTGATGAGAAGCCATGGTACTATGATATCAAGAACTTCCTCAAGAGCCAGGAGTATCCTGAAGGTGCGTCGAAGAATGACAAGAAAACCCTGAGAAGGCTAGCTGGAAGCTTTTATTTGAATCAGGATGATGTTCTGTACAAGAGAAACTTTGACATGGTCTTGCTCAGATGCGTGGATAGACACGAAGCAGACATGTTGATGCAGGAAGTGCATGAAGGATCGTTTGGTACCCATGCTGGTGGTCATGCAATGTCTAAGAAATTGTTGAGATCCGGTTATTACTGGATGACTATGGAATCCGATTGTTTCATGTATGCTCGGAAGTGCCATAAGTGTCAAATTTATGCTGATAAGGTGCATGTACCACCAAGCCCTCTGAATGTCATGAACTCGCCTTGGCCGTTTGCCATGTGGGGCATTGATATGATCGCGAAGATCGAGCCTACTGCTTCAAATGGACATTGCTTCATCCTGGTTGCGATTGATTACTTCACCAAATGGGTGGAAGCAGCTTCCTATGCTAACGTTACCAAACAAGTGGTTGCCCGGTTCATCAAGAAGGAAATCATCTGTCGTTATGGGGTTCCTGAGAGGATCATCACTGACAATGGTTCGAATCTCAATAACAAGATGATGAAAGAGCTGTGTAATGATTTCAAGATTGAACATCACAATTCTTCTCCTTACAGACCGAAGATGAATGGTGCCGTAGAGGCGGCAAACAAGAATATCAAGAGGATTGTGCAGAAGATGGTCGTGACGTACAAGGATTGGCATGAGATGCTGCCTTTCGCTTTGCATGGGTACCGTACCTCAGTACGTACGTCGACCGGGGCAACCCCTTACTCCCTTGTGTATGGTATGGAAGCAGTCCTACCTGTTGAAGTGGAGATCCCTTCTCTGAGGGTTTTGTTGGATGTGAAGCTGGACGAAGCCGAGTGGATTCGAACAAGGTTTAATGAGTTGAGCCTTATCGAAGAGAGACGGCTAGCCGCTGTGTGCCATGGGCAGTTGTATCAGAGAAGGATAAAAAGAGCCTTTGATCAGAAAGTGCGTCCTCGAAGCTATCAAACTGGTGATCTAGTTTTGAAAAGGATCCTTCCTCCCGGTACAGATAACAGGGGCAAGTGGACTCCTAATTATGAAGGTCCATATGTTGTTAAGAAGGTTTTCTCCGGTGGAGCCTTGATGCTTACAACTATGGATGGTGAAGATTTCCCGTCCCCTGTTAACTCAGATGTAGTCAAAAAATACTTCGTGTAAATTGACCCGCTGGACAAAAAGAGTAAAAGAGTCCAGGCAAAAAAGGGCATCCCGGCGAACAAAAAAAAAACAGAAAGAAAAGGTTCGGGCAAAAATTAGGGATAAAAATGAAAAACCGTACACCCGGTAAGTCGAAAACCCGCAAGGGCGACTTAGGCAAAAATGGGTATCCCGGTGGATTGAAAACCCGCAAGGGCGGTCCAGGCAAAAGAGGGATTAAAGCGAAAACTACAGTCTGAGTATCTGTACTTCATCACGCTTTATCGTCTGCCATCTCCAAAGATATGATCGGTCCAGTCATTCTTCTCGGAAAGCAAGGAGTTGGGAGGGAAACTGATGATCTGTGAGTTATAACAGGATTGGGAAATAGTGGTTGCCGTGTTCACATTGCCATTAGGATAGATTTTTTCCTTTTATGGGCAATTACCTCTTTCTAGGAATTGCTTCCCAATGTATTCGCCTTTTCAGGCACATTTTCAATCAATAAAAGTCGTTATTCAGATAAATAGCTCTCTTGTTTTTATTTTACTGTTTTGTTTGCAAAAGCGTCCGATTTTTTGATAAACATTGCATATAAAAACTTGAAGGCTAAACAATAACGTGCTGAAAGATAAAGCATTTGAAAATCATTTTGAATGTTGAGGACACTTGAGCGTATCTTGTCCATGTCTCCCCTGGGGCATTTTTTTGTGTTGTTCTGCAGGTTGTCATCTGTGAAGAAGATTCCACAACAGATATTTCCCAAGCAAGTATGAGAGCTTTCAGAGCTATTCTCCCTTGCAGAAACGCCTGTGGATAGTGCCTCATATCCCCAGCAGATCTAAAGAATTGCCTATCCCCAACAGAGTTGCTTTCCCCGGCAGATTTCCCGAGCAGGGGTTTGTGGTGAAGATTATCTCCAACAGAGTTTATCTTATTGGTGGATTGGCAGTTCTTCCCCAGTGAAGTCGCCTTGTTTATTCCCCGGCGGAGTAGCATTTATTTCCCAGCAGAGTTTATCCTACTTGTTGGCAATTCTCCCCAGCGAGTCGTATTGATTGTTTCCCCAAGCGGAGTCCCCGAGTGGATTGGGTCCTATGAAGGATGTCCCCAGCGGAGTCTATCCTTTTCCCAGCAACAGTACTTTCTCCAGCACGAGTGAGAAGTCGGTGCTCTCTCCGCAGAGTATTCCTCAAGCAGAGTCTCCCCGCAGAGTCGGAGTATCTGATCAGTTTTGGCTCCCCGGCGGAGTTCATCATTTTGCATTTGGCATGTAGTGAACATTGCATCCTCAAAAATGCGTAGCATTTCCATTCAATATGGAGCATTACGCCATAGAAAATTCAAACATATGCATTCATGTGTTCGAACCCAATCAGACCCTATCCTCGGCAGAGGCGGACCTTTGTTCAACAGCTGCACAACACATTTGCTACAGTTGCTCCTGACGGTATTCAGGATTGATACCCCCCAGAGAGGTTTATTTCCTCATCCGTTAGTGAAAGGAAAGTATGATTTTCCCTAGTGAGATCCCTAGCAAGTGTTTAGCCTTGCCCTAACATATGTAGACGTCATCTTGTGATACTGGTCAGTGTCATGTCAGCACCCGCGTGTGTTATGTCGTTGGTGTCGGTAAACACCATCTTTCGGTGTCGGTAAACATCGAGTTCCATCTCAGTCATTCGTTAATGTCTGGTCGTATTTCCTCGGTGTCGGTAAACACCATCTTTCGGTGTCGGTAAACATCGAGTCCTACCCCAGTCATTCGTAAATGTCTGGTCTTCTTTTGATGTCGGTAAACATCATCTTTCGATGTTCGTGATACCCTCCCCAGAAGAGTTTCACCTTTCTCCGTTGGTGTCGATAAACGTTGAGTTTTTTCTAGTCGTTCGTGGACGTCTAGTCGGATTATCCCCAATAAGAGTCACCTCTCCGTTGGTGTCGATAAACGTTGAGTTTTTCCTATGCGTCCGTTGACGTATAGTTGCATATTCCCCACAGATCATTTGTTAATGGCTGTTGATCTCCACAGGGTTACCTCCCCGTTGGTTTCAATAAACGATGAGTTTTTCCCAATCGTCCGTTGATGATTGGTTGTGTTCACCTTTCCCCAAGCAGAGTTCACCTTTCTCCGTTGGTGTCGATAAACGTTGAGTTTGTCCCAATCGTCCGTTGACGTTTGGTTGAGTTATATTTTCTCTCCCCAGAAGAGTTACCTCTCCGTTAGTTCTGATAAACGTTGAGTTTTTCCTATGCGTCCGTCGATGTATAGTTGTACCCGTCCCCACAGAGTTACCTCTCCGTTGGTTTCGATAAACGTCGAGTTTTTCTCATTCGTCCGTTGACGTCTGATTGTATATCCTATTCTCCAGTCATTCATTAATGGCTGGTCGATCCTCAGTCAGAGTTCCCCAGTAGAGTCGTCGGTAAACGTCCTGTCTGGTCACCTTTCTCCGTTGGTGTCGATAAACGTCGAGCTTCTCCTTCTCCGTTGGTGTCGATAAACGTCGAGCTTCTCCCGTTCGTCCGTTGACGTCTGATCGAGTCTTCCCATTCATCCGTTGATGTCTGGTTACCTCTCCGTTGGTTTTGGTAAACGTCGAGTTTTTCCTGGTCGTCCCCAGTAGAGTTACCTCTCCGTTGGTTTTGGTAAACGTCGAGTTTTTCCTAGTTGTCCGTTGACATCTAGATGTATTTTCCCCGCAGTCATCCGTTGATGTCTGTTACCTCTCCGTTGGTTTCGATAAACGTCGAGTTTTTCCTGGTCGTCTGTTGACGTCTGGTTGTGATTTCTGTTCCCATTCATCGTCCTTCGATGTCTGGATGTGGCTGTACCTTTTGAGAAAAGAATCAAAATCCCAGTAATAAACATCAGATCCCAGTTGAGGTTGGATCCCCGCATTGTGCAAATTTCTACAGTTCTTCGGTATTCAATCCCTGTTTACCCTGAAGTCTGACAGCCGTTGCTCTCATTCATTCGGGTTCCCAGTTGATTGAATAGGGGCAGCTGTAGCACCTCAAATTTGTACCTCCCATTTTGTATATACATTTTCATTTTAGGTCATTAGCATTGCATTGTCCACTGCATAGCATTGCATTGTCCATTGCCCTAGTGTAAGTCATCAGTCAAGACTGGTCAGGAGATCCAGTTGTGCAAGCAAGCAAATGCATTTCCTATTGAAGCAAAGCCCTAGGGTTGGTTCATTGAGTTCATATGACCTAGGGATCATTTTGAAGTGGTTTGGCCAAAGGTTGGATGTTCAAAGCTCTTCAGTCATTGCACAATTCATCTGAAACCCTAGAAAGTCAACCAAAGTCAATTGTGCATGAAGCCATGGTTTTGAAGGTGGGAGATGGTTAGAGAGGCCTCATTCATGTCCATACAAGTCTCATTTGACATTTCAAACATCAACAATGAAGAATTTGAGGTCAGATGAAAAGTTTCCAAAAATAGTAAGTGACCTGTAATTTGAAATTGCCAAAAACGGAAAGGTTTTCTCCTCAAGTTTACATCATCAAGCAAGCTTCAAATGAAATTTTGTCCAACATTAAAGTTGAAGATCTTGTTCTCCCATTTTCAAAAAGTCTAAGAACATGAATTTCTCATGTATGGTTGAAAAGTTATGGATCAATCTTTGCCAAGAAAATTTGAAGTTCAAAAGGGGATAACTTTCACACCACAAGGCCAAATGGAGTGGGATTTTTTGTAACATTCTTATTTTGACATGAGCTATCCAAAACATACATCAAAAACCATGCATCTCCATTACAAAATTTTGGCATTTTTCATTTGCAATTTGGAGGGAAAAATCTAATTTGAAAAATAGGCATTGGCTTTACACTTTTGCACTTGCCTTGGCTTCAAAACAGCATTTCATGTGGATTTGGCACAGAATTCGTGCACTGTAGCATTCATTTACATGCATATAGGGTGAATTGACAAAATTGGCATAACACTTGCATTTCACTTAATCTAATTGCATTTGGTTAATTGTGATTAGGAGAATCATTAGTCCACCATATATAAAGATAATCCTAACAGAAAACCTGGTTAACATTCATTTTGGTTCAGATCTAGATCTATTTGCTTATTCTTCACAATTTTTCCTCTCAATTTTTCTGCAAAATTCTTCTAAAACCTTGCATTGTTCTTGCTCGATTCATCATCCACAAGTGTAATTGAAGATTTTGGAAGCAAAGATTCAAGGATTTCGAGCTGAATCAAGGACTGTTGAAGGTTGCATCATTAATGGCAAGTGAAGATTCCAGCAAAATCGCGCAAGATTAACATCAAATCCTTCTTCCATTCACTCATTCAAGAGCATAGGATCATCTATTTTTGCTTTCCAAAGCCTGAAAACTACAAATCCAGTTCTGCAATCTTTGAAGTTTAGGATTCGAATCTTGTAATTGTTGAAATTAGGATATGCATGTTGTAGATCTTGGATCACTGAGTGTGCTAAGCTTTATCTCGTGTATTTTCATCAAGAATTGAGTGAGATATGTTGAATATAAGATTGATGTTTGAAACTTATTCTGCTCGATCCATGCATGTTAGTGAGAATTAGAGCAAATTGATCTTAGATTCGTGTTGTGCTTGGAAGGATGAACATGATGATGTATTCGTTTTTGATTTCTGGCATATTTGTTCATAATCTGGAAAATTTGTGAAGAACATGAAGAACATTAGGGTTTCTGTACAGAAAACGTGTTTGATTCATTTCCCCGCGTGCTGCATGCGTTTTGGTGTTTCCCTCCATGTATTGGACCACGTGTGCATGACTTGGCTGAATGATTGGTGTAGCGCGCTTCTAATTGCCATGTAGACTTAAGTGAAACGCAGAGTTTCACTTAAGTAGCGCTCAGTTTGAAAACATACACGGTTCGAATCTGGCTGATGTTAATTTCCACATTGGCCTTGCATTTTATTTCCATTATTTCCCCCATGTTCATGTATGCCATTCCATGTGATTTTTATTTTTTTCACTCATTTAGAAAAATCATATCTCCATGATTAATAATCCAATTGACCTGGGATTTTTTGCATGATGTTCCTCATGATTTCTAGAAATTTATGGCGTTTTTTTTAGAAATTGTGCACGCATGGATTTTAATTTTGCCTAGAGAATGTTCATACATGTGTTTTCTTGGTATGCCTTGCCATTTTGATTGTGAAATGATGAGATTTTATCCAACATTCTTGAAATTTTGTGTGCTTAAAATAGACACCTTAATGGTCATTTTGGTATAGAGTTTGCATTTTTCTCATTTCTGGTTGTTGAGATATGCTCTAGTTAATGAAGGTGTGACAATGTGTGTCACACCATTGCTTGCTTGACTTTATGATTTTCATTGCCATGCCATTTCAATGCCGATTAATCTGATTTTTTGCATGTTGATTCTTCTGGATGTTAAGTTTGATCATGAATTTTTGTACCATTTTTGAGTGCATTTCCAATTTGTTTGAGACTTTCGTTGCTGATTGGTCATGTTTGGACTTTTGAAGAGTCATGAACTTAAATGATTTGTGAAATGCTTGATGTTTGTCATATGAACTTGAAATTTTCCACATGTATTCTAGACACTTTGAAGTTTGCCATGGCTTTAGTTTGAGACATTTATCATGTATGGATTCTGTTTTAGGCTTGTGTGAACTTGATGCATCAATTTGTACCTTGTTTGAGCTTGTTTGTGCATACCTTGCCTTGATGAATTTAATTTACTTGCTTCCGCTTGTCCAAATGCCTTGATTTTTGGTATGATGATCATGTTATGTTTTCTGTTTAGCCATGGTTTTTCTTGAGATTTATTGAGTCATTTTTGAATTAATGTGGATTTGTTCTTGCTGTTGTGTCAATGAGGTTTCAAAATGCATGCCTTGCCATGTTTGCTTTATGAAATGAAATTGGTGTATGATATGAATATGAGACCACTTGGATGATGTTCTTAATTGATTAAGCTTGATTATTGCCAATTTTCATGTTCTGTTTTGAATTATTTCTCCCTCTTTGACCCTAGGCCTTGTCCTAGTGGTTTGCTTCTCATGTTTGAGCTTGGTTTGCAGGTTAAAAAGCATATGGCTATGAGGGAATTGATTCACATTGCTTGAGTTGATTATTTGAGCTTTGTTGACTAATCTTGATTGGTTTTGTAGGTGGCTTTTAGCTCATTTGAGTTGAGCTTGTGCATTGTGCAATGTTGCTTTGCTTGTTTGACTGTGTACAGTTGACTATTGACAGTTCTGTTTAGTTCATTTGAGTTGCATACTGATTGAGTTGGATTGTTTTCAGGTACCTTAGTTGCTATAGTTCATTGTGAACTTGCTTTTGCTTTGCTTGATAGCTTGAGCGTTGAGGTATAATTCCACTAACTTCATGTAGTCTGGAAGACTTGTTCTGTTACTTGGGCAGGCACCTGTCTGAAGCCCTCCTTAAGAGGCAATGCTTGTGTTTGTTTATCTTTGTGCCAAGCAGGAAAAGACCTCTATGAGGCAATTGGCAGATAAAAGAGATGTGCAATCCATCTCCTGCTATTCAGTTGAGTCATCCCTTTGCTCACACAACTGGTGTTGATGCATTGTGGATATTAACCCAAGATCCAAGTTGAGTCAGTCATAAGTGTAGAAGGGTTCCAACTTTCTGAACCCACACTTTCATCTGTCTAAAAGCTCTCCCAGGCCAGGGATAAGAGCTGTGAGGCACACCTCTCACTTCCCATTTCATCTGCTTCACCCTAACTCTCAATGTTAGGGTTAAGAGCTAACATCACCTGATTCCAGATGGCTTGTGTTTCACAGCCTAACCCTTGTGTGAGCCCACTTTGTTTGTATATAGTGTGTGCTATTTGTGTGTTTGCTTTTCCTGTGTTGTTTAGGATAGCTTGCTCCCTGTGCAAGTTAGCTAGAAACCTTAACTTAGGGATGATTTGCATGATAACTGCTAGGCTCGAGTCGTAGTCTCCCTAGTAGTGTCTCCCTTTGTATCTGGTTAGGCTAGTCCTTTGTCCCTGCGTAGGGGAACTACGTCGCCCTGATCCTCATACCAGATGAGGTACGTAGGCAGGAGATGAGCTGATCTCTCCGGGCGCCCTTTTTGTTTTGTCTTTGTGTGTGTTAGGAGATGGATGTAAGACCAGCGATTGGCATTCCGTATCCTTTTGTTGTGTGTTTGGAGTTCGATGTAAGCCCAGCGATTGGCATTTGGTTTCCAGTGTGGATGTGTTTGGTTCGGAGTCTGATGTAAGTCCAGCGATTGGCAGTCGATTTCCTGTGTGGTTTTGTTTGGCGTGCGTGAGCTGAGCTACGAGTGCTCTGATTCTTCTCTAGTCCGAGAAGATACGTATGCATAGGATGCGACATCCTAGCGAGCATGTGTTCCCCTAGTCCGAACTACGTCGACTCTGATGTCTATGCCTGATAGACTACGTAAGACCAGGATGCGATATCCTGCTGAGTTAGTTTCGTTTGTTTTCTCGTGTCTCTTTCAGCCAGTGTGTTTGTTTGTGAGCAGTGTTTTAGCATCCTTTTTCCTTCCTTTTGTGCGTGGATCCCGTCGAGTACGACAGATGCGTAGGGGTGCTAATACCTTCCCTTCGCATAACCGACTCCCGATCCCATTCTCTTTGGTCGCGAGACCATGTCTTTTCCAGGTTTACTTCGAGCGTTTCCTTTCCCTCCTTTGGGATAAATAACGCACGGTGGCGGCTCTGTTGTTTTGTTTTCCTGCCGGTTTTTCGCGTAATGCGACACCTCGCAACCCCAAATCTTTATGTAAGACATATGTGGTTTCTTACCACTCCATATCTCATATGGTGTCTTCTCAACCTTTTTGAATGGAACACGGTTAAGTGTGTAAGCTGCTGTCAATAGTGCATGTCCCCAAAAGGAGTTTGGAAGATCGGCGTGACTCATCATGGATCGGACCATGTCTAACAGGGTTCGATTTCTTCTCTCAGATACACCATTCCATTGGGGTGTTCTAGGAGGAGTAAGTTGGGATAGGATCCCACATTCTTTCAGATGGTCATCAAACTCTAGGCTTAAATACTCACCACCTCGATCTGATCGA
Source organism: Lathyrus oleraceus (assembly GCF_024323335.1). Lineage (NCBI taxonomy): Eukaryota > Viridiplantae > Streptophyta > Magnoliopsida > Fabales > Fabaceae > Lathyrus > Lathyrus oleraceus. Next base: position 381,734,946 of record NC_066582.1, on the reverse strand, counting down.
AGAGTTTTAATATTCTTACCTAGTTGGTTTTGTACTTCATTCTTGAATTCCTTGAACTTTTCAAAGGACTCTGATTTGTGTTTCATTAAATACACATAACCATATCTACTGAAATCATCAGTGAATGTGATGAAGTACTGAAAACCTCCTCTGGCTGGTATGTTCAGTGGTCCACATACATCAGTATGTATTAGGCCCAAAAGATCATTCGCTCTTTCACCTTTTCCTGTGAATGGAGACTTTGTCATCTTTCCAATTAAACAAGATCTACATGTCTCATATGATTCATAATCAAAAGAGTCCAAGAGTCCATCTTTATGGAGTTTGGAAATGCGTTTCTCATTTATGTGGCCTAATCGACAATGCTAAAGGTAAGTTGGATTTAACTCGTTAGGTTTCATTCTTTTAGTATTAATGTTATATATAGGCATTTCGAGATCAAGGACATACAGTCCATTGCACATTTGTGCAGTAGCATAGAATATATCATTCAAATAAATTGAGCAACAATTGTTCTTTATTATAAATGAAAAACCAAACTTGTCCAAACAAGAAATGGAAATAATATTCCTGCTAATTGCAGGTACATAATAACAGTTCTCTAACTGAATTATTAAACCACTAGGTAAAGTTAATACATAAGTTCCTACGGCTAAAGCAGCAACCTTTGCTCCATTGCCAACTCGTAGATCAACTTCATCTTTTGCCAAATCTCTACTTCTTTTTAGCCCCTGCACATTTGTACAAATGTGAGAACCGCATCCAGTATCTAATACCCATGATGCAGAAGTAGATAAATTTATTTCAATAACAAAAATACCTGAAGTTGAAGTCTCTACTCCATTCAACGTATCTTCCAGGTACTTTGGGCAGTTTCTCTTCCAGTGTCCGGTCTTATCGCAATGGAAGCAGGTGCCTGCCTTTGCTATGCCTCCACTAGGCTTCAAAGCAGCAACAGTGGGTCTGGGTTTGGCAACTTCCTTGCCTTTCCCTTTATCACCCTGCTTGGTGGGCCTTTTGTTCTATCTCTTTCCATTTCCGATCATCAGAATGGACTTCCCTTTTGTCTTCAGATTCTGCTCAGCTGTTCTTAACATGCCTAGCAGTTCAGGAAGAGATTTATCCATATCATTCATATTGAAATTTAGGACAAATTGACTGAATCTAACTAGCAACGATTGCAAGATCAAATCAGTCGCAAGTTCCTTTCCGAGGGGAAAACCCAACCTTTTAAGGTTTTCCACATACCCAATCATCTTGAGCACATGAGGACTTACAGGGGCTCCCTCAGCTAACTTGCTTTGAAAAAGGGCTTTTGAAACTTCAAACCTCTCATGCCTTGCTTGCTCTTGATAGAGCATCTTCAAGTGTTCGATCATATCGAACGCTGCCATGTTCTCATGTTGCTTTTGCAATTCTGAGTTCATGGTAGCTAGCATGAGACAAGCAGTTTCATTGGCATCATCGACATGCTTCTTATAAGCATCTCTTTCTGCCTTAGGTGCAGAACTAGGAGGTTCCTCTTCAAGAACAGGTTTCTCCAAGACATACAGCTTTTTATCATGTTTGAGGACAATCCTCAGGTTTCGGTGCCAATCTAGGAAATTTGTCCCAGACAATTTTTCCTTATCAAGGATTGATCGCAAGATGTTGTTAGAGGTGTTTGTTGTCATGGTAATCTACATAAGAATTAATGAAAATATAAGTATCAATAACATATTTAATTAGGCCTTTAATTAAATATGCTCCCACTATTTTACTCAAAACAAATGACCCTCATCATTTGATTTGGAAAATCCCGTTGGAAGATTTTCTAGTGGGTCGAGATCCATATTTCACTTTGTTCTAAGTCCGCATAGGCGGATTACATAAAACTAGGTTATTTAGGTAGGAACTCCTTCCAATTGTATCTCATACAGCTCTCAAAAATTTCAGTTGGGTGAATAACTCCTTATTCCAATCCATCATATGGATCATTCCCAACTCTTGCTTCTAAACATATATAATCTTATTATAATTTATTTAGTTAAGTTTGACCCATTGTTTTAGCAATTGGATATTACAATTATCCCATCGCACCTTACTAATATAGAACACGCACCTCGCGTAGGCGAAACCTACATTATTCGATACTAGTCTTGATGAGTGCCAAAACTTGGAAAGCATAAACTTAATATTTAGTTTGAGGGAATTGCAATTGTTCTGATCTCACCGGCTTATTTATCATATAAATCGTCTCTCACATGCATCTACATATATTCACATGCATCAACATACATACACATGCATCAACATACATAATGAAACAGTTATGTCCCCTAGCGTAATTGTTCTCCCAAGCCAATGAGAGAACCTAAGCTAACCTAATAACGATCTAAGCTTCTCCAAGCAAGATCTTCAAGGTTGTCCTCCTTTGATATTGAATTCTTCTCTAAGCTTCTCCAAGCAAGATCTTCAAGGTTGTCCTCCTTTGATATTGAATTCTTCTCTTTCTCTTGACATTGTCTTCTTCTCTTTCTTCACAACATTACATTACAGAAGAAACTCGTTTTACATACGAGGGATTGAGATGAGAAAAGAAGTTACATTAAGAGATTAAAAGGAGAGGCACGACACGCAGGTCGTATTTTAAAACCCAAAACAAAATAAAGGATAACTACGGCCATAACTGATCACCACAAAACGATAATAATAAACACATTATTATTATTATTATTATTATTATTATTAATTCTTTTAATTTATTAAAACCAAATTAAATTTCGGCGGCCGATCAGCGGACGGGGGTCAAGGGGGCAGCGCCCCTTGCGGGGTTGTAGAGGCAGCGCCCCTGTCCAAAATTTTTAATGAACAATTCATTTGAAATGGACATCGTTTTGCATCAACACAACTCTTGTGCAGTCACAAAACTGAAAACCCCAAGAATTCTGACTCTGTGAATGTGACGACCGTCACAAGCATGTTACGACCGTCACAAGCTTATTACGACCGTCACAGGCCCATGACGAACGTCACACGGCCAAAAACAGAAACGCCTAGAATTCTGGATTTGTGAATGAGACGACCGTCACAAAGCATGTGACTACCGTCACGTCCAGCTTGTTACGATCGTCACAAGCTCGTGACGAACGTCGCGCGGCCAAAATAATAGAACTTTGAAACAGTCAACAAACGTGTTCCAAAAAACCCTAAATTCACAACTCTTTGACGGCACAACCCTTGCGCCGTCAACAACCCTAATGCGCCAATTTCAGACCGTTAAACACACCTCGATTGTTGATTCAGTATGATTGATCAACAGGTCATTGCTTCACCATACTAATGTCGGATTCCGAAGCAAATGACCATTGATCGCTCAAAGGAAAACAACCATTTAGTGTTTGAATGAACGAAACAGAAACAGTATATCATATATACCGTACTTTGCATTAGGATTACTTATATCATATATAAGTTGATTGGTCTCAATTGCGTAACCTATGGGAGATCGATGTATCGCTGCTTCACCATACTAATGTCGGTTCCGAAGCATAGTCAACATCGATCATCCAACTTGTACACTCATGATGCCAAATTTAATTACCCGTTTAATTAATTGATTCATTCTGTCTTTTAATCATATTAATACAGAAATTAAACAGCTATCCGATTCATGGTTTCGTAAGTGGCTCTGATACCACTGAAGGAGAATTGCAATTCAAAACGCAGCGGAAATTAAATTTTTCTCCTTTAAAGATCCTTACGAATGGTCATGATCAGTGATAGAATATTTACCTCTTGTGACGATTGAAACCTTTGGTGCAGATCCCTTGTGATGATCAAAACCTTTGATGCAGATCCACGGAGCGATCACGAACGGTGAATGATGACAACGTCTCTACTCAGTCCACACGAACGGATTCCTTCAATCTCAGTGCTAGCTGGTACGAATGAAGGCTTTGAGTGAGAGAGGGAGAGAGAGAGAAAACGAAAATAATGCAACCGCAATGAATGCTTCTATACAAGGGTTTTATTTATAGAACCACTTGTGTGGGCTTCAAGCTAAAAAGCCCACTTAAGTGTATTTTGGCTCATATCTTATAATATGCCCAAAATCACTTAAGCTCATGGTACCTTACCATATTTCGTATTCTACTTAAGTACACCGTACCTTTACGATGTTCTACAATTCACTTAAGGGCACCGTACCTTACGGTGTTCCTTAGTTACTCTATCTCTCATCAATTCGTCCTTTGTGTGTGACCCTGTAGGTTTTCGCGGCATTGGCAATAATATTAAATCATGTATTTAACATAATAAACAGTGAGCGGTATCTAGCAACACATCACTGCTACCCAAGACACGAAAATGTCATGTGATCTGACAATTCCTTCTGTGATAATACTTATGTGTATAATTACCCTTATACCCTTATGTCTATATTGAACACAAGGCATAGACCGTGTCATCCTTGTCCAGTTCAATATTGGGCCCATAGACATTTATCCTGTTATGCAGGATGGGCAAATTCCATCTAGGTCACTCATGTCCCTCAGCTAGCTTCGTGGAGTACCCATCAACTGTCTTTATGGTTATCCAGTTACGGACAACGTTTGATCAACAATAAATCACTCGACTCTACATCTAGGGTCCATAGTGGTTTCAGGTCGAAGAGTGGCATACACCATTATCACCATGAGAATAACTTATGACACTTTGCATAACTTTCTATATAGTATTCTCATAACGGGTCAATCCGGTATAAATATTACTCTTAATATTCATACCTATGTTTAAGAATTGATAACTCCTTATCCATGATCCATGAGATGTGATCATCAGTCTATATACATAATAGTCTTAATGCTTTAATGTCATCCCACTTCACAATAAAGCTCGACTACGGATACTTTAAGAATAATGTTCTTATGTTTAATGCAATCTCATGATTAAGTCATACTTGATACATTAAACAGACTAGCTATTCTAGGGACTTTATTAAACAAACGTAACAAAGAAAAAGTCTTTTATTATTAATAAATAATTCGATACAAGTACCAAAAGTATTGGCCTCTAGGGCTTACACCAACATTTTTGTCCCCTATGGAGTCAGATTTTCCTGAGTTGAAATATACCTTTTAGGTCTTCCTCAGATGTTTTGGATGATTGATATCTCTCACCCTTATACCGGTCTTAGATATTCTTTCTCCTTGAGCGTGTTGTTCTCTCACCCTTATACCGGTGTTTGATCACATGTTTCTTTTTGAATTTATTACCCAGTAACCGGTAATATCTCGTTGACTTGTCCTCAGCTGAGTCCCTTATGGGATATTCCCCATCCAAGTCCGGATTTTTATCCGAAGTATCCTTTGTGGATAGTTTTGCTATATTGGCATATTCCCCAATACATGCATCTTTGCGTCAGCTCGAGTCTTTCCATTGATTTATTTTCATGGAATCCCTTCGTGTCTCCCAGCAAGTTTTCAAGTCGTGACCTGCTCACGCATTTTACCCTATTTTCCCCAGAGTCTCTGTCTCCTTAGTAAGCATATTACTCCTATCGATTTTTCAGTTTCTCCTGATTTCTTTTCTCCTTTGTGGCCATATTTACCCACAGAGTATTAACTTTTGCATGCATACATTTGCATCATGAGGTCTCTTAGGGACCAAAATTTGTCTCTTTGTTATTATTTAAGCCCATTCTACCTCGTCGAGACGAAGATTTTAACCTTCATATCTCCGGCTAGAATGACCTTAAATAGGGGCATCTGTAAGACCCTAATTTTGACCCTAAGATCCCTCATGACATCATATCATTGTTCATTGCATTGCCTCAAGGATCATAGCATCTTGGCTCCTTAACCCTAGGGTTGGGACTTGTGTGAGTTGGTTTGAGACCACCAAGCATGCCTCAATTATATATTATTGCTTTTCTTATTTTGTTTACTAACCAAAAGCACAAAAATATGTCACTAACTTGTTTAGTTTTGAAGCTCAAGTAATCATGAGATCCCTTGCCCCTAGGAGGCTCGTATGCTCAATGAAGTGGATAGATGAAGATGAAAGCAAGCATGGAAATGGTTCACAAAGCTCTCAATCATCATATATGTCTCCCAAGTATCTCAATTTTCCAATTTTATCAAGGTAAACCAAAGGGTTTGAGGATTGTTTCCCAAGGAAACCCTAATTCATTTGTGCATTGACTGTGCCTTGCTCATGAAGCAACCTCAACCTATGATCAAATATAATAAATGGAAGTTCTTTGATTCATCATTTTATGCATATATAATCTTATGTGAGTATCCTAAAGCATTCATTCATTAAGGTTTGAATATGACCAATCAAGTCATCTGACTATTTTGAGATCCACTAAGACCTAACTTTTGATGTGTTTGTCAAATGAATATGACCCCAAGAGAAACAATGTTCTTAAGAACCATATGAACAACTTTCATGTTCATCAAAAATTCATTTGAAACTTGGAAGGTCATCATTCATTTCAAAACATTACAAGTCATTTTGACTAAAACCCTAATTTTGGGTCAACTTCCCAAGGACCTAACTTCTTCATTTTTTATGATTTTGAGGTGATACCAATTGAATTGGAAATATTAAGATGTCTACTTAAAATTTTATGTTGGACAAAATTTCATAATCTTAAAAGGAACACATGTGATAATACAAAACATTATAGGTCACTTTGGACCAAAGCCATTGAATCTTGAAAAAGTCCAACTTCAAGTGCCCATAACTTTCTCATAAAAAATACAAATGATGCAAAATTTAAGTCCAAATTTATCATCTTGAAAATATCTACAAGTTTGACGTTAGAGGTTTTTCCATTTTAGGATTGCATCATTGAAACAGAAGGGCTTGAAGTTGGTCACTTTTGGCAAATTTTTCAAAGACATGTTTTGTACATCAAACTTCATGATCATTTTCACAATTTTCCAAACTCCAAATGGATTTTTGTCCAACATAGATTTTGTTTCTTATTTCAAGACCTTTCCAACCATTACTCACATGCCTATGTTTGGATTTTCCATATGGGACTTTCGAAGAGGCGAACATTTGTGACCATTTATGCATTTCACATGGAATCTTCATGCACAAGCAAATACCATTCAAATTTCACGTCCATTTCCATTTAGTATGTGCTCAACATTCACTTCCATCAGCTTTTGGGCCTCACATACGCCTGTACAGGCCCATGCATGGAGGACCCAAAGCTTCATGCACACAAGTTTGGCACATCATTGCTTGGATCTCAGCTATAAATACATGCCTTGCCTCATTCAAATTTCATCCTTGAATCAACCTGAAGCTCTGCAGAATTGGAAACCCAACCATACCAAAGGAATTCTCATTTTTAATTTCTCATTTCAAGTTTGAATTTCAACAAAATCAGTTGATCTTCAATACTAATTCCTTAGCCTTGCACTCATACCATATCTCAAGATCAAATTGCAAGCAAGAGTTGGAAGTAATCGTGATGATCAAAGCTGCACTTCAAAGGTTCATTGCTCAACTGTTTTGATCCATATCTCCTTATATAATGTGATTTGCTTGTGTTTGTTTGGTTCTCTGAAGTCCTCGTGTGAGAGGCAAGCCAATTGTGGCTTTGATTTTGTGAATTGATGCATTTCAGATTGAACACCTGGATTTTCCATCTCAGATTTCTCATTCCATAGACATCTTGAGCGAAATCCAAGGTTATAGGGGTGATGTACATCACCCCAGCTTTAATTTGGTATAAGGATCATGCAATTTGATTGAGGTTGCAAAACCTGCAACTGGTGGCCAGTTTCTGTTGGCTTACCGGAGAAGACGGTGGTTTCCACCACCGTCCCCACGTGGAACTTCCATGGCCTTTGGATCTAACTGGCACGATCTAATCTTAGCCTTTTGTTTACTTGACTTTTTTAAATACACTTGGCAACGCGTTTGACTGATGCCTATTATGCGCGCGCGCCTCAACACCCTTGGATTGTACACGTCAATTAATGAAGTGGATCCAAGGCTTCCTGATTTTTCATATTTTTCAATTTCTGTTTTATTTTCTTTTATTTCGTTTATTTTCAAAAATTCATAACTCTTTTATTTGGAATCACAAAAATATGAGACCAATTGCAAAAAAAAATCTTTTAAAATCTAGTTTCATAATCTGATTTTTAATTATTTTTGTGATTCCATTTAATATTTTTTGTGAATTATTTTGTTTTTAATTGTTTTTAATTCATTTTAACTATTTTTTGATATTCAAAAATTCAAAAAATATTTTCTTAACACATGTGGATGATGATAAGTCTATGAAAAATATTCTCATCAATTTCTTAATTGATTTGAGATTTTAGTTCATTTGTGTTATTTTTCTTGATTTTTAATTGTTTTAAAATAGTTTCTGTTTTCAAAAAATGTTGAGAAAAATTGTCAAACTTTGTTTGACCATGTGAGACTTATGATGATTCAATTGGACTTATTCAAGTTGATTTGAATTGAATTTGTTGTTTGACCATACTTTGTTCATTTTATTTTATGTATTATTTTAATTCCAAAAATACCAAAAATATGTTTGACCTTTCTTGACTTCTAATCTTCATTTCACTTCTGTTTACCATTGATTGATGATGATTTCATTCACATTTAATCATTGTGTTTCGATTATGTCATTTGAATTCTCATTTTGTCCACTTTCATTTCATCTTCATCTTCTTCTTTTTATTTTGGCCAATGAGTTAATGATTTGTGGTTAGCCTTGACATATGAGAGGCTTAACCTTCTTTGATCCAAATCAAACTCAACTTGATCAAAGATCAAGCGAGTTGCTTTGTGTCCAAGATAGGTTGCTTCTTGGTCAAGCAAAAAACTTAAAACCCATACAAGGCCTTTCCTTCTTTTCTTTTGGCAGGGTAAGTTGTAGGAGCTTGACTAACTAGTCATGATCTCTAACTTGTATTTATTTGCCTATAGTTTTATTGACCGACCTCAGATAGGTGTGACTACTACATTAGTCCACTTACGATTGCTTAACATAGCACTAAATTGCCTTATGGCACACTAACACTAACTGCTAATTACTAACTTTTATTTCAAGCATTTATTTCTTACATTTTACTTTAATGCAGGTTAATTTCTTGTCATTTATTCATATTGTCTTTTCCTTTTTCTCATTTGAGCTCATGTTTATGTTTATGCCATTTTCCTTTTGCTCATTTGAGCTTATTATTGTATATAAATATATTGTTGCTTTGTGCTTGTGTTGTTTTTGCTTGTGTGAACCCAATGCAAAAAGGAGAAAGGACTTAGAATTAGGACCTTAACTATGCTTAATGGAGTTCAAGAGCAACTAAGCCTCATGCCTTTAGAATGCTAAACTTGTTGAAGAGCAACTAGGCCTCATGCCTTTAGAATGCTAAATCTTGAAAGTTGACTTGAAAGGACCTCTAATCTAAACTCACTCTTTGTCTATTCCTCTTATTGCATTGTGAACTTTTTGATTGTTTGTTCTTGTGTGATAGGGATTCCAAACTTGAGATAGTAAGAAGGACCATTGTCATGAATAGCCAAGCTAAGAGAGACAAGCCAAATGGAGATCCTAGGAGCTTGAATGTTTAATTATTTTGATTGCTTGTTGCTTGCTAAGTCCAAAGGAAATGAGCATCTTGAATCATCGTTATGATCTCAAGAAAGGAACTCCAAGGGTTTTATCTCTTCTCTCATCTTTGCATGTTTAGGACTAGCCCTTCTCTTCTTCTCTCCAGTCTAACCCAAGCCAAACTCATTTTGTGCAAACATTGACATTCTTTTCAAGTTAGAAACCTAGGCCTTATGCCTTTGATTTTTCAAACTCTTTTCATTAATACTTATGTTAAATGAACCTTAAGTCAACTTTGACTTCATTTTGTGAATACTTAACTTGTAAATATAACTCACTTCAAATGATTTTTATGGTTCCAATAGCCATCTTTATTAAAACTTTTCATAAACATTAGCATTAGGTTTGAGTTATAATAGTGGTTGATGTAAACCTCACCTTATCCTTAGTGATTGGACTATAAGTCTTCCGTACTTATTATAGGGTCCCTCACTAGTATGTTGAAGCTCTCCTCACATGGTGGATTGTTGGTTTAGGTTGAGTTTTCTCCCTTTGATAACAAAAGACCTTAAGGCTTTTGGTCAAATCAATTCACCAATATTTTGAGATTTTTACCCCGAACTACGAGGTTTTGATCCTACCTTTGTGATGGTACGTAGGCAATGGGTTTATCCATTCAAACAAAAAATTGTAAATAATATGTATATTCTTTTCTCATCTCCCCAATCATGTTTGCACAAATATTTTCACAAATACCAACCTACAATACACTTTGCAAAAGGGGCTCACTTAGAGTACTAAGGATGTTTTGGGTGCTTAAAACCTTCCCATTGCATAACCAACCCCCTTACCCAGATCTCTGACATTTTTATTAGTTTTTTATTTGATAAAGCTTCTCGTTTTTGTTCGCTTTCTAACCTTTCCTTTGGATAAATAGAAGTGCGGTTGCGAATCGAATTGTATGCTTACTTTTGATTTAGTCAATAAATCTAAAGGTAACGAATACCCCGCTACAGATCGCAATGATCATATGGGCCTGAACACATGCCCATGCACCCATGCGTGTGGATTTCTATTTTTGGTTCAAAATTTAAATGGTGTAGATATCATTTTCCATGGCCTATATATTGAAGAGCATTGCCTCAGATTGAAGGAGGAGCCTTGCCCAAACTCTGCCAAGCAATCCTATAGCCCTATTTGAGAGAATACCTTGAGGATTTCATTAAAATTGAGCTTCTAGTTCAACTTCTGTTTGTGAACTAGAACTCCAAGGATTCACATCCTTTTTCACTCCAATCAACTCCTGCAAGTAAGAGGAAGAAGAACCAAGTGGAATTGCATCAAGATCGAGCTTCAAAGTTGCTACGCGAAGGTGAATTTTATCAAATTTCAACTCTTCGATTCTCACTCATTTCTTAATATCTTGGCTTGTTTTGTGCATGACTGAAATCCTACCAATGTAGGCATTGATACTAAGTTGTTTTGAGGTTGAAGTGAAGCAATTCAGTTTGAACACCTCAACTTTCAACTCCATATTTCTCATTATAGAGTGAGGAAAATTTGTAGGTCATATTTGGAATCCTCGTGATTTTCTCTTCAAATTGATGTATGATCCTTTTATTTTCATGAGCTTTTGATCTGGGCCAATCCGGTGAGGTGGCCGGAGAAAATTTGTCAATGGCCATTTCACCTTGTTTGACCTATGATAAATCCCTTGGCCATTTCTTTGTTGATTTGAATAGATTTTAGGTTTTTCCCCTTTTAAAAACTATTTTTATTCATTTAAAAATTGATTTAATCTGTTTTAATTGCTTTAATATTTTGTGGAGCTATTTCAATGACTATGTGTTGACTCAACTTCTATTTGGCCTTGGTCTTGGTTGAATTAGACTTTAATTTGGTCAATACGATTGGATTTAGGGGGTTGATGAAGTTTGAACTTTATCCTTCAATATGAATGGATGGGATTGATCAAGTGAGGTTCATCCCTTGATCAAATTGGGATCTCTTTCACTGCATCTTTTCATCTTCATATCATTTCTTCCCCAATCCCTTCTTGGCCAATGATTTCTCATAGATCAAAATGATAGTTGATTCATCAATGACCTTGTGTCAAATGAATCAACATGAGCTTGATTGAGATAGGCCCATCCCCTCTTCTTTTTGTGTGTGGTATGTTTTAGGAGCTTGGTCTTGATACCTTGTCTCTAGCATGCATTGACACCAATATTATTATTGCCCGATCTCAGATAGTTGTGACTTCTAAATAAGTCCAATTATGATTGCTTAACATAGCGTTAAATTTGTCCCAAAAGAAATATCATTTTCGTAAGTGAGATTGTAAGTATCCCATTCCTCATGGTATTGTGTGAAGATTTTGCCTCTTTTCTGTTTGTGAGAGATAGCAGCATACTTGTTGGTTTTATCCAAGTTGGAGCCCTTCTCATGAATGATGTCTAGGTTCATATCTTCATGCTTGTGAGTGGATGGTTGAATGTTCTCCAAAAAATGACTTAAACAAAATTTTCCTCCTTCACTAACATTCACTAACATCTCCTTGTATTGACTTTATTTTAATGTCATTTACGTTAATGCAATTTAAATTCCTGCACTTTATCATTCATTGTTATTTCATGCAAATATTTATGTTTCGGTCATTTTCACTTTGCTCACTTGAGCCATTGTATTGTGTGCTTGTTATATATTTGTGTTTGTGATCTTATTTTGTTTGTGGTCTTAGGACCTTAAAACACTTAATAAAAACAAAAACCCTTAAAAAATACATTGGTGGACTGTTGGACCTCTGTCCGTTACTTGATTTGAACCTATGGAGTTAGAGTAGGCAACATCCATGAGCTACGGAAGAACTTGGCCAATGCCATTAATTTGAGATCATTCCTTGGCCAATGCCATTCATCTGATACAAGCTATATAAACTCCCTTTGGTTTATTTGGTGCAATCTTTTTTTGTGTCTAAGTTGTTATTTTGATCTTATTGATATTATTTGATGCTTCCTCTTTGAGTATGTTTCAAGGGACCTTTCATCTGATACATCTAAAGAACATTTAAGAATGCTTGCTTTGGATGCTTGCTTGTATGTTTGGTTATCTTTATTTGATACCTTTGGTCTTCTTATTAATTGCTTGGATGATCATGCTTTGTTGTTTTCTTGACAATCCAAAGGAAATGGGTTTCTATCTGACACTATTATCTTGTTCATACTTCCCATTGGTTAGATCTTTTCAACTCTAAAAATTTAAATCTTGTCTAGGATAGTCCCTTCATCTCCTCTCCTTCTTTAATTTCAAAAATTTCTCTCTCATTTTCAAAACTTCTTTGCCTGTGTTTTTTAACTTAGACTTGTTTTGATGAGTAGAAACTTTGTCCTTATGCCATTGATTTTCAAAATATTCTCTTAATCAAATTTGTAAATAAACTTAATCATATTGACTTTATTTTCAAAATGACAGAAAAGAATTAACAACCTCATCTAATCATTTTGGCCACTTTGTGCCTTTTCCCTTTAAACTTTTCAAAAGAGAGAATTTAGACTTGAGTTATCTTTGATTGAGATATAATTATCCCATTCCATGATATATTGATTATAAGACTTTACATTTATTAGGGCTTAATGGAAGACTTGTTGATTAAATCCAAGTTGGAACCCTCCCTCTTAAATGTTATAAATCCCTCATTATCAGTGGACGTTTGGTTGAGTATTCTCCCATTGATAACAAAAGATCTTTAAGATTTTGTTAAAATCAATCCACCCATCTTTGAAATTTTTACCATGAACTACGAGGTTTTGATCCCTCATTATTATGTTGGCACGTAGGCATAAGACCAAAGGTCTTGTCAAACACAAAATTGTAAATAATGAATTCTTTTATCATCCCCTCATTCTATTTTTTAGCAAAGATCTTTTCCAACTAAAAAACTTGCACACAAAAAGGGATCCATAGGAGTACCTAGGACACTTTGGGTGTTAATACCTTCCTTCTGTGTAACCAACCCCCTTACCTGTAATCTCTGACATTTTACTAGTTTTGATTTGAAAACTTCTTATCTTTGGATTTTGTTCGTACTTTTTCCATTTTCCTTTGGAAACAATAAAAGCACAGTGGCGACTCTTGTTTTATTGACGTTGAGTTAACCAATATCTCAGTGGTTATGAATTTACCGATACACTCTCCCTCTCGTCTTTGGGTTTTGCTCTTTGCAGGATTCACCAAGCACCTCTTTGTTGGTGTTTTACCTTTGTGTTTTTATGTTCATTTCTTATCCAACCACCAATCAAAATATCAAAAATATGTCTTATTTTCTTTAAGTTTATTGTACAAGGTGGGGCTTTTCATCTAGAACATCAAGCATGGCTCCTCAGCTAGGGTTTTGTTGATTCCTCAAGGCAAAGTATCGTCAACCATTGATTCTCAAGGGGATATCTATAAAGACATGATCTATAAGGTCCCTAAGCATATTTCAATCTCATTTTGACCAATGGTACCTCAAAGTTTTGTTGATAACTTCTCAAGGAAAGTCAAAGGTTCATGTGTTTATTTCCATGCCTTCTTCAAAAAGTTACCTCATGCTTTGAGAAATATAATCAAGATATGTTCAATAACACCATATTTTGAGTTCATATTATCATCCATGTACCTTAAAATGTAATAAAAATCCAAGTGCACAAGCTTGCTGTAAGTGGTTTGGCCAAAAAGTCAACATTTGAAGTCAAAGTTCGAAGGATCACAAATCCTTCAATTCTCAAAAAAATTGAATTCTTCTTTTTACATATGACTCTTCTAAATATCCTATAAAACTTCTCTTTACATGACAAGATCCAATTATGCTTTGAGGATCATCAAAAGTTTGGAGACATTATAGGTCATTTGTGGACTTAGTGAAATTTGACCTATTTTCAAGTGACTTTTTCTCAACTTTCAAGATTCATAACTTCTTCAATTTTCAACATTGAGGATGATTCTTTTTTCATAATATTATTTATGATTCCCTTTACAAGATTGCTTCAAAGGTAAAAGTTAAATTATGCTTGGAAGATCATGTAATTCTTTGAGACATTACAGGTCATTTTGAGGCATTTAGTACTTAGAATTTTCTAAGTTACATGACCAGTTTTTCGTGCCAACTTCAACATGTCACAAATTTGTGCTCAAGAACCCAAATGCAACCTTTCTTCATACATTTTGATATTTGATATGATATCAACACATTGCAAGAATAATGGGATCAAAAAGCCTCCTGAGCAAGATGCCCCATTGAGTTGAACATGGTAACTTGGAAATGAAGAAATCACCATGGTCCAAAATATGAACTTCACTAATCTCAATTCCAAGCCAAATTAGCACACGTTTTAGACCTAAACGAGTTTAACCAAGTCTCTAGAAGTTAATTGAGTCTTAAAACGCATCATTTGACTGAGTTTTGATGGATTAGAAGTCACACTTTTCTCACTTTATGATTAAATTCCTTTTGCGGGAATTAAGTTTGATTCCACACGTATTTAGATCCAAACACATTCCATATAAATATAGGAAGCTACTGCATTCTTTTCCTAGCTTTTGAGAGGCAAGAAACTCCTTCTTCAATATGAAACTTCTAAGAAAAACTAAACTATCGTGTTTTGAAATCCAGATTATTTCAACCCAGTTTCTTGATTCCATTAGCATCTTCGGCCTTCTTTGAAGCTTTTCCAACAATTCCCAAGCTCTGAGACTGTCTGAAGTGACCTGATCAGATCGAGCATCATCAACTTCTGATCATCATTTGGACAAGGTAGTTTTGAGCATCATTTGAACTCAAACAAGTTACACAATGTAGTCATTCACTCTTTGATACTTTCCCCTAACTTATCTGATATTTATTGATCGTGTTCATCATTTAATTTAATTTTTTGTGGCTTGCTTGCTTCTGAAACTTCTCTAAAATTCCCCATGCTTATTTAAGATAAATGAATTTGGAGCATGAGGTTGAATTCCTGATGAGGAGGCGATCACATTGGTGGTGGTCTCGTATTTTGAATTTACCAAACGATGAAACTTCAGTGAGGGATCATCGGGGAAGATGACCAGAGTTCATTTCAGGTCATCTGAGTTTGGAGACACGCTAGACAATTGAAATGTTCTGATTGGTTCAATTTAAATGCAATCTCGTGTTTCATTTTTGCTAAATTTCATCGCGCTCCTTAGCCTGAGGATTGTTGGATCTGCCACGTCAATTAATGAGGCCAGATCCAATGCTTCGTGTTTTTTTTCCTGATTTTTTTTTTCTATTTTCATTTTTAATTGCATTTTCTTTTAAAATTCATAGAAAATTCATTTTACATTCGAAAAATCCCAAAATAATTTATAAAATTCTCTTTTATTTTTCTTCATCTGATTTTTATTTTTTCATATTTTATTTTATTGGTTTTCTATTTTTCATGGAATTTATATTTTCTCCTTTATTTTAATTGGTTTAAAAATACTTTTATGCATTTTTAAATTCTGAAAATGTTATGTTATGTCTCTTATTTTATTTCTAACCTTCCATAATTTTCTTGGCCAATTCCAGTCTGAGTCTTTCCATTGATTTATTTTCATGGAAATTCCCTCGTGTCTCCAGTAGTTTTTAAGCCGTAGCCTGGCATATGCATAACTTTTATCCCCTAGAGTCTCTGTCTTCTCAGCGAGTTTTCCTTATGGAATGCATTGTACTCATGTGGACTTTCAGTCTCTCCCAGATTCTTTTCCTTTATGGCAATATATTCCCCACAAAGATTATTTTTGCATTCATATCATATACATCATGAGGTCCCTTAGGAACCAAAATTTATTTCTTGTTGTTGTTATTTAAGTCCATTCTACCGCGTTAATATGAAGATTTTAACCTTCACATCCTCAGATATAATGACATTAAATATGGGCATCTGTAAGACCCCAATTTTGACCCCTAAGATCCCTCATGCCATCTCATAACTTGGCATTAGAATTGGGATCACACCTTGGTATCCTCCTCACCTATTATTCATTGTGTTTGCATTGGGAGAGATCACCAAGCATGTTTTACTGTATCATACTTTATTTTCTTTGTTTACTAACAAAAATACCAAAAATATGTCTAGTGTAGCTTTGTTTCTTTTGTAGGTAGTGTGGATGGCCACCTGTGCCTCATCAAGCTCACAACTAGGGTTTGAGACCCTCAATGCAAGGGATAAAGTTATAAAAGGTCCATATTATTTCAAAGCATCATATATTGATCCCCATGTTCTTTATTTTTCATTTTGATCAAGAATTCATCATGAGTTTGAAGCTTGTTTGTCAAGGAAGCCCTAATTCATCTAGGTATCTTATGTGCCTTCCTCGGCAAGTTTCTTTAACATTTGGTTAAAGATATCAAGGGATACTTCATTTTACTTCATCATAAGCATATATTATCCTCCATGATCCCCAAAGAGCAAAGTAACTTCAAGTTTGCAAGTTGGTTCAAGGAGGTTGACCAGAAAAGTCAATTAGTCAAATCTAGGGTTCCCTAGACCCTATCTCCTACAATTTTTTCATATGAAAATGATTCCAAGAGTAAAGTTACTATTTATGAAATTTCACACAACTTTCATATGTTCATAAAGAGTTAATTTTGCTTGTAAAGTCATTTTTTATGGTGAAAGATTATATGTCATTTTGTCTATGTCCTAGATAAAAGGTCAACTTTCAAGAACCATAACTTCCTTAATTTTTATGATATGAATATGATCCAAGTTTAATGATTAATTTCAATATGCCTTCTCCAACTTTGTAGTAATAAATTAATATTTTCATAGTAATAAATCAATAGCATTTGCTTTTAAGTTTATTTATTTATTATCCTTCAACTACTTTAGAAATATGAGTGTTTTTTGTTTAGGAATTTGATATGTCACTAAGTTTCATTAATTTAAAATCTTTTATTTATGTTTAAACAAGTTTATTTTAATATTTTCTAAGTAATGTTTTGGATTAAATATCACTTAAAGTTCTATGTGAAATGTACATAAAAATGAAAGATTTGGAAGAACACTTAGTCTGGGCAAATATACATTCAATGTTAATGTAATTTTTAAAAGATATAGGTTATTAATGTTTTGCATATATGGAATTTTGAATTTGTATAAGAGGGATTATGAAGTTTATGTAAATTTTAATTACTTTAAAAATGCCTCTTATTATATTTTGGTGTAATATAATTCTTTTGATTACAATATATTAGTAATCTATGTTTATGACAATTTAAACATAAATTTGATGTTGAAAAAATAATTATGAGTATTCATTGCCCAATCCCCTTGTATTGTTTTATAATTATAAACATCATGAGAATATGTATTGCCCAAAATATATATAAAACAACGTTTATTAGTAGAAAGTGATGTCTAATGATAACTTACCCTAGTTTTTTTTCCAGAAAACGTTGCCTAAGGATGCTTTACACCAACACTTTTATAAGAATGTATATAAAATATTGTCTAAAGAGACTTATACCAATGCTTTTAGTAGAACACATTGCCTATCAATTACTTGTGCTAGCACTTTTATGACATAGTATTGTCTAACGATACCGTAGGCAATCACTTTTAATAAAAAGTGTTGACTAAATCAGACTTACGCCAACACCTAATGATGTCTTAGGCCAACATTTTTATAAGAAAGTACTGCTTAAAGAGAAATTAGGCCAACACTTTAATCATAAAGCACAGACTAATGATGCCTTATGCCAACGTTTTTATCAGAAAGCGCTTCCTTAAGAGGATTTATGCTAGCGCTTATAGAAAAAAGTTTTTCCTAAAGTAAACTTAAGCCAACTCTTATACATTAAAAATAAGTGTTGTTTATACCTACAACAACGCCAGAATTGAAATCGCTTGAGAGGTATGTCTAGGGTGAAAAAATGGTTGTCTAAAGTCTTATTTGGCATAGTGAGAATGGATTATTTCAAAGGACCAATCATAGATCACATACTAGAGATGTTAGAAAGGGTGTAAGTATTAGATCTCAAGTTAATAATTTTTGTAAGTATAAGATCTTGTTCAAATAAAATTAAGTGACGCTCTAGATATTGTCACAAGCCCTACAAACAAAATCGCCATTGGCACTACATCGGTGTTTAGGAACAAGATTGATGGAAACAACATATTTACAAATAATAAATCTAGGTTAGTGGAAAAAGTATACAATCAAGTTGAAAGAATTGACTAAGAGGAGCAGATGCTCATGTAGACTATCATGAGTCAATTCGTCTCCTTTTTACATTTCGAGCTTGCTTTTCAAATTTTCCCTTTGTAATCCAAAATACCCGCATATTAATTCTTGCAAATTCACCAATTTTCCTTCAAGAAATGTAGAAAAACCTATGGATAATTCCGAACCGAATCTTGATGAACAAGAATCAATTTTTTCCGATTGATTACTTCTCTTGTTCTTCACTCTTCAGTTGAGTTAATAAACCAACCTTGGTTGCAAGATTTCAGTTCACAATGGTAATGAAAATAAATAAAAAATTGAATTGAGGAATAAAGAGAGGTTAGAGTTTTCAAATAAGGAAGAAGAAGAAGAATTTCTAGAGAATAACTCTCTCCTCTCAAACTGAGATTTTATTCTTTTTCAACTCCAAATGTGTGTTGTATAAAAATAAATAAGGGTTACTCCTTCTTTATAGATTTTGTGTTTGCTTGCTCTTCAAGAAAAGCCTGAATACCTAACTCTGTTAACACTACAAAATTGGGCCTAAGTAAAAATTAATATCGAGGCTAACTCCTCAACACTTCGACAACTAGGTGTTTCATAACAACATGCTTTGACGCCATGAACTACATTCTCAATACACCAGTTAATTTATTCTGTCTAAGCTATCTACATTCATCATATATCTTAACCTTTTGAATACTTCGACCTTCACTTCTTTCATCATGATGTCTGCAATCTGATTCTCAATTCTGCAGTGTTCCAAGTTCAGTTTTGCTTCTGCTACTTGCTTTCGAATATAATGAAACTTCATTTCGATATGCTTAATTCGTCACGACACTATCAAATTCTTTTCCAGATCGATATCATACATGTTGTCGATCTTCATGGTAATCGCTCCATGATTCTTCCTTGTAATCTCTTTGACCTAATTCACCATCCAAGTTGCTTAACATGCACAAAGAGAAGCAGCTATGTACTCTGCTTCACACAACAACAGTGCCACTACTGGTTCCTTTCTCGAACTCCAAGCAACTGGTGCACCACCTAGCATAAACACATAGCCAGTTGTGTATTTTCTATCCTCAGCATCACTACACCAACTTGAGTTGGTGTATCCCACTAGCTTGCATTCTTTTCTTTCATTAGTTGCAGGAAACAAAATGCTACAATCGAGAGTTACTTTCAATTACCTTAGTATCCTCTTCGTCGTTACTAGGTGTGATAACTTTAGCTTCTGCATGAATCTGCTCAATATACCTACATTGTATGCTAGATCAGGCCTTATGTGATAAAGGTATCAAAGTGATCCAATGGGTCTTTTGTACTGCATTGGATCAACATAATCTTCATCTGTGTCTTTCGACAGTTGCAATTTGGGCTCAGTTGGAGTCGAAGTTGGGTTGCAATCTTTCATCTCAAATATCTTGAGTATTTCATCTACATACCTTCTTTGGTACATTATCAAGCCTCTACTACTCTTGTAGAATTCGATGCCAATGAAATATGAGAGATTTCCCAAGTCTGATATTTCAAACTCCTCACTTACGTCATGTTTGAAATCTTTGATCTCCTTCTTGCAACCATAGATTTTCTCTTCAAATCTTTGATTTCTTTGAAGTTGAGATGGCCAAGTCTATAATGCCATATCCATTCATCCCTGCTAGCTTTAATTGCAAGGCACTTGTGCTCCATCACATTAAGCTCAATCCTAAAGGCACTTGTCTTTAATCGACACTGTAGTTTTTTCGACCAACTGCTCTATGCTGAGCAATTTACTTTTCATGCATGGTATATAGAATATATTGGAAATTAATAACCTCTTGTCATCTTTCCTCATAATCAGAACATCACCAATACCTTTTGTTGCTAGAGTATTGTCATTTGAAAATTTTACCATGTTCTTCATTGAGGGTTTCATGTTGACAAACAAATCTTTCCCACCAGTCATGTGTGATGAGCATCTTGAGTCCAAGTACCATTGGTCCTGTAATCTTTCTTCATCTCTTGTTGTGACCATCATAAAAATCTCTTTTTTTCATGCTTTGGAAATTTTGCATTCATTATCTTGATTCTGTGGTTTTTCAGGATAATCACTAGAGTAGTGACCATACTTCTAACAATTGAAACACTGAATGTTACTTTTTTTCAGGCAACCTCGTTCTCGCTGATTTCGATCAGTCGAATTGTCCTAGCCTTCTCTACTTTTGTTATCGAACCACTTCCCTTTATCTTTCTTTTCTCTTCCTAATTTAACCTACAAAGCCACATCACTCTTCAACTTGCCTGCAGCTCTTTCAGCCATTATTTGTTCATGAGATTCAAGTGTCCCTTGAAGCTCTTCCTTTGTCAATGTTGACAAATCTTTTGACTCTTCTATGGCTACTACCACATGGTCGAATTTTGGAGCCAATGACCTCAAGATCTTTGAAAAAACTGATCTTGATGTCAACACTTCTCCACATACCTTGATTTGATTCACCAATTTTGTAATCCTAGTGAAAAATCAATTATGCTTTCATTGTCTTCCATCTGAAGCAATTCATACATTCTTTTATGAGTTTGTAACTTCACTTCTTTCACCTTTTATGCACTTCTGAATGATTTTTCATGAACTTCCCATGCTTCTTTCGATGATTCAACATCACTAACCATTTTAAAATTGTCCACATCAAAGCATTGATGGATCATAAAGAGATCTTTATAACCTTTCTTCTCAATTCTTTGTGTGCAAGCTTTTCTTCATTCGTCGAGTTTGCTGCAAGCGGCGTCATTCCCTCCTTCACAAGATCCCAAAGATCTTAATAGAAAAAGACCATATTTATCTGCTTGCACCAATTCTCGTAATTCTGATTCTTCAGAATTGAGAGACTCGCCGGAAAATACCCGTTCGGATGATTCATCACCATCGTGTTTTGCTTCCCACGAATCGCTAATACAATGCTCTAGATACCAGAAGTTGGAAATACACCAATTTCCCTTTAAGAAACTCAACAAAATCTATGGAGAATTCCGAACCAAATCTTGATGAACAAGAATCAATCTTTATGATTGATTACTCCTCTTATTCTCCACTTTTCAGTCGAGTGAATCGACCAACCTTGGTTGCAAGATTTCGGTTCACAATGATAATGAAAAGAAACAAGATTGTATTAAGGAAGAAAGATAGATTAGAGTTTTCGAATAAGGAAGAAGAAGAATAAGAAATTTTTTTGCAGAGTAACTCTCTGCTCTCAAACTGATATTTTATTCCTTTGCAACTACAAATGTGTGTTCTATAACAAATAATAAGGGTTACTCTCTACTTATAGATTTTGGGGGAGGTAAAAACTGTCCCCGACCCGCCCTGTTGCCATGCCTAACTGTATGTTCTTTTTATGCTTGTTTAACATTTTAAGTGTTACTACTTTTAGTTAGTGTTTCTGAAATTCTGGCGTAGTCAGTATTCAGATGTTCTACTTCAAGTCACGACATCTGATCTAACATTGTACCTATTACAGCAAGACAGTTATTACACTCTGTACTAATGTGCACCTTTTCACAGTGTCACGACCTCTCCTTCTATGTCATCCTAGAAAGGAGGAACCCTTAGTTATGTGCACCATAACCTTCACTTCTGTTGTTTTCCTACACAGATATCAGCACGATGTCTCAATCCTGTTTTGAACATCATCTGTTACATTGTTCCAGTTTGTTGGTCATGTACTTGTATTTCCTAAATTAAAGGTTGTAACAAGTTAAACTAATCTCCACTTATTAAGGAGCTAACAAATAGATTATTTGTTAGGTTCATTAATTGTAGCTTAGTTGTTAGTTTCCTAGATTTTAGATCAGCTGGTGGATTCCTGAAGAATAGCCTGAGAAAAATCCTGAAACAGAAAAACTAACCATCCAACAATATAGCATATGCTGTCAGGAATGAATGTCACAACATTCCGTCTGACATCCAAGCCCAGAACCATATGCTCAGTCTGTTTAGTTCCTGAACACAGACTGCTAAATTGGCTGTACTGTAAAAGACCAACCAGTCTCTACTTCAGTATCAGCTTACTGGAAGAACTGTCAAGACATCCAGTTTGGCAATTTCACACTGCTCTTTTGGCCAGGTCTGATATGCTTTTTAAAACCAGACTTCACTACATACTGAACTGAATTCATCAGCTTATTAAACAGTATGTGCTGTTGTTGATGAATGTCAAAACATTCTGATTGACATTCCAACAGAAGGCTATGTATCAGGTTTGTTATTAACTTGATTGGCAGACTGTAACACAACCTGAATTATGGCAGACATGATTATAACATGCAGTAGGTAAACAAACACAGGAAATTGTTAACCCAGTTCAGTCCAACATGACCTACATCTGGGGGCTACCAAGCCAGGAAGAAGATCCACTATTAGTAGTATCAATTCAGAGTTAAACTCCCCCGTTTACAACTCATCACTTAATCCCTACCCAATGCAATCTATACCTAGGAACTCCTAGATAGAAACCTCCAGTTTCCATTCCTATCACTACAAATAGAATGTAATGTGCAAACACCTTGAACTTGCTTCACAGCTTCATTCAAGAACATAATCACTCTTGCCTACAGGCTTTGAGTGACAAACACTCTCAGGTTTACCACTGAGAGACACATGGTAACCTTCCCACAGATTGGGAGGTTTACCTTACACACACCCTTAAAAATTCATTCTAAGAGGCTTACAAAAACTAGATTACAATCAGCTATTTATAACCTAATCACCCAACTGGATTTGGGCCTTCAGAAAACTGCAGCAGACTTGTTCTTTGCTGTTGCAACTTCAGCAGAAAAATTCTGCTACAAACAAGGTCTTCAAGTTCCTAAACTCTCTCCATATATATCTCCATATTTAGAGCCTATATATATTCTGATTTAGTCTTCAAGACCTCCACAAAGGAGTTAGGATATTCACCAGATATCCTTGCTGATCCCTTGACATATACTGAATTAATTAATTCAGTCTTCTCCACATGTGCGATGTCACAGACCTGATGTCTTGACATCGTACATGACATGTTGGTCCAGATGTTGAATTTCTTCAACCCAACATATTAAAACAACAGAGATGATTACATTATTTGTTTTCTAAAATTACTGCCAATCCTAAGGAATCAACAATCTCCCCCTTTGGCAAATTTTAGCTAAAACAAATAAACAATACACTGGACACAGCATCCCAATTTGGGAATGCTCTTCATCTCCGTCATTGGCTCCACCACCACAAACACCAATGTTGGTGTACATGAGGAGGTAGAGAAACAAGGCTCAGTTGTTCCAGAACCCTTCCCTTCAACAGGAGAGCTTCCTGAAGAGTATGTAATGCTGGTTACATAGACAGTGTAACTCAGATCACAGGGCACAACTGTTCTCTTAACTCAGATCACAAGACACAAGTGGTAATTTAGTTGGTGAATTTTGTGTCTAACCCCAACCCCAACTTTCTGTTTGCTACCACAGTGATCTGTTTGCTTCTTGACCCCAGGACTAGACTATGTTTCTTTCTCTCCCCCTTTTTAGCTAAACATTTGTAAAGGCACCCTTCACAAAACCAGATCCAGGCGCAGCTTGCCCAGACCTTAACATACCCCATGATTCTGAGATTGGAGTGTTTCTGTTGTGGGGAGAGGAGGGCTCTTGCATCCTTTAAATAGTCCAGCCCGTGCCTAGGAATTTCCGGTAGAAATAAATGCTTGGTCAAGATGCATTTATTTTTGCTGAGAAACAGTCAGAGAATCACCAACAAAATCTCAGACTATCTTTGAATACCTTTTATAGCTCTTGACTGTTTCTTTTCCAAAACAGCCGTTCCAGTGCATGGAGACCATTCCATATATGCAGTCAGACACGTTGCACGCGA
Source organism: Lathyrus oleraceus (assembly GCF_024323335.1). NCBI lineage: Eukaryota > Viridiplantae > Streptophyta > Magnoliopsida > Fabales > Fabaceae > Lathyrus > Lathyrus oleraceus. The sequence continues at coordinate 381,710,278 of NC_066582.1, read as the reverse complement.
TGTCTTAACATTCCTGCATTCAGCCAGTATTCAACGAGACCTCTGTCATACCTCCAGTAGAGACTTGACACCTAGCACTGCTACAGCCAACTTTACACACTTCAGATGATGGTTACTCCCCCTGTACCACACAGCTGTAGCCATCAGGCTTGTTCTGGTTAATCAGACTTAGCCACATCACCCTCATAATTCCTAATGACTTTAAGATTCAGAAGGAATTAACAGCACTGTCCAGGGCAATGTCATGACATCCGGTCAGACATTCTTCTGCTCACTCAGCCTTGCTGCACATCACAGCATCCTGATAACTGCCAGGTTGCCATACCCTGTTATCTGAGAGCACATAGACCACAAGCTTGGTGATTGCTTGCAGCACAAAGGCACAACTCCCCCTGTCATGGGCAACCTACTCTCTTGGAGGTCACACATGATCATATCCAACACCCCAAGGTTGGACCTTCACATACTTCCTGATTCAAAAAGATTACAGACCACTTGATGAAAGGAAAACATAAGACGCATCTTCATGTCTTCAAGAGCGCACCCTCTGTCCAACCCTCTTGGCTGAACACATCCACACTCTGTGTCAATTTCTCTTCTAACCAGAACAGAAGATCACTTCACAAGATGTTTTAACATCAGCTGGGACTTCCTTCACAGCATCACAAGGAGCACTATTTGATAGACTTCAGATATTACTGAGTCCTCAGCTTGGGCCAGAGGAACCCAGACATACATTGGGATATATACACTCTCATCCCACTACCAGAGACAGTCTTCCATAGATAGCTCAAAACTTCTACCACAAGCTCCAAGAGATGAATAGAGAACACCTCCTTTTGTCTTCAACTTAATACTTTTCTGTTCAAAAGTAATTTGTCTCAGACTTTCCTCAAGACTAATTAGCTGCCTTATGTTGATTACCTTGATTCTTCGAACTCACTTATGAGATAGACCAACTGCCACTGGTTGATTACCTCCTTCATGAATTCTCATATGAAAAGGTCAAATGCTGCTTTTTGACCTCCCCAAGTTTATCAGACTTCTCCCAAAGATATTCTGACCTACCAAGTGAGACTTGAACTTCAAGCTTTTTGAAGTATCCAATCTACAACCCTGTAGACCTTTCTATCTCAAGTTGATGTGCCACTTCACCAACTAAGAATCTGATGTTGAACCAAATGTCACAACATTGTGTTTTGACATCCAGCTGTTGGATTCAGCTCCTTCTTCTGTCACTTGAAAGAACTTCCTCCCTTCACAGAACAAGAGTTCAATGTTCTCATAGACTTGATTGTGGAACCAAGTTTGAATAAACAACCTCCATCCTGCAGGTTTGCAGTTAAGTCATCCAAGCTCACACCTTGATGAATCCCTGCTTCTTCTCCAAAGACATCAGACATTTTGATGTATGAGTCTTCAGAAGGAACAGTTAGAAACTATCCCTTCAGCTATGCCAAGGATTCCTCTTCCTAAGGCAAGGCTGTTTCCATGATGTCAAGATTGCTGCCACTTGTTCTTGACTTCACAGTGTGCATAAGCTAATGCACTTCCTTACCTAGATCAGAAATAAACTGATCCAAGTAACCACCATCAAGACTATGATGTCTTCTTCTTCTTGTACATACCAAGGCTGAACATGTTTCTTGCCAGGAGACCTTTTCAGAGATCATATGCTTTTGCTGCCATCAAGGAGATAGATCATAAGCCAATGTACTATCCTTCCTGTGATTTTGCACATGGTCTTGAAGAAGTGATGTTCCAACATCTTTAAGAACATCAGTTATCTTGAGCTCCAAGGATAATCAATTAAACACTTGTACTTGGCACAAGTAGACATTGATCTTAAATCCTTTCCCAATCATCCCTTCAGATACTTCCACCATAAGAATACTTTGAAAATATTCTTCTTGTGTCAACATCTTCTGCTTGCAAGCACCTAGACAATTTTGAAAGTCTTCCCAGATTAAATTCACTCTTAGGAATGAGAGAGATGAATTCTTCCTTGCAAATGTGACACACAACCACCAGAACCCATGTGACACATGTCAACAGCCAACCAGACCCTAGGCTGACCAAACGTGAGGAGGTTAACCAAAACTCCCCCTCAACTTAACAATCATGGATACTCCACACCAATATCCATGCATTGTACACATATGTCTCAACATGACATACACTATCCCTACCAGTGGCAACTAACTCCTCCAATCAGACCAATCAGACTTCAGCTGACCATAAGTACTAGTGAGACAAACAACACCAGTCAATGGTAGATATGCATTGCCAGAGCATATTACCTCAACCAACCTATGAATCTTCATATTCTCACTCCTAGTAAGAACTGCCACTTCTGAACGTGGTGTTTGAATAACAAGATTCATGGTTCCAGCCCCCTTAAATGATATTACAATCAGGTTACCCCATTATTGACTGCTGACATCCGGGAGACTTGTCTTCCAACACACCATAGTACTTCAGGGAACAACTATCCAATCCTGATCAGACTGCAGGAGTATGCCAAACAGCAGGAGATTGCACAATGTCACATCTCAACCAGCTCAACTTCTAGGGATGACCTTCTTGAGCACACACCCAGTTGACCCTGCTCTTGTCAACTTAGCACACACAGATGTCTCCTCTTCCAGGTCAGGAGTAGGTTCCAAACAGAATTATCCCATTGTTTGGACCCTAAAAACATCTGCTCTTCAACCAGTAGCTGCATACTTGTTGAACAACATGTTCTAACATCACATAGAACATTGGTTCCACCTCCTTAGAACAAACCTTCCTTGAAGGTCTTCAAGGTCTTCATATACACTCCTCAAGAGAGTAAGAGAATCAGTGATTAAGTGACTCTTACCATCCTGAAGTGAGAACGTCATGATGAGTGGACTTGAGGGGACTCAAGTATCTTTGACATCTTCAGTAGATTATGATGAGATCTTGAACACAGCAGCCTTTCATCCACATGAGGGGAAACTACATCAGAGTTTGAGTTTTGCCATGTATTATGCAGCAGAAATCATAATACAACTCAACCTATGAGCACACACTTCACCAGATTGGCCTCCAAGACCATACCAGGTTTGAATGTGTTTTAGTACTGGCACAGCTGTCCCACACACAGCCCAATAGCCAACCTCCAGAGACAGGTACACACCATTCCTGTCATGAACAGTCCATCCACCTACTTCAAGGGACCATTCAGGGAATTACAGAACCTTACACAGGTTCCAGCATCAGTACTAACATAACTCCTTGCCAGCTACCAGAAAGTATCACCCATGGATCTCATCCAGAGACAGAACAGGAAACCAGGCTCTGATACCAATTGAAATTCTGGCGTAGTCAGTATTCAGATGTTCTACTTCAAGTCACGACATCTGATCTAACATTGTACCTATTACAGCAAGACAGTTATTACACTCTGTACTAATGTGCACCTTTTCACAGTGTCACGACCTCTCCTTCTATGTCATCCTAGAAAGGAGGAACCCTTAGTTATGTGCACCATAACCTTCACTTCTGTTGTTTTCCTACACAGATATCAGCACGATGTCTCAATCCTGTTTTGAACATCATCTGTTACATTGTTCCAGTTTGTTGGTCATGTACTTGTATTTCCTAAATTAAAGGTTGTAACAAGTTAAACTAATCTCCACTTATTAAGGAGCTAACAAATAGATTATTTGTTAGGTTCATTAATTGTAGCTTAGTTGTTAGTTTCCTAGATTTTAGATCAGCTGGTGGATTCCTGAAGAATAGCCTGAGAAAAATCCTGAAACAGAAAAACTAACCATCCAACAATATAGCATATGCTGTCAGGAATGAATGTCACAACATTCCGTCTGACATCCAAGCCCAGAACCATATGCTCAGTCTGTTTAGTTCCTGAACACAGACTGCTAAATTGGCTGTACTGTAAAAGACCAACCAGTCTCTACTTCAGTATCAGCTTACTGGAAGAACTGTCAAGACATCCAGTTTGGCAATTTCACACTGCTCTTTTAGCCAGGTCTGATATGCTTTTTAAAACCAGACTTCACTACATACTGAATTGAATTCATCAGCTTATTAAACAGTATGTGCTGTTGTTGATGAATGTCAAAACATTCTGATTGACATTCCAACAGAAGGCTATGTATCAGGTTTGTTATTAACTTGATTGGCAGACTGTAACACAACCTGAATTATGGCAGACATGATTATAACATGCAGTAGGTAAACAAACACAGGAAATTGTTAACCCAGTTCAGTCCAACATGACCTACATCTGGGGGCTACCAAGCCAGGAAGAAGATCCACTATTAGTAGTATCAATTCAGAGTTAAACTTCCCCGTTTACAACTCATCACTTAATCCCTACCCAATGCAATCTATACCTAGGAACTCCTAGATAGAAACCTCCAGTTTCCATTCCTATCACTACAAATACAATGTAATGTGCAAACACCTTGAACTTGCTTCACAGCTTCATTCAAGAACATAATCACTCTTGCCTACAGGCTTTGAGTGACAAACACTCTCAGGTTTACCACTGAGAGACACATGGTAACCTTCCCACAGATTGGGAGGTTTACCTTACACACACCCTTAAAAATTCATTCTAAGAGGCTTACAAAAACTAGATTACAATCACCTATTTATAACCTAATCACCCAACTGGATTTGGGCCTTCAGAAAACTGCAGCAGACTTGTTCTTTGCTGTTGCAACTTCAGCAGAAAAATTCTGCTACAAACAAGGTCTTCAAGTTCCTAAACTCTCTCCATATATATCTCCATATTTAGAGCCTATATATATTCTGATTTAGTCTTCAAGACCTCCACAAAGGAGTTAGGATATTCACCAGATATCCTTGCTGATCCCTTGACATATACTGAATTAATTAATTCAGTCTTCTCCACATGTGCGATGTCACAGACCTGATGTCTTGACATCGTACATGACATGTTGGTCCAGATGTTGAATTTCTTCAACCCAACATATTAAAACAACAGAGATGATTACATTATTTGTTTTCTAAAATTACTGCCAATCCTAAGGAATCAACAGTTTCATTCTTGTTGGTTTTAGTTTTGCTCACTTATTTTATTGTATGTTGAATCTTTCACATTGTGATTTACTTGATATGCATAAGAATAATTTCAATTTTCTCCTGATTTCATTGATTGCATATTTATAACAGTTATCAGACTTTGTTAATAATTGTTATCCCTTTTCCCTTAGCATGTTATCCCTAATCCCTTATCCCTTAGCATGTAGAAAAACATATAGCTCGGAAGAAAGAGGCGTTAGGTCTATTTTTATTTTATTAAAGATGAATAAAAATCCAAAACTATAGAAGGTTTCTAGTCAATCCCAATTTTTCGACTCACTTATTTACACACTTTTTACAATCATATACGTGATACCTAACAAGGACAATTTCAATTTTATAGTCATCCATATGAAGAAGCAGAACCTGTAATCAGAAAGGGAAAAAAATCAAAATTTACAATAATGAGAGTGCACATATCTAGTGACTGTAGTCGGTAATATTATACATACTTTGAAAACTTGTACATGGCTCACCAATTTATAAGTTTTCTAGATTTAAAGAATGCAATTTTTTCATGACCCTTCCTATGACTATAATACAATCACGACTTTGCTTAATAGTCACACGATAATACAATTAACACTAACATTTATTTATCGTTTATCTGACTTTCTTTAATGGTTAAAATCTCTTCAACGCTTCTATTTTTCATACAACTTTCTTCCATACTTATCGGAGAGATTTTAACCATTAAAGAATATGAGATGAATGATGAGTTGCGAAACTCTCCAAATTCATTATTTAGTATAATTTGTTCTTCAAATATAATTGTTCATATAATTATTTTCTAAACCAATTTAAAATGTTATATGTTCAGGTAAGATTGAACCCATGACAACAACCACTTTACCCCTCGATTATACAAAAATCGAGGGGTATAATGAAAATATTTCATTACGTCCTTTGTTACCCCGGTTGTGTAACTAGAGTAACATCCCCTTCAAATGTATGTTTTTGTTGTTATTATTTGCGTTTGAATATTTGTATTGTATTTCGGTTATTTTTATAATGCCAAGATTGAATTCATTGGGTTTACTCAATCAAACAAATTCAAATCAGTTGAACATTCGAGAGAATGTAGTTGAGAAACTAATGAGTGGCATAAGAACAAAAGAAAGTTATTTTCCCATTAGGACAATATTGAAACCGCACCACAACAAATACATAACCTTAAGAGACTATCAATGATAGTAAAGAGTCTTCCAGATCTTGGCGAGAATATTAAATTAAGTCATATTCTAGATCAGTATTGCGTACTTCCTAAATCTACTATTATGGAATTTTTGAAGGGGGGTGAATGGCTAGACGTTACCATATTAAAATTATGGTGCTTGTAAGTATAATTTTTACGTTGATCATTTCTATTTATATTCATACTTTCTCGTACTTTAACAATAAACATTTGACTCCTGCAGGTACTTGGATGAGATATGTGTTGAAAGAGATTTAAGAAAATTTTCATAGATCCAAATACCATTAGCCTTCATATGGTGGTACGATAGCAAACAATATCAAGGTTTACTTAAAAGACATATTGTTAGAAAAGAACAAATTTGGTTATTTGACCCCGATTTACCATGTGTAAGTATATATTAATTTTTTATTTATTTAGAAATCAATTTTATACATATTATTTATTATTCTGAATGTTTATGCAGTAATCATTGACAATTTATTATTATATGTCTGAGGCAAAATAGTGTAGTTATGCTTTGCTCTATTCACAATCCCCTTAATGAATTTATCTTAAACGCTTTGCGTGGGTAAGTAGTATTAGTTTTTATTCAAATTTGACCATTAGTTTTGAAAAGGTTTTATGTATGTTTAATTTTTACCGACATGTGTAGAGTGATGGAGGAATACAGTGCAATCAAACATAATTTAATTGGTAAGAAGCCAAAGATCCTTTCCCGAAAATAAGTATTCCTCGTGCTTTTTGATATTCTTTTATTTGTGTGTATTAATTAGTAACTATATGAGCATTATTTATAGTCGAGAAGACAACTCAATGGTTATGCTTGTAGATATTAGATTATGAAACATATGCATGATATTGTGACCGAAGGCATTACAAATGGATAAACCAAGTGTAAGGTATTAGCTTTATCCATATACAATTAATTTATGCATATTTCTTCAGTTAATGTTGTTGTTAATATGCATATTTCTTAATCCATAAACAATTAATTTATACATAATTTATGCATATTCTTTAATTTATGCATAAATTTTGTTCTAATTATAGGAGTTTAGCGAAAAAACATCATTCTCACAGGAAGATATAGTTGATATTATGTATTAATTTGATATTTTGTAACAATTTTATAGTTTCCGCATGTGTACAAATTGATAGAGGTTTAACAGTAAAATGGGAATCAAAACACTTTTATATAACAATAAAGATGATTAAGCCCATCGATTAAAATCAAAAACTGGCGTCCAAATATAGCTTATTATCTCGGTTATTGAATAAAACTGAGACATATGTTGCACGCGCTACTTAGTTTTGAAAATAAAAATATGTTGTTCCTAGGTTCGAACAATTGACCTTTTTCATTTTAACATTGGCTTTATAAAAATCGAGGGGTAAAGTTATCACATTCTATATCACTCATCGTTGACTCGACAGTGTAACAGAGGTGAAATTCATTTTGCGTCCGACATGACATATATTTTTTGTAGTAGTGAATATCATTTTATATACTTAAAAAAAATCAATTAGGAAACTTATTTACTATTTTTTAGAAAAAATTAGATTAACTCGTATGCTTTTATATATTGGAAAATAAGATAAAATTTCAATCAATTGGTATACAAAATTGTTGATTGTGTTTAAAAAAAATAGGTCTTAAAGAATTTATAATTAAATAAACTATCGATTACTTGTTAATTTTAAATAGAAATATATTTTCATTGTTTAAATATCATATTTAATATATTTTCATTGTTTAAATATTAGATTTAATATATTTCTTGTACATTTTTATTATTGAATTAATTAAATAATTAAGATTCAAGTTTATGGATTTTGAGATATATGAAGCAAATCTGTAACATATAACATAGAATATTTATTAAAAGAATATGTGTGTCCGTTCATTAAATAGACAGAAGCCTTTGTCTAATTGATATCTACACATGTTGTTGGGACAAAAAAATTAATGTGTTCATTAAATAGACATAAGCCTTTGTCTGTTCGATATCCACACATGTTGTTGGGACAAAAAAAAATTATGTAATTGAGATTGATGCCTAACAATAATGTACATTAATCCAATTTCTATTTAAGGTATGGGTTGCATACACTTTCATCACAATCTATGGAGAATTTTAATCAATCTTGATGAACAAGATTGTTATCACCCACACAATAACAATGAAAAGAGAAGAACAATGGAGAAAGAAAGAAAGTAAAGAACGATGAAGGAGAAGAGGAATTAAATTCTGCATATTTTCTCTCTGCCCACAAACTGTGGAAAACTTCTTATTCACTTTGCAACTGCAAAATACTGTGAATACAATGTTATGAATGCTCTATTCACTTCATTACAAGAATAAGTGTTACTCCATCTATTTATATTTTTAGGTTAACTTGGACCTCAATCCAAAACCCAAAATTATAAAAGCCCAAAATAGCTAACACTACTAAAATAGGCCTAAGTCGAAATCCTGTGTGAAGCAACATGCTTCGACACTTCGACACACTAACACAACTTAACACCCTAGGTGGTTTGACACTTCCTTGTTCCTGTCAAGAAACCTGCTCCGGCACAAGGAATTACAATTTAACACACTTCCTAATTCATTGTGTCTAAGCTATCTACTTTTGATAGTTGTAATCTGGGCTCAGCTGGAGTCGAAGTTGGGTTGCAATCTTGCATCTCAATTCTCTTGAGTATTTCACCTGCATACCTTCTTTAGTGCATCATCAAACTTCTACCACTCTTGTAGAATCCGATTTCAAGTAAATATGAAATGTCACCCAGACATGACATTTCAAATTCCTTGTTGAGATCACCTTTGAAGTCTTCGATCTCCTTCTTGCAGCTACCTGTTATCAATAGGTCATCGACATAGAGACATAGTATAAGAAATTCACACTTGCTTCTTCTTACATATACTCCATGTTCAGATTTGCACTTCACAAATTCCTTCTCCCTTAGAAAGTCAACTATCTTCTTGTTCCAAGCTCTTGGAGCTTGTTTAAGTTCGTACAGGGCTTTATGTAGCTTGTACACCTTTCTTTCTTCGCTTTGTTTCACAAACCCAATTGGTTATGAAACATAAACTTCTTCTTCTAAGGGGGCATTCAAGAATGCACATTTTATATCCATATGCCACATCTGCCAGTTGTTTATGTTTGCTAGACCAACAACCAACCTGATTGTTTTGATCCTAGCAACATGTGCAAAAAGTCCATTGAAGTCGATTCCTTCTTTCTAAATAAATCCTTTCGCCAAAAGTCTCGCCTTATGTTTAGTCACTTCTCCTTTGGGATTTATTTTCGCCTGGTATACACACTTCACATCGATTGCCTTCTTATCTTGTGGCAATTCGACAAGTGACTAAGTGTTGTTGACTTCAACTGACTTCATCTCTTTGTCCATTGCTTTCATCCACTTCGAATCTTTCTATGCCTCAACTGCATTCAATGGTTCGACATCTGCGTAAAAAGAACAATGTACCAACTCACCTTCTTCATTGACCACATCATCTTATGTAATCACACATTCTTGCAACATTGCAGGTGTGTGTCTTGTTCTTTGAGGTCTGCTTAGGCCTGCTTCACCTCTGACTTCTTCCTGTCGAACTTCTCTTTCGACTTCACTAGCTGGTTTCATCACAAAATATTCTCACTAAATCCTTCTTAACATTCTCAGTTCAATCCCACTCTTTAAGCTCATATATGATCACGTCCCTGCTGATCACCACTTGCTTATTCACTGGGTCGAACAACTTGTATCCTTCAGTCGAATGATATCCTATCGGGATCATCTGACTCAACGTGTCATCAAGTTTTCTTCTCAATTGATTTGGAACATGTCTATATGCTATAGATCCAAACACTCTCAGATGACTCAAGCTAGGCTTGACACCCGACAAACATTCTTCTTGTGTGATTCCTTCTAACTTCTTCGTTGGACATCTGTTCAGGATATATGTCTCAGTCGATACAACTTCTCGCCATAATTATTTCGATAGATGCTTGCCTTTCAACATTCTTCTAACCATATTCATGATGGTTCTATTCTTCCTTTCTGCGTCTCCATTCTGCTATGGAGTGTAGGGTGGCACCACCTCATGCATAATCCCGTCTTTCACACATAATGCATCGAAGTCTTTCGCCACATATTCTCCACCACCATTAGTCCTCAAAATCTTGATCTTTCGACTGTTCTGTCTTTCGACCATAGATTTAAACTTGGCAAGTACCTCGATCACTTCACTTTTCTTCTTGATCAGGTAAGCCCATATTTTTCGACTAAAATCATCTATGAATGTAACAAAGTATTTGTTACCTCGAATCGAATCCACCTAGAGAGGACCACATACATCAGAGTATATGACTTCAAGAATTGCCATCGACCTACTTCCTACATCCTTACTGAAGTTGTTCTTATGCTGCTTCGCCTGCACGCATTCTTGACACACTTCATTTGGAATGTCGATTTCTGGTAATCCTGAAACCATATTTCTTCTCTTCAAATCTCTTGTATCTTTGAAATTGAGATGGAAAATTTTATAATGCCTTATCCATTCATCTTTTTGGATGCTATTGCAAGACACTTATGCTCCATCACATTTAGTTCAATCATGAAGGTTCTATTATGAGACATTGGAGTCGAGAACTCTCATCATCTTGTCTTCGATTGACACCTTGTAGTTCTTTTCGACTAACTGCCCTATGCTAAGAAAATTGCTCTTCATGCCTGGTATGTACAACACATTTGAAATTACTGACCTCTTTCCATTTTTCCTCATAACCAGAACATCACCAACACCTTCAGCTGCTAGAGTATTGTAATTTTCAAATTTCACCATGTTCTTCATTGAGGGTTTTATGTTGACAAACCAATCTTTCCTTCCAAACATGTGTGATGAGCATATTGAGTCCAAGTGCCAATAGTCCTAGAATCTCTCTTCATCTCTTGTTATAACCATTAACAACATCTCTTCTTCTTCATGTTTCGCTAGCTTTGCATAAGTTTCTTGATTCTTCTGTTTTTCTGGACAATCACTAAAATAGTGACCATACTTCTGACAATTGTAACATTGAATGTGACTCTTGTCTGGCTTTTGACCACCACCTCTTCCTCTACCTGCAACACCACCTCTTTGGTTTCCTTGGTTCCAGGGTTTTCTCTGATTCGATCAGTTTCCTTCTTGCTGATTTTGACCAGTCAAATTGTTGTAACATCTTCTTCCTTTGTTTCCATTCCAGCTTCCTTTGCCTTTCCTTTCTTTTGCTGGTTGTGCCTGCAAAGCCATATCACTCTTTCACTCTTCGACTTTCCTGCAGCGCTTTCAGCCATTCTTTGTTCATGAGATTCAAGCGTCCCTTAAAGCTCTTCCTTTGTCAGTTTAGACAAATCTTCCGACTCTTCTATGGTTACTACCATGTGGTCAAACGTTAGAGCCAACAACATCAAGATCTTTCCAACAACAAATATTGATGTCAACACATCTTCACACACCTTGATTTGATTCATCAGTTTCGTAAACTTGGTGAAGAAATTAGTTATGCTTTCATTGTCTTCCATCTGAAGCAATTCATACGTTCTTTTGTGAGTTTGTAACCTCTCCTATTTCACCTTCTGCGCGTCTCTAAACGATTTCTCCAGAATCTCTCATGCTTCTTTCGTTGACTCTGCATCAGTAACCTTTTCAAAGTTATCTGCATCAACACATTGATGGATTATAAAGAGAGCTTTATAAGATTTCTTCTTCAATTCTTTACGTGAAGTCTTTTCTTGATCTGTCGCGTCTTCTGCAAGCGTTACTACTCCTTCCTTCACAAGATCCCAAAGATTTTGATAACAGAACACAACCTTTATCTGCTTGCACCAATTCTCATAATTGTTGTTCTTGAGAATCAGAATATTTATTGGAAAATGGCAGTTTGGATGATTCGTTACCATGGTGATTTTCTTCCCACAAATCGATTAAACCGGAGCTCTTAGTACCAGATGTTGGAAATCCAACGCAACCTATGGAGAATTTCAATCAATCTTGATGAACTAGATTGTTATCACCCACACAATAACAATGAAAAGAGAAGAACAATGGAGAAGAAACAAAGTAAGGAACTATGAAGGAGAAGAGGAATTCAATTCTACAGAGTTTCTCTCTGCCCGCAAACTGTGGAAAACTTCTTATTCACTTTACAAATACAAAATACTGTGAATACAATGTTATAAATGCTATATTCACTTCATTACAAGAATAAGGGTTACTCCCTCTATTTATAGATTTAGGTTAACTTGGACCTCAAGGCAAAGTCCAAAACTATAAAAGTCCACAATAGCTAACACTACTAAAATAGGCCTAAGTCGAAATCATGTGTGAAGCAACATGTTTCAACACTTCGACACACTAACACAACTAAACACCCTAGGTGGTTTGACACTTTCTTGTTCCTGTCGAGCAACCTGCTTCGACACAAGGAACTACGATTCAACATATATTAGCATTATTTGTAGTCGAGAAGACAACTCAACGGTTATGCTTGTAGATATTAGATTATGAAACATATGCATGATATTGTGACCGAAGGTATTACAAATGGATGAACCAAGTGTAAGGTATTGGCTTAATCCATATACAATTAATTTATGCATATTTCTTAAGTTAATGTTGTTGTTGTTATCTTACCATATTTAAACTTTGTTTTAATTATATGAGTTTAGCGAAAAACACCATTCTCACAAGAAGATATAGATGATATTCGATCAATTTGGGCTGGTGTCTTCTTATCTTGTCATGAATTTCAACAACAATAGTTTTCTTTTGTTATAAGATGAATTTGTACGTATAGAGGTTTGACATTTTCATATGCAAAACTCTAACTTTTGTATTATGTGTTGATGACAACAATGTAAATTTGTACACATGATTTTGCCACAATGTAAATTTGTAATTCTGTATAAAAAGATAATATCAATTTTTTTATCTGTTTCTGATTTGGTATTATGTGTTAATTTGGTATTCTGTAACAATTTTATAGTTTCTGCATGTGAAGCAAATCCGTAACCTATATAACATACCTAATATATTAAAAGAAAACGCTTGTCTCGACGATATCCACACATATAAGCCTTTGTCTGGACGATATGCACACATGTTGTTGGGAAAAAAAAAATTGAATGTAATTGAAATTGATACCTAACAGTAATGTAATCCAATTCCTATTTAAGGTATGGGTTGCATACACTTTCATCGTATCAACCCTTGTTTCTTTCTATTCTTTTTTATATTTCTTTTCAAAAATGGTTCTAGCTGGCAAACTTATTACAGAACTTGGGATCAAAACATCTGCTGACAAGTTCTTCAAACTGTTTGCATCAGAACTTCACGAAGTGCAAAATCACTGTGAAGGAATTCATGAAGCCAAACTGCATGAAGGTGATGACTGGCATGACACTGCTTCGGTTAAACATTGGACCTATGTCGTAGGTAATTATAAAGTTTATTTATACCATCATGATTAATTGAGTTATCTAGTTTGTTTAAAAATTATTAAATAAAATTGAAACTTCTTTTTACGTATTTAAAGAGCATAGAAGTTATGATTTATTTTAATAATAGAAGGGGGAACAGAAGTTGTAAAGAAAGATTGCACCGGAATAAATGTAAAAGTTGAAACTCCCACAATATCAATAAAGGCCAGTTCGGTTATAATCAACTACGAAACCTTCCAAAGTTAATAGTTCTGCAATATATGCGATGCCAATATCTATAAGAAAGTTTCATGAATGATTTGTGTGCAAACACTATAAGGAAGCATTTAATATAATACTCTTTGTTGATAACAAAGAGAGAAAAGAGTGCAAGAAGGAATGTACAGAGAGAGAAATAAAAAGAGAGATGCGATGAAAAAGAGCAGTGAAAGATAGTAATAAGAAAACACTAAGAAGATGTGAGAGAGAGAGAGAAGCGGGTGAGGGAAAGGGACATGAGAAAGTAAACAGGGAAATGACTCTAGAATGAGATATTCGGCAAGATAGAGAATAGAGATAAGGGAAGGAGAGAAACCTGAGGAGGAAGGCATAAAAACAAATATTTTTGAAGATGAAAATAAAATAAAAGTTATTATGTATTATTTTTAGTGTTTATTTTTAAAGATTGTTTAACAAGAACAATAAGTTAAATTTTAACTTTTAATTTTTCAAGTTCACGTCAATAAAAAATATGTTTCGAAACTGTTTTTATAAATTGAAATAAATAAATATATTTTAATTGTTAACAATAGAAAAAGTTAATTGCATCTCTAAAAGTTTTGAATATCTTACTACAACACTTTTTCTATTTTCTAGTTCGTTATTTCCACTCCACTTTCTTATATTATTTTATTTTGTCAATCTTACCTTTATTTTCTACCTTTTTCTTAATTCTGAAAATATATTAAAAAAAGGTTAAAGTCTGCAGAAAAATAAAAGCTTACGTGAGAACAAAAACAACTAAGATTAAATCAAAACAACGTGTTATATATATATATATATATATATATATATATATATATATATATATATATATATATATATATATATATATATATATATATATATATATATATATATATCATTTATTTATTGATACGTCTAATTTTTATAAAATAAAAATCAATTTAATAATATAAAAGATAATTGAGTTGATATGTTATTAATTAAGAATGTTATTTTATATCAATTTATATTTATTAGCTATTGAAAAAACTAATTTATCTAACATTTTAATTAACTTATAACTATAACTCATTAATTATAAGTTATCAATCATCAATTATAAATTATCAACTATCAATTATGAATTATAAACTATCAATTATCAATTATAAATTATCATTTATCGCTGGTTAATATTTCTCAAACTGAGCCTTAGAACAAAAACTTGTTATAGAGTTTTGTGTAGATTATATCTCATGTTTTAGTCGGACCATTAGTTATTTGTTTTGTCTTATTGAAGGATGAGTTATAAATCAACAAAAATATATAAAAAAAATTATGAATTTGTACAAAAACAAAATGTTGTATGACCTGCCTATTTTATTTTGGAAAATAAATGAGTCCTAAAATAAATTATTGCAAAAATGAAAACAATGTGGTAGTTTTGTTTTATTAAAAAAGTCATCCTCATATTCTTTTGTTCTCTTATATGCAACTTTGATATTCTTGGTACCAATTACACAACAATAGATGGTGAGGTACACACATGTGACGAGAGTATTGAAGAAGTTGATGAACATAACAAAAAAATTACTTGGAAGGTTTTTGGTGGAGATATTGATAAGCAATATAAGGTCTTTAAGCTCATCCTTGAAGCAACTGATAAGGCTGATGGCACTGCTGTTGCTAAATGGACGGTTGAATATGAGAAGATTAGTGAGGATATTAATCCTCCAAATGGTTATATTGACTTGATTTTCAAAATTACTCGAGATGTTGATGCTAATCTCGTCAAGGAAAAGGTAGCTCAATAAGACAAAAAGAAAAAAGAATGTCAGTGCATGTGGTTTGCTAGTGTTTATCTTTATAATAAGTTAGTGTGATGTTTTTAATATTGCAATATTGTTGCATATGATATTGACTTCTGTTTTAATGCAGTTGTTAGCGCAATTGAAATATGAATGTATGTGTGTTTGTTAGACTCAGACAACACCCTATAGACTCAAAAAGGAGTTTTTGGTGTTCTTTCGTCTGTAATAAACCGGTTTTAGAATGTGTCTTAAATTATATGATACAAATAAATAAATGATTATATTTGCTTTTTTATTTTATATGTCTATGAGTCTATGTGTAAGTCTTTTTTAACAACAAAATGTTATATTCATATCCATTCCTTTATCACAAACTCCTACGTTTCTTTACAAACAAATTCTCACATTTTAAACTTGTATAGTATTTTTAAATGTTTTAAAGTTTATTTCGACCAAACTTATGGCTCAAACAATGAAGAAATCGTTTTTACTCATTGCAATTTTTTATCTCAATTCTTTATTCGTTTTCAATTTTACATGCCATTGTTGAATATTATAATTATAAAATATTGAAAAAGAATGCCAATACTACTTTCGTTAATGAAAATCTCTTTGTGGATGTCACTATAAAAATTACTTATGTTGTGGCGGTTTATTTATGACATTTACTATAAACGTCACAATTAACGGTTGATTACCACATTTTACCACGTTTTAATTGATTGGTGTGATGTTACTAATGAAATGATGGTTTTGACATTCATTAATTTACTTAATTGTTTATTAAAATTCGCACATGTGTTAATTTGCTTTTTTTCCCTCTCCTTTTTTTTAAAGTATTAATTCACTTTCACTCATATTTTATTAATGAAAATTAATTATTTTTTAATTTAATATGAATTAGAAAATGAAAGAGAACATTAGTTACTTCATTGTTTCAATTTACCGACAATCCCAAAAAATATATCTTCCTTTCATATTTAGCTTTATCTCCTTCTTGTTGAAGTTTATATAGTAATTCAAGTGTTGTAACAGGTTATTACGGGTGTGGAATCGGTTACAATTGAAGTTGACATACATTCCAGTAGTAGAGATTTGAATATTTCGAAGGTTTAACCGATTATCAGAAATGATGTAACTGTTACCATTGAAGCTGAATTAATTTGTTTTAATTTCAGTGTCAGGTGTAACGAGTTATCTGTTTTTGCGTAACCGATTACATGCCCGAATTTTTGTTTTTTCTGCTATTGTACATGGTCAAATTATATTCCAATTATTGTGTAACTTGTATATAAGTATTTAGGGTGCACTCTCACACTAGTTAATGCAAGTATAACATCACACCCTCAATTCTCTCTCTCTCTCTCTCTCTCTCTCTCTCTCTCTCTCTCTCTCTCTCTCTCAATTCTCCTATTTCACTCTACACATCCATAATTCTTCCACCTTTGTTCCACCAATCTTGTGGTTGTTTGTTCTAGCATTTGGCATCAAGAGCCTGGTTCAGATCCACAAACATCTTGTGTGCAACATGAGTTCAGTCTCCAATGAAAGAATCCCTGCAAATTTACTCATTCTTGATGCAAAGAACTATGACAAGTGGTGCAATCAAATGAAGATGTTGTTTGACTACCAAGATGTTCTTGAGGTGATCAAGAATGGTGTTACTCCTCTTGTTTAGAATGCTACTGAAGCGCATCAAGCAACACATAAAGAAGAGAAGAAGAAGGATTTCAAGGCGTTGTTCTTGATTCATCAATGTGTAGATGGAAGCGATTTTGAAAAGGTTGGTGATTGCGATTCGTCGAAGCAAGCTTGGGAGATCTTAGAGAAAGCTTGTGTATGGGCTGACAAAGCAAATATGGTGTTGTTACAAACTCACAAACGCCAACTTGAATTGATTCAAATAGAGGAAGAGGAGACAATCAACGATTTTGCAACGAGAATCACTTAGTTGGTGAACCAAGTGAAGACATATGGAGAAACCATTACAGAGCAATATGTTGTTGCCAAGATCTTGTGTTCTTCAATACCAAGATTTTAAAACATAGTTGTGGCGATTAAGGAGTTGAAGGATATTGCGACAATGAGAAAAGAGGAGCTGCAAAGTTCTCTTGAGGCTCGTGATCAAAGGATGGAGGAGAGGAATAACGATAAGGCAGCGATTGAGATAGCTTTGCAAGCTCGTTTCAACAAGAAGGATAAGAGATCGAAAGAAAAATGGCCCTTGAAGAATAAAGAGAATTTTCAAAATTTTGGTGGAAAAGAGTCCTGAAATTCAAAGAATTCGATGAGTCAAAGAGGTGAGAGCAGCTAAAAACATGGTGGAAACTTTGGATTTGAAGGAATGAGATTTGACAAGAGCAAGGAGAAATGCTACAAGTGTCAACGGTTCGGTCATTTTGCGAAAGAATGCAATGCGAAAAGGAAGGAATCTAAAGGGGATGCAGCTAAGGTTGCAAGACAAGAGTTTCATAAAGAGAATACACAACTGGTCATGATCAAAGAACTAAATTGTAGGAACAAACAGCCGCGTGACAGCAACCGTAGCAGCTCAAAGAATGTAGAAAAAATTGGGTTGTAGCCGGTTGAATGATACGGTTGACCGGTTGCGTGAAGAGGAAGACACCGTGATGAGTATGAAATATATATCTGTATATATATATATACATATATATATATATATATATATATATATATATATATATATATATATATATATATATGTCCCCAAAAGGAGTTTGGAAGATCGGCGTGACTTATCATGGATCGGACCATGAATAACAATGTTCAATTTCTTCTCTCAGATACACCTTTCCATTCGGGTGTTCCAGGAGGAGTAAGTTGGGATAGGATCCCACACTCTTTCATATGGTCATCAAACTCTAGGCTTAAATACTCACCACCTCGATCTGATTGAAGAGTTTTAATATTCTTACCTAGTTGATTTTATACTTCATTCTTGAATTCCTTGAAATTTTCAAAGGACTCTGATTTATGTTTCATTAAATACACATAACCATATCTACTGAAATCATCAGTAAATGTGATGGAGTACTGAAAACCTCCTCTGGCTGGTATGTTCAGTGGTCCACATACATCAGTATGTATGAGGGCCAAAAGATCATTAGCTCTTTCACCTTTTCCTGTGAATGGAGACTTTGTCATATTTCCAATTAAACAAGATTTGCATGTCTCATATGATTCATAATCAAAAGAGTTCAAGAGTCCATCTTTATGGAGTTTGGAAATGCGTTTCTCATTTATGTGGCCTAATCGACAATGCCAAAGGTAAGTTGGATTTAACTCATTAGATCTCATCCTTTTAGTATTAATGTTATAAATAGGCATTTCAAGATCAATGACATATAGTCCATTGTTCATTTGTGAAGTAGCATAGAATATATCATTCAAATAAATGGAGCAACAATTATTCTTTATTATAAATGAAAAACAAAACTTGCCTAAACAAGAAACGAAAATAATATTCCTGCTAATTGCAGGTACATAATAATAGTTCTCTAACTGGATTATTAAACCACTAGGTAAAGTCAATACATAAGTTCCTACGGCTAAAGCAACAACCTTTGCTCCATTGCCAACTCGTAGGTTAACTTCACCTATTGCCAAATCTCTATTCCTTTTTAGCCCCTGCACAATGGTACAAATGTGAGAACCGCATCCAATATCTAATACCCATGATGCAGAAGTAGATAAATTAATTTCAATAACAAAAATACCTGAAGTTGAAGTCTCTACTCCATTCTTCTTATCTTCCAGGTACTTTGGGCAGTTTCTCTTCCAGTGTCCGGTCTTATCGCAATGGAAGCAGATGTCTTCCTTTGCTATGCCTCCACTAGGCTTCAAAGCAGCAACAATGGGTTTGGGTTTGGCACATTCCTTGCCTTTCCCTTTATCACCTTTCTTGGTGGGTCTTTTATTCTGTCTCTTTCCATTTCCGATCATCAAAATTGACTTTCCTTTTGACTTTAGATTCTGCTCAGCAGTTCTTAACATGGCTAGCAGTTCAGGAAGAGATTTGTCCATATCATTTATATTGAAATTAAGGACAAATTGACTGAATCTATCTGGAAACGATTGCAAAATCAAATCAGTCGCAACTTCCTTTCCGAGGGGAAACCCCAACCTCTCAAGGTTCTCCACATACCCAATCATCTTGAGCACATGGGGACCTGCAGGGGCTCCCTCAGCTAACTTACCTTGAAAAAGGGATTTTGAAACTTCAAACCTTTCATGCCTTGCTTGCTTTTGATAGAGCATCTTCAGGTGTTCGATCATATCGAATGCTGCCATGTTCTCATGTTGCTTTTGCAACTCTGAGTTCATGGTAGCTAGCATGAGGCAAGTAGTTTCATTGGCATCATCGACATGCTTCTTGTAAGCATCTCTTTCTGCCTTAGGTGCAGAACTAGGAGGTTCCTCTTCAGGAATAGGTTTCTCCAAGACATACAACTTTCTATCATGTTTGAGGATAATCCTCAGATCTCGGTGCCAATCCAGAAAATTTGTCCCATACAATTTTTCCTTGTCAAGGATTGATCGAAAAATGTTGTTAGAGGTATTTGTTGTCATGGTAATCTACATGAAAACTATGAAAATATAAGTATCAATAACATATTTAATTAGGCCTTTAATTAAATATGCTCCCATTATTTTACTCAAAACAAATGACCCTCTCCATTTGATTCGGAAAATCCCGTTGGAAGATTTTCTAGTGGGTCGAGACTAACATTTCACTTTGTTTTATGTCCGCGTATGCGAATTACACAAAACTAGGTTATTTAGGTAGGAACTCCTTCCAATTGTATCTAATACAACTCTCAAATATTTTAGTTGGGTGAATAACTCCTTATTCCAATCCATCACATGGATCATTTCCAAATCTTGCTTCTAAACATATATAATCTTATTATAATTTACTTAGTTAAGTTTGACCCATTGTTTTAGCAATTGGATATTACAATTATCCCATTGCACCTTACTAATATAGAATATGCACCTCGCGTAGACGAAACCTACATTATTCGATACTAGTCTTGATGAGTGCTAAGACTTGGAAAGCATAAACTTAATATTTAATTTGAGGGAATTTGCAATTATTCTGATCTCACCGGCTTATTTTTCATATAAATCGTCTCTCACATGCATCAACATACATTCACATGTATCAACATACATAATGAAATAGTCATGGCCCCTGACACAATTGTTCTCCCAAGTCAATGAGAGAACCTAAGCTAACCTAATAACAGACTAAGCTTCTCCAAGCAAGATCTTCAAGGTTGTCCTCCTTTGATATTGTACTCTTCTCTTTCTTCATAACATTACATTATATAAAAGAAACTCATTTTACATACAAGGGAGTGAGATGAGAAAAGAAGTTACATTAAGAGATTAAAAGAGAGGCACGACACGTAGGTCGTATTTTAAAATCCCAAAATAAAATAAAGGAAAACTAAGACCATAACCGATTACCACAAGAAAATAATAATAAGCACATTATTATTATTAATTTAAATTCTGTTAATTAATTAAAACCAAATTAATTTTCGGCGACCGATCACACTACGCCGAGTTAGCCGGGGGTTTGCTACCCCGTCAGCGGACGGTGGTTCCTTTGAAATTGACATCGTTTTAATGAACAATTCATTTGAAATCGACGTTGTTTTTTTGCATCAACACTTGATACTTTAAAGCACAACTCTTGCGTAATCCCAACCCTAATCGCATAACTCTTTTACATGACAACCCTTGTGTCGTCATTAACCCTAATGCACCAATTTCAGACCGTCAAACACACCTCGATTGTTAATTCAGCATGATTGATCAACACGTCACTGCTTCACCATACTAATGTCGGATCAAGAAGCAAATGACTATTGATCGCTCAAAGGAAAATAACCATTAAGTGTTTGAATGAACGAAACATAAATAGTATATCATATATACCGTATTTTGCATCAGGATTATTTATATCATATATATAACTTGATCGATCTCAATTGTGTAACCTATGGACAATCGATGTATCGCTGCTTTACCATACAAATGTCGGATTCCGAAGCATAGTTAACATTAATCATCCAAATCGTACACACATGATTCCAAATTTAATTACTCTTTTATTCTTTGATTCATTATGTCTTTTATCGTATTAATACATAAAATACAGAAAATAAATAGCTATCAGATACATGGTTTCGTAAGTGTCTCTGATACTACTTAAGGAGAAGGGCGATCCAAAATGCAGCAGAATTTTAAAAAAACTTCTCCTTTAGTGATCCTTACGAATGGGCATGATTAGTGATAGAATCGTTACCTCTTGTGGAGATTGAAACCTTTGATGCAGATCTACGGAGCGATCACGAACGTTAAACGGTGACAACGCCTCTACTCAGTCCACACGAATGGGTTCCTTCAATCTCAGTGCTAGCTGCTACGAATGAAGGCTTTGAATGAGAGAGAGAGAGAGAGAGAGAGAGAGAGAGAGAGAGAGAAATAAAGAGAGAGAGAGAAACGAAATTGCAACTACACAAATGCTTCTGCACAAGGGATCTATTTATAGCACCACTTGTGTGGGCTGCAAGCTAAAAAACCCACTTAAGTGTATGTGGCCCATATCTTATGATATGCCAAAATCACTTAAGCGTGTGGTACCTTACCATATTTCATATTCTACTTAAGTACACCGTACCTTACGATGTTCTACAATTCACTTAAGTGCACTGTACCTTACGGTGTTCCTTAGTTACTCTATCTCTCATCAATCTGTCCTTTTGTGTGTGACACTGTAGGTTTTCGCGACATTAGAAATTATATTAAATCACGTATTTAACATAACAAACAGTGAGCGGTATCTAGCAACACATCACTGCTACCCAAGACACGAAAATGTCATGTGATATGACAAATCCTTTTGTGATAATACTTATGTGTACAATTACCCTTTTTCTCCTATGTCTATTGATCGGTCACCATTTTACTTGATTTTTATCATGTTTTCGGCCAAAATTCATTAATGTGGTAACACTTTATTTTGAGTTTTAGTGTTTGAGTTTTAAGTATTTCATATTTGAGTATTTTTATGCTTATTTTGCTTTTGGTGTTAATTTAAGTTTTTAGATGCGTTTGATGTCGTTTCCATGGTATTGTGCATGTTTCAGAAGTAGTTGAAGAGTCGGAAGTGCCAAGGCAACAATGGAAGAGTTAAAGAAAAAAATAAAATCCTGGAGCCAAACACGGCCCGTGTCTCCTGACACGGCCCGTGCTGCAAGCTCAACTTCTTCCCATACAAAAACCAGAGAGCCAACACGGCCGACCGTGTTGCTTGGCACGGCCCGTGTTGGCAGGTGTGCTGAATTTTCTGGTTTCTTGTTTTCACTCATGAAGTGATCCCGGAGGGCATTTTTGACTTTTTGGCTTGGCTGTAATGTGTACTGTGCTATTTAGACCTAAGAAAAGGAGAAAAGAGGAGGACGTGACAAAGAGAAGGGGAGAATCAAGATTTTTGGAGAACGATGATCATCAAGCGCGGAAGCAATTGAAGATCGAAGCTATCTAATCTCATGTAATGTCTAATCTTAAATTTGTACCTTCTTTGAATAGTTTGATGAGCTAAACCCCCCTATGCTATAGGGGTGTCCCTGAATTGCTTTTGTAATGAACCTTTTTCCTACAATTTTATGAATGTTTATGTTTTTATGAATCCAATTTGTTATACACGAGTGTAATGCTTGCCGTATTGGAAAATTAGGTATTGATTTGGAGGTAAAGGAGGTCGGACAAATCCCTTTATCACTATGTGTATAAGAACATCGCTAATTTCTCTTAGGAATGAGGATCTAATAGTGATGATGGGAAATTCTTGATATTCACACTTGGGATTAATATTCTTTTGAATGGCTAAGGAATTGGGATTTAAAATTGAATATTAATGGTTTCTGGCTAAGGAATTAGGGGAAACTACTATTGAGAATCATATTGGATCATTCTAGCATAGATTTTATGAAATAAGGATTAAGTTTATTTCAAAGCAATTCTTACACCCCGGACATAGCATGCTTAACTTTACTGTGTTAAAAATTCTCTATTTTTCCTTTATATTTTACAGAGCGAATTTACTCTTCACTTACCAAACACAGGTTCTTTTGTTTAATTGAATCATTACCAACACTGATAGTTCCTACGCAGTCCTCGAGATCGATACTCAGGGTAATTCCTTTTCATTACTACATCGGTAAAAATAGTACACTTGCTATTTTCCCGATCATGTTTTTGGCGCTGTTGCCGGGGACTGCCAAACTATCGGTTAATAATTATTCAATTGGAATTTTGTTTCTCTGCAACTAAAATTTTACTTTATTTTATTTGTTTACTTCCCTTTGCCTATCCTAACAACTGCCTAATATTTTTATGCGAGGTAGGCCTCAGCTGAATTTCTTTTTGACGCAGAACCAGAACGATCGTTGCAAGCACGAATCAGAAAAGCCAGACACGACAGACTGGAAGCGCTAGAAGAACCGCTGATAGTTTCTGATTTCGAGAAAGAGGGAACCATTTCAATTCATTCGGAACACTCTGATTCTGAAAATTCGGATACCGAGCCTGAAACTATGGTAGATGCCACACCTCCTATGGAGAGACTATTAGGTGATTACGGGGGAGCTAATGCCCCGCTTGGAAGGATGACAATAGTGAATCAACCAGTCAATGTTGCCCACTTTCAACTTCACCCCTCAACGACACGGCAACTAGAAAGGAGACCTTTCTCAGGAAAAATTAACGAAGATGCCAACAAGCATTTGCAAAGGTTTCTGACTATGACTACGTCGTTAAAGATTGAGGGGCATTATGAGGAAGCTAAGAAGCTGGTCATGTTTCCGTTTACACTGTCAGAAGATGCTGAAGAGTGGTTCTACTCTTTACCTGCTGGAAGCATCACAACTTGGCAACAGATGGAGACAACTTTTCTCAACGAGTACTTTCCGGCTTCTGTATACATCCGAAAGAGGTACGACATAGTGAATTTTAAACAGAAAGAGGGAGAGTCACTTGGAGATGCGTATAAGAGGTTCAAACGGTTGTTGGTTGCATGTCCTACTCATAATATGGATGCAACGGAGCAAATGCAGAATTTTGTAAATGGTCTTCGGCTGAAGACTAAGCAACTCATTGACACAGCAGTTGGTGGCTCAACCAATTTTACAACAGCCACTGGTATTAAAAAGATTATCGAAGCCATTGCAGCCAATGAGCACCTGGAGTTGTATGACCGCAGTGTTAGTCAACCCGAAGGGATAATTGACCTGAAATTGGCAAGCCAAGTGGTGAAGATGGAAGATCAAATAGCAACTGAAGTAGAAAGGAGACTGAAGAAGATGGCTATTGATACCCAAACTGTTGCACAGGTTCAACAGGTTCAACCAACTCAAACTAGTAATTGCGAAATTTGTGGAGGACCTCATCTTACCGCACATTGCGTTGCAACCGCACAACAAATTGAGGAGATCAAGTTTCTTAGGCAGAACAACCCTTATTCAAATACATACAATCCGGGTTGGAAAAACCATCCAAATTTCTCATGGAAGGATCAATAAGGAAATGTGCAGAACCAACCACAGCAACAACAATTTCGACCTCAGCAACAACAACCGTATCAACAACCTCAACAACAGTTTCAGCAACAGGTACCAAGAAAAGCTGATTGGGAGCTTGCCATTGAGAAGATGGCCGCTCAAAGCTCTCAATTTCAAGAAGAGACTCGAAGTAATTTAAAAAACACAGGTGCTTCAATTAAGAATCTTGAAATACAGATGAGTCAGATAGCCCAACAACTAGCGGGTTCTCAACAACAGGGCATTTTACCAAGTTCTACGGTTACTAATCCAAGAGAAAATAATCGTTTGAATGCGGTGACCACAAGGAATGGTAAGTCGAAAGAAGTATCTGAGAAGAGTTCTGAAGAAGAAGACTTATTGCTTGAAGTTGATCTAGAGATAAAAGAAAATGAGGTTGCAAATGAAGAGGTTACTAGTGATGAAAGAGTGGT
This sequence comes from Lathyrus oleraceus, assembly GCF_024323335.1. Classification (NCBI taxonomy): domain Eukaryota; kingdom Viridiplantae; phylum Streptophyta; class Magnoliopsida; order Fabales; family Fabaceae; genus Lathyrus; species Lathyrus oleraceus. The sequence continues at coordinate 381,684,416 of NC_066582.1, read as the reverse complement.
CAAAGATAAAGTTATTGATCCAAAACCGGCCGTCAAACTACCATTCCCAACAAGAAATAAGAAGAAAGGGCAGCATGAGAAAAACTTTGAGAAGTTCTTGGAAATGTTTAAAAAGCTTGAGCTAAACATTCTTTTCTTGGACGCGCTTGAGCAAATGCCTACCTACGCAAAGTTCATGAAAGACATCATCTCGAAGAAGCGGACCATAGAGACTAACCCGATTATTCTAACGGAAACTTGTAGTGCCATTTTGCAAGGTATGAAGGTTCCGATGAAAAAAAAGGATCGAGGTTCTCTGACTATTCCGTGTGCCATTGGAGATAGATCCTTCAAGAAAGCTCTAATTGATTTGGGAGCGAGTGTAAGTCTTATGCCACTGTCCATCTATAAGAGGTTGGGGATAGGTAAAATTCAAGATACAAGAATGACACTCCAGTTTGCTGACCACTCTGTGAAGAGACCTTATGGGATAGTAGAAGATGTGCTAGTAAAGATCAACAAGTTTGTGTTTCCGGTGGATTTTGTCATTTTGGAAATGCCGGAAGATGAAGAGATACCAATCATTTTGGGGAGACCATTTTTAGAGACCGGGAGATGTTTGATCGACATAGAAGAAGGCACGATGACTTTGAAAGTGTATGATGAAGAGTTAAAAAATTGATGTGCGAAACACCATGAAGTACAAGGATGAGGTTGCAACTAGTCAACATATTGAGACAATCGATCAAATATGTGAAAAGAAAAATTGCTTGACAACACAAAAATTACCCTTGGAAAGGGTGTTGAGCTTATCAATTTTTAACGAAGAGGAAGTAGTTAACGAGAAAGATATGGAAGTGCTAGCTATGATGGACGCATCACAACCTTTTAAAGGTTATCGACACAACCGGTGGGAAGATTTAAGGCAACCCTTAGTGGAAGAAAAGAAAGATGAACAAAAGAAGGGAACCGAATTGAAACAACTACCGGAAAACCTCAAATATGTCTTCCTAGACATAGAGAGTAAGTGCCCAGCCATCAAAAGTTCACATCTAGAAGTTCTTCAGGAAAATAAGCTTGTCAAAGTTTTAAAAAAACATAAGAGTTCCATTGGCTGGTCTAGTGAAGATTTGAAGGGAATAAACCCTACAATATGCATGCACAAAATTCTCATGGAAGATGATCACAAGTCGGTTGTCCAACCTCAACGACGACTTAACCCAGCAATGAAGGAAGTAGTCAGAAAAGAGGTGCAACACGGCCGGCCGTGTGAGCTAGCACGGGCCGTGTTGCTCAATTTTCAGAATCCAATACATTTTCCAGAGGTGCAAACACGACCGGCCGTGTGAGCTAGCACGGGCCGTGTTGCAGTACGTAACTCAGATTTCTTTTTAATTTTAAAGACGTTGGAGTGGGGCCCACACGTCTTTAACCACTTTTTACCACTACCCCACTCACTTTTCAGCCACTTCATCTTCTCCAACCCTATTTTTCTCTCAAACCTCTCAAACTGCATAACCACCTTCACTTTAAACCTGAACTTTCATCATCATCCAACCATTTTTTTTCAAAGTCCCTTCACAAAAGTTGGGCCGTTTCTCGCACTCTACACCGTGACGGTATTATTTTTCTCTATCTCCATTATTTTTTTTCCGCTAACTTTTCAGGTGACCATTATGCCCCCCAAAAGAGCCGAGCGAGGAAAGGCTGTGGTAGAGACCTCAAGGCCGAGACAAAGGGCCCGGAGGATGCCAAATGCACACGGAATAATATTTGAGGATGATGACCATGTTGAAAGGTACAAGACTCACCTTAAAAGGAAGCTTGTACCTACAAGGTATGTTTGTGATGGTACTATGCGTGCTTTAGGAATTCTAGATGATGTATCTCAAATGTTCCACAATTTAGGTATTTTTGAATTTATGCATGCTGATGTGCCTTCCTATGAACGCATCACTCTAGAGTTCCTAAGCACTGTAAAATTTAAATTGGAAAAGAATTGGACTGGTCATGTTCATGAATATTTTGGTACTATGAGTTTCCAGCTCTATAATGAAGATTATTCGATGTCGGTTATTCAGCTTGGGCAATGCCTCCGGTTACCATTGGTAGGATCCGGGGCAGTGCCAAATGACTTTTCTGCATGTTCCTTTTAGTCTTCTATTACAGGTTTACCGCAGTATGAACCCCAGAGTGCAAAGGCATCATGGATTCAGAACCCGTGTTTCCGATATGCTCAAAAAGGGTTAGCGTTCACCTTGTTCGGGCGAGGAGATAGTACAGGTGTAGCGGCAAAGCGGGAGTTATATTTGATGCATGCCATGGTTAATGAGGAACCAGTGAATGTGGCGGCATTCGCCGCCGACCATTTAGGTACCATGGGGTGTGCCAGCTCAGGTGCCATTTCAGTGGGTGGTATGATCACACAAATTGCTGAATGGTGTGGGTGTAGGCCGGTTTTGGACGGAGAGACCCCGATGCAGGCGTTGGGTAAGCTTGACCTCAATGCCCTGTGCACGCAAGGAATGCTCGAACAAAGCCGTCATGGGTATGTGTTGGTAAGCCGGACAAGCCGGCTGTTCCGCTTACCGAACACTGATAAAACTAATGTTGATAATAATGAGAATTGGTTGTATACTTCTGTTAACCCCGAAGAGGCGGGAGAAGATGATTTTCGTGCAGGTGAAACGATAGAGGAAGATGCACCGACAAGGGAGAAGGGTGTTCCTCACCCTCACACCTCTCACCACCGAGGTATGGGAGCCTCCTCTGCTGGATGGACACCCATGGACATGGATCAGTTCCGTGTCGAGCAGGCTCGCCAGGGAGCGGAGATTGATCGGATCGTGACAGAGCAGTTCCGTCAAGGGGCTGCCATTGATGATATTCAAAGGATGATGCAACAGATGATGTTGCAATTTCCACAGCACCCTCCTCCGCAGTAGGCACTGTAAGTCCCTCTTGCATTTTGGGTTTAAACATTGGGGTCAATGTTTAGTTCAAGTGTGGGGGGGTTCTTTTCATTGTTTTAGTTATTTTCCGTTTTGGTTTTTCATTTTTTTTAAGTTAACTTTGATTTCTTTTATTTTCAACTGTTTGGGTGTTGGGTTACAGATTGATGGATAAAAACCAGAGGCGTGAGGGAAGGATGTTTAGTGGATGAAAGACACAACCCGAACTTACTCTCCCGAGGCACCTTGGAAATTTATGCAGCCGAAGAAAAACTATTGTTGGACGCAGTGTGATGAAAGTTGGATTGAGATAGAAGTATGGTACACCTGAACCAAAAAGAAGCTACATTAAACAGAGAGTACTTTGGAACCTGCAAGTTTACCCCACATGGTGAGACTACAAAAAATCCAAATACTAAGATATCATCATGAGAGTTAATCCAAGTATGACTCTATCGCTCTGGTTTTGCGTACGTTCTAGTGACGTAGCACTGCATTAAGACACACACTGAGGCACGTTTTTGTTGTTAACCTCGAGCCTTTCCAGCCACCCTTGTACGTTTTATCCGTTGCAAACCCCTTTTGAGCCTTTAACCATTTTGTTTTTTTTAAACCACTTATGTTCGCCTATGGCTAGAAAGAAAAAAATATATAATAATCTCTTTTACCCTTGCTCGGCATGAATGTTGTAGATTTTGAAACTGTGTTGAATTCTAAGTTTGGGGTGGTGAATCTAATACAAAAAGGGACAAGCGTGCGAAAAATTGTTACAAGAAAAGAGAAAAAGAGAAATAAATTGGAGATTTTTTTTGAATGCTCCGAAAACAAAAAGAAGAGAAAAGAAAAATAGAACTGATAACAACGCACTTGGCCCAACTAAACGACTTGAGTACATTTGCAATACTCAATCTGTTGAGTAAAGTTAAATAGTCGATGTCGAACCCCTTTATATCAAAATAAGCACAGGTACAAGAAAAATAGCATGAGTGCCGAGCCCAAAAACCCTTGTGTATTCGTTTGTTGTTTATCCCACCTGTCCTAAGCCCTGTTACAACCCTAAGTCCTCCTAAAGTGTGTGAATTATGTTTGTGCAATAGAAGTAGAATTTATTCAAAAACTAAGAGTCGATATTGCTAATGCTGAGTCTTGAGTGCTAACCCTGAGAGATTGTGTGAGATGTAAGAAAAGCTTGCAGGTAAAAAGGTGCTGGACTGTGAGGTGTAGCGAATAGTTCGGATCGGGCGGCCGAAATCTTGACCATGAAGGTAGGAAACTCGGTGCGAATAACATTGGCTGTATAGTGGTGAAAAGGAATTCTGGGGTGACCTCTATTTGTTGTCTCTTGCATCACTTGAGGACAAGCAATGAGATAAGTTTGGGGTTGTGATCGGTCACCATTTTACTTGATTTTCATCATGTTTTCGGCTAAAATTCATCAATGTGGTAACACTTTATTTTGAGTTTTAGTGTTTGAGTTTTAAGTATTTCATATTTGAGTGTTTTTATGCTTATTTTGCTTTTGGTGTTAATTTAAGTTTTTAGATGCGTTTGATGTCGTTTCCATGGTATTGTGCATGTTTCAGAAGTAGTTGAAGAGTCGGAAGTGCCAAGGCAACAATGGAAGAGGATGGAAGAGTTAAAGAAAAAAATAAAATCCTGGAGCCAAACACGGCCAATGTCTCCTGACACGGCCCGTGCTGCAAGCTCAACTTCTTCCCATACAAAAACCAGAGAGCCAACACGGCCGGCCGTGTTGCTTGGCACGACCCGTGTTGGCAGGTGCGCTGAATTTTCTGGTTTCTTGTTTTCACTCATGAAGTGATCCCGGAGGGCATTTTTGACTTTTTGGCTTGGCTGTAATGTGTACTGTGCTATTTAGACCTAAGAAAAGGAGAAAAGAGGAGGATGTGACAAAGAGAATGGGAGAATCAAGATTTTTGGAGAACGGAGATCATCAAGCGCGGAAGCAATTGAAGATCGAAGCTATCTAATCTCTTGTAATGTCTAATCTTAAATTTGTACCTTCTTTGAATAGTCTGATGAGCTAAACCCCCCTATGCTAGGGGGGGTGTCCCTGAATTGCTTTTGTAATGAACCTTTTTCCTACAATTTTATGAATGTTTATGTTTTTATGAATCCAATTTGTTATACACGAGTGTAATGCTTGCCGTATTGGAAAATTAGGTATTGATTTGGAGGTAAAGGAGGTCGGACAAATCCCTTTATCACTATGTGTATAAGAACATCGCTAATTTCTCTTAGGAATGGGGATCTAATAGTGATGATGGGAAATTCTTGATATTCACACTTGGGATTAATATTCTTTTGAATGGCTAAGGAATTGGGATTTAAAATTGAATGTTAATGGTTTCTGGCTAAGGATGTAGGGGAAACTACTCTTGAGAATCATATTGGATCATTCTAGCATAGATTTTATGAAATAAGGATTAAGTTTATTTCAAAGAAATTCATACACCCCGGACCTAGCATGCTTAACTTTACTGCGTTAAAAATTCTCTATTTTTCCTTTATATTTTACAGAGCGAATTTACTCTTCACTTACCAAACACAGGTTCGTTTGTTTAATTGAATCATTACCAACACTGATAGTTCCTACGCAGTCCTTGAGATCGATACTCAGGATAATTCCTTTTCATTACTACATCGGTAAAAATAGTACACTTACTATTTTCCCAATCATCTATATTGAACACAAGGCATAGACCGTGTCATCCTTGTCAAGTTCAATATTGGGCCCGTAGAAATTTATCCTTTTACGCAGGATGGGCAAATTCCATCTAGGTCACTCATGTCCCTCAACATGTTTTGTGGAGTACCCATCAACTGTCTTTATGGTCATCCAGTTACGGACAATGTTTGATCAGAAATAAGGCACTCGACTCTACATCTAGGGTCCGTAGTGGTTTCATATCGAAGGGTGTTATACACCACTATCACCATGAGAATAACTTATGACACTTTGCATAACATTCTATATAGTATTCTCATAGCGGGTCAAGCCAGTATAAATATTACTCTTAATATTCATACCTATGTTTAAGACTTGATAACTCTTTATCCATGATCCATGAGATGTGATCATCAATCTATATACATAATAGTCTTAATGCTTTAATGTTATCCCACTTTACAACAAAGCTCGACTACGGATACTTTAAGAATAGTGTCCTTATGTTTAATGGAATCTCATGATTAAGTCACACTTGATAAATTAAACGGACTATCTATTCTAGGGACTTTATTAAACAAACATAATAAAGAAAAAGCCTTTTATTATTAATAAATATATCGATACAAGTACCAAAAGTATTTGCCTCTAGGGCTTATACCAACAATTTGGCACGTACCCAAACATTTCATCCATTCTTTTTCGACTAAGACGCCACTTTGCTCTTCGATTAATAGTCTATCTCTTTCTTGGTTCCAAGATATTATTCTTATTTGATATTGAACTGTTTGTTCCTCATCCAGTGATATACTGTCCTTGTACACAACAATAATTTCTCTTGGGCACCGCTTTTACCCCTTTGAGACGTTGTAGCACCAGTTCATCTTGTGAATCGAGAGTTGTTTGGCTCGTATCCAGATATTTAATTCATTCCTTTGGTTGAGAGGCTTGTTTACTCATTGATTCTAAGTTCCCTCCAGTTGTGGGTTCCCTTTATACCATGTTGTTGGTACAAGTTATACCTTTCATCACTTTATCTCTCTCTTTCTATTCTCGTAGTTCTGAACTACGATTGCTCTGACTTTCTCATTGAACAATGAGAATACATAGGCACGAGGATGTGAATCCTTGGCGAGCATACTTCTCTCATCCCTTTAATCATGGTTCCATGTTTTAACCGGAGAAGATGACCGGAGCCCTAGCTCCAGTGGTGTGTTGGCACACTCTCATCCCTTTAATCATGGTTCCATGTTTTAATCAGGGCCCTTGTTTTGTTTGACTCATGTTACTAAGCGTTTGACTCTGGTGTTTGGTGCACTCTAGCGCATGGCCATTAGATCTGCCACCTTAATTAATGAGGGAGATTTGATGGCCCTTGTTTTTTCCATTTATTTTTTTAATTCTGATTTCATTTTAATTACTTCTATTTTGATTAATTCATATTAAATCCATTTTTAATCCAAAAAATATGGGACTTTCACCAAAAATATTTAAATATTTTCCTCTTCCATACTCTGAATTAAAATTATTCTTTGGATTAAATTTAATATATTTTGTGAATTAAATGATTTTGGAATTGTTTTTTAATATTTTAAAATACTTCTGACTTTCCAAAAATTCTAAACTTTTTTGTCTAAGGTCCTTTGCCCTTGTTTGACCTAGAATAAATTCCTTGGCCATTTATTTGGTGATTTGAAGGGATTTTAGGTTTTAACTTTTGAAAAATGCATTTTAATTCATTTTTAATTTGATTTTTAATTGTTTAATTGTTTTAAAATATTGTTGAGCCATTTGATTGACTTTGTTATCTTTGACTTTCTGTTTGGCCTTGATCATGGTTGATTTGAACTTCCATTTGATCAATACTATTGGATTTAGAGGGTTGATGAAATGTACATTTCATCCCCCAAAATGAATGGATAGTATTGATCAGATGAAATTCCTCTTATGATCAATTTGGGTTTCTATTTCCCCTTCCCTCTTCAGATTCATCCTATTCTTCCCCAATCTATCATTGACCAATGAATTCTCTTCAAATCAAATGCTAGTTAATACATTAATGACCTTGTGTCAGATGAGTCAACATGAGCTTGACTGAGATAGGTCCCTCCCACTTTATTTTTGTGTGTGGTATGTTTCACTATTTTTTTGTACCATGTCTCTAACATGCATTAACACCAATATTTTTATTGCCCGACCTCAGATACTTCTGACTTCTACATAAATCCAATTATGATTGCTTAACATATAGGTAAATCTGTCCCAACAAGGCATAACATTCTTGTAAGTGAGATTGTAAGTCTCCCATTTTTCATGGCATTATGTGAACACTTGACCTTTTTTCCATTCATGAGAGCTAGTGGCATACTTATTCATTTATCCAAGTTGGAGCCCTTCTCATGGATGATGTCTTGGTTCATGTATTCATACTTGTGAATGAATGGTTGAGTGTTCTCCAAAGAATGACTTTAAAAAATTGAAATCTTCACTAACATTTGACTAAATTATTATTAATATTGCTTTATTTTCAAGTCATTTACTTAATGATATTTAAATTTCAGTACCTTTATCATTCATTACCATTTATTTTTCATGCAACTTGTTTATTGTTTCAGTCCTTTTTCCTTTACTCACTTGAGCCATATCTTGTGATTGTATATATTGTGATTGTATATATTATGTGCTTTTGACTATGTTTTGTTTATGATCTTAGGACCTTAGAATACTTAATATACAAAAAAAAAACCTTTAAAAATATCTTGGTCGACTGTTGGCATTGATCTAAACTTTTGGACTTAGAATAGGCAACCTCCATATGCTTTGAGGACTTGGCCAATACCACTATTTGATACTGAGCTATCCTCGACTGTGCCTTTCATCTGAGGCAAACCTTGAAGTTCCCTTGGTTCATCTGTTAAGTGGTTTCTATGTTTAATCAGTTATTTTGACTTTGTGATTGATGTCTGATGATTGTTTTTGAGAGTTTGCCAAGGAATATTTCATCTGACACATGGGAAGACATTGAAGACTGCTAGCTATTGGATTTCTTTCTTGGATGTTATGACTATCTTTATTTGATGCCTTTGTCTTCATATGATTTACTTGGATGTTTACTTATGCTTATTTCTTGCTCAAAAGTCCAAAGGAAATTGGTTTTTATTTGACATTCTTGTCTTGTGGATTGCATCCCATTGGTCAGATCTTTTAAACTCTTAACTTTTTATTTTTGTCTAGGGTAGTCCCTTCATCTCTTCCCACTTCTTTAATTTCAAATTCTCTCCCTCTTTTCAAAACCTTTTTTTCTTGTGATTTCAAACTTAGACATGTTTTAATGAGTAGAAACTTTGGCCTTATGCCAATGAATTTTAAAACTTTTTCTTAATCAAATTTATAAATGAACTTAACCATATTGATTTTAATTTCAAAATAATAAAAGAACTAAAAACCCCATTCAAGTCTTTGGCTTTTTTGTGCCCTTTTCTTTTAAACTTTTGTTAAAACCAACTCACTCACCAACTTCTTTGAAATTTTTACAACGAACTACGGGGTTTTTATCCCTTATTTTTATGTTGGTACGTAGGCATAAGACCGAATGTCTTGTCAAACACAAAAATATAATTAATGAATTCTTTTCTCATCCCCTCACTCTCTACTTTTCTCAAACATCTTTTATACTAAACACATATGCACACATAAAAAAGGGCTCCCTAGGAGTACCTAGGACACTTTGGATGCTAATACCTCCCTTCTATGTAACCAACCCCCTTACTTGTAATCTCTGACATTTTATTATTTTTGATTTGAAAACTTCTTATCTTTGGGTTTGTTCGTACTTTTTCCCTTTTCCTTTGGAAACAATAAAAGCGCGGTGGCGACTCTGGTTTTATTAACGTCGAGTTGACCAATAACTCGATGGTCATGAATTTACCGCTAAAGAAATAAATAGGCGACTCTAATGTGGAGTATTCCTCGTTGGGTAAAGCCTACTTTTGTGTGTGCAATGTTTTGTTGATATTTGATGTTTATGTGTATATATGGTTTGTGTGATACTCTTTTTATTGTGTTTGGTGAACTCTGTGTCGTGACATAAGTTCTAACCTGAACTTGAGTGTAATTTAAGATAGGAGGATGGAATAATCATGTTAGATTTAAAGGAGTAGTCCTGAAAGAGTAGACATGAGATCCCCCGCCTAGTGGAGACCTCTTTGGAGTTACTGATGTCACACTAGTAAGTCGTGGATAGGCATTACTTTCACTGATTTGGGGGTCTGAGAAGCTGATGATCGTAGAACATTTAGCCCAACTTGGCCTATTTTAGGACGTAGTGAAAATACTGTTCAAGTGTAGGCTTGATAATAATTTTTACGCGATACTATACTCAGACGAGTTTCTCTTGAGAATATTATGGGCTGATGAGTCGGCCATCCTAACCTATAGTATCTGATAGATGGGATCACGACTCTAGGAACTTTTTAGAACATGATCTACAGGTTTTTATCCTTAGTACACTCCTTTGGAATGGTTCTTAACATACTGTAAGACCCTAATTTTGACCCTAAGATCCTTCATGGCATCACATCATTGCATTTGCATCTTGCCTCAAGGATCATAGCATCTTGGTTCCTAACCTTTGGGTGGGAACTTTTGTGAGTTGGTTTGAGATCACCAAGCATGCTTGAATTGTATATTATTGCTTTTCTTCTTTTTTACTAACCAAAAACACCAAAAATATGTCACTAACATCTGTTGTTTTGTAGCTTGAGCAATCATAAGATCTGAGGCTCCTAGGAGGCTCCTATGCTCATTGAAGTGACCAGGTGAAGGTGAAAACAAGAATGAAAATGGTTCACAAAGCTCTCAATCCTCATATATGCCTCCCAAGTATCTCAATTCATCATTTTGATCAAAGCAAACCAAAGGGCTTAAGGTTTGTTTCCCAAGGAAACCCTAATTCATCTGTTCATCAACTATGCCTTGCTCATGAAGCAACCTCAACCTATGATCAAATACAATCAAGGGAAGTTCTTCCATTCATCATTCCATGCATATTTGAGCTTATTTAAGTGCCCTCAATCATTAATTCATCAAGATTTGAGGCATGGACTTGAGAAGTTGATCAGTCAATTCATCTGACTATTTTGAAGTACACTGAAACCTAACTTTTGATGTGTTTGTCAAATGGAGATGACCCCAAGAGAAAAACTGTTCTTAAGAACCCTCTTAACAACTTTCATGTTCATCAAAAATTGATTTGAAGATTTGAAGGTCAGCATCCATTTCAAAACATTATAGGTCATTTTGACTGAAACCCTAATTTTGGGTCAACTTCCCAAGAACATAACTCATTCATTTTTTATGATTTTGAGGTGGGATAAAGTGCATTGGAACGTTCAAGATGTCTAATTCAATTGTTATGTTGGACAAATTTTCATAATCCTAAAATAAATACATGTGATAATGCAAAACATTATAGGTCACTTTGGACCAAAGGCATTGAAATGTGAAAAAGTCCAACTTCAAGTGCCCATACATTTCTCATAAAAAATCCAAATGATGCAAAATTTGAGTCCAAATTTATTGCCTTGAAAATATCTACAACTTTTATGTTGAAGGTTTTCCATTTGTAGCTTGCATAATTGAAACAGAAGGGCTTGAAGTTGGCCCATTTTGGAAATTTTCACATACACATGTTTTGCACCTTGCACTTTATGATCAGTTTTCACCAATTTCCCAATTCCAAATGAAGTTTTGTTCAACATAACAATTGATCCTCATGTCAAGAGATTTCCAACCATTACCCATAAGGCTATGTTTTATTTTTGGAGGTATCATTTTCGAAGAGGAGAAAGATTTGGTGCATTTTTGGAAACTAATTAAAAAACTCATTGCATAGGCCAATTGCATCCATTTTGCACGACCATTCCATCATGTTATGATCTCAGCTTGCCAAACCAAGAGGAATTGGGCCTTCCGTGCGCCTGTATGTGCCCATGCATGGAGGCCCTTTTCATTCATGCACATGCGTTGCTCATGTATGCAGCTACCATTTGCTATAAATAAGAGTCCAAGACTTCATAATTTCACAACCTGAAGGCGCCTGTTATGCTGAAAGAATCCCTCCATAGCCTCACTTAAAGGAACTCTCTCTTTCTTTCAAACTTTTCAGATCTGAATTTCAATTTCATTCATTGATTTTCAGACTCATAGTTCCTTAACCTTGCTTCACCTTCATCCCTAGACTACACTGCAAGCATTAGCAAAGGAGAATTATGCTCTCAAGATCCACATTTCAGAGGTGGATATCCAAACTTATTTTCTTCTAAACTACTTTATTGTTGTTGTTTTCTTGCATTTATTGGGTTGGCTGAAGTCCTCTCATCAGAGGCAATTGTCTTGTGCTTTGAATTTTGAAATTCCATCAAGTTTTAGTTGAACACCACAAATTTCAACCTCTGATTTCTCTCTCCATGGAAGTCTAGAGTGGAAATAGTTGGCACAAGGGTGATGTACATCACCCCAGCTTTCCATTGCTGTATAGATCGTGGCATTTGATGGAGGTTGCCATGTCTGCAACTCTCACCGGAACCGGAGGTTTCACCGGAGAAGACGGTGATATACACCACCGTCCCAACTCCAGATCAAATCTGGACCGTGCGATCTCTTTTCCATATCTAATCTGGATCCTCCATTGTTATGACTTATTTAATGGCCAGGTGTTTCGCTTTGACTTGAGTGTATGGTGGATGCGCGCATATGATCCATGTGATGTGCCAGCTCAATTAATGAGCTCCTGATCCAACGCCTCACGTTTTTTCTTATTTTTAATTTCTGATTTTTATTTCCATTTTTATTCTTTTATTCCATTTCATTTCAAAAAATCATATCTCACTCATTATTGGTCCAAAAAATGTGAGACCAATTACATTATTTCTCTTTTAATTTCTAGTTTCTAAAAATGATTTTTAATATTTTTTATTTTTTCAATTAATATTTTTTATGAATTTTCTCTTTTCTAGTTATTTTTAATTCATTTTAAATAGTTTTCAATATCCAAAAAAAAAAAAATTCTCAACCTCTTTGAATGATGATGGATCTATGAAAAATATTCTCATCAATTTATTAATTGATTTCAGATTTATTTGAGATTTTAATTCAATTAGGTTATTTTTATACATTTTTAATTGATTAAAAATAGTTTCTGGTTTCTAAAAATGTTGAAATGTTTTGTCAAACTTTGTTTGACCTTGTTGAACTTAGGATGATCCATTTGGACTTTTCAAAGTTGATTTGAAATGGATTTGAAGTTGGACCTTTAATTGTTTATTTTAATTCAAGTATTATTTTAATTTTGAAAAAATACGAAAAATATTTTATTTGTTTCCTGACTTCTAAGCTTCATTTTGCTTCTCTTTACTGATGTTTGACCTTGATTTCATCTATCTTTGGTCAATGTATGTTGATTATCTCATTTGATTTCCATTAATGCACTTTCTTATTCATCTTCTTCTTCTTCTTCTTCTTCTTTTTCTTTTTTGATCAATGAGTTAGAGATTGGTGGTTAGCCTTGATGTATGAGAGGTTTAACCTTCCTTGATACAAATCTAATTCACATTGATCATAGATCAAGTGAATGGCTTTGCATTAAGGATAGGTTGCTTCATAATCAAGCAAAGAACCTAAATCAATACAAGATCATTTCTCATCTTCTTTTGGCATGGCAAGCTGTAGGAGCTTGATTCACTAATCAAGATCTCTAACTTGTGTTGTTGCCTATATTTTATTAACCGGCCTCTGATAGGTGTGACTACTACATTAGTCCACTTACGATTGCTTAACATAGCGCTAAATTGCCTTATGGCACACTAATACTAACCATTAACCATTAACATTTAATTCTTGCACTTTACATTTATGCAATTTACTATTCTTGTATATATTATTCATTTGCTTTTGCCCTTTGCTCATTTGAGCACATGTTTATGTTAATGCAATTTGCCTTTTGCTCACTTAAGCACATAATTGTGTATATATTATTGTGCTTGTGTTTTGTTTTGATTGTTGTGAACCCAATGCAAAAATGGACAAGAAAGACTTAGATTCTAGGACATTCCCTATGCAAAATTGAGTAAAAAGGCCTTAATGTTGAAGATGAATTGGAAGGACCAAATCTCTAAACTAATTCTTGTCCATTCCTTGTTGACATTATAGAACTTTTTGATGTGTGTGTTCTTGTGCTAGGGGATTCCTATTTGAGCCAAAGTGAAGAACCATTATCATGTGCATCTAAAATGAGAGATACAAGAGCCATTGGAAGATTCCTAAGGGCTTATTTGATTGATTGATTGCTTGAGTATTGGCTTATTTGCTTGCTTATTCCAAAGGACGGGAGCTACTTGGATCATCAATATGATCTCAAGAAGGGAACTCCATTTGTGGTCTTATTTCTTCTCCTTCATCTCTTGTATGATTAGGACTTAGCCATTCTTCTTCTTCCCTCCACTCTAACCTAATCCTAAGCTTTTGTGCAAACATTAACATTTGTTTTCAAACATTAGAAACCTAAGCATTATGCTTTTGATTTTCAAAACTTTCTTTTCATAACACGTATTTTGAATTGAATCTTTAAGTCAACTTTGACCATATTTTTGTAAATACTTTTCATTGGTAAATATAACCCATTCAAATGTTTTTGTGGTTTCAATGGCCACTTTCTTATAAAAAAACTTTTCATAACCTTTAGCTATTAGGTTTGAGTTATTCTTGAGGTAGATATAATACTCACCTATATCCTTAGTGATGGACATTGAGTCTTCCATGCTTATTATAGGGTTAACCCCTCACTAGCATGTTGAAGCTATCCTCACATGGTGGATTTGTGGTTTTAGGTTGAGTTTTCTCCCTTGGATAACAAAAGACCTTAAGGCTTTTGGACCAATCAATTCACCAACTTGTTTTGAGATTTTTACCCCGAACTACGAGGTTTTGATCCTAATCTTTTTTAAGATGGTACGTAGGCAGTGGGTTTATCCATTCAAACACAAAATTGTAAATAATTTGTACATTCTTCTCTCATCTCCCCAATCATTGTTTGCACAAATAATTTTCACAAATACCAACCTACCTTACAACAAGTGTGAAAAGGGCTCCCTAGGAGTACCTAGGATGTTTTGGGTGCTTAAAACCTTCCCATTGCATAACCAACCCCCTTACCCCGATCTCTGACTTTTTTATTAGTTTTTGATTCGATAAAACTTCTCGGTTTTTGTTCGCTTTCTAACCTTTCCTTTGGATAAATAGAAATTCGATGGCGACTCGACTTGTATGGTTTACTTTTGATTTAGTCAATAAATCTAAAGGTAACGAATACCCAGCTACACATACCTCCATGCTCGTGACTCGCAACAAACCCTTTGATTCTTGGTTGATCCGATCAGTTTCATCAATATCAATGGAAGTTGGGTGTTGATAAGGTGAAAACCATAATCCACCAAAATGGATGGTTGATTTTGATGACGACTTGATCCATCCCTTAACCTTTATTTGTGTTTGCCTTGTGTGTGATCCCTTGTGTGTGATTTTTGCATTCATACATACATGCGCATCATAACATGCATCACAGAAAATAAATTTCAAGGAAACTAAGGTCCATTTGCAAATATTTTCAGATCATGGATTATGGATGAAGGAGCACTAAGAAGTACATTTTCAGATGTCCCGACTTGAAAGAACTAAGGAAGTTGTCATCCTTTGGATTAGATCCCTTGGATTTCAAGCAACGTAATGGGAAACATTTGTTCGTATTATCTACTAATATGGTTGAAGGACTTTTGAGTTTCTTGGTGTTGTTTTATGACCCTCTCTATTGTTCCTTCACTTTTCCTGATTATCAGCTTATGCCCATGTTAGAGGAGTATGCTCATATCTTGGGTATGCCCATGTCTAACAAGGTACCTTTTAGTGGATTAAAGGAGATCCCGAGATCTCAAGTCATAGTCAAAGCTCTTCATTTGAAGAAATATGAGATTGATGCCAACATGGTGAAGAAAGGAGGGACTCTAGGGTTGACTTTTGAGTTTCTCATTGGTAGGGCTACTGATTTTGCTCAAGCCGGTAGCGTGGACGCTTTTGAAGCCATCTTTGTATTGCTCATCTATGGTCAAGCTTTGTTCCCTAACATTGACAACTTCATTGATGTTAACGCCATTAGGATATTCTTGATTGGGAATCATGTTCCAACTTTGTTGGGTGACATGTATTTCTATTTGCATTTGAGGAATTATAAGGGTGGTGGAACCGTTGTGTGTTGTGTTCCTCTTCTGTACAAGTTGTTTATTTCGCACTTGCCTCAGACGCCTACTTTCTTGGAGAACCTACAATGCCTAGGGTGGTCTCAAAGACTTATTTCTCTCACTAATGATGATATTGTTTGGTATGATTCTGCATTAGGTAGCTTGGATATTATTGACAGTTATGATGAGTTCTCTAACGTGCCTCTCATTAGTACGCAAGGAGGAATCAACTAAAACCTAGCATTGACCCATCGTCAGCTTGGGTTCCCCTTAAGAGATAAGACTAATATTGTTCAGTTAGAGGGCATCTTCTATCAGAAGGGTAAATATCCCCAACATTGGAAGAGTAGAATGGTATGGGCTTGGCACAATGTGCATAATAAAGGAAGATCCGAACTTTGTCCATGCAACTGTATAGCTTTGGAAGCTTATACTATTTGGGTGAAGAATAGAGCTTTGGAGCTCAAGATATCGTACGCTTGTGAGAGACCTATGTTTGTGGTTATGATTGAGCCATCAACTCTCCCTAACCAATATGTAGAGGAGTTGGAAGGCACACTTGCCAAGATGAAGCAAGAGAGGGACTGGTGGGAAGAACAGTTCCATGCTTTGAACCAAAAGCATGTAGAGTTACAACATGAGTCAAGAGACAAGGACACACTTATTGAGGTTCTAGAAGAGCGTGTAGTGAAGAGATAGAGAGAGATAGAGGATTTAGTTTCCTCCAGTATGCCTCATCCCTACGGTGCTTGGAAAAAGATTGTTGGTTGACTCGTCCTTAAGAAGGTTCAGATGCAGACAACTTTTGAGTCAGAGATTCGACGCATTCGAAGGAAGTACACTCCCTTGGTCAGTTCAGCTGATTCAGTTGCTAGGGATCATTAGGATGATATTTTCCATTTCTCTTGTATTTATATTTTGGTATCTGAAATTGTACTCAGTTTAGTCCTTCCAAATTTTATGAATAAAAAGAGATTTTATGGTCTATTTAATTGCTATTATTGTTAATTGAAAATATTCGCAAATAGTACTTTGTATGTTCCTTGGAATTAAAAACAACTAAAACATTGTATTTCATGCATCATTTGCACAACAGGTTTCTTCATTCGGATGTCTTATTGGTTCTTCTTCTATGTGTCAGACAAGCTAACTCATCACTATAATACTCGAGCTAATCGCCAGAGAAGAGTGAAGCATCTTGAACAAGAGAACAAAGAGCTTAAGGATAAGATTTCAAGACTCACTGCTTTGATGGAGTCTGTGATTGCTGCTCAGAATCAACCATCTCCACGTCCTGCAACTCCTCCTCCTTAGAGACTTGTTATTTCAGAGATTGCTTCAATGCCCATGCCCGTGGTTGCTAGCCAGTCGGTGCCTGCCAAGCTTGTCGGATTCCCATGGGGAATGCCACCAAACTTTATACCTGAAGGGTTTGCTCCAACATTTTCCTCTATGTTGGCATCTAGTCTGGTACTGTATGTGCCACCTTCTGTTGCGATATTTTTCCCTGTTTCGATGATACCATCTATCACTCTGAGCCGTCTGAAGGTCCTTATGTTTATGAGAAGATGGATGAGATGAAAGACCAATTCCTTGAGCTGAGAAAGGATTTGTTGAAAACCTTAAGAGGAAAAGATATGTTTGTTTAGAGTGTTGTTGAGTTATGTTTGGTGCCCAATGTCAAGATTCATGTCAAGTTCAAGGTCCTAGACTTTGAAAAATCTAAGGGAAATACCTGCACTCTGAGTCATCTTATCATGTATGCTCGGAAGATGTCTAGTCACATCGATAATGATCAACAACTCATCCACTACTTCCAAGCTAGTTTAACTGGTGCTGCACTCAGAAGGAATATGGGCTTGGATAGTGCTAATGTTTGTACCTTTAATGACGTGGGCGAGGCTTTTGTCAAGAAATATAAGTATATTGTTGATATGGCTCCCGATCGGGATCAATTACGATCGATGTCCCAAAAAGATAAAGAAACATTCAAGGAGTACGCCCAAAGATGGAGAGAGTTGGTTGCTCAAATTAACCCACCCTTGGAGGAGAAAGAGATGATCAAGATCTCTTTGAAGACCCTGAGTTCATTTTATTATGAACGCATGATTTCTAGTGCTCCTAATGATTACACCGAAATGGTGAACATTGGGATGCGGTTGGAAGAAGGTGTTAGAGAAGGTCGGTTGTCCAAGGATGAAGCGTCTTCAAGCAAGAAATATAGTGGTAGTTTCTCCAAAAAGAAGGATGGGGAAACCAATGCAGTGTCCATAGGAAGGCAGAGGAGGCCTCATGTGAGGAAGAATGTTAGACCATGCCAGCTGTCATACCCCGATTTTGGCCCTGAAAATTTTCCCCCATCAATCACTCGTTTGCATTCTTTCTTCATGACCATTCCATCTGGTCATGATACTATAAAAAAAACGTTTGTTGTTGGACTCGCTACCACGACCAGTCCATGTTTGTCTTTTGGGCTTTGTTTCTTAGAGACTTGTTATTTCAGAGATTGCTTCAATGCCCATGCCCGTGGTTGCTAGCCAGTCGGTGCCTTCCAAGCTTGTCGGATTCCCATGGGGAATGCCACCAAACTTTATACCTGAAGGGTTTGCTCCAACATTTTCCTCTATGTTGGCATCTAGCCTGGTACTGTATGTGCCACCTTCTGTTGCGATATTTTTCCCTGTTTCGATGATACCATCTATCACTCTGAGCCGTCTGAAGGTCCTTATGTTTATGAGAAGATGGATGAGATGAAAGACCAATTCCTTGAGCTGAGAAAGGATTTGTTGAAAACCTTAAGAGGAAAAGATATGTTTGTTTAGAGTGTTGTTGAGTTGTGTTTGGTGCCCAATGTCAAGATTCATGTCAAGTTCAAGGTCCTAGACTTTGAAAAATCTAAGGGAAATACCGTCACTCTGAGTCATCTTGTCATGTATGCTCGAAAGATGTCTAGTCACATCGATAATGATCAACAACTCATCCACTACTTCCAAGCTAGTTTAACTGGTGCTGCACTCAGAAGGAATATGGGCTTGGATAGTGCTAATGTTTGTACCTTTAATGACGTGGGCGAGGCTTTTGTCAAGAAATATAAGTATATTGTTGATATGGCTCCCGATCGGGATCAATTACGATCGATGTCCCAAAAAGATAAAGAAACATTCAAGGAGTACGCCCAAAGATGGAGAGAGTTGGTTGCTCAAATTAACCCACCCTTGGAGGAGAAAGAGATGATCAAGATCTTTTTGAAGACCCTGGATTCATTTTATTATGAACGCATGATTTCTAGTGCTCCTAATGATTACACCGAAATGGTGAACATTGGGATGCGGTTGGAAGAAGGTGTTAGAGAAGGTCGGTTGTCCAAGGATGAAGCGTCTTCAAGCAAGAAATATAGTGGTAGTTTCTCCAAAAAGAAGGATGGGGAAACCAATGCAGTGTCCATAGGAAGGCAGAGGAGGCCTCATGTGAGGAAGAATATTAGACCATGCCAGCTGTCATACCCCGATTTTGGCCCTGAAAATTTTCCCCCATCAATCACTCGTTTGCATTCTTTCTTCATGACCATTCCATCTGGTTATGATACTATAAAAAAAACGTTTGTTGTTGGACTCGCTACCACGACCAGTCCATGTTTGTCTTTTGGGCTTTGTTTCTTAGAGACTTGTTATTTCAGAGATTGCTTCAATGCCCATGCCCGTGGTTGCTAGCCAGTCGGTGCCTTCCAAGCTTGTCGGATTCCCATGGGGAATGCCACCAAACTTTATACCTGAAGGGTTTGCTCCAACATTTTCCTCTATGTTGGCATCTAGCCTGGTACTGTATGTGCCACCTTCTGTTGCGATATTTTTCCCTGTTTCGATGATACCATCTATCACTCTGAGCCGTCTGAAGGTCCTTATGTTTATGAGAAGATGGATGAGATGAAAGACCAATTCCTTGAGCGGAGAAAGGATTTGTTGAAAACCTTAAGAGGAAAAGATATGTTTGTTTAGAGTGTTGTTGAGTTGTGTTTGGTGCCCAATGTCAAGATTCATGTCAAGTTCAAGGTCCTAGACTTTGAAAAATCTAAGGGAAATACGTGCACTCTGAGTCATCTTGTCATGTATGCTCAAAAGATGTCTAGTCACATCGATAATGATACTCATCCACTACTTCCAAGCTAGTTTAACTGGTGTTGCACTCAGAAGGAATATGGGCTTGGATAGTGCTAATGTTTGTACCTTTAATGACATGGGTGAGGCTTTTGTCAAGAAATATAAGTATATTGTTGATATGGCTCCCGATCGGGATCAATTATGATCGATGTCCCAAAAAGATAAAGAAACATTCAAGGAGTACGCCCAAAGATGGAGAGAGTTGGTTGCTCAAATTAACCCACCCTTGGAGGAGAAAGAGATGATCAAGATCTTTTTGAAGACCCTGAGTTCATTTTATTATGAACGCATGATTTCTAGTGCTCCTAATGATTACACCGAAATGGTGAACATTGGGATGCGGTTGGAAGAAGGTGATAGAGAAGGTCGGTTGTCCAAGGATGAAGCGTCTTCAAGCAAGAAATATAGTGGTAGTTTCTCCAAAAAGAAGGATGGGGAAACCAATGCAGTGTCCATAGGAAGGCAGAGGAGGCCTCATGTGAGGAAGAATGTTAGACCATGCCAGCTGTCATACCCCGATTTTGGCCCTGAAAATTTTCCCCCATCAATCACTCGTTTGCATTCTTTCTTCATGACCATTCCATCTGGTTATGATACTATAAAAAAAACGTTTGTTGTTGGACTCGCTACCACGACCAGTCCATGTTTGTCTTTTGGGCTTTGTTTCTTAGAGACTTGTTATTTCAGAGATTGCTTCAATGCCCATGCCCGTGGTTGCTAGCCAGTCGGTGCCTTCCAAGCTTGTCGGATTCCCATGGGGAATGCCACCAAACTTTATACCTGAAGGGTTTGCTCCAACATTTTCCTCTATGTTGGCATCTAGCCTGGTACTGTATGTGCCACCTTCTGTTGCGATATTTTTCCCTGTTTCGATGATACCATCTATCACTCTGAGCCGTCTGAAGGTCCTTATGTTTATGAGAAGATGGATGATTTGAAAGACCAATTCCTTGAGCTGAGAAAGGATTTGTTGAAAACCTTAAGAGGAAAAGATATGTTTGTTTAGAGTGTTGTTGAGTTATGTTTGGTGCCCAATGTCAAGATTCATGTCAAGTTCAAGGTCCTAGACTTTGAAAAATCTAAGGGAAATACCTGCACTCTGAGTCATCTTGTCATGTATGCTCGAAAGATGTCTAGTCACATCGATAATGATCAACTACTCATCCACTACTTCCAAGCTAGTTTAACTGGTGCTGCACTCAGAAGGAATATGGGCTTGGATAGTGCTAATGTTTGTACCTTTAATGACGTGGGCGAGGCTTTTGTCAAGAAATATAAGTATATTGTTGATATGGCTCCCGATCGGGATCAATTACGATCGATGTCCCAAAAAGATAAAGAAACATTCAAGGAGTACGCCCAAAGATGGAGAGAGTTGGTTGCTCAAATTAACCCACCCTTGGAGGAGAAAGAGATGATCAAGATCTTTTTGAAGACCCTGAATTCATTTTATTATGAACGCATGATTTCTAGTGCTCCTAATGATTACACCGAAATGGTGAACATTGGGATGCGGTTGGAAGAAGGTGTTAGAGAAGGTCGGTTGTCCAAGGATGAAGCGTCTTCAAGCAAGAAATATAGTGGTAGTTTCTCCAAAAAGAAGGATGGGGAAACCAATGCAGTGTCCATAGGAAGGCAGAGGAGGCCTCATGTGAGGAAGAATGTTAGACCATGCCAGCTGTCATACCCCGATTTTGGCCCTGAAAATTTTCCCCCATCAATCACTCGTTTGCATTCTTTCTTCATGACCATTCCATCTGGTCATGATACTATAAAAAAAACGTTTGTTGTTGGACTCGCTACCACGACCAGTCCATGTTTGTCTTTTGGGCTTTGTTTCTTAGAGACTTGTTATTTCAGAGATTGCTTCAATGCCCATGCCCGTGGTTGCTAGCCAGTCGGTGCCTTCCAAGCTTGTCGGATTCCCATGGGGAATGCCACCAAACTTTATACCTGAAGGGTTTGCTCCAACATTTTCCTCTATGTTGGCATCTAGCCTGGTACTGTATGTGCCACCTTCTGTTGCGATATTTTTCCCTGTTTCGATGATACCATCTATCACTCTGAGCCGTCTGAAGGTCCTTATGTTTATGAGAAGATGGATGAGATGAAAGACCAATTCCTTGAGCTGAGAAAGGATTTGTTGAAAACCTTAAGAGGAAAAGATATGTTTGTTTAGAGTGTTGTTGAGTTGTGTTTGGTGCCCAATGTCAAGATTCATGTCAAGTTCAAGGTCCTAGACTTTGAAAAATCTAAGGGAAATACCTGCACTCTGAGTCATCTTGTCATGTATGCTCGAAAGATGTCTAGTCACATCGATAATGATCAACTACTCATCCACTACTTCCAAGCTAGTTTAACTGGTGCTGCACTCAGAAGGAATATGGGCTTGGATAGTGCTAATGTTTGTACCTTTAATGACGTGGGCGAGGCTTTTGTCAAGAAATATAAGTATATTGTTGATATGGCTCCCGATCGGGATCAATTACGATCGATGTCCCAAAAAGATAAAGAAACATTCAAGGAGTACGCCCAAAGATGGAGAGAGTTGGTTGCTCAAATTAACCCACCCTTGGAGGAGAAAGAGATGATCAAGATCTTTTTGAAGACCCTGAATTCATTTTATTATGAACGCATGATTTCTAGTGCTCCTAATGATTACACCGAAATGGTGAACATTGGGATGCGGTTGGAAGAAGGTGTTAGAGAAGGTCGGTTGTCCAAGGATGAAGCGTCTTCAAGCAAGAAATATAGTGGTAGTTTCTCCAAAAAGAAGGATGGGGAAACCAATGCAGTGTCCATAGGAAGGCAGAGGAGGCCTCATGTGAGGAAGAATGTTAGACCATGCCAGCTGTCATACCCCGATTTTGGCCCTGAAAATTTTCCCCCATCAATCACTCGTTTGCATTCTTTCTTCATGACCATTCCATCTGGTCATGATACTATAAAAAAAACGTTTGTTGTTGGACTCGCTACCACGACCAGTCCATGTTTGTCTTTTGGGCTTTGTTTCTTAGAGACTTGTTATTTCAGAGATTGCTTCAATGCCCATGCCCGTGGTTGCTAGCCAGTCGGTGCCTTCCAAGCTTGTCGGATTCCCATGGGGAATGCCACCAAACTTTATACCTGAAGGGTTTGCTCCAACATTTTCCTCTATGTTGGCATCTAGCCTGGTACTGTATGTGCCACCTTCTGTTGCGATATTTTTCCCTGTTTCGATGATACCATCTATCACTCTGAGCCGTCTGAAGGTCCTTATGTTTATGAGAAGATGGATGAGATGAAAGACCAATTCCTTGAGCTGAGAAAGGATTTGTTGAAAACCTTAAGAGGAAAAGATATGTTTGTTTAGAGTGTTGTTGAGTTGTGATTTGGTGCCCAATGTCAAGATTCATGTCAAGTTCAAGGTCCTAGACTTTGAAAAATCTAAGGGAAATACCTGCACTCTGAGTCATCTTGTCATGTATGCTCGAAAGATGTCTAGTCACATCGATAATGATCAACTACTCATCCACTACTTCCAAGCTAGTTTAACTGGTGCTGCACTCAGAAGGAATATGGGCTTGGATAGTGCTAATGTTTGTACCTTTAATGACGTGGGCGAGGCTTTTGTCAAGAAATATAAGTATATTGTTGATATGGCTCCCGATCGGGATCAATTACGATCGATGTCCCAAAAAGATAAAGAAACATTCAAGGAGTACGCCCAAAGATGGAGAGAGTTGGTTGCTCAAATTAACCCACCCTTGGAGGAGAAAGAGATGATCAAGATCTTTTTGAAGACCCTGAATTCATTTTATTATGAACGCATGATTTCTAGTGCTCCTAATGATTACACCGAAATGGTGAACATTGGGATGCGGTTGGAAGAAGGTGTTAGAGAAGGTCGGTTGTCCAAGGATGAAGCGTCTTCAAGCAAGAAATATAGTGGTAGTTTCTCCAAAAAGAAGGATGGGGAAACCAATGCAGTGTCCATAGGAAGGCAGAGGAGGCCTCATGTGAGGAAGAATGTTAGACCATGCCAGCTGTCATACCCCGATTTTGGCCCTGAAAATTTTCCCCCATCAATCACTCGTTTGCATTCTTTCTTCATGACCATTCCATCTGGTCATGATACTATAAAAAAACGTTTGTTGTTGGACTCGCTACCACGACCAGTCCATGTTTGTCTTTTGGGCTTTGTTTCTTAGAGACTTGTTATTTCAGAGATTGCTTCAATGCCCATGCCCGTGGTTGCTAGCCAGTCGGTGCCTTCCAAGCTTGTCGGATTCCCATGGGGAATGCCACCAAACTTTATACCTGAAGGGTTTGCTCCAACATTTTCCTCTATGTTGGCATCTAGCCTGGTACTGTATGTGCCACCTTCTATTGCGATATTTTTCCCTGTTTCGATGATACCATCTATCACTCTGAGTCGTCTGAAGGTCCTTATGTTTATGAGAAGATGGATGAGATGAAAGACCAATTCCTTGAGCGGAGAAAGGATTTGTTGAAAACCTTAAGAGGGAAAGATATGTTTGTTTAGAGTGTTGTTGAGTTGTGTTTGGTGCCCAATGTCAAGATTCATGTCAACTTCAAGGTCCTAGACTTTGAAAAATCTAAGGGAAATACCTGCACTCTGAGTCATCTTGTCATGTATGCTCGAAAGATGTCTAGTCACATCGATAATGATACTCATCCACTACTTCCAAGCTAGTTTAACTGGTGCTGCACTCAGAAGGAATATGGGCTTGGATAGTGCTAATGTTTGTACCTTTAATGACGTGGGCGAGGCTTTTGTCAAGAAATATAAGTATATTGTTGATATGGCTCCCGATCGGGATCAATTACGATCGATGTCCCAAAAAGATAAAGAAACATTCAAGGAGTACGCCCAAAGATGGAGAGAGTTGGTTGCTCAAATTAACCCACCCTTGGAGGAGAAAGAGATGATCAAGATCTTTTTGAAGACCCTGAGTTCATTTTATTATGAACGCATGATTTCTAGTGCTCCTAATGATTACACCGAAATGGTGAACATTGGGATGCGGTTGGAAGAAGGTGTTAGAGAAGGTCGGTTGTCCAAGGATGAAGCGTCTTCAAGCAAGAAATATAGTGGTAGTTTCTCCAAAAAGAAGGATGGGGAAACCAATGCAGTGTCCATAGGAAGGCAGAGGAGGCCTCATGTGAGGAAGAATGTTAGACCATGCCAGCTGTCATACCCCGATTTTGGCCCTGAAAATTTTCCCCCATCAATCACTCGTTTGCATTCTTTCTTCATGACCATTCCATCTGGTCATGATACTATAAAAAAAACGTTTGTTGTTGGACTCGCTACCACGACCAGTCCATGTTTGTCTTTTGGGCTTTGTTTCTTAGAGACTTGTTATTTCAGAGATTGCTTCAATGCCCATGCCCGTGGTTGCTAGCCAGTCGGTGCCTTCCAAGCTTGTCGGATTCCCATGGGGAATGCCACCAAACTTTATACCTGAAGGGTTTGCTCCAACATTTTCCTCTATGTTGGCATCTAGCCTGGTACTGTATGTGCCACCTTCTGTTGCGATATTTTTCCCTGTTTCGATGATACCATCTATCACTCTGAGCCGTCTGAAGGTCCTTATGTTTATGAGAAGATGGATGAGATGAAAGACCAATTCCTTGAGCTGAGAAAGGATTTGTTGAAAACCTTAAGAGGAAAAGATATGTTTGTTTAGAGTGTTGTTGAGTTGTGTTTGGTGCCCAATGTCAAGATTCATGTCAACTTCAAGGTCCTAGACTTTGAAAAATCTAAGGGAAATACCTGCACTCTGAGTCATCTTGTCATGTATGC
The DNA here is from genome assembly GCF_024323335.1 of Lathyrus oleraceus. Taxonomy (NCBI): domain Eukaryota; kingdom Viridiplantae; phylum Streptophyta; class Magnoliopsida; order Fabales; family Fabaceae; genus Lathyrus; species Lathyrus oleraceus. The sequence goes on along the minus strand of NC_066582.1, from coordinate 381,658,542 downwards.
TCGAAAGATGTCTAGTCACATCGATAATGATCAACTACTCATCCACTACTTCCAAGCTAGTTTAACTGGTGCTGCACTCAGAAGGAATATGGGCTTGGATAGTGCTAATGTTTGTACCTTTAATGACGTGGGCGAGGCTTTTGTCAAGAAATATAAGTATATTGTTGATATGGCTCCCGATCGGGATCAATTACGATCGATGTCCCAAAAAGATAAAGAAACATTCAAGGAGTACGCCCAAAGATGGAGAGAGTTGGTTGCTCAAATTAACCCACCCTTGGAGGAGAAAGAGATGATCAAGATCTTTTTGAAGACCCTGAATTCATTTTATTATGAACGCATGATTTCTAGTGCTCCTAATGATTACACCGAAATGGTGAACATTGGGATGCGGTTGGAAGAAGGTGTTAGAGAAGGTCGGTTGTCCAAGGATGAAGCGTCTTCAAGCAAGAAATATAGTGGTAGTTTCTCCAAAAAGAAGGATGGGGAAACCAATGCAGTGTCCATAGGAAGGCAGAGGAGGCCTCATGTGAGGAAGAATGTTAGACCATGCCAGCTGTCATACCCCGATTTTGGCCCTGAAAATTTTCCCCCATCAATCACTCGTTTGCATTCTTTCTTCATGACCATTCCATCTGGCCATGATACTATAAAAAAACGTTTGTTGTTGGACTCGCTACCACGACCAGTCCATGTTTGTCTTTTGGGCTTTGTTTCTTAGAGACTTGTTATTTCAGAGATTGCTTCAATGCCCATGCCCGTGGTTGCTAGCCAGTCGGTGCCTTCCAAGCTTGTCGGATTCCCATGGGGAATGCCACCAAACTTTATACCTGAAGGGTTTGCTCCAACATTTTCCTCTATGTTGGCATCTAGCCTGGTACTGTATGTGCCACCTTCTGTTGCGATATTTTTCCCTGTTTCGATGATACCATCTATCACTCTGAGCCGTCTGAAGGTCCTTATGTTTATGAGAAGATGGATGAGATGAAAGACCAATTCCTTGAGCTGAGAAAGGATTTGTTGAAAACCTTAAGAGGAAAAGATATGTTTGTTTAGAGTGTTGTTGAGTTGTGTTTGGTGCCCAATGTCAAGATTCATGTCAACTTCAAGGTCCTAGACTTTGAAAAATCTAAGGGAAATACCTGCACTCTGAGTCATCTTGTCATGTATGCTCGAAAGATGTCTAGTCACATCGATAATGATCAACTACTCATCCACTACTTCCAAGCTAGTTTAACTGGTGCTGCACTCAGAAGGAATATGGGCTTGGATAGTGCTAATGTTTGTACCTTTAATGACGTGGGCGAGGCTTTTGTCAAGAAATATAAGTATATTGTTGATATGGCTCCCGATCGGGATCAATTACGATCGATGTCCCAAAAAGATAAAGAAACATTCAAGGAGTACGCCCAAAGATGGAGAGAGTTGGTTGCTCAAATTAACCCACCCTTGGAGGAGAAAGAGATGATCAAGATCTTTTTGAAGACCCTGAATTCATTTTATTATGAACGCATGATTTCTAGTGCTCCTAATGATTACACCGAAATGGTGAACATTGGGATGCGGTTGGAAGAAGGTGTTAGAGAAGGTCGGTTGTCCAAGGATGAAGCGTCTTCAAGCAAGAAATATAGTGGTAGTTTCTCCAAAAAGAAGGATGGGGAAACCAATGCAGTGTCCATAGGAAGGCAGAGGAGGCCTCATGTGAGGAAGAATGTTAGACCATGCCAGCTGTCATACCCCGATTTTGGCCCTGAAAATTTTCCCCCATCAATCACTCGTTTGCATTCTTTCTTCATGACCATTCCATCTGGTCATGATACTATAAAAAAAACGTTTGTTGTTGGACTCGCTACCACGACCAGTCCATGTTTGTCTTTTGGGCTTTGTTTCTTAGAGACTTGTTATTTCAGAGATTGCTTCAATGCCCATGCCCGTGGTTGCTAGCCAGTCGGTGCCTTCCAAGCTTGTCGGATTCCCATGGGGAATGCCACCAAACTTTATACCTGAAGGGTTTGCTCCAACATTTTCCTCTATGTTGGCATCTAGCCTGGTACTGTATGTGCCACCTTCTGTTGCGATATTTTTCCCTGTTTCGATGATACCATCTATCACTCTGAGCCGTCTGAAGGTCCTTATGTTTATGAGAAGATGGATGAGATGAAAGACCAATTCCTTGAGCTGAGAAAGGATTTGTTGAAAACCTTAAGAGGAAAAGATATGTTTGTTTAGAGTGTTGTTGAGTTGTGTTTGGTGCCCAATGTCAAGATTCATGTCAACTTCAAGGTCCTAGACTTTGAAAAATCTAAGGGAAATACCTGCACTCTGAGTCATCTTGTCATGTATGCTCGAAAGATGTCTAGTCACATCGATAATGATCAACTACTCATCCACTACTTCCAAGCTAGTTTAACTGGTGCTGCACTCAGAAGGAATATGGGCTTGGATAGTGCTAATGTTTGTACCTTTAATGACGTGGGCGAGGCTTTTGTCAAGAAATATAAGTATATTGTTGATATGGCTCCCGATCGGGATCAATTACGATCGATGTCCCAAAAAGATAAAGAAACATTCAAGGAGTACGCCCAAAGATGGAGAGAGTTGGTTGCTCAAATTAACCCACCCTTGGAGGAGAAAGAGATGATCAAGATCTTTTTGAAGACCCTGAATTCATTTTATTATGAACGCATGATTTCTAGTGCTCCTAATGATTACACCGAAATGGTGAACATTGGGATGCGGTTGGAAGAAGGTGTTAGAGAAGGTCGGTTGTCCAAGGATGAAGCGTCTTCAAGCAAGAAATATAGTGGTAGTTTCTCCAAAAAGAAGGATGGGGAAACCAATGCAGTGTCCATAGGAAGGCAGAGGAGGCCTCATGTGAGGAAGAATGTTAGACCATGCCAGCTGTCATACCCCGATTTTGGCCCTGAAAATTTTCCCCCATCAATCACTCGTTTGCATTCTTTCTTCATGACCATTCCATCTGGTCATGATACTATAAAAAAAACGTTTGTTGTTGGACTCGCTACCACGACCAGTCCATGTTTGTCTTTTGGGCTTTGTTTCTTAGAGACTTGTTATTTCAGAGATTGCTTCAATGCCCATGCCCGTGGTTGCTAGCCAGTCGGTGCCTTCCAAGCTTGTCGGATTCCCATGGGGAATGCCACCAAACTTTATACCTGAAGGGTTTGCTCCAACATTTTCCTCTATGTTGGCATCTAGCCTGGTACTGTATGTGCCACCTTCTGTTGCGATATTTTTCCCTGTTTCGATGATACCATCTATCACTCTGAGCCGTCTGAAGGTCCTTATGTTTATGAGAAGATGGATGAGATGAAAGACCAATTCCTTGAGCTGAGAAAGGATTTGTTGAAAACCTTAAGAGGAAAAGATATGTTTGTTTAGAGTGTTGTTGAGTTGTGTTTGGTGCCCAATGTCAAGATTCATGTCAACTTCAAGGTCCTAGACTTTGAAAAATCTAAGGGAAATACCTGCACTCTGAGTCATCTTGTCATGTATGCTCGAAAGATGTCTAGTCACATCGATAATGATCAACTACTCATCCACTACTTCCAAGCTAGTTTAACTGGTGCTGCACTCAGAAGGAATATGGGCTTGGATAGTGCTAATGTTTGTACCTTTAATGACGTGGGCGAGGCTTTTGTCAAGAAATATAAGTATATTGTTGATATGGCTCCCGATCGGGATCAATTACGATCGATGTCCCAAAAAGATAAAGAAACATTCAAGGAGTACGCCCAAAGATGGAGAGAGTTGGTTGCTCAAATTAACCCACCCTTGGAGGAGAAAGAGATGATCAAGATCTTTTTGAAGACCCTGAATTCATTTTATTATGAACGCATGATTTCTAGTGCTCCTAATGATTACACCGAAATGGTGAACATTGGGATGCGGTTGGAAGAAGGTGTTAGAGAAGGTCGGTTGTCCAAGGATGAAGCGTCTTCAAGCAAGAAATATAGTGGTAGTTTCTCCAAAAAGAAGGATGGGGAAACCAATGCAGTGTCCATAGGAAGGCAGAGGAGGCCTCATGTGAGGAAGAATGTTAGACCATGCCAGCTGTCATACCCCGATTTTGGCCCTGAAAATTTTCCCCCATCAATCACTCGTTTGCATTCTTTCTTCATGACCATTCCATCTGGTCATGATACTATAAAAAAAACGTTTGTTGTTGGACTCGCTACCACGACCAGTCCATGTTTGTCTTTTGGGCTTTGTTTCTTAGAGACTTGTTATTTCAGAGATTGCTTCAATGCCCATGCCCGTGGTTGCTAGCCAGTCGGTGCCTTCCAAGCTTGTCGGATTCCCATGGGGAATGCCACCAAACTTTATACCTGAAGGGTTTGCTCCAACATTTTCCTCTATGTTGGCATCTAGCCTGGTACTGTATGTGCCACCTTCTGTTGCGATATTTTTCCCTGTTTCGATGATACCATCTATCACTCTGAGCCGTCTGAAGGTCCTTATGTTTATGAGAAGATGGATGAGATGAAAGACCAATTCCTTGAGCTGAGAAAGGATTTGTTGAAAACCTTAAGAGGAAAAGATATGTTTGTTTAGAGTGTTGTTGAGTTGTGTTTGGTGCCCAATGTCAAGATTCATGTCAACTTCAAGGTCCTAGACTTTGAAAAATCTAAGGGAAATACCTGCACTCTGAGTCATCTTGTCATGTATGCTCGAAAGATGTCTAGTCACATCGATAATGATCAACTACTCATCCACTACTTCCAAGCTAGTTTAACTGGTGCTGCACTCAGAAGGAATATGGGCTTGGATAGTGCTAATGTTTGTACCTTTAATGACGTGGGCGAGGCTTTTGTCAAGAAATATAAGTATATTGTTGATATGGCTCCCGATCGGGATCAATTACGATCGATGTCCCAAAAAGATAAAGAAACATTCAAGGAGTACGCCCAAAGATGGAGAGAGTTGGTTGCTCAAATTAACCCACCCTTGGAGGAGAAAGAGATGATCAAGATCTTTTTGAAGACCCTGAATTCATTTTATTATGAACGCATGATTTCTAGTGCTCCTAATGATTACACCGAAATGGTGAACATTGGGATGCGGTTGGAAGAAGGTGTTAGAGAAGGTCGGTTGTCCAAGGATGAAGCGTCTTCAAGCAAGAAATATAGTGGTAGTTTCTCCAAAAAGAAGGATGGGGAAACCAATGCAGTGTCCATAGGAAGGCAGAGGAGGCCTCATGTGAGGAAGAATGTTAGACCATGCCAGCTGTCATACCCCGATTTTGGCCCTGAAAATTTTCCCCCATCAATCACTCGTTTGCATTCTTTCTTCATGACCATTCCATCTGGTCATGATACTATAAAAAAACGTTTGTTGTTGGACTCGCTACCACGACCAGTCCATGTTTGTCTTTTGGGCTTTGTTTCTTAGAGACTTGTTATTTCAGAGATTGCTTCAATGCCCATGCCCGTGGTTGCTAGCCAGTCGGTGCCTTCCAAGCTTGTCGGATTCCCATGGGGAATGCCACCAAACTTTATACCTGAAGGGTTTGCTCCAACATTTTCCTCTATGTTGGCATCTAGCCTGGTACTGTATGTGCCACCTTCTGTTGCGATATTTTTCCCTGTTTCGATGATACCATCTATCACTCTGAGCCGTCTGAAGGTCCTTATGTTTATGAGAAGATGGATGAGATGAAAGACCAATTCCTTGAGCTGAGAAAGGATTTGTTGAAAACCTTAAGAGGAAAAGATATGTTTGTTTAGAGTGTTGTTGAGTTGTGTTTGGTGCCCAATGTCAAGATTCATGTCAACTTCAAGGTCCTAGACTTTGAAAAATCTAAGGGAAATACCTGCACTCTGAGTCATCTTGTCATGTATGCTCGAAAGATGTCTAGTCACATCGATAATGATCAACTACTCATCCACTACTTCCAAGCTAGTTTAACTGGTGCTGCACTCAGAAGGAATATGGGCTTGGATAGTGCTAATGTTTGTACCTTTAATGACGTGGGCGAGGCTTTTGTCAAGAAATATAAGTATATTGTTGATATGGCTCCCGATCGGGATCAATTACGATCGATGTCCCAAAAAGATAAAGAAACATTCAAGGAGTACGCCCAAAGATGGAGAGAGTTGGTTGCTCAAATTAACCCACCCTTGGAGGAGAAAGAGATGATCAAGATCTTTTTGAAGACCCTGAATTCATTTTATTATGAACGCATGATTTCTAGTGCTCCTAATGATTACACCGAAATGGTGAACATTGGGATGCGGTTGGAAGAAGGTGTTAGAGAAGGTCGGTTGTCCAAGGATGAAGCGTCTTCAAGCAAGAAATATAGTGGTAGTTTCTCCAAAAAGAAGGATGGGGAAACCAATGCAGTGTCCATAGGAAGGCAGAGGAGGCCTCATGTGAGGAAGAATGTTAGACCATGCCAGCTGTCATACCCCGATTTTGGCCCTGAAAATTTTCCCCCATCAATCACTCGTTTGCATTCTTTCTTCATGACCATTCCATCTGGTCATGATACTATAAAAAAACGTTTGTTGTTGGACTCGCTACCACGACCAGTCCATGTTTGTCTTTTGGGCTTTGTTTCTTAGAGACTTGTTATTTCAGAGATTGCTTCAATGCCCATGCCCGTGGTTGCTAGCCAGTCGGTGCCTTCCAAGCTTGTCGGATTCCCATGGGGAATGCCACCAAACTTTATACCTGAAGGGTTTGCTCCAACATTTTCCTCTATGTTGGCATCTAGCCTGGTACTGTATGTGCCACCTTCTGTTGCGATATTTTTCCCTGTTTCGATGATACCATCTATCACTCTGAGCCGTCTGAAGGTCCTTATGTTTATGAGAAGATGGATGAGATGAAAGACCAATTCCTTGAGCTGAGAAAGGATTTGTTGAAAACCTTAAGAGGAAAAGATATGTTTGTTTAGAGTGTTGTTGAGTTGTGTTTGGTGCCCAATGTCAAGATTCATGTCAACTTCAAGGTCCTAGACTTTGAAAAATCTAAGGGAAATACCTGCACTCTGAGTCATCTTGTCATGTATGCTCGAAAGATGTCTAGTCACATCGATAATGATCAACTACTCATCCACTACTTCCAAGCTAGTTTAACTGGTGCTGCACTCAGAAGGAATATGGGCTTGGATAGTGCTAATGTTTGTACCTTTAATGACGTGGGCGAGGCTTTTGTCAAGAAATATAAGTATATTGTTGATATGGCTCCCGATCGGGATCAATTACGATCGATGTCCCAAAAAGATAAAGAAACATTCAAGGAGTACGCCCAAAGATGGAGAGAGTTGGTTGCTCAAATTAACCCACCCTTGGAGGAGAAAGAGATGATCAAGATCTTTTTGAAGACCCTGAATTCATTTTATTATGAACGCATGATTTCTAGTGCTCCTAATGATTACACCGAAATGGTGAACATTGGGATGCGGTTGGAAGAAGGTGTTAGAGAAGGTCGGTTGTCCAAGGATGAAGCGTCTTCAAGCAAGAAATATAGTGGTAGTTTCTCCAAAAAGAAGGATGGGGAAACCAATGCAGTGTCCATAGGAAGGCAGAGGAGGCCTCATGTGAGGAAGAATGTTAGACCATGCCAGCTGTCATACCCCGATTTTGGCCCTGAAAATTTTCCCCCATCAATCACTCGTTTGCATTCTTTCTTCATGACCATTCCATCTGGCATGATACTATAAAAAAACGTTTGTTGTTGGACTCGCTACCACGACCAGTCCATGTTTGTCTTTTGGGCTTTGTTTCTTAGAGACTTGTTATTTCAGAGATTGCTTCAATGCCCATGCCCGTGGTTGCTAGCCAGTCGGTGCCTTCCAAGCTTGTCGGATTCCCATGGGGAATGCCACCAAACTTTATACCTGAAGGGTTTGCTCCAACATTTTCCTCTATGTTGGCATCTAGCCTGGTACTGTATGTGCCACCTTCTGTTGCGATATTTTTCCCTGTTTCGATATACCATCTATCACTCTGAGCCGTCTGAAGGTCCTTATGTTTATGAGAAGATGGATGAGATGAAAGACCAATTCCTTGAGCTGAGAAAGGATTTGTTGAAAACCTTAAGAGGAAAAGATATGTTTGTTTAGAGTGTTGTTGAGTTGTGTTTGGTGCCCAATGTCAAGATTCATGTCAACTTCAAGGTCCTAGACTTTGAAAAATCTAAGGGAAATACCTGCACTCTGAGTCATCTTGTCATGTATGCTCGAAAGATGTCTAGTCACATCGATAATGATCAACTACTCATCCACTACTTCCAAGCTAGTTTAACTGGTGCTGCACTCAGAAGGAATATGGGCTTGGATAGTGCTAATGTTTGTACCTTTAATGACGTGGGCGAGGCTTTTGTCAAGAAATATAAGTATATTGTTGATATGGCTCCCGATCGGGATCAATTACGATCGATGTCCCAAAAAGATAAAGAAACATTCAAGGAGTACGCCCAAAGATGGAGAGAGTTGGTTGCTCAAATTAACCCACCCTTGGAGGAGAAAGAGATGATCAAGATCTTTTTGAAGACCCTGAATTCATTTTATTATGAACGCATGATTTCTAGTGCTCCTAATGATTACACCGAAATGGTGAACATTGGGATGCGGTTGGAAGAAGGTGTTAGAGAAGGTCGGTTGTCCAAGGATGAAGCGTCTTCAAGCAAGAAATATAGTGGTAGTTTCTCCAAAAAGAAGGATGGGGAAACCAATGCAGTGTCCATAGGAAGGCAGAGGAGGCCTCATGTGAGGAAGAATGTTAGACCATGCCAGCTGTCATACCCCGATTTTGGCCCTGAAAATTTTCCCCCATCAATCACTCGTTTGCATTCTTTCTTCATGACCATTCCATCTGGTCATGATACTATAAAAAAACGTTTGTTGTTGGACTCGCTACCACGACCAGTCCATGTTTGTCTTTTGGGCTTTGTTTCTTAGAGACTTGTTATTTCAGAGATTGCTTCAATGCCCATGCCCGTGGTTGCTAGCCAGTCGGTGCCTTCCAAGCTTGTCGGATTCCCATGGGGAATGCCACCAAACTTTATACCTGAAGGGTTTGCTCCAACATTTTCCTCTATGTTGGCATCTAGCCTGGTACTGTATGTGCCACCTTCTGTTGCGATATTTTTCCCTGTTTCGATATACCATCTATCACTCTGAGCCGTCTGAAGGTCCTTATGTTTATGAGAAGATGGATGAGATGAAAGACCAATTCCTTGAGCTGAGAAAGGATTTGTTGAAAACCTTAAGAGGAAAAGATATGTTTGTTTAGAGTGTTGTTGAGTTGTGTTTGGTGCCCAATGTCAAGATTCATGTCAACTTCAAGGTCCTAGACTTTGAAAAATCTAAGGGAAATACCTGCACTCTGAGTCATCTTGTCATGTATGCTCGAAAGATGTCTAGTCACATCGATAATGATCAACTACTCATCCACTACTTCCAAGCTAGTTTAACTGGTGCTGCACTCAGAAGGAATATGGGCTTGGATAGTGCTAATGTTTGTACCTTTAATGACGTGGGCGAGGCTTTTGTCAAGAAATATAAGTATATTGTTGATATGGCTCCCGATCGGGATCAATTACGATCGATGTCCCAAAAAGATAAAGAAACATTCAAGGAGTACGCCCAAAGATGGAGAGAGTTGGTTGCTCAAATTAACCCACCCTTGGAGGAGAAAGAGATGATCAAGATCTTTTTGAAGACCCTGAATTCATTTTATTATGAACGCATGATTTCTAGTGCTCCTAATGATTACACCGAAATGGTGAACATTGGGATGCGGTTGGAAGAAGGTGTTAGAGAAGGTCGGTTGTCCAAGGATGAAGCGTCTTCAAGCAAGAAATATAGTGGTAGTTTCTCCAAAAAGAAGGATGGGGAAACCAATGCAGTGTCCATAGGAAGGCAGAGGAGGCCTCATGTGAGGAAGAATGTTAGACCATGCCAGCTGTCATACCCAGATTTTGGCCCTGAAAATTTTCCCCCATCAATCACTCGTTTGCATTCTTTCTTCATGACCATTCCATCTGGCATGATACTATAAAAAAACGTTTGTTGTTGGACTCGCTACCACGACCAGTCCATGTTTGTCTTTTGGGCTTTGTTTCTTAGAGACTTGTTATTTCAGAGATTGCTTCAATGCCCATGCCCGTGGTTGCTAGCCAGTCGGTGCCTTCCAAGCTTGTCGGATTCCCATGGGAATGCCACCAAACTTTATACCTGAAGGGTTTGCTCCAACATTTTCCTCTATGTTGGCATCTAGCCTGGTACTGTATGTGCCACCTTCTGTTGCGATATTTTTCCCTGTTTCGATATACCATCTATCACTCTGAGCCGTCTGAAGGTCCTTATGTTTATGAGAAGATGGATGAGATGAAAGACCAATTCCTTGAGCTGAGAAAGGATTTGTTGAAAACCTTAAGAGGAAAAGATATGTTTGTTTAGAGTGTTGTTGAGTTGTGTTTGGTGCCCAATGTCAAGATTCATGTCAACTTCAAGGTCCTAGACTTTGAAAAATCTAAGGGAAATACCTGCACTCTGAGTCATCTTGTCATGTATGCTCGAAAGATGTCTAGTCACATCGATAATGATCAACTACTCATCCACTACTTCCAAGCTAGTTTAACTGGTGCTGCACTCAGAAGGAATATGGGCTTGGATAGTGCTAATGTTTGTACCTTTAATGACGTGGGCGAGGCTTTTGTCAAGAAATATAAGTATATTGTTGATATGGCTCCCGATCGGGATCAATTACGATCGATGTCCCAAAAAGATAAAGAAACATTCAAGGAGTACGCCCAAAGATGGAGAGAGTTGGTTGCTCAAATTAACCCACCCTTGGAGGAGAAAGAGATGATCAAGATCTTTTTGAAGACCCTGAATTCATTTTATTATGAACGCATGATTTCTAGTGCTCCTAATGATTACACCGAAATGGTGAACATTGGGATGCGGTTGGAAGAAGGTGTTAGAGAAGGTCGGTTGTCCAAGGATGAAGCGTCTTCAAGCAAGAAATATAGTGGTAGTTTCTCCAAAAAGAAGGATGGGGAAACCAATGCAGTGTCCATAGGAAGGCAGAGGAGGCCTCATGTGAGGAAGAATGTTAGACCATGCCAGCTGTCATACCCAGATTTTGGCCCTGAAAATTTTCCCCCATCAATCACTCGTTTGCATTCTTTCTTCATGACCATTCCATCTGGCATGATACTATAAAAAAACGTTTGTTGTTGGACTCGCTACCACGACCAGTCCATGTTTGTCTTTTGGGCTTTGTTTCTTAGAGACTTGTTATTTCAGAGATTGCTTCAATGCCCATGCCCGTGGTTGCTAGCCAGTCGGTGCCTTCCAAGCTTGTCGGATTCCCATGGGGAATGCCACCAAACTTTATACCTGAAGGGTTTGCTCCAACATTTTCCTCTATGTTGGCATCTAGCCTGGTACTGTATGTGCCACCTTCTGTTGCGATATTTTTCCCTGTTTCGAATATACCATCTATCACTCTGAGCCGTCTGAAGGTCCTTATGTTTATGAGAAGATGGATGAGATGAAAGACCAATTCCTTGAGCTGAGAAAGGATTTGTTGAAAACCTTAAGAGGAAAAGATATGTTTGTTTAGAGTGTTGTTGAGTTGTGTTTGGTGCCCAATGTCAAGATTCATGTCAACTTCAAGGTCCTAGACTTTGAAAAATCTAAGGGAAATACCTGCACTCTGAGTCATCTTGTCATGTATGCTCGAAAGATGTCTAGTCACATCGATAATGATCAACTACTCATCCACTACTTCCAAGCTAGTTTAACTGGTGCTGCACTCAGAAGGAATATGGGCTTGGATAGTGCTAATGTTTGTACCTTTAATGACGTGGGCGAGGCTTTTGTCAAGAAATATAAGTATATTGTTGATATGGCTCCCGATCGGGATCAATTACGATCGATGTCCCAAAAAGATAAAGAAACATTCAAGGAGTACGCCCAAAGATGGAGAGAGTTGGTTGCTCAAATTAACCCACCCTTGGAGGAGAAAGAGATGATCAAGATCTTTTTGAAGACCCTGAATTCATTTTATTATGAACGCATGATTTCTAGTGCTCCTAATGATTACACCGAAATGGTGAACATTGGGATGCGGTTGGAAGAAGGTGTTAGAGAAGGTCGGTTGTCCAAGGATGAAGCGTCTTCAAGCAAGAAATATAGTGGTAGTTTCTCCAAAAAGAAGGATGGGGAAACCAATGCAGTGTCCATAGGAAGGCAGAGGAGGCCTCATGTGAGGAAGAATGTTAGACCATGCCAACTGTCATACCCAGATTTTGGCCCTGAAAATTTTCCCCCATCAATCACTCGTTTGCATTCTTTCTTCATGACCATTCCATCTGGCAATGATACTATAAAAAAACGTTTGTTGTTGGACTCGCTACCACGACCAGTCCATGTTTGTCTTTTGGGCTTTGTTTCTTAGAGACTTGTTATTTCAGAGATTGCTTCAATGCCCATGCCCGTGGTTGCTAGCCAGTCGGTGCCTTCCAAGCTTGTCGGATTCCCATGGGGAATGCCACCAAACTTTATACCTGAAGGGTTTGCTCCAACATTTTCCTCTATGTTGGCATCTAGCCTGGTACTGTATGTGCCACCTTCTGTTGCGATATTTTTCCCTGTTTCGAATATACCATCTATCACTCTGAGCCGTCTGAAGGTCCTTATGTTTATGAGAAGATGGATGAGATGAAAGACCAATTCCTTGAGCTGAGAAAGGATTTGTTGAAAACCTTAAGAGGAAAAGATATGTTTGTTTAGAGTGTTGTTGAGTTGTGTTTGGTGCCCAATGTCAAGATTCATGTCAACTTCAAGGTCCTAGACTTTGAAAAATCTAAGGGAAATACCTGCACTCTGAGTCATCTTGTCATGTATGCTCGAAAGATGTCTAGTCACATCGATAATGATCAACTACTCATCCACTACTTCCAAGCTAGTTTAACTGGTGCTGCACTCAGAAGGAATATGGGCTTGGATAGTGCTAATGTTTGTACCTTTAATGACGTGGGCGAGGCTTTTGTCAAGAAATATAAGTATATTGTTGATATGGCTCCCGATCGGGATCAATTACGATCGATGTCCCAAAAAGATAAAGAAACATTCAAGGAGTACGCCCAAAGATGGAGAGAGTTGGTTGCTCAAATTAACCCACCCTTGGAGGAGAAAGAGATGATCAAGATCTTTTTGAAGACCCTGAATTCATTTTATTATGAACGCATGATTTCTAGTGCTCCTAATGATTACACCGAAATGGTGAACATTGGGATGCGGTTGGAAGAAGGTGTTAGAGAAGGTCGGTTGTCCAAGGATGAAGCGTCTTCAAGCAAGAAATATAGTGGTAGTTTCTCCAAAAAGAAGGATGGGGAAACCAATGCAGTGTCCATAGGAAGGCAGAGGAGGCCTCATGTGAGGAAGAATGTTAGACCATGCCAGCTGTCATACCCAGATTTTGGCCCTGAAAATTTTCCCCCATCAATCACTCGTTTGCATTCTTTCTTCATGACCATTCCATCTGGCATGATACTATAAAAAAACGTTTGTTGTTGGACTCGCTACCACGACCAGTCCATGTTTGTCTTTTGGGCTTTGTTTCTTAGAGACTTGTTATTTCAGAGATTGCTTCAATGCCCATGCCCGTGGTTGCTAGCCAGTCGGTGCCTTCCAAGCTTGTCGGATTCCCATGGGAATGCCACCAAACTTTATACCTGAAGGGTTTGCTCCAACATTTTCCTCTATGTTGGCATCTAGCCTGGTACTGTATGTGCCACCTTCTGTTGCGATATTTTTCCCTGTTTCGAATATACCATCTATCACTCTGAGCCGTCTGAAGGTCCTTATGTTTATGAGAAGATGGATGAGATGAAAGACCAATTCCTTGAGCTGAGAAAGGATTTGTTGAAAACCTTAAGAGGAAAAGATATGTTTGTTTAGAGTGTTGTTGAGTTGTGTTTGGTGCCCAATGTCAAGATTCATGTCAACTTCAAGGTCCTAGACTTTGAAAAATCTAAGGGAAATACCTGCACTCTGAGTCATCTTGTCATGTATGCTCGAAAGATGTCTAGTCACATCGATAATGATCAACTACTCATCCACTACTTCCAAGCTAGTTTAACTGGTGCTGCACTCAGAAGGAATATGGGCTTGGATAGTGCTAATGTTTGTACCTTTAATGACGTGGGCGAGGCTTTTGTCAAGAAATATAAGTATATTGTTGATATGGCTCCCGATCGGGATCAATTACGATCGATGTCCCAAAAAGATAAAGAAACATTCAAGGAGTACGCCCAAAGATGGAGAGAGTTGGTTGCTCAAATTAACCCACCCTTGGAGGAGAAAGAGATGATCAAGATCTTTTTGAAGACCCTGAATTCATTTTATTATGAACGCATGATTTCTAGTGCTCCTAATGATTACACCGAAATGGTGAACATTGGGATGCGGTTGGAAGAAGGTGTTAGAGAAGGTCGGTTGTCCAAGGATGAAGCGTCTTCAAGCAAGAAATATAGTGGTAGTTTCTCCAAAAAGAAGGATGGGGAAACCAATGCAGTGTCCATAGGAAGGCAGAGGAGGCCTCATGTGAGGAAGAATGTTAGACCATGCCAACTGTCATACCCAGATTTTGGCCCTGAAAATTTTCCCCCATCAATCACTCGTTTGCATTCTTTCTTCATGACCATTCCATCTGGCAATGATACTATAAAAAAACGTTTGTTGTTGGACTCGCTACCACGACCAGTCCATGTTTGTCTTTTGGGCTTTGTTTCTTAGAGACTTGTTATTTCAGAGATTGCTTCAATGCCCATGCCCGTGGTTGCTAGCCAGTCGGTGCCTTCCAAGCTTGTCGGATTCCCATGGGGAATGCCACCAAACTTTATACCTGAAGGGTTTGCTCCAACATTTTCCTCTATGTTGGCATCTAGCCTGGTACTGTATGTGCCACCTTCTGTTGCGATATTTTTCCCTGTTTCGAATATACCATCTATCACTCTGAGCCGTCTGAAGGTCCTTATGTTTATGAGAAGATGGATGAGATGAAAGACCAATTCCTTGAGCTGAGAAAGGATTTGTTGAAAACCTTAAGAGGAAAAGATATGTTTGTTTAGAGTGTTGTTGAGTTGTGTTTGGTGCCCAATGTCAAGATTCATGTCAACTTCAAGGTCCTAGACTTTGAAAAATCTAAGGGAAATACCTGCACTCTGAGTCATCTTGTCATGTATGCTCGAAAGATGTCTAGTCACATCGATAATGATCAACTACTCATCCACTACTTCCAAGCTAGTTTAACTGGTGCTGCACTCAGAAGGAATATGGGCTTGGATAGTGCTAATGTTTGTACCTTTAATGACGTGGGCGAGGCTTTTGTCAAGAAATATAAGTATATTGTTGATATGGCTCCCGATCGGGATCAATTACGATCGATGTCCCAAAAAGATAAAGAAACATTCAAGGAGTACGCCCAAAGATGGAGAGAGTTGGTTGCTCAAATTAACCCACCCTTGGAGGAGAAAGAGATGATCAAGATCTTTTTGAAGACCCTGAATTCATTTTATTATGAACGCATGATTTCTAGTGCTCCTAATGATTACACCGAAATGGTGAACATTGGGATGC
The DNA here is from genome assembly GCF_024323335.1 of Lathyrus oleraceus. NCBI lineage: Eukaryota > Viridiplantae > Streptophyta > Magnoliopsida > Fabales > Fabaceae > Lathyrus > Lathyrus oleraceus. Next base: position 381,642,920 of record NC_066582.1, on the reverse strand, counting down.
GGTTGGAAGAAGGTGTTAGAGAAGGTCGGTTGTCCAAGGATGAAGCGTCTTCAAGCAAGAAATATAGTGGTAGTTTCTCCAAAAAGAAGGATGGGGAAACCAATGCAGTGTCCATAGGAAGGCAGAGGAGGCCTCATGTGAGGAAGAATGTTAGACCATGCCAACTGTCATACCCAGATTTTGGCCCTGAAAATTTTCCCCCATCAATCACTCGTTTGCATTCTTTCTTCATGACCATTCCATCTGGCAATGATACTATAAAAAAACGTTTGTTGTTGGACTCGCTACCACGACCAGTCCATGTTTGTCTTTTGGGCTTTGTTTCTTAGAGACTTGTTATTTCAGAGATTGCTTCAATGCCCATGCCCGTGGTTGCTAGCCAGTCGGTGCCTTCCAAGCTTGTCGGATTCCCATGGGAATGCCACCAAACTTTATACCTGAAGGGTTTGCTCCAACATTTTCCTCTATGTTGGCATCTAGCCTGGTACTGTATGTGCCACCTTCTGTTGCGATATTTTTCCCTGTTTCGAATATACCATCTATCACTCTGAGCCGTCTGAAGGTCCTTATGTTTATGAGAAGATGGATGAGATGAAAGACCAATTCCTTGAGCTGAGAAAGGATTTGTTGAAAACCTTAAGAGGAAAAGATATGTTTGTTTAGAGTGTTGTTGAGTTGTGTTTGGTGCCCAATGTCAAGATTCATGTCAACTTCAAGGTCCTAGACTTTGAAAAATCTAAGGGAAATACCTGCACTCTGAGTCATCTTGTCATGTATGCTCGAAAGATGTCTAGTCACATCGATAATGATCAACTACTCATCCACTACTTCCAAGCTAGTTTAACTGGTGCTGCACTCAGAAGGAATATGGGCTTGGATAGTGCTAATGTTTGTACCTTTAATGACGTGGGCGAGGCTTTTGTCAAGAAATATAAGTATATTGTTGATATGGCTCCCGATCGGGATCAATTACGATCGATGTCCCAAAAAGATAAAGAAACATTCAAGGAGTACGCCCAAAGATGGAGAGAGTTGGTTGCTCAAATTAACCCACCCTTGGAGGAGAAAGAGATGATCAAGATCTTTTTGAAGACCCTGAATTCATTTTATTATGAACGCATGATTTCTAGTGCTCCTAATGATTACACCGAAATGGTGAACATTGGGATGCGGTTGGAAGAAGGTGTTAGAGAAGGTCGGTTGTCCAAGGATGAAGCGTCTTCAAGCAAGAAATATAGTGGTAGTTTCTCCAAAAAGAAGGATGGGGAAACCAATGCAGTGTCCATAGGAAGGCAGAGGAGGCCTCATGTGAGGAAGAATGTTAGACCATGCCAACTGTCATACCCAGATTTTGGCCCTGAAAATTTTCCCCCATCAATCACTCGTTTGCATTCTTTCTTCATGACCATTCCATCTGGCATGATACTATAAAAAAACGTTTGTTGTTGGACTCGCTACCACGACCAGTCCATGTTTGTCTTTTGGGCTTTGTTTCTTAGAGACTTGTTATTTCAGAGATTGCTTCAATGCCCATGCCCGTGGTTGCTAGCCAGTCGGTGCCTTCCAAGCTTGTCGGATTCCCATGGGGAATGCCACCAAACTTTATACCTGAAGGGTTTGCTCCAACATTTTCCTCTATGTTGGCATCTAGCCTGGTACTGTATGTGCCACCTTCTGTTGCGATATTTTTCCCTGTTTCGAATATACCATCTATCACTCTGAGCCGTCTGAAGGTCCTTATGTTTATGAGAAGATGGATGAGATGAAAGACCAATTCCTTGAGCTGAGAAAGGATTTGTTGAAAACCTTAAGAGGAAAAGATATGTTTGTTTAGAGTGTTGTTGAGTTGTGTTTGGTGCCCAATGTCAAGATTCATGTCAACTTCAAGGTCCTAGACTTTGAAAAATCTAAGGGAAATACCTGCACTCTGAGTCATCTTGTCATGTATGCTCGAAAGATGTCTAGTCACATCGATAATGATCAACTACTCATCCACTACTTCCAAGCTAGTTTAACTGGTGCTGCACTCAGAAGGAATATGGGCTTGGATAGTGCTAATGTTTGTACCTTTAATGACGTGGGCGAGGCTTTTGTCAAGAAATATAAGTATATTGTTGATATGGCTCCCGATCGGGATCAATTACGATCGATGTCCCAAAAAGATAAAGAAACATTCAAGGAGTACGCCCAAAGATGGAGAGAGTTGGTTGCTCAAATTAACCCACCCTTGGAGGAGAAAGAGATGATCAAGATCTTTTTGAAGACCCTGAATTCATTTTATTATGAACGCATGATTTCTAGTGCTCCTAATGATTACACCGAAATGGTGAACATTGGGATGCGGTTGGAAGAAGGTGTTAGAGAAGGTCGGTTGTCCAAGGATGAAGCGTCTTCAAGCAAGAAATATAGTGGTAGTTTCTCCAAAAAGAAGGATGGGGAAACCAATGCAGTGTCCATAGGAAGGCAGAGGAGGCCTCATGTGAGGAAGAATGTTAGACCATGCCAGCTGTCATACCCATTTTGGCCCTGAAAATTTTCCCCCATCAATCACTCGTTTGCATTCTTTCTTCATGACCATTCCATCTGGCAATGATACTATAAAAAAACGTTTGTTGTTGGACTCGCTACCACGACCAGTCCATGTTTGTCTTTTGGGCTTTGTTTCTTAGAGACTTGTTATTTCAGAGATTGCTTCAATGCCCATGCCCGTGGTTGCTAGCCAGTCGGTGCCTTCCAAGCTTGTCGGATTCCCATGGGAATGCCACCAAACTTTATACCTGAAGGGTTTGCTCCAACATTTTCCTCTATGTTGGCATCTAGCCTGGTACTGTATGTGCCACCTTCTGTTGCGATATTTTTCCCTGTTTCGAATATACCATCTATCACTCTGAGCCGTCTGAAGGTCCTTATGTTTATGAGAAGATGGATGAGATGAAAGACCAATTCCTTGAGCTGAGAAAGGATTTGTTGAAAACCTTAAGAGGAAAAGATATGTTTGTTTAGAGTGTTGTTGAGTTGTGTTTGGTGCCCAATGTCAAGATTCATGTCAACTTCAAGGTCCTAGACTTTGAAAAATCTAAGGGAAATACCTGCACTCTGAGTCATCTTGTCATGTATGCTCGAAAGATGTCTAGTCACATCGATAATGATCAACTACTCATCCACTACTTCCAAGCTAGTTTAACTGGTGCTGCACTCAGAAGGAATATGGGCTTGGATAGTGCTAATGTTTGTACCTTTAATGACGTGGGCGAGGCTTTTGTCAAGAAATATAAGTATATTGTTGATATGGCTCCCGATCGGGATCAATTACGATCGATGTCCCAAAAAGATAAAGAAACATTCAAGGAGTACGCCCAAAGATGGAGAGAGTTGGTTGCTCAAATTAACCCACCCTTGGAGGAGAAAGAGATGATCAAGATCTTTTTGAAGACCCTGAATTCATTTTATTATGAACGCATGATTTCTAGTGCTCCTAATGATTACACCGAAATGGTGAACATTGGGATGCGGTTGGAAGAAGGTGTTAGAGAAGGTCGGTTGTCCAAGGATGAAGCGTCTTCAAGCAAGAAATATAGTGGTAGTTTCTCCAAAAAGAAGGATGGGGAAACCAATGCAGTGTCCATAGGAAGGCAGAGGAGGCCTCATGTGAGGAAGAATGTTAGACCATGCCAGCTGTCATACCCATTTTGGCCCTGAAAATTTTCCCCCATCAATCACTCGTTTGCATTCTTTCTTCATGACCATTCCATCTGGTCATGATACTATAAAAAAAACGTTTGTTGTTGGACTCGCTACCACGACCAGTCCATGTTTGTCTTTTGGGCTTTGTTTCTTAGAGACTTGTTATTTCAGAGATTGCTTCAATGCCCATGCCCGTGGTTGCTAGCCAGTCGGTGCCTTCCAAGCTTGTCGGATTCCCATGGGGAATGCCACCAAACTTTATACCTGAAGGGTTTGCTCCAACATTTTCCTCTATGTTGGCATCTAGCCTGGTACTGTATGTGCCACCTTCTGTTGCGATATTTTTCCCTGTTTCGAATATACCATCTATCACTCTGAGCCGTCTGAAGGTCCTTATGTTTATGAGAAGATGGATGAGATGAAAGACCAATTCCTTGAGCTGAGAAAGGATTTGTTGAAAACCTTAAGAGGAAAAGATATGTTTGTTTAGAGTGTTGTTGAGTTGTGTTTGGTGCCCAATGTCAAGATTCATGTCAACTTCAAGGTCCTAGACTTTGAAAAATCTAAGGGAAATACCTGCACTCTGAGTCATCTTGTCATGTATGCTCGAAAGATGTCTAGTCACATCGATAATGATCAACTACTCATCCACTACTTCCAAGCTAGTTTAACTGGTGCTGCACTCAGAAGGAATATGGGCTTGGATAGTGCTAATGTTTGTACCTTTAATGACGTGGGCGAGGCTTTTGTCAAGAAATATAAGTATATTGTTGATATGGCTCCCGATCGGGATCAATTACGATCGATGTCCCAAAAAGATAAAGAAACATTCAAGGAGTACGCCCAAAGATGGAGAGAGTTGGTTGCTCAAATTAACCCACCCTTGGAGGAGAAAGAGATGATCAAGATCTTTTTGAAGACCCTGAATTCATTTTATTATGAACGCATGATTTCTAGTGCTCCTAATGATTACACCGAAATGGTGAACATTGGGATGCGGTTGGAAGAAGGTGTTAGAGAAGGTCGGTTGTCCAAGGATGAAGCGTCTTCAAGCAAGAAATATAGTGGTAGTTTCTCCAAAAAGAAGGATGGGGAAACCAATGCAGTGTCCATAGGAAGGCAGAGGAGGCCTCATGTGAGGAAGAATGTTAGACCATGCCAGCTGTCATACCCAGATTTTGGCCCTGAAAATTTTCCCCCATCAATCACTCGTTTGCATTCTTTCTTCATGACTATTCCATCTGGCAATGATACTATAAAAAAAACGTTTGTTGTTGGACTCGCTACCACGACCAGTCCATGTTTGTCTTTTGGGCTTTGTTTCTTAGAGACTTGTTATTTCAGAGATTGCTTCAATGCCCATGCCCGTGGTTGCTAGCCAGTCGGTGCCTTCCAAGCTTGTCGGATTCCCATGGGGAATGCCACCAAACTTTATACCTGAAGGGTTTGCTCCAACATTTTCCTCTATGTTGGCATCTAGCCTGGTACTGTATGTGCCACCTTCTGTTGCGATATTTTTCCCTGTTTCGATGATACCATCTATCACTCTGAGCCGTCTGAAGGTCCTTATGTTTATGAGAAGATGGATGAGATGAAAGACCAATTCCTTGAGCTGAGAAAGGATTTGTTGAAAACCTTAAGAGGAAAAGATATGTTTGTTTAGAGTGTTGTTGAGTTGTGTTTGGTGCCCAATGTCAAGATTCATGTCAAGTTCAAGGTCCTAGACTTTGAAAAATCTAAGGGAAATACCTGCACTCTGAGTCATCTTGTCATGTATGCTCGAAAGATGTCTAGTCACATCGATAATGATCAACTACTCATCCACTACTTCCAAGCTAGTTTAACTGGTGCTGCACTCAGAAGGAATATGGGCTTGGATAGTGCTAATGTTTGTACCTTTAATGACGTGGGCGAGGCTTTTGTCAAGAAATATAAGTATATTGTTGATATGGCTCCCGATCGGGATCAATTACGATCGATGTCCCAAAAAGATAAAGAAACATTCAAGGAGTACGCCCAAAGATGGAGAGAGTTGGTTGCTCAAATTAACCCACCCTTGGAGGAGAAAGAGATGATCAAGATCTTTTTGAAGACCCTGAATTCATTTTATTATGAACGCATGATTTCTAGTGCTCCTAATGATTACACCGAAATGGTGAACATTGGGATGCGGTTGGAAGAAGGTGTTAGAGAAGGTCGGTTGTCCAAGGATGAAGCGTCTTCAAGCAAGAAATATAGTGGTAGTTTCTCCAAAAAGAAGGATGGGGAAACCAATGCAGTGTCCATAGGAAGGCAGAGGAGGCCTCATGTGAGGAAGAATGTTAGACCATGCCAGCTGTCATACCCCGATTTTGGCCCTGAAAATTTTCCCCCATCAATCACTCGTTTGCATTCTTTCTTCATGACCATTCCATCTGGTCATGATACTATAAAAAAACGTTTGTTGTTGGACTCGCTACCACGACCAGTCCATGTTTGTCTTTTGGGCTTTGTTTCTTAGAGACTTGTTATTTCAGAGATTGCTTCAATGCCCATGCCCGTGGTTGCTAGCCAGTCGGTGCCTTCCAAGCTTGTCGGATTCCCATGGGGAATGCCACCAAACTTTATACCTGAAGGGTTTGCTCCAACATTTTCCTCTATGTTGGCATCTAGCCTGGTACTGTATGTGCCACCTTCTGTTGCGATATTTTTCCCTGTTTCGATGATACCATCTATCACTCTGAGCCGTCTGAAGGTCCTTATGTTTATGAGAAGATGGATGAGATGAAAGACCAATTCCTTGAGCTGAGAAAGGATTTGTTGAAAACCTTAAGAGGAAAAGATATGTTTGTTTAGAGTGTTGTTGAGTTGTGTTTGGTGCCCAATGTCAAGATTCATGTCAAGTTCAAGGTCCTAGACTTTGAAAAATCTAAGGGAAATACCTGCACTCTGAGTCATCTTGTCATGTATGCTCGAAAGATGTCTAGTCACATCGATAATGATCAACTACTCATCCACTACTTCCAAGCTAGTTTAACTGGTGCTGCACTCAGAAGGAATATGGGCTTGGATAGTGCTAATGTTTGTACCTTTAATGACGTGGGCGAGGCTTTTGTCAAGAAATATAGTATATTGTTGATATGGCTCCCGATCGGGATCAATTACGATCGATGTCCCAAAAAGATAAAGAAACATTCAAGGAGTACGCCCAAAGATGGAGAGAGTTGGTTGCTCAAATTAACCCACCCTTGGAGGAGAAAGAGATGATCAAGATCTTTTTGAAGACCCTGAATTCATTTTATTATGAACGCATGATTTCTAGTGCTCCTAATGATTACACCGAAATGGTGAACATTGGGATGCGGTTGGAAGAAGGTGTTAGAGAAGGTCGGTTGTCCAAGGATGAAGCGTCTTCAAGCAAGAAATATAGTGGTAGTTTCTCCAAAAAGAAGGATGGGGAAACCAATGCAGTGTCCATAGGAAGGCAGAGGAGGCCTCATGTGAGAAAGAATGTTAGACCATGCCAGCTGTCATACCTAGATTTTGGCCCTGAAAATTTTCCCCCATCAATCACTCGTTTGCATTCTTTCTTCATGACCATTCCATCTGGCAATGATACTATAAAAAAAATGTTTGTTGTTGGACTCGCTACCACGACCAATCCATGTTTGTCTTTTGGGCTTTGTTTCTTAGAGACTTGTTATTTCAGAGATTGCTTCGATGCCCATGCCCGTGGTTGCTAGCCAGTCGGTGCCTTCCAAGCTTGTCGGATTCCCATGGGAAATGCCACCAAACTTTATACCTGAAGGGTTTGCTCCAACATTTTCCTCTATGTTGGCATCTAGCCTGGTACTGTATGTGCCACCTTCTGTTGCGATATTTTTCCCTGTTTCGATGATACCATCTATCACTCTGAGTCGTCTGAAGGTCCTTATGTTTATGAGAAGATGGATGAGATGAAAGACCAATTCCTTGAGCTGAGAAAGGATTTGTTGAAAACCTTAAGAGGAAAAGATATGTTTGTTTAGAGTGTTGTTGAGTTGTGTTTGGTGCCCAATGTCAAGATTCATGTCAACTTCAAGGTCCTAGACTTTGAAAAATCTAAGGGAAATACCTGCACTCTGAGTCATCTTGTCATGTATGCTCGAAAGATGTCTAGTCACATCGATAATGATCAACTACTCATCCACTACTTCCAAGCTAGTTTAACTGGTGCTGCACTCAGAAGGAATATGGGCTTGGATAGTGCTAATGTTTGTACCTTTAATGACGTGGGCGAGGCTTTTGTCAAGAAATATAGGTATATTGTTGATATGGCTCCCGATGGGGATCAATTACGATCGATGTCTCAAAAAGATAAAGAAACATTCAAGGAGTACGCCCAAAGATGGAGAGAGTTGGTTGCTCAAATTAACCCACCCTTGGAGGAGAAAGAGATGATCAAGATCTTTTTGAAGACCCTGAATTCATTTTATTATGAACACATGATTTCTAGTGCTCCTAATGATTACACCGAAATGGTGAACATTGGGATGCGGTTGGAAGAAGGTGTTAGAGAAGGTCGGTTGTCCAAGGATGAAGCGTCTTCAAGCAAGAAATATAGTGGTAGTTTCTCCAAAAAGAAGGATGGGGAAACCAATGCAGTGTCCATAGGAAGGCAGAGGAGGCCTCATGTGAGAAAGAATGTTAGACCATGCCAGCTGTCATACCTAGATTTTGGCCCTGAAAATTTTCCCCCATCAATCACTCGTTTGCATTCTTTCTTCATGACCATTCCATCTGGCAATGATACTATAAAAAAAACGTATGTTGTTGGACTCGCTACCACGACCAATCCATGTTTGTCTTTTGGGCTTTGTTTCTTAGAGACTTGTTATTTCAGAGATTGCTTCGATGCCCATGCCCGTGGTTGCTAGCCAGTCGGTGCCTTCCAAGCTTGTCGGATTCCCATGGGAAATGCCACCAAACTTTATACCTGAAGGGTTTGCTCCAACATTTTCCTCTATGTTGGCATCTAGCCTGGTACTGTATGTGCCACCTTCTGTTGCGATATTTTTCCCTGTTTCGATGATACCATCTATCACTCTGAGTCGTCTGAAGGTCCTTATGTTTAAGAGAAGATGGATGAGATGAAAGACCAATTCCTTGAGCTGAGAAAGGATTTGTTGAAAACGTTAAGAGGAAAAGATATGTTTGTTTAGAGTGTTGTTGAGTTGTGTTTGGTGCCCAATGTCAAGATTCATGTCAAGTTCAAGGTCTTAGACTTTGAAAAATCTAAGGGAAATACCTGCACTCTGAGTCATCTTGTCATGTATGCTCGAAAGATGTCTAGTCAAATCGATAATGATCAAATACTCATCCACTACTTCCAAGCTAGTTTAACTGGTGCTGCACTCAGAAGGAATATGGGCTTGGATAGTGCTAATGTTTGTACCTTTAATGACGTGGGCGAGGCTTTTGTCAAGAAATATAAGTATATTGTTGATATGGCTCCCGATCGGGATCAATTACGATCGATGTCCCAAAAAGATAAAGAAACATTCAAGGAGTGCGCCCAAAGATGGAGAGAGTTGGTTGCTCAAATTAACCCACCCTTGGAGGAGAAAGAGATAATCAAGATCTTTTTGAAGACCCTGAATTCATTTTATTATGAACGCATGATTTCTGGTGCTCCTAATGATTACACCGAAATGGTGAACATTGGGATGCGGTTGGAAGAAGGTGTTAGAGAAGGTCGGTTGTCCAAGGATGAAGCGTCTTCAAGCAAGAAATATAGTGGTAGTTTCTCCAAAAAGAAGGATGGGGAAACCAATGCAGTGTCCATAGGAAGGCAGAGGAGGCCTCATGTGAGGAAGAATGTTAGACCATGCCAGCTGTCATACCCCGATTTTGGCCCTGCAAATTTTCCCCCATCAATCACTCGTTTGCATTCTTTCTTCATGACCATTCCATCTGGTCATGATACTATAAAAAAAACGTTTGTTGTTGGACTCGCTACCACGACCAGTCCATGTTTGTCTTTTGGGCTTTGTTTCTTATAGACTTGTTATTTCAGAGATTGCTTCAATGCCCATGCCCGTGGTTGCTAGCCAGTCGGTGCCTTCCAAGCTTGTCGGATTCCCATGGGGAATGCCACCAAACTTTATACCTGAAGGGTTTGCTCCAACATTTTCCTCTATGTTGGCATCTAGCCTGGTACTGTATGTGCCACCTTCTGCTGCGATATTTTTCCCTGTTTCGATGATACCATCTATCACTCTGAGCCGTCTGAAGGTCTTTATGTTTATGAGAAGATGGATGAGATGAAAGACCAATTCCTTGAGCTGAGAAAGGATTTGTTGAAAACCTTAAGAGGAAAAGATATGTTTGTTTAGAGTGTTGTTGAGTTGTGTTTGGTGCCCAATGTCAAGATTCATGTCAAGTTCAAGGTCCTAGACTTTGAAAAATCTAAGGGAAATACCTGCACTCTGAGTCATCTTGTCATGTATGCTCGAAAGATGTCTAGTCACACCGATAATGATCAACTACTCATCCACTACTTCCAAGCTAGTTTAACTGGTGCTGCACTCAGAAGGAATATGGCCTTGGATAGTGCTAATGTTTGTACCTTTAATGACGTGGGCGAGGCTTTTGTCAAGAAATATGAGTATATTGTTGATATGGCTCCTGATCGGGATCAATTATGATCGATGTCCCAAAAAGATAAAGAAACATTCAAGGAGTACGCCCAAAGATGGAGAGAGTTGGTTGCTCAAATTAACCCACCCTTGGAGGAGAAAGAGATGATCAAGATCTTTTTGAAGACCCTGAGTTCATTTTATTATGAACGCATGATTTCTAGTGCTCCTAATGATTACATCGAAATGGTGAACATTGGGATGCGGTTGGAAGAAGGTGTTAGAGAAGGTGGGTTGTCCAAGGATGAAGCGTCTTCAAGCAAGAAATATAGTGGTAGTTTCTCCAAAAAGAAGGATGGGGAAACCAATGCATGTCCATAGAAAGGCAGAGGAGGCCTCATGTGAGGAAGAATGTTAGACCATGCCAGTTGTCATACCCCGATTTTGGCTCTGAAAATTTTCCCCCGTCAATCACTCGTTTGCATTCTTTCTTCATGACCATTCCATCTGGTCATGATACTATAAAAAAAACTTTTTTTGTTGGACTCACTACCACGACTAGTCCATGTTTGTGTTTTGGGCTTTGTTTCTTAGAGACTTGTTATTTCAGAGATTGCTTCAATGCCCATGCCCGTGGTTGCTAGCCAGTCGGTGCCTTCCAAGCTTGTCGGATTCCCATGGGGAATGCCACCAAACTTTATACCTGAAGGGTTTGCTCCAACATTTTCCTCTATGTTGGTATCTAGCCTGGTACTGTATGTGCCACCTTCTGTTGCGATATTTTTCCCTGTTTCGATGATACCATCTATCACTCTGAGCCGTCTGAAGGTCCTTATGTTTATGAGAAGATGGATGAGATGAAAGACCAATTCCTTGAGCTGAGAAAGGATTTGTTGAAAATCTTAAGAGGAAAAGATATGTTTGTTTAGAGTGTTGTTGAGTTGTGTTTGGTGCCCAATGTCAAGATTCATGTCAAGTTCAAGGTCCTAGACTTTGAAAAATCTAAGGGAAATACCTTCACTCTGAGTCATCTTGTCATGTATGCTCGAAAGATGTCTAGTCACACCGATAATGATCAACTACTCATCCACTACTTCCAAGCTAGTTTAACTAGTGCTGCACTCAGAAGGAATATGGCCTTGGATAGTGCTAATGTTTGTACCTTTAATGACGTGGGCGAGGCTTTTGTCAAGAAATATAAGTATATTGTTGATATGGCTCCTGATCGGGATCAATTACGATCGATGTCCCAAAAAGATAAAGACACATTCAAGGAGTACGCCCAAAGATGGAGAGAGTTGGTTGCTCAAATTAACCCACCCTTGGAGGAGGAAGAGATGATCAATTTCTTTTTGAAGACCCTGAGTTCATTTTATTATGAACGCATGATTTCTAGTGCTCCTAATGATTACACCGAAATGGTGAACATTGGGATGCGGTTAGAAGAAGGTGTTAGAGAAGGTCGGTTGTCCAAGGATGAAGCGTCTTCAAGCAAGAAATATAGTGGTAGTTTCTCCAAAAAGAAGGATGGGGAAACCAATGCAGTGTCCATAGGAAGGCAGAGGAGGCCTCATGTGAGGAAGAATGTTAGACCATGCCAGTTGTCATACCCTGATTTTGGCCCTGAAAATTTTCCCCCATCAATCACTCGTTTGCATTCTTTCTTCATGACCATTCCATCTGGTCATGATACTATAAAAAAAACGTTTGTTGTTGGACTCGCTACCACGACCAGTCCATGTTTGTCTTTTGGGCTTTGTTTCTTATAGACTTGTTATTTCAGAGATTGCTTCAATGCCCATGCCCGTGGTTGCTAGCCAGTCGGTGCCTTCCAAGCTTGTCGGATTCCCATGGGGAATGCCACCAAACTTTATACCTGAAGGGTTTGCTCCAACATTTTCCTCTATGTTGGCATCTAGCCTGGTACTGTATGTGCCACCTTCTGCTGCGATATTTTTCCCTGTTTCGATGATACCATCTATCACTCTGAGCCGTCTGAAGGTCCTTATGTTTATGAGAAGATGGATGAGATGAAAGACCAATTCCTTGAGCTGAGAAAGGATTTGTTGAAAACCTTAAGAGGAAAAGATATGTTTGTTTAGAGTGTTGTTGAGTTGTGTTTGGTGCCCAATGTCAAGATTCATGTCAAGTTCAAGGTCCTAGACTTTGAAAAATCTAAGGGAAATACCTGCACTCTGAGTCATCTTGTCATGTATGCTCGAAAGATGTCTAGTCACACCGATAATGATCAACTACTCATCCACTACTTCCAAGCTAGTTTAACTGGTGCTGCACTCAGAAGGAATATGGGCTTGGATAATGCTAATGTTTGTACCTTTAATGACGTGGGCGAGGCTTTTGTCAAGAAAGATAAGTATATTGTTGATATGGCTCCCGATCGGGATCAATTACGATCGATGTACCAAAAAGATAAAGACACATTCAAGGAGTACGCCCAAAGATGGAGAGAGTTGGTTGCTCAAATTAACCCACCCTTGGAGGAGAAAGAGATGATCAAGATCTTTTTGAAGACCCTGAGTTCATTTTATTATGAATGCATGATTTCTAGTGCTCCTAATGATTACACCAAAATGGTGAACATTGGGATGCGGTTGGAAGAAGGTGTTAGAGAAGGTCGGTTGTCCAAGGATGAAACGTCTTCAAGCAAGAAATATAGTGGTAGTTTCTCCAAAAAGAAGGATGGGGAAACCAATGCAGTGTCCATAGGAAGGCAGAGGAGGCCTCATGTGAGGAAGAATGTTAGACCATGCCAGTTGTCATACCCCGATTTTGGCCCTGAAAATTTTCCCCCATCAATCACTCGTTTGCATTCTTTCTTCATGACCATTCCATCTGGTCATGATACTATAAAAAAAACGTTTGTTGTTGGACTCGCTACCACGACCAGTCCATGTTTGTCTTTTGGGCTTTGTTTCTTATAGACTTGTTATTTCAGAGATTGCTTCAATGCCCATGCCCGTGGTTGCTAGCCAGTCGGTGCCTTCCAAGCTTGTCGGATTCCCATGGGGAATGCCACCAAACTTTATACCTGAAGGGTTTGCTCCAACATTTTCCTCTATGTTGGCATCTAGCCTGGTACTGTATGTGCCACCTTCTGTTGCGATATTTTTCCCTGTTTCGATGATACCATCTATTACTCTGAGCCGTCTGAAGGTCCTTATGTTTATGAGAAGATGGATGAGATGAAAGACCAATTCCTTGAGCTGATAAAGGATTTGTTGAAAACCTTAAGAGGAAAAGATATGTTTGTTTAGAGTGTTGTTGAGTTGTGTTTGGTGCCCAATGTCAAGATTCATGTCAAGTTCAAGGTCCTAGACTTCGAAAAATCTAAGGGAAATACCTGCACTCTGAGTCATTTTGTCATGTATGCTCGAAAGATGTCTAGTCACACCGATAATGATCAACTACTCATCCACTACTTCCAAGCTAGTTTAACTGGTGCTGCACTCAGAAGGAATATGGGCTTGGATAGTGCTAATGTTTGTACCTTTAATGACGTGGGCGAGGCTTTTGTCAAGAAATATAAGTATATTGTTGATATGGCTCCCGATCGGGATCAATTACGATCGATGTCCCAAAAAGATAAAGAAACATTCAAGGAGTACGCCTAAAGATGGAGAGAGTTGGTTGCTCAAATTAACCCACCCTTGGAGGAGAAAGAGATTATCAAGATCTTTTTGATGACCCTGAGTTCATTTTATTATGAACGCATGATTTCTAGTGCTCCTAATGATTACACCGAAATGGTGAACATTGGGATGCGGTTGGAAGAAGGTGTTAGAGAAGGTCGGTTGTCCAAGGATGAAGCGTCTTCAAGCAAGAAATATAGTGGTAGTTTCTCCAAAAAGAAGGATGGGGAAACCAATGCAGTGTCCATAGGAAGGTAGAGGAGGCCTCATGTGAGGAAGAATGTTAGACCATGCCAGTTGTCATACCCCGATTTTGGCCCTGAAAATTTTCCCCCATCAATCACTCGTTTGCATTCTTTCTTCATGATCATTCCATCTGGTCATGATACTATAAAAAAAACGTTTGGTGTTGGACTCGCTACCACGACCAGTCCATGTTTGTCTTTTGGACTTTGTTTCTTGATTTTTGGTATAAGATGATTAATCTCCTTAGCCATGCGAGATTTGAAAACACTTTCCTTTGTTAGAATCAAGTGAACCTCATGTTTCATCTTTCGTTCCAATTTCATCGAGGTGATTATTCATCTTTCATTTGTCTTACTACCAGTTTCGCCCCCCCTTTCGAGTAAATCATGTGTCAAGTGAAAAATATTTTATTTTGGGTCATCATGCATATTCATTTTTCCATTCATTCATAATTCAAAGAAATTCTATACATACTCCTTCATTCATGTTCATATTTACTAATTCATATTTTTACCTTTTTCACATTTTTCAAAATTTGCATTCATATTTTCTTCATTTCATATTGAGATTTTCTATTCATTCATGTTCAAAGATTCCCACATAATCATTCATATTCCAATCATTCATTCATGACGAAGGACCTTCTCACATTCATTCAATCATTGTCATTCATACGCATGGTATGTGATTAGTTCATAATATTTAAATATCATCACTGTCTAACTTGATGACTATAATCCCCGGAGATACATACACAGAGTTTGAGAAGCATTTGCTAAATCTTCCCGAGCGGTTTTCTCATGATACACTTTAAGAGAATGACATCCAGATCTTTCATACACCTGAAGGGATGCTTTCCGCATAGCAAAGCATTTATGTTGCTGAATCTGTTGCTTTTAAGAACACAAAACAAGCAAAGGGCCGTTTCCGGATGTATGATGATGAAGATGGCTTGGATCATGCCCAATCTAACCATTCAACGAAGAGAGATCAACCTAGTAGAGAAGCTGCCTGTGCAGGGAAAAAGGATACTGGGAAGACAACAAAGAAGGCCGACAAAGGGAAGACAGCAAAAGAAGAGGCAAGAGAATTGCTACTTAAGGAGGCCTCTGTACGTGATAGAGTTCGTGAAATACATAAAAATATGTCTTTGATGCTAAGAACTCTTGGAAATATGGAAAGTGTGCTTCTGGAGCAACAATGGAAGAAATGGAAGAGAAAAGAAGAAACCAGGTAGTGGCCAAGTTTCATGCAATTCTTAGACCATTTCTTTTGCGCCGAATGAAGTCTGATGTTGAGCTATCGTTGCCCCGGAAAAAAGAGATCATTATTTATGCTAACATGACTGAGCATCAGAAGAACTTGCAGGATCATCTAGTTAACAAGATATTTGAGAAACATTTGGATAGGAAACTAACAATTGGGCGTGCTGCGGGGAGTATTAATAACTTGTTAATTCAACTTAGGAAAGTCTGTAACCATCCCAACCTCTTAGAATCACCCTATGATGGTTCATATTTTTATCCTCCTTTGAATGAGATAATTGAGCAATGTGGAAAATTCCAATTGCTCAACCGGTTGTTGGAGCGGCTATTTTCACGTAATCACAAGAATCTGATCTTCAGTCAATGGACTAAAGTGTTGGATATAATGGATTATTATTTTAGTGAAAAGGGTCTTAAAGTTTGCAGGATTGATAGTTCAGTGAAACTGGATGAAAGGAAATGTCAGATCCAGGAATTCAATGATCTAAACAGCCATTTTAGAATCTTTCTTCTTTCTACTAGAGCTGGTGGATTGGGAATAAACCTTACTGCAACTGACACTTGCATTCTTTATGACAGTGACTGGAATCCTCAAATGGATTTGCAGGCCATGGATAGATTTCATAGATTTGGTCAATCAAAGCCTGTTCATATTTTGGCTCACAACTGCACAATCAGTAGAGGGTCGAATGCTGAAAAGAGCTTTCAGCAAGTTGAAGCTTGAGCATTTGGTGATAGAGAAGGGACAATTTCATCATAAGCGTACTACGCATTCCATTATGGATGAAATGGAGGAAAAGGATATTTTGGCATTTCTTCGAGATGACGAAATAGCTGAGGACAAAATGATACTGAAAGATATTAGTGATGAAGACCGGGAGAATCTCTTGGATCGCAGTGATCTTATTGTCAATAGCTCAGCTGATGTGAAACCTCCTGTTAGTACCTTTCCCCTTAAAGGACCTGGGTGGGAGGTGGTGATTCCAACTGCATCTGGGGGCATGCTTTCCACTCTCAACAACTAATTTCTTGCATGGTGCAACATAACTTTTTTGGGCTTAATATTTTTAGAAATATTGCTTTTAGTGGCTTTAGATGTAATTGAATTTGAGACAGTCTCAGCAAGTGAAATGTCCTGGAGGGCATTCAATTTTGTAAATTCTACTAACGGAACTACAGGTAGAGATGAAAGCCCACTTTTGAGGTCAAGATCACCACATCAGAGAAGTGGTAGATTGTCTCCTTCTCCTATATCTAGCCCTCGGACTGCTTCTGTTGCATCCACACCTCTCGCTAGCGGCGGCAGTGGTGCCATTCCATTCAGTAATCACTTGAAACAGTCAGTTTACTTTCAAGAGTTTCTGGGAAGCATGCGGAAATCCTCAAACGGAGATATTACACTGATACCAAAGTTAACAATGGCAAACATAATGGATTTTTCCACTGCCTCCTTACAAAAAAAATAAAGATAACCAACAGCAAATGCTTTCTAATGTGTTGCAGGGGCAGCCGGGACTCTTTATGATGCAGTTCCTCGAAGTCTTATAAGTTGGCTAGGGCCACCGTTCCATTGCTTTGGAGTCGTGTTCAGGTTCAAGGACAGATAAGTATATTGCAGGGTTGGGCCTGGATCTGTCTTGCATGGTCCATTGGGGAATGCAACAACTGATGATGTTACTCCAAGTCTACATTGTTGACTCAGGATCCTGCACAACATCAAGCACAACAAGTTCAGCGTAAATTCACCAAGTTTACGATGTACATGAAAAGCATGAACAAGGATCAAAATCTTACAATTTGCTGCCTTGGGAGTCCTGGACCAGTCTGCGATCGAACGTTATGACAATGCCAATTCGGCAGCATATGAGGATGACAGCCATGGAAAGGGTGGCAGGCATGGATATCTTTGCAGTGATAAGACTGGAACTCTAACTGTTGACAAAATCTTGTTGAGGTTTTTGCAAAAGGAGTGGATGCTGAAACCGTTGTTTTCATGACGGCTCGAGCTTCAAGACTGGAGAATCAAGATGCAATAGACACCGCCATAGTTGTGACGCTAGCTGATCCAAAGGAGGCACATGCTGGTGTACAAGAAGTGCACTTTCTTCCATTAAATCCTACCAATAAGCAGACATCAGTGACTTATACTGATCAAGAGGTTGAAATGTTTAGAGTGAGCAAAGGTGCACCAGAACAGACCCCAAACCTGGCGCACAATGAGACCGACGAGGTTGAGCTTTAGAATGCGAGGGTAGCTGATTTTCTTGTGGTTTCTCCTCATTAGGTGGTGGAGAAATGATTGGTGCGAAGAAAGAGCAACAAAATCACCGCAACATCAACCAAATCATGATCCAAAAAGCTTTGTAATAATTGAAGTTTTAATTGAAACTTTTACCAAATTTCACTGCAGTAAAAAATCACTCAGTAAGGCAGTAAAAGTTCACAAGCAACAAAAATGAAACATTTTCACTAAATAAGTACAAGGTACATGTTACCTTTTTCATAATAAGCACCAAAACAGGGTAAACAAACTGGCGGCACCGAAAGCACGGCCAATTCAAAACCCTAGCAGTGGGACTATAAAAAGAGGCGGATACTGTTCATAAAAAAAGGTTAGATAGCGGCGAAAAAGAAACCCTAGAAATTTAAAACGAAACAGAGTAAAAGGAACATGGAGGCGGCGCTCTGTGGAGAGAACCCTAGAGCTTCATCTCGCCGGCGTTTGGACAAAGCTTTTTCCCGAAGGCAAAGCAGATGAGTGAGCGCACTAGAGTGGAATCGATTGACGAAGAGAGGAAGATCCAAGCATCACCAGTCCAATCGCCGTTTAACTCCATTGTAAATGGTAAATATTCTTTTCCGATCGTGTGCGTGGCTTTCGATTTATTCGTGACCGGTATTGATTTCTGCTTGACTGTTGAAAAAGAGTGAGAAGTATTTTGGGTTTATCTTCGAATTCGTTTTTCCCATTTCTATTCGATCTGATTTCCATTGCCATCATCGCTACTAGACCTTTGTTGTTTGTAACTGTGGAAAGAAGGAAGTCGTTTTGTTTGATTAGAAAGGAAGTTCGGTTTTTCTTAAGAAGGATATGAGTATTTTATGATTTTCCTTTCTTTCCCTTTTTCCAGGTTTTTAATATTGTTTTCATTGTTATTAAAATCTTTTCCATTTAAAACGGTACGTACGCCTTATTTCGCTGCCCAATGCACTGGCTGTTCGCTTCTTGTGACTTAAATTAATTGTTGTCGGCCAATCATTTAATATGGAATCTTTCTTGGTTGAATCAAGGTGTTTAGGCGGCTAGGGTTTTGACCCTTTTTCCTCCCTCTAAACATTTCCAGATTTGGGCCTTAAACGAACTTAATATGTTTGGCCCTTCTCATTTTCTTTCTTTGGGAGTTTCCGGTCAGCACATAGGTTTTGTTGGTCTTAATCTAGCAGTAAGTTAGTCTTGGTCGGGTGGAGATGGAGATAGTTCACCTTCTCTTTAGTCCTGGGTTCAATACCCAAGTGTGTTATGTTGGTTCTTTAACATTTTGATTTCTCATATTTTCTTTAAATATCGATTTTAATTTATGGATTCAACGATTCTCATGTTGTTTATCCATGATTATTTTTATCGATACATTGATAGTGTTTCGCCGCTTTTTGATTAATCACATGACATTTCGATTGTTGTTAATATGTGCAAACCGGCCTTGAGCACATTATTTAGGTTGTGTCCCTCAATTTCCATCCGTACAAATCCCGCTTTTACTCCTTTTGATTTAATTTTTGATCATCTTGTAAATATAATTTATGTTTAATATTTTATTCACATGGCTTACTCTTGGGCCTTCTTACAATGAGACAGTTCTCTTGCACTTAGACTCATACATCGTATTGTTTGTTGTTTGGGCCCGATTTAATTATTTCATTACTTTGAATCTCCATTCGACAAAATGTACCCCCACTCCCTTGGCATGTAATAACTTTACTGTTTTATTTCTTTATCGCTTGACTGTTTAGCTAGCTACTAACACAAGAATAAAATTAACCATTTCCAAAAGATCAAAAATAAGACTCGATCCAACGTCGAGTATTTTTTCAATAAACAAATCAATTCATTTCTTCCTCCCATTCTATTCAATTTCTTTCAAACCTTCATCAAATGCTTGATCCAACGTCAAGTCATTTTTCATAATAAAAACTCAAAAAATATTAATTCATATTCAGACCTTTTCAATAAAGATGGAAATGGAACGTGGTGGATACCACGCACTCCTGAGACTAGTGTTCGAGATGGATGTCTCGCCTATCCTAGCTCTCGCCATCATCCAAATTTATGCATTCTGTTTCTCTCAAACATTTAATCAAAATTTCTCTTAAACGTCCATCAATGCTTGATCCAATGTCAAGTCATTTTCACAACAAAACTCAAAATACTTAATTCTTATCTAAACACCTTTCAATAAAGATGGAAATGGAACATGGTGGATACCATGCACTCCTGAGATTAAGATTCGAGGTGGATGCCTCGCCTATCTTAGCTCTCGCCATCATTTAAAGTTGTCAATGTGGTTTCTTCAAACCCTTTCTCAATCAAACCTCAAAAACACTTAATTCTTATTAAACATTTTTTTGCAAATAAGATGGAAATGGAATGTGGTGGATACCACGCACTCCTGAGACTAGGATTCGAGATGGATATCTCGCCCATCCAAGTTCTCGCCATTACTCAAAACTCATCAAACCAATCAATTTCTTTTCCTCGCCGCCGTGCGATTGACTCTTAAACCTTTTCTCAAACGAAAGGTACTTTGTTTCAAAACAATGCAAGGCAATGTTTTTTCACCTGTTTTGAGTAGTCCAACAATGTTTTCGTCGATTTGACCCAAAGTAGCTTTCGCTAAAATCAACCAACAGACAAACATTTTCTACCCAGAACTACGTAAGCCTTGATTTCTCTATTGAGATACGTAGAGCAGGATTTGTAAATCTTGTCAGGCCCACTAATAAAAAACTTAGGTTTAGTCCTTCGTCAAAAATCCAAAAAATATTCTCCTCTCATTCTACTGTTTCTTTACCACTTAAAGCCTAACATTTCAACTAACACTAATGCACACAACTAACCTAATGGTTCCCATTGAGTACAACGGACGTGAGGGGTGCTAATACCTTCCCCTTGCGTAATCGACTCCTGAACCCTGATTTGGTTGCAACGACCAACATCATTGTCGTTCTTTCTTGGGTTTTATCGATATTTCCCCTTTCCTTTTTAGGAATAAATAAAATTCGGTGGCGACTCTGTTCAGTCCATCATTGCGAGCGTGTGATCGCGCTTCGCTAGGTCGTGTCTCCCATTTTCCGAGGTACGACACCAGCAACATCATCAAATATCATTAGTAATTCTTGTGTTTACCAATAATACAACAAATCAATCAATTCCCGTTCAGCAACAACACCAACAACAGCCACAACAATGCACCAACTACAACAACAAGAATCATCATCAGAATTTTGAGAGGAAGAGGGTATCTTTTGACCATATTGCAATGACGTATGCATAGTTATATCCTTATTTGGTTGTCAAGAATCATATTCAACCAAGAAATCCTCCATAAACTCCTGAACCTTTGCCATGGTGGTTCAAGCCAGATTTGCACTATTCCTTTCATCGGTTAGCTTCCGGCCATGACATTGAAAACTGTTATCCTTTAAAGTATGAGGTTCATAAGGTGATTAAGAGCGGTATGGTGTCCTTAGAAGACCGAGAACCTAATGTTTAATCCAATTCGTTGTCTTCTCATTACAATGCTTCTGTGAACATGGCAAATGGATGTCTTGGGAACTTCAGGGTCTTTGATGTTCTTCATATTCGAAGGTCGTTGGTGGAGATTCATAGGGATCTGTGCTTGGTAAGTGATTGTGAACATGACCATGATGGTTGTGTTATTTGCAGCGTCAACCTTGAGGATGTGTAATTGTCAAGAGGGATATTCAGAAACTGATGGATGAAAATGTTATTCAAAATTCAACAATCGATGTATATGAGGAATGATGTAAATGTCATTCAGTATTCAAGACCCCCGAGCGGGTAGTTATTCAGTATGACAGCAGGAAGAATGACAATAGATCGGTATCACCGTACGATTAGCGGGCCCCGTCCCCTATTCACCCGATAAAGTTGTGCCTTATAAGTACAATGCTACCATGATTGAGAATGGGCAAGAGGTTCCTTTTCCCGCTGCAAATTTAGTGGTGAGCATTGTAGATGTCGTTAAGGTGACCCACTGGGGTTGTGTGTTTGTCCTTGTATCTCCTAGAGTTGTGGAAGATGTTTCGGTGGGTAAGAAAGTAGAAGTCCCTGCAATTGATCTAGTTAGTGCTCCAACTTGTTAGTCCAGTGAATCCAACGGGTTGAATGCTAATGATGATGATGAGGTACTTCGTTTGATCAAGAGAATTGAGTTCAACATTATGGAGCAGTTACTCCAGACGCGGTCAAAGATTTTTGTGTTGTCACTATTGATGAATTATGAAGCACAAAGAGAGGCTTTGTAGAAAGTCCTAGAGCAAGCCTACGTGGAGCATGATGTTATTGTGGATCAGTTCGACCATATTGTTGCCAATATTACTTCATGTAATAACCTGAGCTTTTTTGATGAAGAACTTCCTGAGGAAGGTAGAAATCACAACTTGGCACTCCACATTTCAATGAATTGCAAAGAGGAAACTATGTCCAATGTATTGGTTGATATCGGTTCATCATTGAATGTGTTGCCCAAGTCAACTTTGGCAAGATTGTCTTATCAAGGCGCCCCAATGAGGTACAGCGGCATGGTGGTTAAAGCATTTGACGATTCCCAAAATAACTGTCATTAGAGAGGTGGACCTTTCGATTAAGATAGGACCGAGTGATTTTCAAATTAATTTTCAAATAATGGACATTCACCCGGCCTATAGTTGTTTTTTGGGAAGGCCATGGATCCATGAAGTTGGCGTTGTGACATCTACTCTGCATCCGAAACAGAAATTTGTTAAGAACGGAAAGCTTCTCGTTGTTGGTGGGGAGAAAACGATTTTACTAAGTCGTTTGCCATACTTCACCTACGTGGAAGAAGAAGAGGAAGTTTGAACTCTGTTCCAATATTTGTATGTTATTGATGAATTAAAGACGACTAGAGCATCCAAGTCTTCTCTAAAGGATGAAAAAGAGGTTGTTCAGGCTGGTGGCACCGACAAGTGGGGTCGCGTTGTAGAAGTTATTGAAAATAAGAACAGGGTCGTCTTGGTATTTCAGCAAGGGTCGTTCAACGGAAGTGTCAAGGCTATGCAAGAAGTTTTTCATAGTGGAGGGTTCATTCACAAGGATGATCAACACTCAACTGCAATTATTGAAGACAATGATGAAGATGAAGCTTGTGCCAACCTTGTGACACACGACCAGACTTGCAACAATTGGGTTGTTGTAGACGTTCCTGTTGTTATGCACCATTCAAAGTAATTTGTTTTATAATTTAAGAAAAACCCTTCTCATATTCCTAAGGGAGAAGTGAAACATTGTTGAGCATTTCACTATTATCATCAATAAAAATACATTTTTTATTCATCCACATCTATGATGTTTGTTTTTACTTTTTGATTTTCTGAAAATGGTAATCACAAAAAAAAATATAAATAAATAATAATCCTTCCATTTGCGTAATATTTGTTTGCACTCTACTTCTCTAAAACCAAAATATCAAATCATTGTGCATGTTGGTTCTCAAACCCATTGAACATAATGATCCTACTCCCTCTTCAATCTTTGATTTCCCTGTGTCTGAAGTTGTGGAAGAGAATGATGATGAAGACATGTCTGATGAGTTATCCTGTTTGCTTGAGCACGAGGAAAGAGAAATTCAGCCTTTTGAAGAGCAGATTGAATTAGTCAACTTGGGTTCCTAGGTTGATGTGAAGGAAGTCAAGATTGGATCTCAATTGTGTCTAGAGGTTAAGAAGGGGTTGGTTGATCTCCTCTGAGAATATTCAGATGTGTTTGCTTGGTCCTATCGAGATATGCCAGGTTTGGATTCTGATATTCTAGAGCATAGATTTCCTTATAAGCCAGAATGTCTGCCGGTCAAGCAGAAGTTGAGAAGAACTCATCCTGATATGGAAGTAAAGATTAAGGAGAAAGCGCATAAGCAAATTGATGATGGTTTCCTTGTTACCTCCTAGTATCCGCAATGGGTGGCCAATATTGTGCTTGTTCCTAAGAAGGATGGAAAAGTATGTATGTGTGTGGATTATAAAGATTTGAATAAAGCCAGTTCAAAAGATGATTTTCCTCTACCACACATTGATATGTTGGTAGACAATATAGCTAAATTCAAAGTCTTTTTGTTTATGGATGGATTTTCCGATTATAATCATATAAAGATGGAACCCGAAGACATGGATTTTCCGGTTATTATCGAATTATGCCCTTCGGTTAAAGAATGTCGGTGCCATATACCAGAGAGCCATGACCATTCTTTTCCATGATATGATGCATAAAGAGACTGAAGTTTATGTTGATGATATGACTGCTAAATCAAGGACTGAAGAAGAGCATGTTGAGCATTTATTGAATTTATTCCAGCGCTTGAGGAAATACAAGCTCCGCTTGAATCCCAATAAGTGTACTTTTGGTGTTGTCTCTGGTAAGTTGTTGGGCTTTATTGTCAGCAAGAAGGGTATTGATGTTGAACCTGCTAAGGTCAAAGTAATACATAAGGCGCATGCACCCAAAACTGAGAAGCAAGTTAGAGGTTTTCTCGGCCGCTTGAATTATATCTCAAGATTTATATTGCATATGACTGCCATATGTGCACCTATATTCAAGCTTCTTCAGAAAGATCAGACTTATGATTGGACTGAGGATTTCCAGAAAGCTTTTGCCAGTATCAAAAAGTATCTGCTTGAGCCTCTGATTTTGTCTCCACATGTTGAAGGAAGACCGTCGATCATGTATTTGACTGTGCTTGAAGAGAGTATGGTTTGTGTTCTTGGTCAGCAAGATGAATTTGGGAAGAAAGAATATGCCATTTACTACCTCAGTAAGAAGTTCACCGACTGTGAGTCTCGGTATTCCATGCTTGAGAAGACATGTTGTGTATTGACTTGGGTTTTTAAGCGTCTAATCCAGTATATGTTGAATCATACTACTTGGTTGATATCCAAAATGGATCCAATAAAAAACAATTTTGAGAAGCCTGCTTTAATTGGGAGGATCGACCGTTGGAAGATGTTGTTATCTGAGTATGATATTAAATACTGATCTCAAAAAGCTATTAAAGGTAGTGTCTTGGCTGACCATTTGGCTCACCAACCTAATAAAGATTATAAGTCAGTGCAGTATAATTTTCCTAACGAAGAGATTTTCTATTTGAAGATGAAGGATTGTAATGAACCATTGCTTGAAGAAGGGCCAGAACCTAGTTCTCATTGGGGCATGGTATTTGATGGAGTTGTTAATTAGTATGGTAATGGCCTTGAGGCAGTGATTATTACTCCTCAAGACACTCATTTTCCATCTACAACTAGATTGACTTTCAAGTGTACAAAGCATATGGCTGAGTATGAAGCTTGCATTATGGGGCTTGAAGAAGCTATTGATCTCAGAATTAAATATCTTGACGTCTAAGGAGATTCAACTTTGGTTGTGAATTAGATCAAAGGTGAATAGGAGACGAATCAACCCAGTTTGATATTGTATAGAGCTTATGCGAGGAGGACATAAACTTTCTTTACAAAGGTTGAGTTTCATCATATCCCTCGAGATGAGAACCGAATGGCAGATGCTCTTGCAACACTGGCTTCAATGATTATGGTGAAATTTTGGAATGAAGTTTCTAATTTGATTATGATACATCTTGATATGCCTGCTCATGTGTTTGTTGTTGAAGATGTTAAAGATGCAAAGCCATGGTATTATGATATCAAATTTTTCCTCCAAAGTCAGATTTACCCGTCAGGGGCATCTTTGAAAGATAAGAAGACTTTGAGAAGATTAGCTGGCAATTTCTACTTGAATGATGATGTGCTTTATAAGAGAAACTTTGATATGGTTTTGCTCAGATGCGTGAATAGACACGAAGCAAACTTATTGATGTCTGAATTCCATGAAGATTCCTTTGGTAATCATTCGAATGGATATGCTATGGCAAAGAAGATGTTGAGAGCGGGTTACTATTGGCTGATAATGGAATCTGACTATTGCAAGTTTATGAAGAAACGCCACAAGTGTCAAACTTATGCGGATAAGATGCATGTTCCTCCAACACTTTTGAACGTCATTTCCTCTCCATGGCCGTTCTCCATGTGGGGAATTCATATGATTGACATGATTGAGCCCAAAGAGACGAACGTACATCGTTTCATTCTGGTGGCTATTGATTACTTCACAACATGGGTTGAAGCGGCATCTTATGCAAATGTGACCAAGAAAGTTGTTGTAAGGTTCATCAAGAATCAGATCATATGTTGTTATGGTGTGCCAAGCAAGATTATTATTGATAATGGATCAAACTTGAACAATAATATGGTGGAAGCTCTTTGTAAAGACTTCAAGATCGCGCATCACAATTCTTCTCCCTGCATACCTAAGATGAATGGTATTATTGAAGCTGCAAACAAGAATATCAAGAAGATTATTCAGAAGATGGTTGCGACTGAAGCTGAATGGTGTCACACCAGATATGATCAGTTGAATTTGATTGAAGAGAAGAGATTGATTTCCATGTGTCATGGTCAGTTATATCATTAGAGAATGAAGAAAGAATTTGATAAGAAGTTTAAGCCTCGTATGTTCCGAGAAGGTGACCTTGTGCTCAACAAGATCTTATCTTTCAAACATGATTCTAGGGGAAAATGGACTCTTAATTACGAAGGCCTATATGTTGTTAAGAAAGCCTTATTAGGCGGTGCTTTGATTATTACAACTATGGATGGTGAAAAGTTCACTCGTCCTATGAATGTTGATGGAGTCAAGAAATACTCCGCCTAAAAAAGTAAAGAAGATTTTGCTAAGTTAAAAAACCGAAAGGGCAGCTTAGGTAAAAATGAGCGTTTCGGTGGATTGAAAACCTGAAAGGGCGACCCAGAAAAAAGTTAGAGACATAAAACAGAAAAATTTATCCCGGTAGATTAAGTACCCAACCTTGGGAAACTCTAGGCAAAAATTAGGGATTATGACAAGTAACTACATTCGGTTGGTCCTACTCTTTGAAGCAATTTTGAACAGTCATTTGGTTCTTATTCATCATTCTCAACTGAAGACAAGCACACAGTGGATTTCAAAGTTGGTAGGAATATTAGTCATCATTATATTCAATGTAGCACTTTGTAGCGGTAAATTCATGATCATCAAGCTATGGACAAGCAAGACATCAAATAACAAGAGTCGTCATCGCGCTTTTATTGTTTCCAAGGGAAAATGGAAAAAGTACGAACAAAACCCAAAAGTAAGAAGTTTTCAAATCAAAACTAATAAAATGTCAGAGATTACAGATAAGGGGGTTGGTTACACAAAGGGAAGGTGTTAGCACCCAAAGTGTCCTAGGTACTCCTAGGGAGCCCTTTTTGTGTGCATACGTATTTTGTACGAAGTGATGTTTACAAACAAATAGAATGGGGGGATGAGAAAAGAATTCATTAATTATATATTGGTGTTTGACAAGACCTTCGGACTTGTGCCTACGTACCAATATGAAAATGAGGGATCAAAACCTCGTAGTTCGTGATACAAATTTCAAATTGGATACATTGTTTTTAACAAAAAAATAAGTTTGAAAGGCACAAAAGCCTAAAAATGGTTTGAATGAGTTAGTTCTTTTTGGCTTTTTGAAAGTTTAAGTCAAGTATAATTAAGTTTATTTACAAGTTTGATTTAAGAAAAAGAGGTTAAAAAATGCAATGGCATAAGGCCAAAGTTTCTAGTTTGCAAAGTGGTTAAAGTTTAAAAAATAACAAGTTCAAACAAAGATGTTTTAAAAAGGAGGGAGAGATTTTGAAATTAAAGAAGTGGGGAGGAGATGAAGAGACTAATCCTATGCACAAAATTAAAAGTTAAGAGTTGAAAAGATCTGACCAATGGGTAGCAATCGAATAGGCAAGAATGCCATATATGTAAGACCCCAATTTTGGGCCCTAAGATCCCTCATGGCCCATATCATTCATATCATAACCTCAAGGATCATTGCATGCCTTTGCTTTCCTCTTAGTGGATAGATTGCCTTGTGGGTTTGTTTCTTGATCACCAAGCATACTTTGCATTTGTATATCTTTGCTTTCACATGTTTATTAACCAAAAAGTACAAGAATATTGTCTGTTTAACCTTGTTGCTTGCAGTTGAAGTAATCATCAGCAATTAGGTCAAAGTCAGTCATTGATCAGCCAAAGCAATGGATGATGGCCATTCTTGTGGAATTTGGGCATCATGATCAATAATCAAAGGTTCATACATCTTGAGACATCATGTGAAGTCAAGTTCTCAAGGAATTAGGGTTTGGAATTCATCAGAAGAGGTTCAATCATTCAAAACCCTAGAAAAGTCAACAGACAGTCAAACTTGGTCAACTGTGGATTTAATCAAGATTTGATGGATGGAATTGATTTGAAGGAGTTCATTCATGCTTGTATAAGTCTCATATATCATGTTCAACCTCATCATGGAAGAAAATCAAGCCAATCAGAAAATTTTCCAGAAATAGAAAGTGGACCTGTAATTTCAACTGCCAAAAATGGAAACTTCTTGATCTTAAACTTGCATCATGATACAAGCTTCAAATGAATTTTTGCCCAACATGAAAGTTGAAGATCTTGTCTTCCCATTTTCAAAAAGTCCAAGAACATCAAAATCCCATGTGTGGTTGTCAAGATATGATCAAATCATTTTCACCAATTTTTGAACTTCAACAAGCCATAACTCTCAAACCATAAGGCCAAATTTGGTGGGGTTTTTTCCTACAAACCACATTTTTCATCCTCTTTCCAAAAATATAAATTTCATGACCTAAAACCTTACCATTCAAAGTGGCATTTTTGGACCAATTCCTTTAAAATTCAAAGTTTGACCAAACTTTGACTTTTTGATTTATGGACTTTTTCATCATTTTGCCAATTGGGAAATGTTTTAAACCATATTTGAAACTTGCTCAAAGCTTAAAACCATCATCATATCACCATGTTACTACCATTTTGGACCAAAGAGCAATGTTGGCAAATTGTACAATTGGTAGCATTAAGTAAAAGCAAGGTACAGCAGCTTTTGTACAACAACAAATAGCAACTGGCATGGTCTTTCTGCAGCATTCCACAGGCCCAATTCGTGACAGTATACCCCTCCATTTCCACTTATGCACAAAACTTGGCAAAATGCATTTAGCTTCATTGAGTGAACACAAGTTAACCATCCTTTGAGCAGACCAAAAGCAGATGGATTAAAGGTCACTAGCAGCCTGTTTGAGGCCCACTATCGTGCACAACTTACACCCTCCATTTTCTTATGACCAAAATTAGCAATGTGCATTTGGTTTCATTCAAACTAAACCAGTTTACCATTGGATTAAAAGGTGTTAAACAGACCTTTATAAGGTCATTTTTCTGCAATTCCACAACCCTAGACTGCAGCCTACCAGGCAGAACACTCTCCTCTCTCTCAATTGCAATTTGGCTCGAGCAACCTTTTTGCAAAAAATTCTCAAAACACCATAAGCCTCCATCATTAATCCTTCATCTGAGCAACATTTGGAAGAGTTTTCAGCTTCCATTCCCCTGCTGTAACCACTCTTTTTCATTCTGCATCTTCAAGCAAATAACAATGGCAATTTGTGGTTGGAACACTTTCATGCCTTGCTGAGCTCACATACTTCACCATCTACCATTCCAAGGTCAAAAGAGTACCTGTTTCGAGCTAAAGGATCCAATACAACACTGCATCATCAACTTGCTTCATCATTGGTATTTTTTTTTCGAATCCTTCACTTTGCCAAACTATCACATGATTAATGTATATCTTAACTTACTGAGTTCATTGATGTTTATATCATGCTAAATGGTTGGGTGTGCTGTGAGGAAAATGAACTTCATTGTTTATGCTCAAAAATGATTTGGCTCGATTTGCATTTTTGGAGTTGTTTTGATGGAATGTATTGACATATTTGTGATATTGGATGAATGATGATGAGATTGGCACACCTAATTTTGATTTCTGAGCATAATAAATTTTCGAGTTGCATGAAGACTGTGACTGTATGCTGTTCATGCCAAACTTAACCCTGCCCAGTTTTTTCTCATGAATGATTAAGTGTTTTGTTGTTGGT
Source organism: Lathyrus oleraceus (assembly GCF_024323335.1). Classification (NCBI taxonomy): domain Eukaryota; kingdom Viridiplantae; phylum Streptophyta; class Magnoliopsida; order Fabales; family Fabaceae; genus Lathyrus; species Lathyrus oleraceus. The sequence continues at coordinate 381,613,148 of NC_066582.1, read as the reverse complement.
TTGAGTTTAGGTGATGGTAGTAATTGCTGAACCTTGTTTGTTTACCATGCTAAATGATTTTGTGTTGATGGATAACATGTTGGACACCATGCTGCTAGCTTGCTATTGTTCTTGATGATTACATGATTTGATGAGCATACCCTGCTGCTGTTATATTGGTTCTGTTATGTACTGTTGTGTGGTTTAAGTGAATCATATTTTGTTTGATGCTTGGTTGAGATCATGTTTGTGGATTACATGAAGTGCCTTGCTATGTGAACTGCACCAGATTTTTCCATGATCATGCTTGTGTATTGCTGAATGATGTACTGTTGTTGGTTTGCTTGCTATGAGAACATGATACCAAGGCCTTGATGTTGTGATTGCTTGCCCAAATTTTGTATGATGATGTTGTTAGAAACCTGCTGTTTCCTTCCAGAAGGCATGCTTTCATGATTGCATGAACATTGGCTGTTGTTATTGCTCATGTTGCATAATACATTTCCCTGCCATGCTGTCGTGTTTGTTTGATCGAAATTGGCTTACTTGATGCTGTTTGCATGAATCACATTGCCAAAACCCTAAATGCATGATAATTCCCAGAATGTTGGAGCTGTTTGGCTGTTGTTGTTTGTTGAATGATCATTACTATGCTGTCAATACCATGCTGTCAATACCATGCTGTTACATGTTTGTTGTGTTGGGTCGCATATGCTTGATTATGGTATGGGTGTATGATGTTGCTACTGCATGTTGTGATGTTGCTGTTGACTGTTTGTTGATCACCATGCTGCACATGCCTTACTGATGTTTTGAACTTGCCATGAGAAAATCCATTTGATGGTGCTACATGTTGTTGCTTTTGTTTGTTTTATTTGACATGATAAGTGTTGCTGCTGCCATGCTGCTGTTTCGAAACTTGCCATGACTTCAATAAAATCCTGCTGCAGTTTTAAAAAATGAATATTGCTGTTGTTTGGTTATTCTTTGGATGATGATATTGGTTGTATGCTGTGGTTGGTTGATGATACATGGATTTGATTGTTGTTGTATGCTGGTCGAGCTTGTTGTCTTGTTGTTCTTGCAATGCCATGTATGTTAGAAACCCTAAGGGTTTATGTGAAAAAACAGGTTTTTGCTTTTAGCCGTGAGCACTGTTCCATTGGTTCCATCCAATGAGAACATTTCATTTTGTTTGCCAAAACACAGCCGTTTGGATTAGTGAGACAGAAATTACAGCAATGCCATTTGTTGACCTTGTTTGACCATGCTCTTGTTCATACTTGTTCCAATTATTCACTCAACTTAAACAATTCATTTTCTCATTCAATTTTCACTCAAAAATTATGATTTTTTTTGCATGATGATCACAAAGATGTCTATTATTTAATCATGATTTTTAATTAATTTTTGGTTGGCTGAATTTTAATTGATAATTGATTTCTTCACATGTATGCCAAAATGATACATTGTGCCATTTCAATTGTGAAATTGTCATATTGCATCCATTGCCTTTGAAATTTTTTGTGGTAAAACTAGACACATTGATCTTCATTTCCATATAAGGTTTGTGGATTTCCCATTTGTGGTTTGATAGATATGAATTTTTGAATTAGGGTGTGACAATTTGTGTCACACCAATGGTATGCAAATGTATGATTTTTGTTCACATGCTTCCTCTTATCCAAATCACTTGAAATTTTGCATGAATCATCCTTTGTATGTCTATTTCATGTATGAATTTTCTTGGAATTAATCTTGCTGTTTTCCATTTGATTGAGAATTTTCTTCCATATGTGGTCATCTGTTGACTTTTTGTGCTATACCTTGCCAAATCTTTTGTGGAATTCTCATATCTTATCACATGACCATGAAATTTCATATGTGATAACTAGACATCTCAAGCTTTGCATTGGTGTAAATTTCATTCATTTCTTTTCTGTTTTCAAATTGATATGATTTTTTGAAGTTGACCCATGCTTGTTGACTTTCACCATGCTTACTTGAATTTGATTTGACTTCATGATTTTTGTTGACTGCCTTCCTCTCATCCAAATGCCATGAAATTTTGCATGTATACCATATTAGATGTTAGGATTGAGTGTGATTTATTTCATGATTTTTTTTGAAAATGTTTGAGTTGACTTTTGAATGAAGTCTTTGCTGTTGACTTTTGTATGTTTCTCTTGCCATGCTTTGCATCCTTTTGCATATGAAATGACCTTGATGCATGATGTAAGTTTGAATCCATTTGTATTTGCTTCTTACATGATTGGAGTTGACTTTGATTGAATATTGCTTGCTGCCTTGGCCTTTTTCTTTCATCTTTGACCCTAGGCTAGTCCTAGTGGTCTTCTGAGCTTACAATTGAGCTGTCTGTTTCAGGTTGAGCACCAACGCCCCAAAGACATTTCAATTTTGATTGAGTTGGTTTGTTTATCATGTGCTAACAATTGTTTTGTAGGTGACTCATACTTGAGTCTTTGTGCCTTGCACAATTAGTCCCACTGTGTGATTATTGGTTCATTTCCTTTTGTTTTGACTGTTGACTTGTTTGCTAATAAGTTTGACTTTTGCAGGTGCTTTAGTTGCTTAAGTTCTTTGAACTTGATTGCTTGCTTTGCTTTTTAGCATTTGCTTTGAGGTATAAATACTTCTTCTTCATGTAGTCTGGAGACCCGGTCTGTTATTTGACCGGGCAAACTGTCTGAAGTCCTCCTTAAGAGGCAATGCCTGTGTTTGTTTATATTTGTCCTAAGCAGGAAAAGTCCTTCAAGTAAGGCAATTGGTGGAAGGTAGGGATAAGTAATCTATCCCCCACTATTCAGTGTGTCCTCTCTTTGCTCTCAGTACCTGGTTGAAGCAATGAGATAAATACCCAAGATCTAATCGAGTCAATAATGTGGAGAGAGTTCCTACTTTCTGAACTCCCACACTTTCTTTGATGCTCTCTCTGATTTGAGATTGAAGCAATGAGGCACACCCCTCATCTCCTATTCATCTGCTTCACCTGAGCCCCTCAATGGCCAGGTTAAGAGCGACCTTTACCCATTACAGTGGACTTTCAAAGTCAAACCCTCTTGTGTGAGCCCCCCATTGTTTGGCTATAGAGTGTGCTTTTTGCTATTCATTGATTGATTGATTGCTTCATGTGCACTTGCTTGCTTGTATGCTATGTATTTATCATCATCATCAATTGCCATTAATGCATGATCATCTCATTTGTTTTGTGATGCTATCATTTGTTGTTTGCCCATTGAGGACAATTGTAAGTCCACTGCTTTGGCGTTTGCTCCTGTGATATGGAAGGATAGAGTGTAAGACCTCATTGGTCACTCATATCTTCTGTTTATCTGTTTGTATGTGAGGATACAGTTGTAAGTCCCTGTAAGTTGGCATCTGTTATCCTGTGATCATAATTTGATCTGTTTGATTTGTATGTGAGGTTGCAGTTGTAAGTCCCTGAGAGTTGGCATCTGCTTTCCTGTGATCATAGTTTGTTTCATCTGTTTGTGTGAGAGGTTGCAGTTATAAGTCCCTGTAAGTTGGCATTTGCATTCCTGTGATCATGTTATTGCTTTTGTTCTTGTATGTGAGGATCCATTGTAAGTCCCTGTGATGTGGCATTGGATTTCCTAGGACCATACTGTGGAGTTAACCTAAGTCCAGATAAATTGGCAGTTGACTTCCATGTTTCATCTTTGTTTTTCTTTTGAGGAGATTAGTGTAAGACCATTGAGTGGCATCGGATATCCCGTTCTGTTTTAGGAGACTGGTGTAAATCCATCTATTGGTATCCGGTATCCGCTTTTATTTCTTTGCCTGTGGAGATCGGTGTAAGTCCATTGAGTGGCTTCTGATATCCCATTTTGTTTTAGGAGATTGGTATAAGACCATTGATTGGCATCCGATATCCGTCTTTCTTTGCTTGTTTACTATTATTAATTGCTATTCCAAAGGACACACTTGAATCATCTGCTATATGATTTCAAGAAGTGAACCTTCTAAGAAGTTTTACTATCCATCCCTCATCCATTCATCATTCATTATGTCCTAGACTTTTCACACTTTATCTTTTAGAACTTGACATAAGTGTTGTGCAAACATTTTCATGTTTTCCTAACTAAAAACCTGGACTCAAGTCCTTGACCTTTTTTCAAAACTTCATTTTCATAATACTTATTTGAATTGATCTTAATCATACTTTGACTCCGTTTTTATAATCATAATCAGTAACTTCACTCATTCACTTGTTTTGGCTTTGTCCATTAATCTTTTCATACATGAGCTATAGGTTTGATTTATCTTAGTGGTTGATGTTAATCTCACCTTCTGTCTTTAGTGATTGAATTGTAAGTCTTCCTCGCCTATTATAGGGTTAACCCCTCTCTGGCCAGTTGAAGCTGTTCTCACATGGTGGACGTTGTTGTTTGTATAAGGTTGAGTTTTCTCCCGTGGATAACGTAAGACCTAGGGTTTGTGTTTAAAATTGAACCTAACCCACTTTTGGAAATCTTTTAGCCGAACTACGGCGTTCTGATCCTTACCTTTGATGGAAGGTACGTAGGCAACGGGTTCATCCGTTCGAACCCAATAACCCAATAATAATAAAATTGTATATTCTTTTCTCACCATCCCAATCATGTTTGCACAATATTTTTGTCATAACCAATAATAATTTTTACAACAAGTGTGAAAAGGGCTCCCTAGGAGTACCTAGGACGTAGTGGGTGCCTAACACCTTCCCATTGCGTAATTTACCCCTTACCCAGAATCTCTGATCTTTTTATTAGTTTTCTACGTGTAAAACTTCTTAGGCTTTTGTTCGCTTTTTAGCCAGTCCTTTGGATAAATAAAAGTGCGGTGGCGACTCGAAATTTTTCATGTATCTCTTAGCTTATGATTTAATCGATAGATCATATAGCAACGAATACACCGCTACAGAAAAGTGGCGACTCTGCTGGGGAGATCTCACCAGAATCCCTGGTGGTATTGCCTACTTTTCACCCTTGTTGTGATATATGTTATTATTCTTTATCTGACATATTTTTGTACAATTTGGGATGAATGTATTGATTGTAATGTGTGAATTGCTTGATATACATTTGCTGTGTGCTTTGGTGATCTGTGAGATGAGTTCTATACCCGAACTCGAGTGCTCTCTAGGATAGGAGAATGGCATAGTCTTGTTGACTGGTGTGGAGTAGTCCTTAGCCAGTTGACTTGCGAGTCCATTCACTTGGTGGAGGTCATGTTGAACTAATAATGTCACACAAGTTATTTGTGGTTAGACATTATTCTTTCAATCATGTTCCGCAGAAGCCAAGGACCTTAGTTTACCAAACCCATCTTGGCCTATTTTTAGGACCGTAGTGCGGAGGTCGTTCAGATGTCAGTTCTGATACGATTGTCACGCGATACTACACTCATAAGAGTTTCTCTTGAGAATATTCTTGGAATACGAGTATTCGTTCCTCCGAAAATATTCGAAAGATGGAACGATGATTATGGGAACCTCTGATAGAACATGTCTGGCAGGTTTAAACCCTAGTACACTCCCTTTGGGTGGTTCTTAACCGAGACTCCATGCTCGTGACTCTCAACAAACCCGTGATTCGTGGTTGAGTCGTTCAAGCATTGTTAATATCAATGGATCCCGGATCAGGTGTAAAACCTAAATCCATCAAAGCGGCTGGTTGATATTAGGAATGTCTGAACCGGTTCATGTACCGTTAATATCAATGGAACTTGGGTGTCGATAAGGTGAAAACCTAAATCCACCAAAATGGATGATTGATATTAGGGATACATAGAGCTTTCCCACGACCTTTGTTTGGTGTGCTTTGTTTGATCCTTGAGTGTGTTTGTTGCATTCATGCATTCACGCATTCATCCGCATTCATGTCATCAAAAGAGAAAATTTTCAAGGAACTTAAAGGGTTATTTGCAAAATTTTCAGACATGGAAAGACCGAAAAGGCATACAAAGAAGTACAGCTTTAAGCAGCCTGATGTAAAAGAGTTAAGGAATCTGACATCATATGTATTAGATCCCTTGGGTTTCAAGGCTCGATATGGGAAGCTTCTGCCGTTGCTGACTACTCAAGTGGATGAGGGATTGATGAGCACTCTTGCTCAGTTCTATGATCCGCTCTATCATTGCTTCTTATTTCCGGATTTCCAGTTGATGCCGACTTTGGAAGAATACTCTCATCTTATTGGGATTCCGATTCTGGATCAAGTGCCGTTCAGTGGCCTAGAGAGTATTCCCTCTGCTCGAGAGATTTCCAGTCTGTTGCACATAGATGAAGATCTGATTAGAGCTAATCTGACTACCAAAGGCGGAATTCAGGGTTTTCCTTCCGAGTTCCTCATTGCTCAAGCCACTTTCTATGGGAAGGCCATGAGTGAGGATGCCTTTGAGGCTCTGTTCGTTTTGCTTATCTATGGATTGGTGCTGTTTCCCAACTTTGACAAGTTCGTCGACATGAACGCCATTAGGATCTTTTCAGTTCTTAATCCGGTTCCGACCTTGTTGGGTGATGCATATGTTTCCTTGCACCTAAGGAATATGAAGAATGGAGGAGTCATTGTCTGCTGTTTACCCCTGCTGTACAAGTGGTTTATTTCGCACTTGCCGCAGACAGTCGCTTTCAAGGAGAACAAGGGATGTCTACGGTGGTCTCAGAGACTCATGTCTCTCACCAATGATGATATCACCTGGTATGATCGCGTGTATGATACCGTTCAGATCATCAATTCTTGTGGTGAATTCCCCAATGTGCCTCTTCTTGGTACATGTGGTGGGATTACCTACAACCCTACGCTTGCACGTCGTCAGCTTGGGTTCCCCCTAAAGGATAAACCCCATAACATTCTGTTAGAAGGTGTGTTCTTTCAGGAGGGTAAAGATCCCCAAGGCCTGAAAGCCAGATTTGTCCGCGCTTGGCGCAATATTCGCATAAAAAGTAGGAATGAATTGGGTCCAAAGAACTGCATTGCTTTGGAACCCTATACCTCTTGGGTCAGACAGAGGGCTGCTACCTACCTGATGCCGTATGATCATCCAAGACCTACACTGTTGGATGTGGCTGGGCCTTCAACCCTCCCTACCCAACGTGTAGAGGAGTTGAGAGAAGAAGACCTTTCGCGTGCCTGGATCCGCGAGAGAGAGGAATTGCTGCAGCAGCTCAAGGAGAAAGATGATATGATTGAATTTCTCGAGCACCGAGTGATCGATGATCCGAACGACACTTGGACTTCTCTGCTTCCTCAGTCATCCAAGTTCTGGAAAAGGAAGTATGATCAACTTGCAAAGGAGAAAGCTGATATGGAGGCCGCCTATGAGAGAGAGATCAAGAAGTTGTACACTTCTCGTCTTCCAGCATCCCGAGCTAATAGGGATCCATAGGATGTCATTTACCTTTTCTCTTTGTAATGAATTAAAAGAATGCTGTACTTCTTTGTCTTAATATTTTGAATGAAATATTTTCCATGAGCAATCGAAATGTTTAAATATTCAAAATATTGCAAATGTACCCTAAGGATTCCTTGAAAATCAAAACATTTGCACAAGCATTTCATGCATCATTCTTGCATAAACAGGTACCCATCTTTTTCTGGTCTTCCGGTTCTAACTCCTGTTCTTCATTTATTTTGAAGACAAGCTGACTCACCGGTATTATACAAGGGTCAACTCTGCAAGGATTATGGAGCAGTTGGAACAAGAGAACCAGAGCTTGAGGGATGAAGTCGCCAGACTTGGCGCTCTGATGGAGCAACTTCTTGCTGCCCAGAATCAGCCTGCTCCTCAACAGCCAGCAACTCCGGTTCAGCGGACGGTTATATCTGAGATAGCTACTACATCGGTGCCTGTTAGTGCCCAGCAGCCAAATGCCATGCCTCCCGGTTTTCCTTGGGGGATGCCTCCTGGCTTCATGCCTGATCGGCCAGCTCCTACATTCGCTCAAATGCCGGCATCTAGCCCGGTCCCTATACCAGTACCTCCTGTCGTGCATACCATGCCGAGGGTAGACGACACCATTTATCACTCTGAAGCGTCTGAGGGCTCAGATGTACATGAGAAAATGGATGCAATGAACGATCAATTCCTCGAGCTGAGAAAGGAATTGAGAACTCTTAGAGGCAAAGATCTCTTCGGCAAGTCAGCAGCCGAACTTTGTCTAGTTCCCGGTGTGAAAATACCAGTCAAATTCAAGGTCCCAGACTTTGAGAAATATAAAGGGAACACTTGTCCTTTGGCACACTTGGTTATGTATGCCAGAAAGATGTCCACGCAGACCGACAACGATCAACTCTTGATCCACTACTTTCAAGACAGTTTGTCTGGTGCTGCTCTCCGCTGGTACATGAGTTTGGACAGTGCCAACATCCGCTCTTTCAATGATCTTGGCGAAGCTTTCGTCAAGCAATATAAATACAACGTTGACATGGCGCCTGACAGAGATCAACTCAGATCTATGTCACAAAAGGACAAAGAGACGTTCAAGGAGTACGCCCAGAGATGGCGTGAGCTGGCAGCTCAAATTACTCCACCATTAGAAGAGAAAGAGATGACCAAGATCTTTCTGAAGACTCTTGGGTCATTTTACTATGAGAGAATGGTGGCCAGCGCTCCCTCTGATTTCACCGAGATGGTGAACATGGGGATGCGTCTTGAAGAAGGTGTCCGCGAAGGACGGTTAACAAAAGATGATAGCTCTTCCTCTAAGCGATATGGAGCGTTTAAGAGGAAAGAAGGTGAAGCGCATGCTGTGCAGTCTCAGCCCAAGCATCGAAGACCCTCTGTTCAGAGGAAGCCTGCACATCGTGCCAGACATCAGCATCAGGTGGCCAGTGTGGCTCCTGTATTCAAGGATAACGCTCAGCAATATCAGCATCAGCAGCAATATCCACAACCGCAATATCAACAGCAACAGCAGCGTCCACAGCAACAGGCTTACCAGCCTCGTGGAAGTACGACCAATCAGGCTAATGTGAGCTATGATAGGAAGAAGGTCAGCTTTGACCCAATTCCGATGACATATACAGAGCTTTATCCCTCCTTGTTGGAGAGGAAGTTGGTTTCTCCCAGGGATCCTCCTGCAATTCCTGCCAATCCACAATGGTGGTACAAACCAGACCAGCATTGTGCCTACCATTCCGGTGCTCCGGGCCACAACGTTGAGAACTGTTTCCCGCTGAAGAGTAAGGTTCAAGACCTTATGAGAAGTGGAATTCTGAGTTTTGAAGACTCTAACCCTAATGTCACCAGGAACCCATTGCCTTCGCATGGGAAATCTGTGAGTATGATCCAGGAAGACCTTGGGAAGTACAAGGTGAAGTATATCAGTCATATCCGGCAGTCATTGGTTGGATTACATAAGATGTTGTGTCAGCACAGCTATTTGAAGCATAACCATGACCAGTGTCGTGTCTGTTCTGTTAATCGCTTGGGTTGCGATCAGGTTCGCCGAGAACTCCAGATGATGTTGAATGAAGGTACCATTGAGATTCTCCAGAATCGCAATGTGGATGTTGTTGAGCCCGAAGTGAGTGTTATTTCCCCGGTGTTCAAATTGCCTGAGCCCGTTGTTATTCGCTATAATAGCAACAAGCCTAAGGCATCCCCTGCTTTGATTATCAAGCCAGCCGGCCCTGTGCCATATTCATCTGATAAAGCCGTACCTTTCCGGTACAATCATGTGGCTGTCCAAGATGGGGTTGAAGTACCTTTGCCTTCCACTTCCGTGACCACTATCGCTGATGTTAGTGGATTGACCCGCAGTGGTCGTGTCTTTTCTGCGCCTGCTAAGGCTGTTGCTTCTGAATCTGTTGAGCGTCCTGTGGGGACTGCTGTGAATGTTCAGAATCCGGCACTTGATGTTGCCAAACCCTCCTCGTCTGTACAAAAGACTCCTGTTTCTTCAGATGGCCCGAGTGGCATTGTTGATGAAGAATCTGATGAGATGCTGAGGCTCATCAGAAAGAGTGAGTACAATATTGTAGACCAGCTTCTACACACGCCTTCCAAGATTTCCATTCTTTCTTTGTTGCTGAATTCAGAGCCTCATAGGGAGTCTCTGCAGAAAGTCTTGGACCTGGCATATGTCGATCATGACGTCACCCTGGAACAGTTTGATAGCATCGTTGCAAACATTACCGCTTGCAACACTCTAAGCTTTTGTGACGCTGATCTCCCTGAGGAGGGAAGAGACCACAACATGGCTTTACATATATCTATGAATTGCAAATCTGATGCAATGTCCAATGTATTGGTGGACACTGGATCGTCCCTAAATGTATTGCCAAAATCCACACTCTCTCGTCTGTCATATCAAGGTCCTCCTATGAGGCAGAGTGGGGTTGTTGTTAAAGCTTTTGATGGGTCGCGCAAGACCGTGATTGGGGAAGTTGATCTCCCAATTAAGATAGGACCAAGTGATTTCCAGATCACTTTTCAAGTTATGGATATTCACCCATCATACAGCTGTCTCTTAGGCAGACCATGGATTCACGAGGCTGGCGCCGTGACATCCACCCTACACCAAAAGTTGAAGTTTGTGAAAAACAAGAAATTGGTTGTAGTAGGGGGAGAAAAGGCTCTCCTGGTCAGTAATTTATCCTCTTTCTCGTACATTGATGCAGAGGATGAAGTTGGAACTCAGTTCCAAGCTTTATCTATTGATAAACCAATCGAGAAGAAGTCTCCTTCATTCACTTCCTACCGTGATGCAAAGCTGGCCATTGAATGTGGTGCAGTCGCTGGATTAGGAAAAGTGCTTGAACTTGAAGATAATCGATCCCGGGCAGGCATTGGCTTTGGTTCTGGGGCATGCAACGAGCAAGGTCTGTTCACGAGTGGAGGATTCATCCATGCTGATCAGCCTGCAGAAGAGGAAGCTGCCGCTATCATTGAAGAAGAAGATGCAGAAGATCTGAACAATTTTGTTATTCCTGGTGGTGTCTGCCACAATTGGGTCGCTGTGGATGTTCCTACAGTTATCCATAGATCAGAGTAATTGTTCATTTTGTTTAAAACCCTTCTCCCATGCCAAAAGGAGAAGTGATGACATTGTTGGCAAAGCATATATACAATGATATTTTCATTCAATTTTTACATTGTCAAAACATTTGTTTTTCCTTTGTTTTCACTTTTTGCTTTTCTTTATGAAATCAGTGATCACAAAAAAACATAAAAACAAAATAAAAGCTGTAAAAGCAACATTCTTTCATCTGCATAATGATTTGCTTGTTTAAATGCGGAATTTTTCTTAACCAAAATCATTATGCAGGTTGATCCTAAAACCCATTGAACATAATGATCCAACGCCATCTCCCAACTTTGAATTCCCTGTATTTGAGGCAGAAGAAGATGACGTTGAAGAGATTCCTGATGAGATCACCCGTCTCCTTGAGCACGAAGAGAAGATCATTCAGCCGCATCTCGAAGACTTGGAAACAGTCAACTTGGGATCTGAAGATTGTGAGCGCCTGGTGAAGATTGGGGCACTTCTTGAAGGGTCTGTTAAGGAAGATTTGATCAGCTTGCTACGAGAATATTCAGATATCTTTGCTTGGTCCTATGAAGACATGCCGGGTTTAGATACAGATATTGTGCAACATTTCCTGCCTTTGAAGCCTGAGTGCGTGCCTGTGAAGCAGAAGCTCAGAAGAACTCATCCAGATATGGCAGTGAAGATCAAAGAAGAAGTTCAGAAGCAAATTGATGCGGGGTTTCTGGTGACTTCGACATATCCTCTATGGGTGGCCAATATTGTGCCTGTTCCTAAGAAGGACGGAAAAGTCCGTATGTGCGTTGATTACAGAGATTTGAATAAAGCTAGCCCAAAAGATGATTTTCCTCTACCACACATTGACATGTTGGTAGACAATACAGCTAAATTCAAAGTCTTTTCCTTTATGGACGGATTTTCCGGATATAATCAAATCAAGATGGCACCAGAGGATATGGAGAAGACAACATTCATCACACCTTGGGGAACATTCTGTTATCGAGTGATGCCCTTCGGTTTGAAGAACGCCGGAGCCACGTATCAACGAGCTATGACTACCTTGTTTCATGATATGATGCACAAGGAGATAGAAGTCTATGTTGATGATATGATTGCTAAGTCCCGAACGGAAGTTGAGCATGTTGAGCATTTGTTGAAGCTTTTCCAGCGTTTGAGGAAGTTCAAACTTCGTCTAAATCCGAACAAATGTACTTTTGGAGTCCGTTCCGGAAAGTTGTTGGGTTTTGTGGTAAGTGAAAGAGGTATTGAGGTTGATCCTGCAAAGGTCAAAGCAATACAAGAGATGCCCGCACCCAAAACTGAGAAGCAAGTCCGAGGTTTTCTTGGCCGCTTGAACTACATTTCCAGATTTATATCCCACATGACTGCCACATGTGCGCCGATATTCAAGCTCCTCCGGAAAGATCAGTCTCATGATTGGACCGAGGATTGCCAGAAAGCTTTCGACAGTATCAAGGATTATCTGTCCGAACCTCCGATTTTGTCTCCGCCTGGGGAAGGAAGACCTCTGATTATGTACTTAACAGTTCTTGAAGACTCGATGGGTTGTGTACTCGGTCAACAAGATGAATCAGGGAAGAAGGAGTTTGCTATCTACTACCTCAGTAAGAAGTTTACTGATTGTGAGTCTCGGTACTCTATGCTTGAGAAGACGTGCTGTGCTTTAGCTTGGGCAGCTAAGCGTTTGCGCCAGTACATGATAAATCATACGACTTGGTTGATATCCAGAATGGATCCAATTAAGTATATTTTCGAGAAGCCTGCTTTAACTGGGAGGATTGCCCGTTGGCAGATGTTATTGTCTGAGTATGATATCGAGTATCGAGCTCAGAAGGCTATCAAAGGTAGTATCTTGGCTGACCACTTAGCGCACCAGCCAATTGAAGATCATCAGTCTGTTCAGTATGACTTCCCTGACGAGGAAATTTTGTATTTGAAGATGAAAGATTGTGATGAGCCTACACTTGATGAAGGTCCAGAACCTGGTTCCAGATGGACGATGGTGTTTGATGGCGCTGTTAATCAATATGGGAATGGAATTGGGGCAGTAATTGTTAATCCCCAGGGATCGCACATTCCATTTACAGCGAGGCTAACCTTCAAATGCACGAATAATATGGCGGAGTATGAAGCCTGTATTATGGGACTTGAAGAATGCATTGACTTAAGGATCAAATATCTTGACGTCTATGGTGATTCAGCTTTGGTTGTCAATCAGATCAAAGGTGAATGGGAGACAAATCAACCAGGTCTCATTCCGTACAGAGATTATGCAAGGAGAATTTCAACTTTCTTCACGGAAGTTGAATTTTATCATATTCCTCGAGAGGATAATCGGATGGCAGATGCCCTTGCTACACTTGCTTCCATGATTGTTGTCAGATGGTGGAATGATGTCCCCAATATTACTGTGATGCGCTTGGACAGACCCGCTCACATATTTGCAATTGAAGAAGTGAAAGATGACAAGCCTTGGTACTTTGATATCAAGAATTTCCTCCAGAACCAGGTCTACCCGCCTGGGGCATCTGTGAAAGATAGGAAAACTTTGAGAAGGTTGTCAGGCAGTTTCTACCTCAGTGGTGAAGTGCTGTACAAGAGAAATTTTGATATGGTTTTGCTCAGATGCGTGGATAGACACGAAGCAAACCTATTGATGACTGAGGTCCATGAGGGTTCATTTGGTACTCATTCCAATGGACATGCCATGGCTAAGAAGATGTTGAGAGCAGGCTACTATTGGCTGACAATGGAGTCTGACTGTTGCAAGTATGTGAAGAAATGTCACAAGTGTCAAATTTATGCGGATAAGATTCATATTCCTCCGACACTCCTGAATGTGATTTCATCACCATGGCCTTTCTCTATGTGGGGAATCGACATGATCGGTATGATTGAGCCGAAAGCGTCCAATGGACATCGGTTTATTCTCGTAGCAATTGATTACTTCACCAAATGGGTTGAAGCCGCTTCGTATGCGAATGTAACCAGGCAGGTGGTTGTGAAGTTTATCAAGAATCAGTTGATTTGCCGATATGGTGTGCCAGAGAGGATCATTACTGATAATGGATCCAATCTGAACAACAAGATGATGGATGAGTTGTGCGCTGAATTTAAGATTGCACACCATAATTCCTCTCCTTACAGACCTAAGATGAATGGGGCTGTCGAAGCTGCTAACAAGAATATCAAGAGAATTATCCAGAAGATGACTGTCACGTACAAAGATTGGCATGAGATGCTGCCATTTGCTTTGCATGGATACCGTACGTCTGTACGCACTTCAACAGGGGCAACCCCTTTCTCTCTTGTTTATGGCATGGAAGCCGTTCTCCCAGTAGAGGTGGAGATCCCATCAATGCGAGTCTTGATGGAAGCCAAGTTGACTGATGCTGAATGGATTCAGAGTCGTTATGACCAACTGAATTTAATTGAAGAGAAGCGATTAACTGCCATGTGCCATGGTCAGCTATATCAGCAGAGAATGAAGAAAGCATTCGACAAGAAGGTCAAGCCTCGTGTGTTCCGAGAAGGTGATCTTGTGCTCAAGAAAGTTTTGTCTTTCGTGCCCGATTCCAGGGGCAAGTGGACTCCAAACTACGAGGGTCCATATGTTGTTAAGAGAGCCTTTTCAGGCGGTGCTTTGATGCTTACAACAATGGATGGGGAGGATTTCACTCGTCCTGTGAATTCAGATGCAGTTAAGAGATACTTTGCCTAAAAAAAAAAGTATATGCAAATGAAAAAAGAATAAAAAAAAAAAAAACAAAACAGAATAGCTCGCTAAGTTGAAAACCCGAAAGGGCGGCTTAGGCAAAAATGAGCGTCTCGGTGGAGAACCCGCAAGGGTAATTCAGGTAAAAATTAGAGACTTGAAAAAAGAGATATATTTGCATCCCGCTAGATTGAGTACCTCACCCTGGGGCAATCTAGGCAAAAATTAGGGATTTTGGCAAGTAACTGCATCCTGACAAGACTTTCTGGTTTATCAGTCGTCATTTCGTCAGAAGATTCTCGATTCGTCGTCAACTGAAGCTTCGGATACATCGAGATTCAAATTGGTAGAGAAAGGATCATTATGTTCAATGTAGCCCTCTTCCAATATATATCACTGATTTCAAATTTGTACAGATCCATGGAGTCTTGCCATTTGCAGACTACCATTCCATCAAATCAATTTGAGCTTTTTATCCAATTATTTGCACTCCTATTTGTTTGAACTCAACAAATGTTTTGCATGTTTTAAATTGATAAAATGTCATTGTTTTAAACAAATCAAATTTTTCAAAATTTTTGTTTTAAACAAAGTGAACATTCACAAGATTGAAAGGATACTCAAGTATATCTCAGTGCTCTCCCAAGGGTGGCATGATTCCCAACAGGTAGGACATTGGTTCGTATTCCTGGTTTGGTGGTATCTTCTTTCTTCAGACCTTTGTTGAGGTTGTTCCTCAAACAGAGTTGTTGTTGGGGCTGTTCCCCAGTACAGTCGCAGATGATTTGTTGTTGAAGACTTCGTTTCTTCAGCAGCAGTTTCCCTAGCATGGGTGTTTTCTTGTGAAGTTTCGGCGGTTGATGGTTTGTCATCTTGGTACCCCGTCACTTTCTCCAGTGGGTCATATCCCCAGACTTTATTGGTCTCCTCAACAGTCATGAGTATAACTGATTGATTGGTACTCCCCTCGGAGTCACGAGTGGAGCTGTTATTAATATCCCCACCAGGATTGCAAGTGGAGCTGTTACCGCTTTTCCCATGCAGTGTGCCAGCAGGATTTGTCTGCTTCCTCAGCACGATCGCTTTCTTTTTGAAGATTCGGTAAGTCAGTGGTTTGATACCAGGTACTTTACCCTCTCCCCGGCGAAGTCGTTTGCGGAATCGTTGCTATCTCTCCATCAGAGTTTTATCTCTTCAGCGGAGCAGGATTTTTTTTTTTTTCCTACTCGATGTTTGATTGGGTTGGTATCCCAGTATTTCAATCATCTTTTCCTCAGTTTAGTCTGTAGATTGTTTGTTGTGGCAGTTTCGCCTGTTGATTACTCCCTTCAATCCCCGTATAGTCGGATGATGGCTCTAGCCTCCAGTGAACGGATTTATTTCCTGACTGTTTGTGATCCTCAGTAGAGTGGCTTATATTGCAGAATCTACTTGTTGAGATCAATTTGCTGTATATTCTCCCCAAGTGGATTGGTTTATTACAGAATATATTCGTTTGATCTGTCCTCCCTCAGTGGTTTGTTCCCAAGAGAGTAGCCGACAGTTTTCCCCAGTAGAGTTGCTTATGCAGTTAGATTCTATCTGGATGTTTCATTCTCCCTCAGTGGGTTGTTCCCCAGTGGAGTTATGTGGATTTGCTTCTACAGCAGTTCGTGCTTATGCAATGCACCTTTTGTTTCTCAGTTGACACTGGGATCCCCTGCATATACTTTGAGATTTCTCTTGTTCCCCTACAGATATGTCTTGGTGGCTGTTTTGCCCGTTGTGACTTTCTGTACCCTGATTGGGTTGTTTACTGATATCTCTGATTCTCTGCTTCTTCAGCAGTGCTTGCAGATCTTTGCTTTACAGCATGTAGATCTCCACAGATTGACTCTCCAGCTGGTTTTTCCCCTGGAAGTATAATACCGGATGTTTGTTCCTGAACCTGTTTGTGTTAGAAATGTCTGTTTTGTCAGCATTCATCAAACATAAATCACGCATATTCATGCATATTCATAAACATTCAGATATTCATGTTGCATTTCTTGCCATATATCTTTTGTTTGTCGTGTCTCTTGCTATGGTGATATAGATCTCTTTATAGATCCCCCCCAAGCAGATGTCGGGTGTTATAAATCTCTCCATATAGAGTCAACCCCATAAGCAGAAAATGTTTGTCTTTCCTTCTGCAGTTCCCCACTGAGATATATCCTCGTGGATGACGGTTTCTTCCGTATCCTCCCAACACATATATTGGGATGGATTTTCCTATTTGAGTTATATCCTCATTAGGACGTGTCTTTATTCAGTCTGTCTTTTCGGATCATTCCCGAATCGGCTATTTGTCAGATATCTTGTGCTTCCCAGTGGGTTTTTCCCCAGTGGAATGTTTTTGGGCCTCTGCCTACAGACTAGCAGTTCTAAGTCCTACTTTTCCTGGCTTTCTTGACAGAATTTGTGGTTATACACCTTTTATTCTCCAGCCAGAGTTTTTGGTTTTCTACCTCATACCCGGTTGTCGTAAATCCTATGTTTCTGCTTTTCCGCAGTTTGTGGTTTGTTATAAACCCTACTTTGGTTTCCCGTGCGGATTTATGATTTGTTCTATCCCCACGCGGAGTTTTTGGTCTTCTACCCCGTATTCGGTAGATGTAAACCCTAATTTTGTGGTTATCTTCATCTAGTCTTTGATGATGATTTTCCTTTTGCTTGTATAAGTTGCTCAGATCAGCACTTATATCCCTAGCAAGTCTTTTGTGGATAACTGCCGTATGCTAGCAATTTTATCCCCAGTGGGTCTTTTCACCGTATGCTAGTGATTTGTTCCCCGGATCATTGTTCGTTTATCAATGTATCCCCAGCTAGTCTTCTGTCGATAATTGCCGGATGCTTGCAATTTATCCTCAGCAGTTCGCCTTTCATTTACCCTTTTGTTGGTAATGTCTGTTGCTCCTTTTGATTGGTTATCATTATATACCTAATTTGGTATCCCGATGCCTTTCTGTTCGGTCGATTTATCCTTTGTTAACCCAGTAACCGGTTGCGGATAATCTTCCATGCGAGTATATTATTCACGGTCTGCCGGTAATGAATAATATGTCTCATGCACTCTTCGGTCGAAGCCTTTTGTGTTTCCCCGGTCGAGTAAGATTCGTTATTTCCCTTTGTGGAGTCGAATATTTCTTGTTGTGGGATAATTGCCGGATGCTTGCAATTTATCCCTTTGAGTTGTCTTTCGTTTACCCGTATGCTTGGTATCGATTGTCTCTCTTTTTGGTTAGTCACCTATTATATACCCAGTAACCGGTATCTCTGGTGTCTTTTCCTTTCGAGTGTATTATTCACGGTCTGCCGGTAATGAATAATATATCTCATGCGCTCTTTAGTTGGAATCCTTTGTTGATTTTCCCCAACTGAGCAAGATTCGTATTCTTTGTAGAATCGAATAACCATCCTTTAACCAGTTTGTGTTTTGGATGATGAGTGTTTTGGAAGTGAAAACCAATTCACGTCTTCGGATTTTATCCTATAAACAACCCAGTAACCGGTTCAGGATAATTTTTCCTTTCGAGTATATTATTCACGGTCTGCCGGTAATGAATAATATGTCTCATCTGAGTACTCTATCCACGTTCTGACGGTAATGGATATTATATCTCGTTCACTCTTGAGTCGATCTTTTGATTGTTTTCCCCTCAGAGTAAGATTCATTTTCTTTGTGGAATTGAATGTCCATCCTTTAAACAAGTCTGCTTTTCTAGCTCTCTTCAGGATGATGAGTGTTTTGGAAGTGGAATCCAATTCACGCTTTGGTTGGTCACCTATTATATACCCAGTAACCGGTATCCTTGGTGTTCCTTCCTGAGTTTGTTACCCGTATGCTTGGTAACATCTCATTTTCTTGGTTGCCTTCCCCAGTGGAACTTTTCGTTGCTTCTCCTCAGGAGTCAGTTTGTGTTTCTCCAATGGATTTATTTTCCTTTGGAATTCTTTTTCCAGTGTGAGTCCTTCACTCCCCAGTGAGTTCTCCAGTCTGCTTTTTTGTTTTCCTAATCAGAGTCGTGTCTTATTCACGTTATGTCAGTTTTGTTTTTCCCCAGTTTGGAGTCGCGTGTTGTTCACACTTTTCTTTTTCTTTTATTATTATCCCCATAGAGTCTTGTTAGAGTCTCTGTTCCTGGTGAGTGTACTACTCCGATGGATCGTCTTTTCTTCTGTGTGAAGTATATTCCCCACAGAATTTGTGTCTTTTGCATGCATACATCTGCATCATGAGGTCTCTTAGGGACCAAAATTTGTCTCATTACTGTTATTTAAGCCCATTCTACCGCGTCGAGATGAAGATTTCTAAACTTCACTTCTCCGGCTAGAATGACCTTAAATAGGGGCATCTGTAAGACCCCAATTTTGGGCCCTAAGATCCCTCATGGCCCATATCATTCATATCATAACCTCAAGGATCATTGCATGCCTTTGCTTTCCTCTTAGTGGATAGATTGCCTTGTGGGTTTGTTTCTTGATCACCAAGCATACTTTGCATTTGTATATCTTTGCTTTCACATGTTTATTAACCAAAAAGTACAAGAATATTGTCTGTTTAACCTTGTTGCTTGCAGTTGAAGTAATCATCAGCAATTAGGTCAAAGTCAGTCATTGATCAGCCAAAGCAATGGATGATGGCCATTCTTGTGGAATTTGGGCATCATGATCAATAATCAAAGGTTCATACATCTTGAGACATCATGTGAAGTCAAGTTCTCAAGGAATTAGGGTTTGGAATTCATCAGAAGAGGTTCAATCATTCAAAACCCTAGAAAAGTCAACAGACAGTCAAACTTGGTCAACTGTGGATTTAATCAAGATTTGATGGATGGAATTGATTTGAAGGAGTTCATTCATGCTTGTATAAGTCTCATATATCATGTTCAACCTCATCATGGAAGAAAATCAAGCCAATCAGAAAATTTTCCAGAAATAGAAAGTGGACCTGTAATTTCAACTGCCAAAAATGGAAACTTCTTGATCTTAAACTTGCATCATGATACAAGCTTCAAATGAATTTTTGCCCAACATGAAAGTTGAAGATCTTGTCTTCCCATTTTCAAAAAGTCCAAGAACATCAAAATCCCATGTGTGGTTGTCAAGATATGATCAAATCATTTTCACCAATTTTTGAACTTCAACAAGCCATAACTCTCAAACCATAAGGCCAAATTTGGTGGGGTTTTTTCCTACAAACCACATTTTTCATCCTCTTTCCAAAAATATAAATTTCATGACCTAAAACCTTACCATTCAAAGTGGCATTTTTGGACCAATTCCTTTAAAATTCAAAGTTTGACCAAACTTTGACTTTTTGATTTATGGACTTTTTCATCATTTTGCCAATTGGGAAATGTTTTAAACCATATTTGAAACTTGCTCAAAGCTTAAAACCATCATCATATCACCATGTTACTACCATTTTGGACCAAAGAGCAATGTTGGCAAATTGTACAATTGGTAGCATTAAGTAAAAGCAAGGTACAGCAGCTTTTGTACAACAACAAATAGCAACTGGCATGGTCTTTCTGCAGCATTCCACAGGCCCAATTCGTGACAGTATACCCCTCCATTTCCACTTATGCACAAAACTTGGCAAAATGCATTTAGCTTCATTGAGTGAACACAAGTTAACCATCCTTTGAGCAGACCAAAAGCAGATGGATTAAAGGTCACTAGCAGCCTGTTTGAGGCCCACTATCGTGCACAACTTACACCCTCCATTTTCTTATGACCAAAATTAGCAATGTGCATTTGGTTTCATTCAAACTAAACCAGTTTACCATTGGATTAAAAGGTGTTAAACAGACCTTTATAAGGTCATTTTTCTGCAATTCCACAACCCTAGACTGCAGCCTACCAGGCAGAACACTCTCCTCTCTCTCAATTGCAATTTGGCTCGAGCAACCTTTTTGCAAAAAATTCTCAAAACACCATAAGCCTCCATCATTAATCCTTCATCTGAGCAACATTTGGAAGAGTTTTCAGCTTCCATTCCCCTGCTGTAACCACTCTTTTTCATTCTGCATCTTCAAGCAAATAACAATGGCAATTTGTGGTTGGAACACTTTCATGCCTTGCTGAGCTCACATACTTCACCATCTACCATTCCAAGGTCAAAAGAGTACCTGTTTCGAGCTAAAGGATCCAATACAACACTGCATCATCAACTTGCTTCATCATTGGTATTTTTTTTTCGAATCCTTCACTTTGCCAAACTATCACATGATTAATGTATATCTTAACTTACTGAGTTCATTGATGTTTATATCATGCTAAATGGTTGGGTGTGCTGTGAGGAAAATGAACTTCATTGTTTATGCTCAAAAATGATTTGGCTCGATTTGCATTTTTGGAGTTGTTTTGATGGAATGTATTGACATATTTGTGATATTGGATGAATGATGATGAGATTGGCACACCTAATTTTGATTTCTGAGCATAATAAATTTTCGAGTTGCATGAAGACTGTGACTGTATGCTGTTCATGCCAAACTTAACCCTGCCCAGTTTTTTCTCATGAATGATTAAGTGTTTTGTTGTTGGTTTGAGTTTAGGTGATGGTAGTAATTGCTGAACCTTGTTTGTTTACCATGCTAAATGATTTTGTGTTGATGGATAACATGTTGGACACCATGCTGCTAGCTTGCTATTGTTCTTGATGATTACATGATTTGATGAGCATACCCTGCTGCTGTTATATTGGTTCTGTTATGTACTGTTGTGTGGTTTAAGTGAATCATATTTTGTTTGATGCTTGGTTGAGATCATGTTTGTGGATTACATGAAGTGCCTTGCTATGTGAACTGCACCAGATTTTTCCATGATCATGCTTGTGTATTGCTGAATGATGTACTGTTGTTGGTTTGCTTGCTATGAGAACATGATACCAAGGCCTTGATGTTGTGATTGCTTGCCCAAATTTTGTATGATGATGTTGTTAGAAACCTGCTGTTTCCTTCCAGAAGGCATGCTTTCATGATTGCATGAACATTGGCTGTTGTTATTGCTCATGTTGCATAATACATTTCCCTGCCATGCTGTCGTGTTTGTTTGATCGAAATTGGCTTACTTGATGCTGTTTGCATGAATCACATTGCCAAAACCCTAAATGCATGATAATTCCCAGAATGTTGGAGCTGTTTGGCTGTTGTTGTTTGTTGAATGATCATTACTATGCTGTCAATACCATGCTGTCAATACCATGCTGTTACATGTTTGTTGTGTTGGGTCGCATATGCTTGATTATGGTATGGGTGTATGATGTTGCTACTGCATGTTGTGATGTTGCTGTTGACTGTTTGTTGATCACCATGCTGCACATGCCTTACTGATGTTTTGAACTTGCCATGAGAAAATCCATTTGATGGTGCTACATGTTGTTGCTTTTGTTTGTTTTATTTGACATGATAAGTGTTGCTGCTGCCATGCTGCTGTTTCGAAACTTGCCATGACTTCAATAAAATCCTGCTGCAGTTTTAAAAAATGAATATTGCTGTTGTTTGGTTATTCTTTGGATGATGATATTGGTTGTATGCTGTGGTTGGTTGATGATACATGGATTTGATTGTTGTTGTATGCTGGTCGAGCTTGTTGTCTTGTTGTTCTTGCAATGCCATGTATGTTAGAAACCCTAAGGGTTTATGTGAAAAAACAGGTTTTTGCTTTTAGCCGTGAGCACTGTTCCATTGGTTCCATCCAATGAGAACATTTCATTTTGTTTGCCAAAACACAGCCGTTTGGATTAGTGAGACAGAAATTACAGCAATGCCATTTGTTGACCTTGTTTGACCATGCTCTTGTTCATACTTGTTCCAATTATTCACTCAACTTAAACAATTCATTTTCTCATTCAATTTTCACTCAAAAATTATGATTTTTTTTTGCATGATGATCACAAAGATGTCTATTATTTAATCATGATTTTTAATTAATTTTTGGTTGGCTGAATTTTAATTGATAATTGATTTCTTCACATGTATGCCAAAATGATACATTGTGCCATTTCAATTGTGAAATTGTCATATTGCATCCATTGCCTTTGAAATTTTTTGTGGTAAAACTAGACACATTGATCTTCATTTCCATATAAGGTTTGTGGATTTCCCATTTGTGGTTTGATAGATATGAATTTTTGAATTAGGGTGTGACAATTTGTGTCACACCAATGGTATGCAAATGTATGATTTTTGTTCACATGCTTCCTCTTATCCAAATCACTTGAAATTTTGCATGAATCATCCTTTGTATGTCTATTTCATGTATGAATTTTCTTGGAATTAATCTTGCTGTTTTCCATTTGATTGAGAATTTTCTTCCATATGTGGTCATCTGTTGACTTTTTGTGCTATACCTTGCCAAATCTTTTGTGGAATTCTCATATCTTATCACATGACCATGAAATTTCATATGTGATAACTAGACATCTCAAGCTTTGCATTGGTGTAAATTTCATTCATTTCTTTTCTGTTTTCAAATTGATATGATTTTTTGAAGTTGACCCATGCTTGTTGACTTTCACCATGCTTACTTGAATTTGATTTGACTTCATGATTTTTGTTGACTGCCTTCCTCTCATCCAAATGCCATGAAATTTTGCATGTATACCATATTAGATGTTAGGATTGAGTGTGATTTATTTCATGATTTTTTTTGAAAATGTTTGAGTTGACTTTTGAATGAAGTCTTTGCTGTTGACTTTTGTATGTTTCTCTTGCCATGCTTTGCATCCTTTTGCATATGAAATGACCTTGATGCATGATGTAAGTTTGAATCCATTTGTATTTGCTTCTTACATGATTGGAGTTGACTTTGATTGAATATTGCTTGCTGCCTTGGCCTTTTTCTTTCATCTTTGACCCTAGGCTAGTCCTAGTGGTCTTCTGAGCTTACAATTGAGCTGTCTGTTTCAGGTTGAGCACCAACGCCCCAAAGACATTTCAATTTTGATTGAGTTGGTTTGTTTATCATGTGCTAACAATTTGTTTTGTAGGTGACTCATACTTGAGTCTTTGTGCCTTGCACAATTAGTCCCACTGTGTGATTATTGGTTCATTTCCTTTTTGTTTTGACTGTTGACTTGTTTGCTAATAAGTTTGACTTTTGCAGGTGCTTTAGTTGCTTAAGTTCTTTGAACTTGATTGCTTGCTTTGCTTTTTAGCATTTGCTTTGAGGTATAAATACTTCTTCTTCATGTAGTCTGGAGACCCGGTCTGTTATTTGACCGGGCAAACTGTCTGAAGTCCTCCTTAAGAGGCAATGCCTGTGTTTGTTTATATTTGTCCTAAGCAGGAAAAGTCCTTCAAGTAAGGCAATTGGTGGAAGGTAGGGATAAGTAATCTATCCCCCACTATTCAGTGTGTCCTCTCTTTGCTCTCAGTACCTGGTTGAAGCAATGAGATAAATACCCAAGATCTAATCGAGTCAATAATGTGGAGAGAGTTCCTACTTTCTGAACTCCCACACTTTCTTTGATGCTCTCTCTGATTTGAGATTGAAGCAATGAGGCACACCCCTCATCTCCTATTCATCTGCTTCACCTGAGCCCCTCAATGGCCAGGTTAAGAGCGACCTTTACCCATTACAGTGGACTTTCAAAGTCAAACCCTCTTGTGTGAGCCCCCCATTGTTTGGCTATAGAGTGTGCTTTTTGCTATTCATTGATTGATTGATTGCTTCATGTGCACTTGCTTGCTTGTATGCTATGTATTTATCATCATCATCAATTGCCATTAATGCATGATCATCTCATTTGTTTTGTGATGCTATCATTTGTTGTTTGCCCATTGAGGACAATTGTAAGTCCACTGCTTTGGCGTTTGCTCCTGTGATATGGAAGGATAGAGTGTAAGACCTCATTGGTCACTCATATCTTCTGTTTATCTGTTTGTATGTGAGGATACAGTTGTAAGTCCCTGTAAGTTGGCATCTGTTATCCTGTGATCATAATTTGATCTGTTTGATTTGTATGTGAGGTTGCAGTTGTAAGTCCCTGAGAGTTGGCATCTGCTTTCCTGTGATCATAGTTTGTTTCATCTGTTTGTGTGAGAGGTTGCAGTTATAAGTCCCTGTAAGTTGGCATTTGCATTCCTGTGATCATGTTATTGCTTTTGTTCTTGTATGTGAGGATCCATTGTAAGTCCCTGTGATGTGGCATTGGATTTCCTAGGACCATACTGTGGAGTTAACCTAAGTCCAGATAAATTGGCAGTTGACTTCCATGTTTCATCTTTGTTTTTCTTTTGAGGAGATTAGTGTAAGACCATTGAGTGGCATCGGATATCCCGTTCTGTTTTAGGAGACTGGTGTAAATCCATCTATTGGTATCCGGTATCCGCTTTTATTTCTTTGCCTGTGGAGATCGGTGTAAGTCCATTGAGTGGCTTCTGATATCCCATTTTGTTTTAGGAGATTGGTATAAGACCATTGATTGGCATCCGATATCCGTCTTTCTTTGCTTGTTTACTATTATTAATTGCTATTCCAAAGGACACACTTGAATCATCTGCTATATGATTTCAAGAAGTGAACCTTCTAAGAAGTTTTACTATCCATCCCTCATCCATTCATCATTCATTATGTCCTAGACTTTTCACACTTTATCTTTTAGAACTTGACATAAGTGTTGTGCAAACATTTTCATGTTTTCCTAACTAAAAACCTGGACTCAAGTCCTTGACCTTTTTTCAAAACTTCATTTTCATAATACTTATTTGAATTGATCTTAATCATACTTTGACTCCGTTTTATAATCATAATCAGTAACTTCACTCATTCACTTGTTTTGGCTTTGTCCATTAATCTTTTCATACATGAGCTATAGGTTTGATTTATCTTAGTGGTTGATGTTAATCTCACCTTCTGTCTTTAGTGATTGAATTGTAAGTCTTCCTCGCCTATTATAGGGTTAACCCCTCTCTGGCCAGTTGAAGCTGTTCTCACATGGTGGACGTTGTTGTTTGTATAAGGTTGAGTTTTCTCCCGTGGATAACGTAAGACCTAGGGTTTGTGTTTAAAATTGAACCTAACCCACTTTTGGAAATCTTTTAGCCGAACTACGGCGTTCTGATCCTTACCTTTGATGGAAGGTACGTAGGCAACGGGTTCATCCGTTCGAACCCAATAACCCAATAATAATAAAATTGTATATTCTTTTCTCACCATCCCAATCATGTTTGCACAATATTTTTGTCATAACCAATAATAATTTTTACAACAAGTGTGAAAAGGGCTCCCTAGGAGTACCTAGGACGTAGTGGGTGCCTAACACCTTCCCATTGCGTAATTTACCCCTTACCCAGAATCTCTGATCTTTTTATTAGTTTTCTACGTGTAAAACTTCTTAGGCTTTTGTTCGCTTTTTAGCCAGTCCTTTGGATAAATAAAAGTGCGGTGGCGACTCGAAATTTTTCATGTATCTCTTAGCTTATGATTTAATCGATAGATCATATAGCAACGAATACACCGCTACAATATAGAAACCCCAAATTCTCTTGGATATTAGAATTAAGCAACAAATAATGCATACAATATTAGCTTGAAGAGAAAGGCATAAAATAAAGATAGCCCCATCCATGCTTAGCCACTTCATGATCTTTTTCAAATTTTCTCATGTAACAGATGAATTCCACAAGTCATAGGTTCAAAATAACAAATTCATAAGGATCATGTTGCAGATGAAATCAAAGGGATGTTCAAAGATGTATCAGATGGAGTTTCAAGTTGCAAGCACTTGGTTTCACAAAAGTTGGCATTGGCCAAGTCCTTTAGCATAGGAGTGTTGCCTAAATTCTAAGTCCAATTGTCCAAGATCAAGTCAACAGTCCACATAAAAGTTTTTAGGGTTTTTGTTGTTATTATGTACATTAATGGTCAAAGACCACACAAATAAACAAAATATACACAAGCAAGATATATCACAACAATATGCTCCAAACGGACAAAGTTAAAATGACATTAACATAAACAATTAGAATGATATGAATAATGGAAATGAATAGAACTTAAAAATAAAGTGCATTAAAAACAAAGGACTTGAAATTAAATGTTAGTTGTTAATGAGTTAGAAGTTAGTATTGTTTTACTTTTGCTTTTTTTGTTTGTTTTAAGTCATTTTTTGGAGAACACTCAACCCACTTATCACAAGCATGAATCCTTGAGCCAAGACATCTTCCAAAGGAAGGAAAAAAGGCCAAGTTTCCATACAATACCATGAAAGAGGGGAGACTTACAATCTCATTAACTAGAATGCTATGCCTTTTGTGTCAAAAATTTAGTGTTATATTAAGCAATCGTAATTGGACTTATGTAGAAGTCACAACTATTTGAGGCTGGACAATATAATTTTGGTGTTAATGCATGTTAGAGACATAGTATAATGGACTATGCTCATGAGACGTACCACACACAAAAGGAATATGCAAAATAGGTGGCCTAGTCTCATCCATACTCATGTTGATTTTTCAATCAACTAGCTTTAGGACTTTGAGATATCATATGCCAAATGAAAGGGATGCATAAAGAAGGGGAATTAGATGAAGAGGGAGGGGAATGGATCAAAACTCAAATTGATCAAAGGAGGACTTTTACCAAGTTAACATCATTCATTCATTTTGGGAGATGGAATGTACATTCCATCAATCCCCTAAATCCAATGATATTAACCTAGCAAAGTCAAATCAACCTTGACCAAGGCCCAATAATACAAGTCAAACTTACACAAACCATCACAAGAGGTTAACACAAGTATTTGGAATTTATTCAAATTAAAAATACTAAAATAATGCATTTAAATTAAATATTGTTTGTCAAATTCCTAAAACCGCATTAAAACACCAAATAAATGGCCATGAGATTTATCATAGGTCAAACAAGGTCAAAGGACCTTGGAGAAAAAATTTCAGAATTTTTAAAGACTTAAAAGTATTTTTAAACAATTAAAAATAATCACAAAATCAATTAAGTCATGAAAAATATAAATAATGATCCAAAAAATATTTTTAATTCAAAATATGAAAGAGGAAATTATTTGAAATTTTTTGGTGAAACTCTCATATTTTTTGGATGAATATTAAAATTAATATGAATTAATGAAAATCAAATGAAATAAAACAAAAATCAAAAAAACGTGAGCCACTTGATCTCCCTTATTAATTGAGGTGGCAGATCAAGTGGATGGAAACGCGCGTTCTATAGTGGAACTTAGTCAGCGCGCCACACGCGTGGTAATCAAAACCAACGTCTGAGATTAAAACATTTCAAATGGATCTTATCGTCTGGAGACGTGCCAACACACCGCCGGAGCCAGAGCTCTGGTCTTCTTCTCCGGTGGACCTCACCGGACTGGTTCACCCTCAACCATCACCAAAATAAAAAAGGAGGACATGATCCGAAAGAAAGAATGGCGTAGAGCACGAATCTGACCTTAATTTCAACTAACTCCACACATATAGAAAGATATGAGGAGTTGAATTTTGAGGTGTGACAACTGAGTTGCTTCGATTTGACCTCAAAGCAACTCAATCTTCTTGCCTACATTGGTAGGACTTCAGACAACCAAAGATTCAAGAGAATTGATGAGAATTGAGTTAGAATCGAAGAGATGAAGTTTTCTGAAATTTATCTTCAATGTTGTGCAGAAATGGATCTTGCTTGCTTCAACCTTAATCTAATCACCCTTGAGAAGATTGCAGGAGAGGTTTGGCAATGGTACAAATCTTTGAATCTTGGAGTTTTTGAATCTCCAAACAATGAGATTCATACTTAATTTTCAAGTTGAAAATTCTCAGGTTTTCCTTTGATGGTGAGGGTTTCAATTGGGGGGCAAAGCTGACGCACAAGGTGTCTTTGAAATGAGCTCAATGGCCTTGTATTTATAGCAATTGGGATTGATATTTGCACACTTGAAAAATTGCTAAATTTGGACATTCATGCACAAGCTTGCATGGGCGTGTATAGGCCCATGAAGTAATCCAATTTGATCCATGTACAATCATTCTGAAGTTCAGATGAGGCTTGGATGTCAAGGCAATGTGAAATGTGATTTTTGGCATTTGATTTCTTCCAATCACGCAGACCTGTCAAAGCCATGCACAACCCTAGCAAAATTTATCCAAAATGTATGAACTTGAGTTCTTTGGAAAGCTTAGATCAAGGGGAACAACTTTGATTGGACACTTTTTCATTTGGAACTTGGATCATGGTGAATTTTGAGGTGGAAGTTTGGAAATTTCAACATGTTGAAATTTTTTCTAAGAGTCAAGTCATATATCTCAATATTCCACCTTGCTTAACTTTTTATGTGAGCTTCAAATGAGAAAAGTGTGTTCATCAAAGTTGTATATCTTTAAAATACCTTAAAAATGGTCACCAATTTCATGTCATTTGGATTTGGAATGATAGAGTTATGAACTTTTTAAGTTGAGGAAAATCACTTGTTCAATGGTATAGGTAAAAAATGACCTATAATGTATCCTCATATCACATGCTCACAAAAGTTGAATTAGCTCTTACTCCAAACTTAAAAGATGAAGTAGACATCTCGAATTTTATTGTCCAACTTGTAAATATTTCATATCATAAAAAATTGAGCAAGTTATGGCCTTGGGAAGTTGACTTTCAAATTAGGGTTTAGACAAAATGGCCTATAATGTTTCCAAAACTAGCTCTAGGTATCAACATGAAAGTTGTTTGGAATGTCATTTAGAGTAACTTTGATCTTGGAATCATTTTCATATGGTGAAAATTGTAGGAGATAGGGTCTAGGGAGACCCAACTTTGATCAGATGAATTTATCTGGCCAACCACCATCAACCAACTTGCTAACCTTCAATTCTCCTGACTTTATAGGCTCATGGTAGATCATATATGCATAAGATGATGAATTTTGAAGTATCCCTTGAGAAATTTGACCAATTGGAGAGATAGCTTATTGGAGAAGTTACTAAAGATACCCAGTCAAACTAGGGTTTCCAAGGCAAATCACCTCCAAACTCTTGAAGAAAACTTGATCAATATATCATGTATAGATCATTGGGACTCATATATGATGCTTTGAAACATTGTGGATCAATCCTTGATTGTGCTCTTAGCCATGAGGATCTTAAACCCTAGGTGTGGACTTGATAGATCAATGGTGATCATGCCCTACCTACAGAAGAGTTAGGCAAATGCAAAGACATATTTTTGGTATTTTGGTTAGTAAAATGATAATATACAAGTATGATACAATCACATGGTGCTTGGTGATCTCTCCCAAAACAAACCCAATGAAAGGGGGTAGGGAGAATGCTAAAGTATGATCCCAATGCTAATGCATATGATGAAATTGTATGAGGGATCTTAGGGTAAAAATTGGGGTCTTATAGCTGCCCCTATTTAAGGACATTCTAACTGAAGATGTGAAGGTTAAAATATTCGTATCGACTCAGTAGAATGGGCTGAAATAACAACATATAGAAAAAAAATTGGTCCCTAAGAGACCTCATGATGCATATGATATGAATGTAAAAAGCAAATTCTCTGTGGGGAAATGTTGCCATAAAGGAAAAGAAATCAAAGAGACCGAAAATCCGCAGGAGCATAATGCATTCCATAAGGAAATCCCGCTGGGGAGACAAAAACTCTGGGGGATAAAGGGTTATGCGTAGGCCATGCTACGACTTAAAACTGATGGGCGAACTAGAGGAATTCCATAAAATGGAAAGACTTAGCCGAGGAAACAAAACATCTGTAGGGGATTACAAGTAGATCAGGATAAAACTGAAGTTCTTGAATCAATGCAGGGAAAAGCGATTTCACTAAGGAAATGCGCACTCAACTCAACTGGGGAAGAAATAAACTTTAACGCAAGAGGAGTAGAAATCTATTATCCACTACGTGTCACTGGGTAAGGAGATAATAAAAGTCTGACAGAGAGGACACCCGTCATCGGTTAAGATGAACATATCAAGGATGACTCACTGGGAACCACCAGGAGGGAATATTCATTACCGGTTACTTGGTAAGAATAGACTTGCTGGGGGAAAACTGCAGAAATAGGATTTACAACTACCAGTTACTGGGCAGAAGACCGAAGATGAGAATGTTCGTCACCGATTAAGGTGAACATATCAAGGATAGACTCAACGGAAAGAAAATCCGTCATCGGTTAAGATGAACATATCAAGGATAATATTGCCTTGGAATTTTTAAGGAGGATACCCGTCATTGGTTAAGATGAACATATCAAGGGTAAACCAACTGAACAAAAAGTAGGAATTACATCTATCGAATACTGGATAGAAGATCATCAAAGAGAAAATCCATCACCGGTTAGGATGAACATATCAAGGATTGACTTTTTTGAGGGGTTTAAGACCCTAATTTTGACCCTAAGATCCCTCATGGCATCATAACATTGCTCATTGAATTGCCTCAAGGATCATAGCATGAGTGGCTCTTTAACCCTAGGGGTTGGGACTTGTGTGAGTTGGTTTGAGATCACCAAGCATGCTTTTATGTATATTATTGCTTTTCTTATTTGTTTACTAACCAAAAGCACAAAAATATGGCACTAACTTTTTTTGTTTTGAAGCTCAAGTGATCATGTGCTCCCATGCTCCTAGGAGGCTCCTAAGCTCAATGAAGTGGCTAGATGAAGATGAGAAAAAGCATGGAAATGGTCCACAAAGTTCCTAATCATCATACATGTCTCCCAATTATCTCAATTTTCCAATTTTATCAAGATAACCGAAAGGGCTTGAGGACTGTTTCCCAAGGAAACCCTAATTCAATTGTGCATTGACTGTGCCTTGCTCATGAAGCAACCTCAACCTATGATCAAATTTAATCAAGGGAAGTTATTTAATTCATTATTTTATGCATATATGATCTTATGTGAGGTTCCTCAATCATTCATTCTTCAAGATTGGAAGTTTGGCCTTGAGAAGTTGACCAGTCAAGTCATCTTACTAAACTGAGGATCACAGAGACACAACTTATGATGTGTTTGTCAAATGAAGATGACCCCAAGAGAAAAAATGTTCTTAATAACCATATGAACAACTTTAATATTCTTTAAAAGTACATTTTAAACTTGGAAGGTCATCATTCATTTCAAAACATTATAGGTCATTTTGACTGAAATCCTAATTTTGGGTCAACTTCCCAAGAACCTAACTTCTTTATTTTTTATGATTTTAAGGTGAGACCAAATTAATTGGAAAGTTCAAGATTTCTACTTCAAATGTTATGTTGGACAAAATTTCATCATCCTAAAATACAC
The DNA here is from genome assembly GCF_024323335.1 of Lathyrus oleraceus. Taxonomy (NCBI): domain Eukaryota; kingdom Viridiplantae; phylum Streptophyta; class Magnoliopsida; order Fabales; family Fabaceae; genus Lathyrus; species Lathyrus oleraceus. The sequence continues at coordinate 381,581,132 of NC_066582.1, read as the reverse complement.
ACATGTGATAATACAAAACATTATAGGTCAGTTTGGACCTAAGTCATTGAATTTGAAAATTTCCCAACTTCAAGTGCCCATAACTTTCTCATGAAAAATCCAAATGATGCACAATTTGAGTCTAAATTGATCATTTTAAGAAGATATACAACTTTGATGTTGGAGGTTTTTCCATTTGAGGCTTGCATTAATGAAACATAAGAGCTTGAAGATGCTTGCTTTTGGTAAAAAAAAAAATCAAAAGGGAACCTAGACATGTTTTGTACCCAAACCTTCACAGCCAGTTTTCATAAATTTCCAATTGCCAAATGAATTTTTTCCCAACATGACTTTTGTTCCTTATTTAAAGGTCTTTCCAACCATTACTCACATTATTTTTTTGGACTTTCCATGTGGGAGTTTTGAAGAGCTTCATGTTTATGTTCATTTGTGCATTTCACTTTGTAACATGATGTGCAAGCAAATGCCAAGCCAATTGCACGTCCAATTCACTTCCATTTGAGTTCAGCATGGATTTGTAGTCATTCTTGGGCCTTACATGCGCCTGTACAGGCCCATGCAATCAGAGTTCAAACTTCATGCACACGAGCCAAGCATTGCCTTGCATCACATTCTAGCTATAAATAGAAGTGCAATCTCATTCAAATGGCAACCAAGTGGAGATCTGAAGTGCTGCTGAATTGAAAACCAAACCCTCACTAAAGGAATTTCCAGTTTTCTCTTTCACTTTCAAGCTTGAATTTCAACATCATTAGTTGATTTTCAAAGCTCAATTCCTTAACCTAGCATCACCATCACACTTCCAGAGTAAAAGTGGATCAAAAGCTTGGAGAATTCGTGCTGTTTGAAGCTCCATTTCAGAGGTAGAACACCAAACTTTCTTGATCTAGATATTGCAATATAATGTGAATCTCTTTGGTTTGTGCTATTTTCTGAAGACCTCATGCATGAGGCATGTAACACCCCGATAATAATATGATAATTATTTAAATTAAGTTAATAATATATTTATTAATTTAATTAGATAATTGGATTATTATTATTATTATTTTTGGATTATTATTATTATTATTATTGGAAAATATATATAAGTTGGAAATAAGGAAAAGAGCCCATTTGGTAAAGAAAAGGTTTTTACGTGAAAACAGAGAAGCGGCTCAGAAAGAGGAAAAAGAGCAAAGAGGCAGAGCAAGAGGAAGGAGGTTGAAGAAGGGAAGAGCTGAAGCTTAAAGATTTGCCGGATTAATCAGGTAAGGGGGGTTATCGTCGATTAATGGGTATTATGGGATAATATGTGATGGGTAGTGATAAGCCGTTAAATTGACCCTAATTGGGATTGTTGATGCTGAAGAATTATGTTGGATAAATTGTATTTAGACTGTAATTGGATCTGTGTTTGGGTTGGTTGTGAAATTCCGAACGTATAGCTTTTTACGGAATCGGAATCGGAGGTCCGGAAGTCCTCCAACGGCGGAAAATGCGGAGAATTCTGCATTCTGCCTTGTGTTAGCGCAGGAACTGCTGTTTTGTCTGCGTTAACCGGTTAACCCAGGGTGTTAACCGGTTAATACTGTTATAATTTGTGAAAATGTGCTGTTTTGCCTGCGTTAACCGGTTAACCCAGGGCGTTAACCGGTTAACACTGTTACGTTTTGCCAGAAAATGTGTTTTTGCCTGCGTTAACCGGTTAACCCAGGGCGTTAACCGGTTAACACTGTTGCAGAGTGGAAAAATTGGCTTTTTAATGTTGTGTACATAATTGAGAGTTGGCCTATGTTGGCGTATGATGTAATAGGGATTATTTCCCGCTGTTTTGAGCAGTATAGGTATTAGTAGAGTGTGCTAATACTGTGTTTAATTGATTTACATGATAATGATGTGTTGATACATGTGTTGATGATGTATGATGGTATGCATAATGATGTGAATGTATGTATTATGCATGTATGTGTGAATGGACTATTGTATGGCTTAGAGTGTGAGCATATGTCCGTTGTGAATTGTTGTTGATGCTGCATTGCTAGATGATTAGCATGCATAGCATAGCCTTTGGGGCTGTAGCTAATTCCCATGGTGAGGAATTAGTGAGTGAATCATTGTGGATTTGTTGTTGATGTTTGCATGCTAGATGATTAGTGTGCATAGTCTAGCCTTCGGGGCTGTAGCTAATTCCCATGGTGAGGAATTAGTGAGTGAGTCACTAGGTCTCAAATGAGTGGGACTAGTGAGCTTAGTAGCCGTATCTGGAGGGATCGGTGAGCTTGAACTATATGTTCAAGAATAGTCGGTACCGCATGTGTGGAGTCTCATTGCATAATGTATGTATGGCGTATAATATGAATGGATGTATTCCAATATTATACGTGTGTTTGTGTTGTTATGGAGTATGATTTGAGATTATACTTGTGTTTTATGTTGGTGTTGAGTATGAGGTTGAACTGATGTGCTGTTACTGATTGTAGGTTGCGATTAGGGTGATTAATGTGTTAAATTGCTTAACATGACATTATATTCTATAATGCTTATTATATTGATTGAGGAACTCACCCTTACAACTATTTTTCAGGTAACGAGAAATGAGTTGAGTAGAAGTGAATGCTTGGAGTCTAGTGTAGTCTCCCTAGTAGGTCGTGCTCTGATAGATGTAACATCGGGATGGGATGTTTTATGTTGTTGAATAATTTACATGTGAATGTTACATGTTTTACATGATTGAGGAGATCTCTATCCGCTGCGTTTTATGCAAATGTTTATGTTTTGAATTAATAAAAGAGCATGACCGTTATATGGTTGAATGGTGTGAATATTATGTGTGACACCCTTGAATGGCATAATTACTCTGATTTGTTATATGTTTATTATTTTTAATTAAATATTTGGGGTATTTTAGAAGGGTGTTACATTAGTGGTATCAGAGCATAGTCGGTCGAGTCGAGTCGTAATTATTCTGTTTCCCCTGTACGGGATAGGTGTTGTGTAACCCTATCAGTACTTATTGTTTTAGTTTGTTTGGGTTTTCAGAATAGAGATGGCTGGAAGAGGTAGAGATGATGCTGCGATTGCTGAGGCTCTGGGTATGCTAGCTGGAGTACTTGGAGGAAATCCGAATGTTGTGGGAATGGGAGCTGCTCGTCAACTGAGTGAGTTCCAGAAGAACAATCCTCCAATGTTCAAGGGGGCATACGATCCAGATGGTGCTCAGAAGTGGTTGAAGGAGATCGAGAGGATCTTCCGAGTAACTGAGTGTGCCGATAACCAGAAGGTCAGATTCGGTACGCATATGCTGTCAGAGGAAGCTGATGATTGGTGGGTTGCTACCCGCACTGAGTTGGAAACTGCTGGTAATGCTGAGATCTCTTGGGATGTATTCAGAGAGAGATTCCTGAGGAAGTACTTTCCAGAGGATGTCAGAGGAAAGAAAGAGATAGAGTTTTTGGAATTGAAGCAGGGTAACAAGTCTGTTACTGAATATGCTGCTAAGTTCACAGAGCTGTCGAAGTATTACACTCCCTATAATGAGGCTGCTGGAGAATTTTCGAAATGTGTGAAGTTTGAGAACGGGTTGCGTCCCGAGATCAAACAGGCTATTGGATATCAGCGGATCAGAGTGTTTTCTGACTTGGTTGACTGTTGCAGGATTTTTGAACAGGATTCCAAGGCCAGAGCAGAGAGCTATCAGCAGAGGGTTGATAGGAAAGGCAAGAATCAGAATGATCGTGGAAAACCGTATGCAGTTGGCAAAGGTTTTCAGAAGCAGGGTGTGATGAAGAGGCCTAGTGGGGGAGACTCTAGTGCTCCTGTTAAGTGTTATAGATGTGGTCGGGCTGGACATCGTGTCCATGAGTGTACCAGTGCTAAGATGAAGTGTTTCAAGTGTGGAAAAGGTGGTCATTTGGCTGCAGAGTGCCGGTTGAAGACTGTAACTTGTTTCAACTGTGGAGAGTTGGGTCATATCAGTCCACAGTGTCCTAAGCCGAAGAAAGAGAATCAGTCAGGAGGCAAGGTCTTTGCTTTATCGGGTTCTGAGACTTCTGCAGATAATCGTTTGATCAGAGGTACATGTTATATTAATGGCTTTCCTCTTGTAGCTATTATTGACACCGGTGCTACTCATTCCTTTATATCTTTGGATTGTGCTGTGAAACTTAAGTTAGAGATATCTGAGATGTATGGTAGTATGGTGATTGATACTCCTGCAAAGGGTTCAGTGACTACTACTTCAGTTTGTTTGAATTGTCCTTTGAGTATTTTTGGTAGAGACTTTGGGATAGACCTTGTGTGTCTTCCGTTAGTGCAGATTGATGTTATCTTGGGAATGAACTGGTTGGTGTTTAACCGAGTTTCTATCAACTGTTTTGATAAGACTGTGATATTTCCTGAGATTGAGGAAGGTAAGGATTTGTTTCTATCAGCAAGGCAGGTGAATGAGGAAGTAGCAGGTGGGGCAGAGTTGTTTATGCTGTTAGCGACTTTAGAGGCTAAAGATAAACTGGTGATTGGCGAGCTAGCAGTGGTGTGTGATTTTCCTGATGTGTTTCCTGAAGAAGTGAATGAATTGCCGCCAGAGCGTGAAGTTGAGTTCTCGATTGATTTGGTACCTGGTACTAGACCGATATCGATGGCTCCGTACCGTATGTCTGCTGTTGAGTTAACTGAATTGAAGAGTCAGTTGGAAGTTCTGTTGGATAAGAAATTTATTCGTCCGAGTGTGTCACCGTGGGGTGCATCAGTGTTGTTGGTTAAGAAGAAAGAAGGTACTATGAGGTTGTGTGTGGACTACAGGCAACTGAATAAAGTGACGATCAAGAATCGGTATCCTTTGCCGAGGATTGATGACTTGATGGATCAGTTGGTTGGTGCGAGTGTGTTCAGCAAGATAGATTTGAGATCTGGGTATCATCAGATACGTGTGAAAACTGAGGATATTCAGAAGACTGCTTTCAGAACAAGGTATGGACATTATGAGTATTCTGTAATGCCTTTTGGCGTGACTAATGCGCCTGGAGTATTTATGGAGTATATGAATAGGATTTTCCATCCGTACCTAGATCAGTTTGTTGTGGTGTTTATTGATGACATTTTGGTGTATTCGAAATCAGAAGAAGAGCATGCTGAGCATTTGAGAGTGGTTTTAGAAGTTCTACGAGAAAAGAAGTTATTTGCTAAACTCTCTAAATGTGAATTTTGGTTAGAAGAGGTTAGTTTTCTTGGTCATGTGATTTCAAGAGGTGGTGTTGCTGTTGATCCTTCTAAGATAGAAGCGGTGTCTAAGTGGGAGGCTCCGAAGTCTGTTGCTGAGATTCGCAGTTTCCTAGGATTGGCTGGTTACTATAGGAAATTCATTGAGGGATTTTCTAAGTTGGCGTTACCGTTGACGATGTTGACTAGAAAGGGGCAAGCGTTTGTTTGGGACTCGAAATGTGAAGAAGGTTTCCAAGAGTTAAAGAGAAGGTTGACTACTGCTCCTATTCTGATATTACCAAGTTCGTCGGAATTATTTGAAGTTTACTGTGATGCTTCACTGTTGGGTTTGGGTGGCGTGTTGATGCAGAATAAGCAGGTTATAGCTTATGCTTCGAGACAACTGAGGGTTCATGAGAGGAACTATCCAACACACGATTTAGAGTTAGCAGCTGTAGTGTTTGTTCTGAAATTATGGAGGCATTACTTGTATGGTTCAAGATTTGAAGTTTTCAGTGACCATAAAAGTTTAAAGTATTTGTTTGATCAGAAAGAGCTGAATATGAGACAGAGGAGATGGTTAGAATTTCTGAAGGATTATGACTTTGGTTTGAATTACCATCCGGGTAAAGCAAATGTAGTGGCTGATGCATTGAGTTGGAAATCATTACATATGTCTATGTTAATGGTTAAGGAATTGGATTTGATTGAGCAGTTTAGAGACTTGAGTTTGGTGTGTGAGAGTACTCACAATAGTGTTAAATTGGGAATGTTGAAGTTAACAAGTGGTATTTTGGATGAGATCAGAGAGGGTCAGAAATCCGATGTGTTTTTGGTTGATAAGTTGACTTTAGTGAATCAAGGCCAAGGTGGTGAATTCAGAGTTGATGAAAATGGTGTTTTGAAATTTGGTAATCGGGTGTGTATTCCGGATGTTACCGAACTTAAGAAGAGTATTCTGGAGGAAGGACATCGTAGTGGCTTGAGTATTCATCCTGGAGCTACGAAGATGTATCATGATTTGAAGAAGTTATTTTGGTGGCCGGGAATGAAAAGAGAAATTGCGAGTTTTGTTTATTCCTGTTTGACTTGTCAGAAGTCAAAGATTGAGCATCAGAAGCCGTCTGGGCTAATGCAACCGTTGGCTATTCCAGAGTGGAAGTGGGATAGTATCAGTATGGATTTTGTTTCTGGTTTACCGAGGACAAGTAAGAATTTTGAAGCTATTTGGGTGATTGTTGACAGATTGACAAAATCGGCTCATTTCATTCCGATCAGAATGGATTATCCGTTAGAGAGATTAGCCGAGTTGTATATTGAGAAGATTGTAAGTTTGCATGGCATTCCGTCTAGTATTGTTTCGGACAGAGATCCTAGATTTACATCGAAGTTCTGGGAAGGTTTGCAGAGGGCCTTGGGGACTAAGCTGAGATTGAGTTCTGCATATCATCCGCAGACTGATGGTCAGACTGAGAGGACGATTCAGTCATTAGAAGATCTTTTGAGAGCTTGTGTTTTGGAAAAGGGAGGTGCCTGGGATTGTTATTTACCTTTGATTGAGTTTACCTACAACAATAGTTTTCATTCGAGCATTGGTATGGCACCGTTTGAAGCTTTGTATGGTAGGAGATGTCGGACACCTTTATGTTGGTATGAGTCCGGTGAGAGTGTTGTGGTTGGACCGGAGATTATTCAACAAACTACAGAAAAGATTAAGATGATTCAGGAAAAGATGAGAATTGCTCAGAGTCGTCAGAAGAGTTATCATGATAAGAGGAGGAAGTCACTTGAGTTCCAAGAGGGAGATCATGTGTTTCTTCGTGTTACTCCGATAACTGGTGTTGGTCGAGCTTTGAAGTCGAAGAAGTTGACACCTCGATTTATTGGTCCTTATCAGATTTTGGAAAGGATAGGGGAGGTAGCCTATCGTGTCGCTTTACCGCCGTCGCTTGCGAATTTGCATGAGGTTTTTCATGTGTCTCAGTTGAGGAGGTACATTCATGATCCGTCGCATGTAGTCCAAGTAGATGATGTACAGGTGAGAGATAACCTGACTGTTGAAACATCACCTATGAGGATTGAGGATCGAGAGTTGAAGCAGTTGCGGGGTAAAGAGATTGCCTTGGTGAAGGTAGCTTGGGGAGGACCAGCAGGTGGCAATGTGACTTGGGAACTGGAGGGTAAGATGAAGGAGTCTTACCCAGAATTGTTCGCTTGAGGTATGTTTTCGAGGACGAAAACTCTTTTAGTGGGGGAGAGTTGTAACACCCCGATAATAATATGATAATTATTTAAATTAAGTTAATAATATATTTATTAATTTAATTAGATAATTGGATTATTATTATTATTATTTTTGGATTATTATTATTATTATTATTGGAAAATATATATAAGTTGGAAATAAGGAAAAGAGCCCATTTGGTAAAGAAAAGGTTTTTACGTGAAAACAGAGAAGCGGCTCAGAAAGAGGAAAAAGAGCAAAGAGGCAGAGCAAGAGGAAGGAGGTTGAAGAAGGGAAGAGCTGAAGCTTAAAGATTTGCCGGATTAATCAGGTAAGGGGGGTTATCGTCGATTAATGGGTATTATGGGATAATATGTGATGGGTAGTGATAAGCCGTTAAATTGACCCTAATTGGGATTGTTGATGCTGAAGAATTATGTTGGATAAATTGTATTTAGACTGTAATTGGATCTGTGTTTGGGTTGGTTGTGAAATTCCGAACGTATAGCTTTTTACGGAATCGGAATCGGAGGTCCGGAAGTCCTCCAACGGCGGAAAATGCGGAGAATTCTGCATTCTGCCTTGTGTTAGCGCAGGAACTACTGTTTTGTCTGCGTTAACCGGTTAACCCAGGGTGTTAACCGGTTAACACTGTTATAATTTGTGAAAATATGTTGTTTTGCCTGCGTTAACCGGTTAACCCAGGGCGTTAACCGGTTAACACTGTTACGTTTTGCCAGAAAATGTGTTTTTGCCTGCGTTAACCGGTTAACCCAGGGCGTTAACCGGTTAACACTGTTGCAGAGTGGAAAAATTGGCTTTTTAATGTTGTGTACATAATTGAGAGTTGGCCTATGTTGGCGTATGATGTAATAGGGATTATTTCCCGCTGTTTTGAGCAGTATAGGTATTAGTAGAGTGTGCTAATACTGTGTTTAATTGATTTACATGATAATGATGTGTTGATACATGTGTTGATGATGTATGATGGTATGCATAATGATGTGAATGTATGTATTATGCATGTATGTGTGAATGGACTATTGTATGGCTTAGAGTGTGAGCATATGTCCGTTGTGAATTGTTGTTGATGCTGCATTGCTAGATGATTAGCATGCATAGCATAGCCTTTGGGGCTGTAGCTAATTCCCATGGTGAGGAATTAGTGAGTGAATCATTGTGGATTTGTTGTTGATGTTTGCATGCTAGATGATTAGTGTGCATAGTCTAGCCTTCGGGGCTGTAGCTAATTCCCATGGTGAGGAATTAGTGAGTGAGTCACTAGGTCTCAAATGAGTGGGACTAGTGAGCTTAGTAGCCGTATCTGGAGGGATCGGTGAGCTTGAACTATATGTTCAAGAATAGTCGGTACCGCATGTGTGGAGTCTCATTGCATAATGTATGTATGGCGTATAATATGAATGGATGTATTCCAATATTATACGTGTGTTTGTGTTGTTATGGAGTATGATTTGAGATTATACTTGTGTTTTATGTTGGTGTTGAGTATGAGGTTGAACTGATGTGCTGTTACTGATTGTAGGTTGCGATTAGGGTGATTAATGTGTTAAATTGCTTAACATGACATTATATTCTATAATGCTTATTATATTGATTGAGGAACTCACCCTTACAACTATTTTTCAGGTAACGAGAAATGAGTTGAGTAGAAGTGAATGCTTGGAGTCTAGTGTAGTCTCCCTAGTAGGTCGTGCTCTGATAGATGTAACATCGGGATGGGATGTTTTATGTTGTTGAATAATTTACATATGAATGTTACATGTTTTACATGATTGAGGAGATCTCTATCCGCTGCGTTTTATGCAAATGTTTATGTTTTGAATTAATAAAAGAGCATGACCGTTATATGGTTGAATGGTGTGAATATTATGTGTGACACCCTTGAATGGCATAATTACTCTGATTTGTTATATGTTTATTATTTTTAATTAAATATTTGGGGTATTTTAGAAGGGTGTTACAAGGCAGGCCAGTGGTGGTCTTAATTTTGCAAATCGTGTCACTTCAGTTCATGCACCATGATCTTTAAGCTCATGTTTCTCTCTAAATAGGAATTGTGAGGAAGATCCATGGTTACAGAGGTAATGTACATAACCTCAGCTTCATTTTGATATCCTCAGTTTTCATTTTCATTAAACTTCATTTTCCTGCGCATGGTGGCCAGATCTGGTTAGATCACCGGAGAAGATGGTGGTTTCCACCACCATCCCCACGTGGGAGCTTCAGAGCCTTTGGATCATGATGCAATGTTCTAATCTTGGCCTTTCATTGTATTGACTTATTTTAAATCATAGTGTTGCGCGTTTGACCAAAGCACACCATGTGACCGCGCTTCTAAGCCTTATGATCATTGCCACGTCAATTAATGAAGTGATCCAGTGGCTGCACATTTTTGCTATTTTTCCTATTTTCTGTTAATTCCATTTAATTCCTTTTATTTTCAAAAACTTATAAATATTTTATTTGAAGTCACAAAAATATGAGACCAATGCCAAAAAATTTCTTGAAAAATCTAGTTTCATATTTTTATTTTTAATTATTTTTGTGACTTCATTTAATAGTTTTAATTCATTTTAAAATACTTTTTGATATTTGAAAAATCCAAAAATATTTCCTTAACACATATGGATCATGATAAGTCAATGAAAAATAGTCTCATCAATTTCTTAATTAATTTGAGATTTATTTGATATTTTAATTCATATTGTGTTATTTTTCATTGTCTTTAATTGTTTTTAAATAGTTTCTGATTTCAAAAATTGTTGAAATTTTTTTGTTAAAGTTTGTTTGACCATGTTAGACCTATGAGAATTTATTTGGACTTGTTGAAGTTGATTTGAATTAAATTTGAGGTTTGACCATATTTTGTCCATTTTATTTTGCATTTTTTTTATTCAAAAAATACCAAAAAAATATGTTTGTCTTGTGGACTTGTGACCTTCATTTCTTTTCTGTTTAGCATTGGTTGATGATGATTTGATTCACTTTTGACCAATTGTGTTTGACACTTGAATTCTCCTTCCATCCATTTCATCTTCATCCCATTCTTTTTTCTAATTTGGCCAATGAGTTAATGTCTTATGGTTGGTCTTGACAATTGAGAGGTTTAACCTTCTTTGATCCAAAACAAACTCAACTTGATCCAAGATCAAGTGAGTTATTTTGTGTCCAAGATAGGTTGCTTCTTGGTCAAGCAAAAAACCTAAAGTCCATACAAGGTCTTTCCCCTTTTGTTTTGGCATGGCAAGTTTTAGGAGCTTGGCTTACTAGTCATGATCTCTAACTTGTGTTTATTTGCCTATAGTTTTATTGACCGGCCTCAGATAGCTGTGACTACTACATTACTCCACTTACAATTGCTTAACATAGCGCTAAATTGTCTTATGACAAACTAACATAACCATACTAATCACTAACTTTAATTTGAGCATTTAATTTCTTGCAATTTACTTTAATGCAATTTACTTCTTGCTCATTTATTCATATTGCTTTTCACTTTGCTCACTTGAGCACATATTTTATGTTTATGCCATTTTCCTTTTGCTCATTTGAGCTCATTATTGTATATAAATATATTGTTGTCTTGTGTTCGTTTTGCTTTTGTTTTGTGTAAACCTAATGCAAAAAGGAGAAAGGACTTAGAATTAGGACATACCTATGCTTAAAGGAGTTCAAGAGCAACTAGGCCTCATGCCTTTAGAATGCTAAATTGGTTGAAGAGCAACTAGGCCTCATGCCTTTAGAATGCTAAATTTAAGAGTTGACTTCAAAGGACTTCCTTTCCAAAACTTATTCTTTGTCCATTCCTCTTATTATGTTGTGAACTTTTTGATGTTTGCTCTTGTGTGATGGTTCCATCTTGAGATAGTAAAGAGGACCATTGTCATGAGTAGCCAAATTAAGAGAGACAAGCCAAATGGAGATCCTAGGAGCGTGACTCTAAATTGTTTGATTGCTTGAGTTATGTGTTAAGTCCAAAGGAAAGGAGCATCTTGAATCATCTATATGATTTCAAGAAAAGGAACTCCAAGGGTTTTATCTTCTCCCTTATCTTTGTATGCTTTAGGACTAGCCCTTCTCTTATTCTCTCCACTCTAACCCAAGCCAAAAATCTTTTTCTTCAAACTTTGACATTGTTTCAAACTAAAAACCTAGGCCTTATGCCTTTGACTTTTCAAAATCTTTTCATCAATACTCATTGTGAATAAATCTTAATCCAACTTTGACTTCATTTTGTAAATACTTCTAACTTGTAAATACAATCCACTTCAAGTTTTTTTTGTGGTTCCAATGGCCACCTTTGTTGAAACTTTTCATAAACATTAGTCATATGTTTGAGTTGTCGTAGTGGTTGATGTAAATCTCACCTTATCCTTAGTGATTGGATTATAAGCCTTCCATACTTATTATAGGATTAACCCCTCACTAGTATGTTGAATCCTTCCCCACATGGTGGATTGTTAGTTTAGGTTGAGTTTTCTCCCTTTGATAACAAAAGACCTTAAGGCTTTTGATCAAATCAATTCACCAATCTTTGAGATTTTTACCCCAAACTACGAGGTTTTGATCCTACCTTTGTGATGGTACGTAGGCAATGGGTTCATCCATTCAAACAACAAAATTTGTAAATATAATCTATTCTCTTCTCATCCCCCCAATCTTTTGCACATATTTTTCACAAATACCAACCTATAACACACTTTTGCAAAAAGAGGTTCCCTTAGAGTACTAAGGATGTTTTGGGTGCGTAAAACCTTCCCATTTCATAACCAACCCCCTTACCCAGATCTTTGACATTTTTATTAGTTTTTGATTTGATAAAACTTCTTACTTGGGTTTTGTTCGCTTTTTAGCCTTTCCTTTGGACAAATAAAAGTGAGGTGGCGACTCGAATTGTATGTTTACTTTTGGTTTAGTCAATAAACCTAAAGGTAACGAAAATCCCACAACAAGGGGAAGAGCATGATTTACAACTACCGGTTACTGGGTAGAAGACCGCAAAGAGGAGGAAATCTGTCATCAGTTAGGATGAACATATCAAGGATTAGCCCTTTGGGGAACAAAATAAGGATTACAACTACCTTTTTACTAGGTAGAACACCAAGGATGAGAATATTCGTCATCGGTTAGGATGGACATATCAAGGATAGACCCAAGTAAGGGAAGAAAATATTCGTCATCGGTTAAGATAAATATATCAAGGATATACTTCCTGGGCAAACATGAAAACGAATCCGTTGGGAAAAAAGTTGCTCTTGCCGAGTATTGGGCAAAAGTGAAAAACATGAGAGGAATATTACCAGTTAATGGGTAATAAGATCTTAGGGGACAAAAAGAATATATCTAGGTAAGATCTAGAAAGAAAAGGTCAATCAAGACTCAACCTAATGAGGATATAGCTCAAGGGGAGTACTTCAATCCAGGTAATCAACTGAAGAGGAAATTAAAACAATGATCATCCACGACGAAATAACTCAGTGGGGAAAGGAGAAAAGTTAAAATATTTCTTCTTAAGGGGCCGACACTCTATAATTGAAGGATGACAGACGCCAAATTTGTATGGGGATGAAGTACCGCCATAACAAATAATAAGAATCTCAGATAATGAATCAACAAATATGATTATGCAAAAATATGTAATCATGAAACTATATATATATATATATATATATATATATATATATATATATATATATATATATATATGATGATTATGCTGACAAAACGATCGCAAAGGATACAAAGGTGTCTCAAAAATTTGAATCATCGGTACAATCCTTGGTCAATCCACAACAAGGGATACAACTGCTGGAGAACAGGGAGATCAACATCCCAAAGGCTCAACATTATCTAGGGAAGGAGGAGATCTGCTGAGGAAAGGAAATATTATCTAATCTGCAGGGAATTTTAGGACAACACCATATCAAATGGGAGACAACCATACAGAGGATAAACACAAGTAGCTGCTCAGAAACCAGGAGGAAACTCTGACTAGGAGTGAGTCAGATGGCTATTGGCGGAGAAGCCAACGCGATCTACTAGGGAAATCGATCTTACTCTAATGAAGATCAAAGCAGAAAATCAACCCTGCTGAGGAACACACAAACTCTGCCGGGGACTGAATCAACCAACTCAGCTGGGAAAAGTACAGAAGCTCCGCTGGGGATCAAACACTCCGTAGGGGAATTGGATCAACAAACTCGGCTAAGGATGCCCGAAGGGTTATCTGCTTGGTGGAACCCATAGAGCTCCACACTTAAGGCTTGTTGTTGTTCGAAATGTTGTTGATATTGCTTTAAAACTGCCTCTGAAAAATTCTTGCTTTTATATGTCTAAGAAAATGATTTTGATTAAAAATTTGAATTTCAAAAATGATCATAATAAAATTTAAAACTATTGACTGAAATAAATAAGAGTAGAAACAATTGGATAAAATCTTAACTTTATTTAATAGAATGGTAGTCTGTAAATGACAAGACTCTATAGATCTTTACAAAGTTGAAAATGGTAATTTACATGGAAAAGGGTTACATTGAATACAATTGACCGCTAATCCTTCTACAAACTCTTGATGTCCGTTGCGCTTTTGACCGCCACTAGGGATAATGAATCACCGTCAGCCCTTGTGCATAACAAAGTTGCTCCTATACTGGATGATCAGTAGCATGTAGTTACTTGCCATAATCGCTAATTTTTGCATAAATTGCCCCAAGGTGGGGTACTCAATTTATCGGGATAAATTTTTCTGTTTTATGTCTCTAATTTTTGCCTGGATCGCCCTTTCAGGTTTTCAATCCACCGAGACGCTCCTTTTTTGCCTAAGCTTCCCTTTTGGGTTTTCAACTCAGCGAGCTGTTATTTTTCCTATTTTTTAGGCGAAGTATTTCTTGACTACATCTGCGTTCACAGGACGAGTGAACTCTTCACCATCCATAGTTGTAAGGATTAAAGCACCGCCTGAAAAGGCTCTCTTAACAACATATGGGCCTTCATAATTAGGAGTCCATTTGCCCCTAGAATCTGGTTTGAAAGATAAAATCTTCTTGAGCACAAGGTCAACTTCTCCGAATACACGAGGTCTGACCTTCTTATCGAAAGCTTTCTTTATCATCTGCTGATATAACTGACCATGACACATGGCAATCAATCTCTTCTTTTCAATCAAATTTAACTGATCAAACCTGGTCTGACACCATTCAGCCTCAGTCAACTTGGTTTCCATGAGCACACGCAGCGAACGAATTTCAACCTCTATGGGGAGCACTGCTTCCATACCATAAACAAGAGATAAAGGGGTTTCCCCTGTTGAAGTGCGAATGGATGTACGATACCCATGCAAAGTAAATGGGAGCATCTCATGTCAATCCTTATATGTGACAACCATCTTCTGAATAATCTTCTTGATGTTCTTGTTTGCAGCTTCAACAACCCCATTCATCTTGGGTCTGTAGGGAGAGGAATTATGATGTGCGATCTTGAAGTCTTTGCAAAGAGATTCCACCATATTAATGTTCAAGTTCGATCCATTATCAGTAATGATCTTACTTGGAACACCATAACGACATATGATATGATTCTTGATAAACCTTACAACAACTTGCTTGGTTACATTCGCATACGATGCCGCTTTAACCCATTTTGTTAAGTAGTCAATTTCCACTAAAATAAAATGATGTCCATTCGAAGCTTTGGGCTCAATCATCCCAATCATGTCAATTCCCCACATGGAGAAAGGCCATGGGGAAGAAATAACATTCAACAGTGTAGGAGGAACATGAATCTTATCCGCATAAATTTGACACTTGTGGCATTTCTTCACAAACTTGCAACAGTCAGATTCCATTGTCAGCCAATAGTAACCTGCTCTCAAAATCTTTTTCGCCATTGCATGTCCATTGAAATGAGTACCAAAGGAACCTTCATGCACTTCAGTCATCAACAAGTCTGCTTCGTGTCTATCCATGCATCTTAGCAGAACCATGTAGAAGTTTCTCTTTTACAGTACATCACCATTCAAGTAGAAATTGCTGGCTAATCTTCTCAAAGTCTTCTTATCTTTCAAAGATTCCCCAGACGGGTAAATATGACTTTGGAGGAAACATTTGATGTCGTAATACCACGGTTTCTCGTCTTTGACCTCTTCAACAGCAAACACATGAGTTGGTTTATCAAGGCGCATCACAGTCAAATTGGGAACCTCATTCCAATACTTCACTATGATCATTGACGCCAACATTGCAAGAGCATCTGCCATCCGGTTTTCATCTCGAGGGATATGATGAAATTCAACCTTGGTAAAGAAAGTTGAAATCCTTCTCGCATAATCTCTATATGGTATCAAACCAGGTTGACTTGTCTCCTACTCACCTTTTATTTGATTCACGACCAAAGTTGAATCTCCAAAGACATCTAAATATTTGATTCTGAGATCAATGGCCTCTTCGAGCCCCATAATGTAGGCTTCATATTCTGCCATGTTGTTTGTACACTTGAAAGTCAACCTAGCTGTAAATGGAAAATGCGTGCCTTGAGGAGTAATGATCACTGCCCCAATGCCATTTCCATATTGATTAACAACTCCATTAAATACCATGCCCCAACGGGAACCAGGTTCTGGCCCTTCTTCGAGTAATGGTTCACCACAATCTTTCATTTTCAAGTACAAGATCTCTTCATCAGGAAAATGATATTGCACTGACTGGTAATCTTCAATTGGTTGGTGAGTCAAATGGTCAGCCAAGATACTACCTTTGATCGCTTTCTGAGATCGATATTCAATATCATACTCTAATAACAACATATGCCCACAGGCAATCCTCCCAGTTAAAGCAGGCTTCTCAAATATATACTTGATTGGATCCATTTGTATATCAAGCAAGTGGTATGATTCAACATATATTGACGCAGACGCTTAGCAGCCCAAGACAATGTGTAATAAGTCTTTTTAAGCATAGAATACCGAGTCTCACAGTCGGTGAACTTCTTACTGAGGTAGTAAATCGCAAATTCTTTCTTTCCAGTCTCATCTTGCTGACCTAGAACACAACCCATACTATCTTCAAGCACAGTCAAATACATAATCAACGGTCTTCCTTCAACCGGCGGAGACAAAATCGGAGGCTCAAGCAGATATTCATTGATACTGTCAAAAGCTTTCTGGCAGTCTTTGGTCCAATCACAAGACTGATCTTTCTGAAGAAGCTTGAATATAGGTGCACATGTGGCAGTCATGTGTGAAATAAATCTGGAGATATAATTCAAGCGGCCGAGAAACCCTCTAACTTACTTCTCAGTTTTGTGCGTAGGCATCTCTTGTATTGCTTTGACCTTGGCAGGATCAACTTCAATACCCTTCTTCCTGACAATAAAGCCCAACAACTTACCAGAACGAACACCAAAAGTACACTTATTGGGGTTCAAGTTGAGTTTATACTTTCTCAAACGCTGGAATAACTTCAACAAATGCTCAACATGTTCCTCTTCATCAATAGATTTAGCAATCATGTCATCGGCATAAACTTCAAGCTCTTTATGCATTATATCATGAAAAAGAGTAATCATTGCTCTTTGGTAAGTTGCACCAACATTCTTTAAACCGAAAGGCATCTCTCTATAACATAATATTCCCCAAGGTGTAATGAATATGGTCTTTTCCATATCTTCGGGTGCCATCTTGATCTGATTATATTCGGAATATCCGTCTATAAGTGAAAAAAAATTGAATTTAGCAGTGTTGTCTACCAACATATCAATGTGTGGCAGAGGGAAATCATCCTTTGGACTGGCTTTATTCAAATCTCTATAGTCAATACACATGCAGACTTTTCCCTCTTTCTTCGGCACATGCACAATATTGGCCACCCATGGTGGATACTCAGCGATCACAAGGAAACCGACATCAATCTGCTTTTGCACTTCCTCTTTGATCCTCACTGCCATATTAGGACGCGTTCTCCTCAACTTCTGCTTGACTGGCGGGCATTCTGGCTTCAACGGGAATCTATGCTCCACAATCTCAGAATCCAAATCAGGCATGTCTTGATAGGACCAAACAAACACGTCTAAATACTCTCGAAGAAGATCAATCAACCCCTTCTTAACATCTGGACATAGTCGAGACCCAATTTTGACTTCCTTCACATCATCCTCGGAACCTAAGTTGACTAACTCAATCTTCTCTTCGAACGGCTGAATGGTCTTTTCATCTTGCTCAAGAAGACGAGATAATTCATCACTCACTTCTTCAACACTTTCCTCCTCGGCCTTAAACACAGGGAATTGAAAATTTGGAGAAGGAGAAGGATAATTGTATTCAATGGGGTTAGAAACAAACTTGCATAATGATTTTATATTTTGATTTTAGAGAAGTGAATTTATGACCAAATATTATGTAGATGGACAATTATGTTGGTTCTAAGTGTTGGCAGCAATTTTGTTAAAACAAAGAGTGTTCACAAGATGTTGTGTTTGATGTCTGAACATAAGATATCATGTGTAGCTGCTGGAGTTTAAATGGAAAACATAATTATGCAGGATTGTTTCAGGATGTCATACATGATGTCATGACATCTGATGTTATGTACCTGCTGGAAATTATAAAAGGAATTATGGAAATATGCAAAATTGTTCCAGGATGTCAGACCCGATGTCATGACATCCTGTACACAGAACATTCAGTACGAATGTCTGGTGTTTTGTGATTGCGCATTTAATGGCAATCTATGTATGGTTGAAGATGTGATTTGTAGGCGCATTCAATCATTGATTACAACCTGATTTACTTTCCAAGGATATCTAACCAGCTGTCATGAGAAGATTTGATTGGAAAAAAGTTTAGGGTTTTCAAGATGTCCAAGCCCAGCAGAAAGCTTCTATAAAAAGGGACTTGGAAAACCTGTTTTAACAACACAACCAATACTGAGTGAAATATTGAGTCAGAACTAGGGTTTGTGTCTTGTTTAGTCGTGAGACTTGTAAGCCATTCAAGTCATCCTTAGATGATTGAATTGGTCTGATTTGTGGTTGTAATTTGTCACTCTAAAGTTGTTAAGCAAGAAAGTGTGTCTACTTGATCAAAGTTGTGAAGCAAGATAAAGTGTGTGTCTACTTGATCAAAACTGTGGAGTAAAATCAAGTGTGTGTTATTGAAAAGTGTTTTCTTTTCTCAAGGGATTCTTGTTTAAAATCACAGGTGTGATTGTAGGGAAGTGAGTGGGTTCTCATATCTAAGAGTGCTTAGGTAGAAATTGCACGGGTAGAGATTAGGTGAGAAAGATTGTAACTTGTTGAAGTGTATGGAGAGTCTTTGAACTGATTCTATTTTAGTGGATTTCCTTCCTGGCTTGGTATCCCCCAGATGTAGGTGAGTTGGACCGAACTGGGTTAACAATTGCTTGTGTCTCTTGCATTACTATTCTCTATCTTTATCTTGTTTGCATTACTCAGATATTAGTGTCGTGACATTACCTTTGACATCTCATATCTGATACCAGAATTTCAATTGGTATCAGAGCAGGCATCATGCTCTGGTTCTGGGTGAGATCTAGGGACAATACTTTCTGGTACAATGGAGAGAGATGGAGGATCTGTTCACAGGCCACCAATTTTGGATGAATCTAACTATGACTATTGGAAACCTCAAATGGTAGCTTTCCTAAAATCTCTTGATAACAAGGCTTGGAAGGTTGTGTTAACAGGTTGGGTACATCCTGTAATTACTAAAGAAGGAGAGGCCACAACTGATAAGAAACCTGAAGAACAATGGTCCAAGGAGGAGGATGATCTAGCCCTTGGAAATTCTAAAGCATTGAATACGATATTCAATGGAGTAGACAAGAATATTTTCAGGTTGGTAAACAACTGTGAAGTGGCTAAAGATGCTTGGGACATTCTCAAGACCACTCATGAAGGCACCTCTAGAGTAAAGATGTCTAGACTACAGTTGCTCACCTCCAAGTTTGAAAATTTAAGGATGAAAGAAGATAAAAATATTCATGAATTTCATATGAGTATCCTTGAAATTGCTAATGCCTCAGGAGCCCTGGGAGAGAAGATGTCAGATGAAAAATGGGTAAGAAAAATACTAAGGTCACTCCCTAAGAGATTTGCTATGAAGGTGACTGCTATTGAAGAGTCTCAAGACATCTCCAACATGAGGTTTGATGAGCTAATTGGTTCCCTTCAAACATTTGAGATGGGATTGAATGATGGTTCTGAAAAGAAAACCAAAAGCATGGCCTTCATGTCAAACACAGAAGAGGAAAATAGTCAGGATGGTGATGAAGATTTGGTCAATGAAGTAGTAATGTTGGGAAGACAGTTCAACAGACTGTTGAAAAAGATGGATGTAAGATCCAAGGCTAATGTCAAGAACATCTCATCTGACATCAGTAAATCCAAAAATGCTGGAAGAAGAGCAAGGTCAGATGATAAGCCCAAAGAAGGAAAATAAGTACAATGATATGAATGTGATGGGCATGGACACATTAGAACTGAATGTGGAACCTACCTCAAGAAGCAGAAGATGAGTCTTGCTGCCACTTGGTCTGATGAAAGTGAAACAAAGGAAGCTGCAAATCTTGTAACTGCATTGACAGGAAGATGGGGTTCTGATGAAGACTCAAGTGATGATGAAGTAACCTTTGAAGAGTTGGCCTGTATCTACAGAAAGTTGTGTCACAAAAGTGTAGAGTTGTGTAAACAGGTTGAAAGCCAGAAGAAGGAGATAACTCAACTTGAGAATGAGAAGGTAGAACACTTGGAAACCATCTCCAAACTAAAAACAGAAGCAGTGGTTCTGAATGCCAAGGTAGATGAAAGTCAACAAGTTGAAAGCCAGGAGATAGTACAGCTGGAGAATGAGAAAGCAGATCATGTGGAAACCATTTCCAAGTTAAAAACTGAAGCTATGTTCTTAAATTCTAAACTAGAAGAGATGACCAAGTATGTAAGGGTGTTAAACAATGGATCTGACTCCTTAGACAAGATTCTCCAAACTGGACAAATAACAAGAGACAAATCTGGAATTGGGTATAATGAATCTAAGCCTGAGAGCATTTACACTAGTTGCAAACCTCAAGCCAAACCTAAGTGCAGCTATAGTAAAAGCAAACCTGTGATGTCACATCATATGTCACAACATCAGAGGAGAAGACAGCAGAAAGGGAAACACCAAAGATGGAGATGCCATTATTGTGGGAAATTTGGTCACCTGAAGCCCTTTTGCTATAAGTTATATGGTTATCCTAGCCGTGTTCATCATCAGACTCACTATCAACCCAGACCCAAACAGCACAGGCCTGTCAACAAGAATCAATGGGTTCCTAAGACTAATGTTACAAGTCTAATAGCTCACATTCTCCTCAGAGTCTCGACCAAAGAAGAATAGTATTTTGATAGTGGTTGTTCCAGACACATGACTGGAAACAAAGACCTGATAACTGGACTTCATCCTCATGCCATAAGCTATGTAACCTTTGGAGATGGAGCAAAAGGTGAAATCAAGGGGATAGGCAAGCTTGATTGTCCTGGAGTGCCTAAACTTGACAAGGTCCTACTAGTTAAGGGCTTGACTACAAATCTAATGAGCATTAGACAACTATGTGATCAAGGTCTGAATGTTAACTTCACCAAAACTGAATGTCTGATTACTAACAAAGACAATGAAGTAATCATGAAAGGAATCAGGACCAAAGACAACTGTTACATGTGGAACTCTCAAATTGATTATTTCTCAAAGAGTACCTATGTCAAAGGAATTAAGATGAGTATGTCTGCTAGAGGGACTCTGAAGAGTGATGAAAGAAAAGTCTGTGGGAAATGTTAGACAAGGATGTCACACCAAGAGCTCAGACTGAACATCACTTCCAAAGGAGAAATGCTCATGATGGCTCAAATAGATAGGAGGTTGGATCAAATGCGTAAACATGTAACAAGTCATATGCAGTCTGAAGTTGGAAAGAGCTTTGTTGGACTTGGGCTACAAGTCAAGCAGATAGAAGGGACTATGTATCTATATCAAAGCAAAAGTGCCAAGAGCAATGTTGAGAAGATTGAGATGGAGAGTGAAAGGACACCTGCTCCTACACATTTGAGAGATGAAAATGGTGTTTATGCTGAAGATATAGCAGATGGGAGTAGCTGTTCTCAACAGGGTTGGTTGAAACTACTAATGATTGCCTACAATGTCACACACGATGTCATGACATTGTATTATGACAACCTGAATGCTACAACTATGTCCAAAAATTCTATTCAGTACAGTTGGACCAAGCACATTATTAGTTGTCATCACTCCATTAGAAAATTTGTGGAACACAAATTCATAGCTCTAGAGCATGAAATGCAATTATCTGACAAGATTGCAAGGGATTTGGATGATAATCAATGTGAATATGGAAGAGGGAAATTAGGGATTTGGATTCTTGTGAAATTATGGCAATTAAAGTGGAGTGGAAAAGGAAATAAAAATAGTGCCTGCCCACTTAAAATAAAGAGCCATATTAATGATGAATCATTCCCTAGCATTAGAACTAGTATCTATGCCATTTGCACACGCTACCTAAACACAACTCTTTCCATTTTCATCCAACTACTCAGAAAACCTCTGCTAGGGCAAAGAGATTCCTTTCAAAAGTTCAACAACATGTCTCAACATCCCTCCTCCTTAGGATCAAAACCCACTCATCATGTAAGGACTCCCTCCATGGAGTTTCTAGATGAAGACGTGATGGATGTTACTCCTCTCTGTGTGATACCAGGACACGCCCCATGCCCCTCTTCCATGGCTGGAAGTAAGCAAGGTAACATTCCTGATAAATCTCCTCTTCAAAATGACATGCGTTATGTTGATCGTGCCATTAGGAACCTAGTAACTAGGATTCTAAGTGAAGGGCATGCAGTCAAGGGTGTTTCTACCCCTCTGTCCAAAAGGGACCCCTCTCCCGAGGAGGAACCCCAAGCTGAGAAAGATGATGATTCATCTAGATTAGAAAAGGAAGTGGCTGCTGAGGGATTATGTTCTCTAGGTAAAACCCTGCCTAGCAAGAAACCAGCAAATGTGTCTCATGAAACTGCTGAGAATATGGTTGATCTGGAGGAAGAAAGTTCAGAAGAAGAGGATGACACTTTGGTCCATCTTGTAAAACCAAGTGTAGCTAAGAAACTGAGGACTAGAAAAGGGAAGACTGTGGCTGAAATGAGGACAGCAAGAAGAGAGAAAAAGGTTGCTGGTGTAGGACCCTCCAAATCTTGGAGTAAAGTTGAGGTTGGGAAGAGGAAAGAAAGAGAGAGCTCTGACTCTGATGAGGATGTCGAAGACGATGTCCCAGACATCTCCCCTGCTAAAAGGCAGGCTGTTAAGAAGTCTCCAGGCAAAGTGGCAGTTGTGCACTTAGGCAATATCTCCTTTCATTTAGAAGATGGTGCTGCCAAATAGAAATTTGTCATTCAGAGGAGGGTAGCTGTTGAAAGAGAGCTGGTAAAAGAGGTTGTAAAGGTAAAGGAAGTGATGGATTTGATCAAAAATGCTGGACTGATGAAGACTGTGGTTGCTCTGCCCCAATGTTATGAAGGGTTAGTAAAAGAGTTTATTGTAAATATCCTTGAGGATGTTTATGAAAAGAGCAGCAGGGAATTCTGTAAGGTTTTTGTAAGGGGTAGATGTGTGAGATTCTCACCAACCATCATCAACAAGTTCCTAGGGAGAGGAACTGATGGAGGAGTGGATTTAGAGACTACAGACAATGAGGTCTGTAGGACTATTACAGCTGGCCAAGTTAAGGAATGGCCTAGTAAGACTCACCAATCAGCTGGCAAGCTAACTGTCAAATATGCCATCTTGCACAAGATTGGTTCAGCCAACTAGGTGCCTACTAATCATATCTCAACCATCTCCATTGGTCTTGGAGGAATCATTCATGTTATTGGAACCATGATAAACTATGATTTTGGAAGGTTTATGTTTGATCAAATTGTCAGACATGCCTCCACAAATCCTGTGAAGCTGCCCATTGCCTTCCCATCCATCATTTGTGGTATTATCTTGAGCCAACAACCAGGCATTCTTAATACAAGTGACATTCCAAGCAGAAGAAAGCCCCCACTATCCATTCATTACAAGTTGTTTGAGGGAAGTCATGTCAATGATGTTGTCATGACATCTGCCAGAAAGGAGCCTGCATCTCAAGGGAGCTTAATTGATCAATTAAAGAAAACCTGCAAGGAACTGGATAATGGTATAAGGGTGGCCATGGCAAGAAAAGAAGCTTTGGAGGTTCTTATTAGTAGCCTAGAAAAGGAAGAAATGGAGAAGCCTGGTGAGACCAAAGATTCAGATGCCAATACCTCAAGTGAGAGGTCAAATGCTCAATCTAGTGGCAACTCTGAAGGTGAAGATGATACTTCTTCCTCTGATTATATGATTATTGGTTCCCCCTGAAGTTGAAGACTGTGTGAGGTGTGCTGTGGTTGAAGACTATTATGGTGTTGCTGTTATGGAAGCTGTTTCCCCTGCTGTGTTTTGGATGCTGAAGATTTTATTGTTTTTTTGAATTATGTGTAATTTGTGGTAGTCCTTATTGATGCCTTTATGTAATATTTTGGGTTGTTTATGAGTTCCATGGATTTGTTCATTATCTCAACTTCACAGCTGTGTATGATGATGGGCTGTATCTCCTAACAATTATGTTTTAACATTTTTAATGTTATAAAATCTGATTTGACATTCTCTACTAGGCTAATTGACATTTATTTTGTCTAATTGGTCACCTTTGGTCAATTTTGACTAAAAAGGGGGAGAAGTGTTGATGTGGAAGCAGTTAAAGATGGAGAGTTGTGAGGAGATGTATGTAGCTAAACAGATGAACAACTATTATTGAGGGAGATGTGTTTGGTGTAAAACAGAATGATGTTTTGTTTACAGATGGCAAATGGGATGTATGATGTGGTGCACAGGTGATATTATGTGGTGCACAGGTGATGTTGAAGGAGATGTCAGAATGATATTCTGACTGTTACAGGTGTTGTGGTTACAGGTGCTGTTATCATCAAAGGAGATGTATGTGGTGCATAGATTAAGGGGGAGAAGTAGTACCCTTGTGCATTTGTGTGTCTTACTAGTTGCATCTATAAGTAGTAATTCTGTTTGTGTTGCACAGATTTAGGGGGAGAAGAAGTACCCTGTGCATGTGTGTATTACTAGTAGTTATAACTAGTAATTGTGTTTGCTTCTGCTGCTGTTTAAACTATTATTTAACTACTGATAGTTTTCTTGTGAACAAAAAGGACAGATATATATTTTAGCCAAAATTTGTCAAAGGGGGAGTTTGTTGGTTCTAAGTGTTGGCAGCAATTTTGGTAAAACAAAGAGTGTTCACAAGATGTTGTGTGTGATGTCTTAACATAAGATATCATGTGTACCTACTGGAGTTTAAATGGAAAACATAATTATGCAGGATTGTTTCAGGATGTCATACACGATCTCATGACATCTGATGTTATGTACCTGCTAGAAATTATAAAAGGAATTATGGAATTATGCAGGATTGTTCCAGGATGTCAGACCCGATGTCATGACATCCTGTACACAGAACAATCAGTATGAATGTCTGGTGTTTTGTGATTCCACATTTAATGGAAATCTATGTATGATTGAAAATCTGATTTGCAGGCGCATTCAATCATGGATTACAACCTGATTTACTTTCCAAGGAGATCTAACCAGCTGTCATGAGAAGATTTGATTGGAAAATAGTTTAGGGTTTTCAAGATGTCCAAGCCCAACTATAAGCTTCTATAAAAAGGGACTTGGAAAACCTGTTTTAACAACACAACCAATGCTGAGCGAAATATTGAGTGAGAGCTAGGGTTTGTGTCTTGTTTAATCGTTAGACTTGTAAGCCATTCATGTCAACCAACCTGTTTTAACAACACAACCAAAACTGTGAAGTAAAATCAAGTGTGTGTTATTGAAAAGTGTTTTCTTTTCTCAAGGGATTGTTGTTTAAAATCACAGGTGTGATTGTAGGGAAGTGAGTGGGTTCTCATATCTAAGAGTGCTTAGGTAGAAATTGCACGGGTAGAGATTAGGTGAGAAAGACTATAACTTGTTGAAGTGTACGAAGAGTCTTTGAACTGATTCTATTTTAGTTGATTTCCTTCCTGGCTTGGTATCCCCTAGATGTAGGTGAGTTGGACCGAACTGGGTTAACAATTGCTTGTGTCTCTTGCATTACTATTCTCTATCTTTATCTTGTTTGCATTACTCAGATATTAGTGTCGTGACATTACCTTCGACATCTCATATCTGATACCAGAATTTCAAATTATATTATATATTTATGCTTTTTGTGATTACCATTTTCAGAATAAAGCAAAAAGTAAAAAGAAAACATCATAGATATGGATGAATAAAATTAATTTTATTAATGATCAATTTCAAAATGCCCAAACAATGTTCACTTCTCCCTTAGGCATATGAAAAGGATTTTTCAAAACATATAAAAGCAATTACTTAGATCGATGCAAAATAACAGGACCATCAACAACAGTCCAATTGTTGCAAGCCTTTCCATGCGTCACAAAATTGGTGTAGTCTTCCTCTTCGTCATCCTCTAGCACAGCAGCTAAGTGTTGTTCATTTCCATGAACGAACCCTCCGTTACGGAAGCTAAGTTGCATATCCTCAGACATTGCAGTTGACAAACCTTGTTAAAAGCCCAGACCGGTTCTACCTTTGTTGTCGGAGACCTCTACCATGCGCCCCCACTGATCAACATTGCCTTCTTCAACAATCTTTCTTGCATCTTTCAATGAGGACATAGGTGTCCCGACTCTCTTTTCAGCAGCAATAGATAAGGCTTGGAACGAAGTTCCAACCTCGTCCTCAGCTTCAACATAAGAGAAAGATGACAGGTGGCTAACCAACAACGCCTTTTCCCCGCCAACAATAACAAGCTTTCCATTCTTTACAAATTTGAGCTTCTGATGCAATATGGAGGTAACAGCTCCCACCTCATGGATCCATGGCCTTCCCAATAGACAACTGTAGGCCGGGTGGATATCCATTAGTTGAAAAGTAATTTGAAAATCACTCAGACCAATCTTTACTAGAAGGTCCACTTCACCAATAACTGTTTTGCGTGAACCGTCAAAGGCTTTGACGATTACACTGATATACCTCATGGGCGCTCCTTGATACGATAGCTTTGACAAAGTTGACTTTGGCAGCACATTCAGTGATGACTCGGTGTCAACAAGTACATTAGACAACGCATCATCTTTGCAATTCATAGGGATATGCAAAGCTAGATTATGATTTCTACCCTCCTCAGGGAGTTCTTCATCACAGAAACTGAGATTGTTGTAGGAAGTGATGTTAGCCACAATATGATCGAATTAATCCACTATAACATCATGTTAGATAAATGCTTGCTCAAGAACATTTTGCAGTGCTTCTCTGTGTGCTTCTGAATTCATAAGCAGAGACAGTATTGAAATTTTTGAGGGGGTTTGGAGCAGCTGCTCCACCATATTAAACTCCCTCTTTTTGATCAGATGAAGTACCTCATCATCATAATTAGCCTTCAAATTGCTGGATTCACCAGACTTACACTTTGAATCACTAACCAGATCTACAACAGGCACTTCCACCTCCTTATTGATAGTTGATTCTTCTCTATCTTTTGGGAACACCGGGCTAAACACATGACCACTTCGAGTCACCTTGGTAACATCAGCAATGCTCACTACAGAGTCGGTCATAGGCAACGGGACCTCTTGACCATCCTTCATCATTGTTGCATTGTACTGATACGGAACAACTTTATCGGATGAATACGGGACTGGACCCGCTAACCGTATGACCAAAGGCGATATTGATCTGTTGCTGACGCTGTTACTGTTACTGCTGTCGTACTAAATCACCACTCTCTCGGGATTCTTGAAAATGGGCACTATGACAATCACATCATCATCTACATGACGGGATTGAACAATTTGAATCATGCCTTCATCTATCAACCGCTGGATGTCCCTTTTCACAAACTCATAACCTCTCGGATTGACACTGCAGATAGCACAACCATCATGGTCGTGCTCACAATCACTCACCATACAAATGTCCTTATGCATTGTCACTAAGGACCTCCGGATGAAACGAACATCAAACACTTTAAACTCCCCAGGACAACCGTCCACCATATTAACAGAAGAAATCCCATGAGCAGGCAATGGATTTTCTTTCACGTTCGGCGCACGGTCCTCGAAGGACACCATTCCATTTTTTATCAGCTTTTGAACCTCATACTTGAGCGGATAGCAATTCTCAATGTCATATCCGGGTGCTCCTTGGTGAAAAGCACAACGGAGTTCAGGCTTGTACCACCATGGAAGTGGTTCTGGAATTTGTGGAGGGTTTCTTGGTTGGAGTAGGTTCTTGAGAACCAAAGATAAGTAAAGTTCAGCGTACGTCATAGGAATCGGGTCAAAAAAGACATTCTTCCTCTCAAAGTTTTGTTGATGGTGATTGTTGGTATTGTTATTATTGTAGGTGTTTGTTCGTTGTTGTTGTTGACGTTGTTGTTGTTAAATTGGTACTGATTGATTATTCAAAAATACAGGAATGACTGAGGATACTTGATGATGGTGTTGACGGGATGGTTGATTCTTTCTGATCTGAGGCCTCCTCTGCCTCCCACTAGAAATTGCATTAGCTTCGCTATCTTTCTTCTTCTCAAAACTGCTGCCATATCTCTTACTTGATGATGCTTCCTCCTTTGACAAACGTCCTTCTCGGGCACCTTCCTCAAGCCTCATCCCCATATTTACCATTTTGATAAAGTCACCGGGGGCACTGGCAATCATACGTTCATAATAAAATAAACTCAGGGTCTTTAAAACGATTTTTTTCATTTCCTTCTCATCTAAAGGAGGAGTGATCTGAGCAACCAATTCTCTCCACCTCTACGCATATTCTTTGAATGTCTCTTTATCCTTTTGAGACCTAGACCTCGGTTGGTCTCTATCAGGCGCCATATCTACATTGTACTTATACTGCTTGACAAAAGCTTCTCCCAAGTCGTTGAAAGAATGAATGCTTGCACTGTCCAACCCCATATACCAGCGGAGCGTAACATCGGTCAAACAGTCTTTTAAGTAGTGTATCAACAGTTGATCGTTGTTAGTTTGGGTAGACATCTTGCGGGCATACATCTCTAGATGGATGAGAGAACATGTGTTCCCTTTGTATTTTGTAAAGTTAGGCACTTTGAACTTCACTGGAATTTTCACATTCGGCATAAGACATTACTCGGCAACACTCTTCCCAAACATGTCCTTTCCTCTCAACGTCTTCAATTCCTTGCGCGGCTTAAGAAATTGATCCTTCATTTCGTCTATTTTCTCATAAACTTCCGGACCCTCAGACGGCTCAGAATGATAAATGGTTTCCTTTACACGAGGTAAGGTGTGCACAATGGGAGGTGGAACACACATGACCGGGCTAGATGTCGGCATAGAAGCAAAAGTAGGCGCAAAGCCTTCAGGCATGAAGTTCGGAGGCATTCCCCACGGGAATCCGGCATGCATGGGAGGCGCAAAGTGAGTGGTATCAGCGAGCATGGTAGAGGTAGCCACCTATGAAATAACAGTCCTCTAAGGAGGAGGAGTTGCGGGCGTTGGAGAAGATTGACTCTGAGCAGCCAACACTGACTCCATCATGGCAATCAATCAAGTGATCTCGTCCTTCAACTCTCTGTTCTCTTGCTCAAGATGTTCCGTGATTCTCAGATGATTGGTGTGAGTGTTGTACCGATGAGTCAGCATGGCTGAAGCACAGAAGAAACATCAATGAGACATTTGGCGAAAGAGAAACCTGCTTATGCAAATGATGCATGAAATGTAATGCTTGTTTATTTATTTTTATTTTCAAGGAACTTACTATATCATTTACAAATATATATATATATATATATATATATATATATATATATATATATATATATATATATATATATATATATATATATATATATACTTAACAACAATTGCAACAATTTGATATAAAAATCTCTTTTCATTTATATAATTGGAAGGATTACACTGAGTACAACTTCAGAAACCAAAAAATAAAAATACAAGAGAAAAGTTATCCTAAGGATCCCTAACAACGTCAGAAGATCTGGCTGAACGCGCGTACTTCCTTCGAATGCGTCGAATCTCGGTCTCAAAAGAAGCCTCCATCTGGGTCTTCTCGAGGACAAGCTGATCAACGATCTTCTTCCAAGCAACGGAAGGTTGAGGCGTGCTAGAGGAAGATGAAACCTCCGGCTCTCTCTGTCTCTTTGTCACTCGGTCTTCAAGTAGCTCAATAAGTGCATCTTTGTCCTTAGACTCCAACTGCAACTCTTCATGCTTCTTTCTCAAAGAACGGAAACACTTTTCCCACATATCTTTCTCTTGCTTCATCTTGGCGAGTGCGTCTTCCAACTCCTCTACATTTTGGTTAGGGAGAGTTAATGGCTCAACCACAACCATAGATATAGGTCTCTCACAAGGATAAGGCATATTCAACTCCAAAGATCTCTTCTTCACCCAAAGAGTGTATGCTTCTAAAGCTATACAATTGCACGGATCAAGCTCGAATCTTCCTTTCCTATGCACATTATGCCAAGCATGCACAATCTTCTGCTTTTGATAGAAAAGACCTTCTAACAAAGTGTTATTAGGTTTGTCTCTCAAGGGGAACACAAGTTGACGATGAGCCAAAGTAGGGTTGTAGTTAATTCCTCCTTGTGTACCAATGAGAGGCACATTGGAGAATTCACCACAACAATCAATAATCTCCAAACTTCTCAATGACGGATCATACCAAACTATATCATCATTAGTGAGAGACATAAGTCTCTGAGACCACCGTAGACATTGTTTCTTCTCCACAAAAGTAGGCGTCTGAGGCAAGTGCAAAATAAACCACTTGTACAAAAGAGGTATGCAACAGACAATAGTTGCACCACCCTTAGAATTCCTTAGATGCAAAGATAAATACATATCACCCAACAAAGTAGGCATAGGATTCCCAATCAAGAAAAGTCTAATGGCGTTAACATCAACAAAACTGTCAATGTTAGGGAACAAAGTTAATCCATAGATGAGCAACACCAAGATAGCTTCAAAAGCATCCAGACTACCGGCTTGAGCAAAAGTAGTACCTTCCTTGGTGAGTGTAAGACCCCAATTTTTGTCCCTAAGATCCCTCATGGCATCATATCATATCTTCACATTGCCTCAAGGATCATTGTGTACCTTGCTTCCTTCCCTATGGGTGGGTTATCTTTTTGAGAGTAATTCTTGATCACCAAGCATTGTTTTGCATTTGTATATCATTGCTTTTCTTTTTCACCACTAACCAAAAGTACAAAAATATGTCATCTAACCTTTGTCTTGCAGATGAAGCAATCACAGGTCAAGACAGTCAAAGGCAGTCATTGAGCAATAGATGGTGGCCATTCTTGAGAATTTGGACCCCACAATCATTGTCAAGAGTTCATATGAGCTATGATGTCATTTTGAAGCAAAATCCCAAGTGGTAGAGGCTTGAATTTCATCAGAACATTGTCAGGTCATCTGAAGACCTAGAGAGTCAACTGCCAGGTCAACTGTGGATTTGGAGATGGGAAGTGATTAGAAATACTTCATTCATGTTCAAACAAGTCTCATTTGACATTTTAAACATCAACATTGAAGAATTTAAAGTCAGGTCAAAACTTTCCAAAAATAGAAAGTGACCTATAATTTGAATTTGCCAAAAATGGAAAGGTTTTGGACCAACTTCAACTTCAAATTACATCATCAAGAAAGCTTCAAATGAAATTTTGTTGAACATGAAAGTTGTAGATCTTTCTCTACCATTTCCAAAATGTCCAAGATCATCAATTTCTCATGTGTGGTTAAGAAGATATGATCAAAACATGGAAAAGTGTGTATGAAGATTCAAATGGGCATAACTTCTCAACCAAAGCTCCAAATTGGATGGCTCTTTTTGCATTGTTCTTCTTTTGACCTCTGAATTCCAAAACATGCATTGCATTGCACAAATTATCATCACATGAGCATTTGGTAATTCATTTGATTTTTGGAGGGAAAACATGAAATTTAAATTTGGTGCATTGTTTAAGCATTCCACCACCACCATTGGCTCCAAAACAGAATTTTGAGTGGAATTAAATCAATTTTCGTGCACTATTCACATGCATATCATGCATAAGGGTGAAAAAATCACATTTGCACATACACCTCATTTTTTGCTAAACTCACTTTGCATTGGCTTAAAC
Organism: Lathyrus oleraceus; assembly: GCF_024323335.1. Classification (NCBI taxonomy): domain Eukaryota; kingdom Viridiplantae; phylum Streptophyta; class Magnoliopsida; order Fabales; family Fabaceae; genus Lathyrus; species Lathyrus oleraceus. Next base: position 381,549,377 of record NC_066582.1, on the reverse strand, counting down.
ATGATTAAAGGGTGATTAACATGACCTATATAAACCAAAACCCTAACTGTTTTTCAGATTAACAACAACTCATTTTCAGATCTAGATCAAAACTCATCAAATTTTCTCTCAAAATTTTCTTGCAAATCTTCAAACAAGAACCATTTCCATTGCTCAATCATTGGTCCTGAAGTGTTGTGGAGCAAGTTTGCACGTGGAATCAAGAGAATTGGTGCAGTATTAAAGCATTCTTGAAGCTTGAAGCAACAATGGTGATTCAAAGTTTTGGTAGAATCGTGCATAATTGAGCTGCGTTTTCTCTTCCAATCACTAATACAAGCATCCTAGAGGAACATTGAAGCCATTACAAGCCTTGAATCAAGCTAATTCCAGATCTGCTCTTCAAGAGGTTCAAAATTGATTCTCTTAATTCTCAAATTTATTATGCTATTGTTGTAGATCTAAGTTTGCTGGTGATGCTGAGCTTTGAACCATGAAATTTCGTGCAATATTGAATGAGTTAGGGTTGTTTAAAGTTCCATGCATGAATATTATTTGCTTCGATTTGCTCATGATAATTGGAATTAGGATAAACCATGCATGGATTCGTGACCTAGAATGAAGGATCTACGTGTTAGTATGCTTGATTGTGAATTCTGGGAAAAATGTTCTTGATGCATCCACTGTTCATGAGATTCACGATGAAGATGATGATGTTCATGTTTTGGCAACATTTTTAATCCATAGGCCACGCTTTTCTGCACTCTGCATGTGTTATTTTAGGGCAGGTCATGCATTGGTCCACCTAGGCGTGTGTTTGGCAACATGATTGGCTCAGATTCGTTCGCCTTGCCACATAAGCTTTAATGAAACGCAGAGTTTCAAGGCTTGGCGCGCTGAGTCATTTAAATTGGCTCCTAGTTCGATTCCTGGCCATTCCAATTTTCAAATGCAATGTTATTTTCTCATTTCCCTCCATACATTTCTAGACATGCTTCATATCATTTTTATTTTATTTTTCCTCATCTTAAAAAAATCATATCTAATTGAAAACTCATCCAAATTCATCCCAATTTTTTGCATTGTGTTTCTTTTCCTGTCTATTATTTTTTGATCATATGGTCACAAGTTGTGCTTGGCTGATTAATTTTTTGTGCTAGGGTATGTGAACATGTATCCATTTTGTACCTTGCCTTGCTTATTCATTTGTGAAATGCTCATCTTTGATCCAATGAATCTGAAAATTTGCATGATAAAACTAGACTCATTGCTTGGCATTTTGGTGTTGATTTGGTATTTTTACCATTTATCATTTCTGTTTTATGATCATGCTAAGTTGGTGTGTCAATTTGTGTCACACCTTTTGATGTTCAACTTATGTGATGTGTTTGCCATGCCAAATGATCTCCAATTGTCCTGATTTTTTGTATGATGCATGTTATGAATGTTGTGATTACTCATGATTTTTCTTGGAATTATTTGAATCCTTTCTGATTTAATTGAGATTTTTCATTCTGGTTGGTCACATTTGAGCTTTAAAATTGCCTTGAACTTCAATTGATCATGAAATACTTTTGGTATATGATATTGATGTGAGACCTTTTGGAATGTTTCAAGATGTGTTTGAAGTTGATTCATGTTAGATTTCAGCTTCTGTTTTGAATTTTTTCTCTATCTTTGACCCTAGGCTTTGACCTAGTGGTTTGCCTCTCACATTTGAGCTTTGTTTTCAGGTTGAACATTCAAGTTCCATAGTTGTTGATGCTTCATCATTTGAGCATTGATGTTTGCCTTTGATTACTAATCTTTGTGTGTTTTGTAGGTTGATGTTAACTCATTTGAGTTTGACCTTTGACTTACACATTGTGTACATTGGGATTGCTTGTTGCTTATTGACTGTTGTTTGATTGTCTGAACTATTGTACTGATTTGTTTGATGTTTCCACAGGTACATAAGTTGCTTTAAGTTCATCTTGAACTTTGCTTTGCTTGGTTGCTTAACCACTTAGGTATAACCTCTCTTCTTCATGTAGTCTGGAAGACCTACTGTTATTGGTAGGCACCTGTCTGAAGTCCTCCTTAAGAGGCAATGCTTGTGATTGTTTACTTATTATGCCAAGCAGGAAAAGTCCTCTTATGAGGCAATTGGCAGATAAAAGAGATGTGTAGTACATCTCCTGCTATTCAGTGTGTCATTCACTTTGCTCACACAATGTGTTGATGCATTGTGAATACTAACCCAAGATCTTATAGAGTCAATCACTTGTGGAGAAGAGTTCCAACTTTCTGAACTCCCACATCTTCTATTGTTCAAAGCTCTCCCAGGCCAGGGATAAGAGCTATGAGGCACACCCCTCATCTCCATTTCATCTGCTTCACCCTAACTCTCAATGTTAGGGTTAAGATCTCATATTACCCCATTCCAGTTGACTTTAATGTCTAACCTTGTTTGAGCCTAATTGCTTTTGTATAGTGTGTGCTAATTGGCTGGTTTGTCTGATTACTTGATTCATCTGTGCATAATTGCTTATGTGTGCCTTTGTGCACTTATCATCATTAATTGTACATAATTGCATGATCATTGTTCATATCTTTAGGACACTTTTGTTTGTCCATTGAGGAGTCAATTGTAAGTCCATTTATTGGCAGTTGTTTCCTATGATCTGGAAGGAGTTGGGACTAAGACCATTGATTGGCATCCTATTTCCTTGGAGTCGAGTGTAAGACCATTTATTGGCAACTTGTTTCCTCTTGCTTATTGCATTTGTTTTGTTTGTTGTATGTGAGGAGTAAATTGTAAGTCCATTTATTGGCAGTTGTTCCCATGATCATTCCTTGGAGATTGGAATAAGTCCATAGATTGGCATCTGATATCCATGTTTTGTTTTGTTTTAGGAGATTGGTATAAATCCATTGATTGGTATCTGGTATCCATTGTTTTGTTTTGTTTTAGGAGATTGGTGTAAATCCATTGATTGGTATCCGGTATCCATGTTTGTTTTGTGAGATTGGTGTAAGTCCATTGATTGGCATCCGGTATCCATTTATGTTGCTTATCTGTTATTTGCTTGTTGCCTATTCCAAAGGAATCACTTGAATCATCTACATATGATCTCAAGAGGTGAACATCTAAGAAGTTTTACACTCCCTCACCCTCCCACCTTTTGTTTCTTCAAACCTCCATTTGCATGCTAACCCAAGCTTGAAAACTATTGTGCAAACATTTTGACACGATTTCAAATTAGAAACCTAGGCCCTAAGCCTTTGATTTTTCAAACTTCATTTTCATAATACTTCTTTTTGAATTGAATTCTAATCATACTTTGACCATCTTTTGTGAATAATTCTAATTGGTTAATTTCACTCATTCAATTGTTTTGTGGCTTTGTCTATTCTTTATAAGTTTTCATACATTAGCCATAGATCTCAATTATCTTAGTGGTTGATGTTAATCTCACCTTTTGTCCTTAGTGATTGAATTGTAAGACTTCCTTGCTTATTATAGGGTTAACCCCTCACTAGCAAGTTGAAGCTTTTCTCACATGGTGGACTTGTTGTTTGTATAAGGTTGAGTTTTCTCCCGTGGATAATGGAAGACCTTAGGGCTTTTGTTTTAAAATGAACCCTCTCATATTTTGGAAATCTTTTAGCCGAACTACGAGGTTTTGATCCTGTAAAGGTACGTAGGCAATGGTTATCCATCCAAACACAAAAATAATAACTTGTATATTCTTTTTCTAACCCTTCAATCCATGTTTGCACAATGAATATTTCATAAACAAATAACATTTCGTACAACAAGTGTGAAAAGGGCTCCCTAGGAGTACCTAGGACATTTTGGGTGCCTAACACCTTCCCATTGCGTAATTTACCCCTTACCCAGATCTCTGATCTTTTCATTAGTTTTCTATGTGTAAAACTTCTTAGGCTTTTGTTCGCTTTTTAGCCATTCCTTTGGATAAATAAAAGTGCGGTGGCGACTCGATTCTTTGTATACTTTGCTTTTGGTTTAATCAATAAATCATAAAGTGACGAATACACCGCTACAGAAAAGTGGCGACTCTGCTGGGGACATATCTATCCTTGGTGGTATTGCCTACTTTTCACCCTTGTTGTGTGATGTTGTTATTTGTTATGTGACATATTTTTATACAATTTGGGATAACTGTATTGATTGTAATGTTTGAATTGCTTGATATACAATTGTTGTTTGCTTGGTGATCTCTGTGAGATGACTTCTATACCCGAACTCGAGTGCACCTTAGGATAGGAGAATGGCATAGTCTCGTTGACTTGTGTGGAGTATTCCTTAACAAGTTAACTTGCGAGTCCATTCACTTGGTGGAGGTCATGTTGGATTAATAATGTCACACAAGTTATTTGTGGTTAGGCATTATTCTTTCAATCATGTACCTTAGAAGCCAAGGACCTTAGTTTACCAAACCCATCTTGGCCTATTTTAGGACGTAGTGCGGAGGTCGTTCAGATGTAAAATCTGATGCGATTGTTACGCGATACTACACTCATAAGAGTCTCTCTTGAGAATATTTTTGGAATACGAGTATTCGTTCCTCCGATAATATTCGAAAGATGGGATGATGACTATGGGAACCTCTGGTAGAACATGTTCGGCAGGTTTAAACCTTAGTACACTCCCTTTGGGTGGTTCTTAACCGAGACTCCATGCTCGTGACTATCAACAAACCCGTGATTCATGGTTGAGTCGTTCAGACAACCTTAATATCAATGGAACCTGGGTGTTGATAAGGTGAAAACCATGATCCACCAAAACGGATGATTGATATTAAGGATGATTGAGCCGGTTCATGTATTGTTAATATCAATGGAACTTGGGTGTTGATAAGGTGTAAACCATAATCCACCAAAATGGATGATTGATATTAAGGATACTATGAGCTTTCTCATGACCTTTGTCTGGTGTGATTTGCTTGATCCTTGAGTGTGATTGCTGCATTCATGCATTCATCTGCATTCATGTCATCAGAAAAATAAGAAAATTTTCAAGGAACTTAAAGGGTTTATTTGCAAAATTTTCAGACATGGAAAGACCAAAAAGGCATACAAAGAAGTACAACTTTAGACAGCCCGATGTGAAAGAGTTAAGGAATCTGACATCCTATGTATTGGATCCCTTGGGTTTCAAAGCTCGTTATGGGAAGCTTCTGCCTCTGTTGACTACTCAGGTTGACGAAGGATTGATGAGTACTTTGGCCCAGTTCTATGATCCTCTGTATCATTGCTTCTCTTTTCCGGACTTCCAGCTGTTGCCTACCTTGAAGGAATATGCTCATCTTGTGGGTATTCCGATTCTGGATCAGGTTCCGTTCAGTGGCTTGGAGAGTATTCCGACTTCTCGACAGATCGCAGACTTGTTGCACATAGATGAATCCCTGATTGAGGCGCATATGACTACCAAGGGTGGAATTCAGGGTCTTCCTTCTGATTTCCTCGTTGCTCAAGCTACCATTTATGGGAAGGCCATGAGTGAGGATGCCTTTGAGGCTATATTCGTGCTGCTCATCTATGGTTTGGTATTGTTCCCCAACATCGACAAATTTGTGGATGTGAACGCCATTAGGATCTTTTCAGTTCTTAATCCCGTTCCGACTCTGTTGGGTGATGCCTATTTCTCTTTGCATCTGAGGAATGCAAAGGGTGGAGGAGTTATTGTGTGCTGTTTACCTCTGTTGTATAAGTGGTTTATTTCTCACTTACCGCAGACGGTTGCTTTCAAGGAGAACAAGGGATGTCTACGGTGGTCTACGAGACTTATGTCTCTCACTAATGACGTTATCTCTTGGTATGATCGCATGTATGATACTGTTCAGATCATTGATTATTGTGGTGAATTCCCTAATTTGCCTCTTCTCGGTACATGTGGTGGGATCAGCTACAATCCTATATTAGCACGTCGTCAGCTTGGGTTCCCCCTAAAGGATAAACCTCATAACATTCTGTTAGAAGGTGTGTTCTTTCAGGAGGGTAAAGATCCCCAAGGCCTGAAAGCCAGGATGGTCCGCGCTTGGCGCAAGATTCACAAGAAGGGTAGAAACGAGTTGGGTCCGAAGAATTGCATAGCTTTGGAGCCATATACTTCTTGGGTCAGACAGAGAGCTTCTGAGTATCTTATGCCGTATGATTATCCGAGACCTACATCGGTGGTTGTGGCTGGGCCTTCAACCCTCCCTAACCAAGGCGTAGAGGAGTTGAGAGAAGAAGACCTTTCACGTGCCTGGATCCGTGAAAGAGAAGAGTTGCTTCAGCAAATCAAAGAGAAGGATGCTTTGATTGAGTTCCTCGAGCACCAGGTGATAGATGATCCGAATGATACCTGGACTTCTCTGCTTCCTCAGTCTTCCAAATTCTGGAAGAGGAAGTATGATCGACTTGCTAAGGAGAAAGCGGATATGGAAGCGGAATATGAGAGAGAGATCAAGAAGCTTTGTGTTTCTCGTCTTCCAGCATCTCGAGCTTCTAGGGATCCATAGGATGTTCATTTTCCTTTTCCCTTGTAATAATCAACAATGCTGTACTTCTTTGTCTCGAATATATTTGATGAGATATTTTCGATATGCTATTAAATGCTTGCAAATAGAACCCTAAAAGTTCCTTGAAATAAAAGCAAAGCATATGCACGAGCATTGCATGCATCATTTTGCATAAGCAGGTGTTGTTCTGGTCTTCTTGTATGTGGCCTAACTCTGTGCTCCTCATTTATTTTGAAGACAAGCTGACTCACCGGTACTATACCAGAGCCAATTCTGCAAGAGTGATGGATCAGTTAGAACAAGAGAACAGAGAGCTGAAGGAAGAAGTCGCCAGACTGGGTGCTCTGATGGAGCAATTGTTGGCTGCTCAGAATCAACCTTCTCCACCTCTTGCAACTCCTCCCCAGAGGACTGTTATATCAGAGGTTGTGTCTTCAACTGTGCCAGCTGCCAGTGCTCACTTCATGCCGAATGCCATGCCAGCCGGGTTTCCGTGGGGTATGCCTCCTGGTTTCATGCCAGATATTCCAGCTCCTACCTTTGCTTCCATGCCGACATCTAGCCCAGTCCTTGCAATGCCTCCTCCTGTTGTGCATACCACTCCCAGGGTAGACGACACCATCTATCATTCTGAGCCGTCTGAAGGCCCAGATGTTAATGAGAAGATGGAAGCTATGAATGACCAATTCCTCGAGCTCCGAAAGGAATTGAAGACCCTCCGAGGGAAAGATCTGTTCGGTAAGTCTGCGGCCGAACTCTGCCTAGTTCCCGGTGTGAAGATTCCTCTCAAGTTCAAAGTTCCTGACTTTGAAAAATATAAGGGGAACACCTGCCCTCTCGCTCACCTGGTCATGTACGCCAGGAAAATGTCGACTCAAACTGATAATGATCAACTTCTGATTCATTACTTTCAGGATAGTTTGTCTGGTGCAGCTCTTCGTTAGTATATGAGCCTTGATAGTGCAAACATCCGATCCTTCAACGATCTTGGCGAAGCCTTCGTCAAGCAGTACAAGTACAATGTTGATATGGCGCCTGACCGTGATCAACTCAGGGCCATGTCTCAGAAGGATAAAGAGACATTTAAGGAGTACGCCCAGAGGTGGCGAGAGTTAGCAGCTCAGATTACTCCTCCGCTGGAAGAGAAGGAGATGACAAAGATCTTTTTGAAGACTCTTAGTTCATTTTATTATGAGCGGATGGTCACGAGTGCTCCCTCTGATTTCACCGAGATGGTGAACATGGGGATGCGTTTGGAGGAAGGAGTCCGTGAAAGACGTCTGTCTAAAGATGAGAGCTCTTCTAAACGATATGGGGTGTTTAAGAAGAAAGATAGGGAGGCACATGCTGTGCAATCCCATGCTAAACCTAGAAGACCCTCTGCCAAGAGGAAGCCTGTGCGTCATGCCGGCAACCAGCATCAGGTGGCTCATATAGCACCTGTTTTCAGAGATAATTCTCAGCAATATCAGCAGCCCAACAATCAGCATCAGCAATAACCTCAGTATCAACAGCAACATCGTCCACAGCAACAGGCTTACCAGCCTCGTGGCAGCACCAGTAATCAGGCCAATTTGAATTATGATAGGAAAAAGATCAGTTTTGATCCCATTCCTATGTCATACACTGAGCTATATCCTTCTTTGATAGAGCGGAAACTGGTTACTCCCAGAGAGCCTCCGGCCGTGCCTGCTAACCCGCAGTGGTGGTACAAGCCAGATCAACATTGTGTTTATCATTCCGGTGCTCCGGGTCACAACATTGACAACTGCTATCCATTGAAAACCAAGGTTCAAGACCTTATGTGATGCGGCATCCTGAGCTTTAAGGACTCAGGCCCGAATGTTACGAAGAACCCATTGCCCGAGCATGAGAAGACGGTTAACATGGTCCAGGGTTGCCCTGGCAAATATAAAGTCAAATATGTAAGCCATATTCGACAGTCATTGGTCGAGTTGCATCGTCTGCTGTGTCAGTACAGTCATATGGAGCACGACCATGACAGATGTCGTATCTGCTCTGTTAATAGACTGGGTTGCCATTGAGATTCTGCAGAATCGAAATGTTGACGAAGACGAACCAGAGGTGAATGTGATTTCTCCTGTGTTCAAGTTGCCCGAGCCTGTTGTCATCCGCTACGATGGTAGCAAGCCGAAGGTTTCTCCTTCTTTGGTAATCAAGCCTGCAGGCCCTGTGCCTTATTCTTCAGACAAAGCTATTCCTTTCCGCTATAATCCCGTTGTTGTGGAAGATGGGAGAGAAGTGTTGTTGCCTTCGACTTTCGTTGTTAATATTGCTGATGTGAGCGGGTTGACCCGTAGTGGTCGCGTGTTTTCTACACCTAAGCCTCAGGCTAGAGTTGTTGTTTCTGATTCTGCTGAGCGTCCGGTTGGGACTGCGGTGAATGTTCCGAATCCGGCACTTGCTGTTGCCAAACCCTCCTCTGTACAAAAGACTCCTACTTCTTCTGTTGGCACGAGTGGCATTGTGAATGAAGAATGTGATGAGATGCTGAAGCTCATCAAGAAGAGTGAGTACAACGTTGTAGACCAGCTTCTACAAACGCCGTCCAAGATCTCCGTACTATCTTTGCTGCTGAATTCAGAACCCCATAGGGAGGCTCTGCAGAAAGTATTGGACCTGGCATATGTTGATCATGATGTCACGATTGACCGGTTTGACAGTATCGTTGCAAACATCACTGCTTGCAACACTTTGAGTTTTTGTGACGCTGATCTCCCTGAGGAGGGAAGAGACCACAACATGGCTTTACACATTTCCATGAACTGCAAGACTGATGCCATGTCCAACGTGCTGGTGGACACTGGGTCATCTTTGAATTTATTGCCGAAGACCACTCTTTCTAGATTGTCATATCAGGGGCCTCCCATGAGGCAGAGTGGTGTTGTTGTGAAGGCTTTTGATGGGTCGCGTAAGACCGTGATTGTGGAAGTGGATCTCCCAATCAAGATTGGACCAAGTGATTTCCAAGTTACCTTTCAGGTTATGGATATCCACCCATCTTATAGCTGTCTCGGTAGACCATGGATTCACGAGGCTGGCGCCGTGACATCCACCCTACACCAGAAGCTGAAATTCGTCAAGAACAAGAAACTGGTTGTGGTAGGGGGAGAAAAGGCTCTCCTGGTTAGCCACTTGTCTTCTTTCTCATATATTGATGCTGAGGATGAAGTTGGAACTCCTTTCCAAGCTTTATCTATTGCTGAGCCGATTGAGAAGAAGTCTCCTTCATTTTCTTCCTATCGTGATGCGAAACTGGCCATTGAATGTGGTGCAGTCGCTGGTTTAGGGAAGATGATTGAGCTTGAAGACAATAAATCTCGGGCTGGCATTGGCTATTCTTCTGGGGCATTCAACGAGCAAGGGCTGTTCAAGAGTGGGGGTTTCATCCACGCTGATCAAGCTGAGGAAGCTGCTGCTATTTTGGAAGAGGATGTAGAGGACTTGAGCAACTTTGTCATCCCTGGTGGTGTCTGCCATAATTGGGTCGCTGTGGATGTTCCTACGGTCATTCATAAGTCAGCGTAATTTGTTCACTTTGTTCAAAACCCTTCTCCCATGCCAAAAGGAGAAGTGATGACATTGTTGGCAGCATTTATACAATGATATTTCATTCAATTAATGCATTATTAAACATTTGTTTTTCCATTTGTTTTCACTTTTTGCTTTTTGCATGAAATCAATGATCACAAAAAACCCTAAAAACAAGAATAAAAGCAATCTTTTCATCTGCATAATGGTTTGCTTGTTTAAATTCTAAAGTTTTTCATTATCCAAAATCATTATGCAGGTTGATTCTAAAACCCATTGAACATAATGATCCAACGCCATCTCCCAATTTTGAATTCCTTGTATTCGAGGCAGAGGAAGATGATGTTGAAGGGATTCCTGATGAGATTACCCGTCTCCTTGAGCACGAGAAGAAGATCATTCAGCCGCATCTCGAAGATCTGGAAACAGTCAACTTGGGGTCTGAAGATTGTGTTCGTATGGTGAAGATTGGGGCACTTCTTGAAGAGTCTGTCAAGAAGGGGTTGATCAATTTACTACGAGAATATTCCGATATCTTTGCTTGGTCGTATGAAGACATGTCGGGTCTAGATACAGATATTGTGCAACATTTCCTACCTTTGAAGCCTGAGTGCGTGCCTGTGAAGCAGAAGCTCAGAAGAACTCATCCAGATATGGCAGTGAAAATCAAAGAGGAAGTTCATAAGCAAATTGATGCGGGGTTTCTGGTGACTTCCACATATCCTCAATGGGTGGCCAATATTGTGCCTGTGCCTAAGAAGGACGGAAAAGTCCGTATGTGTGTTGATTACAGAGATTTGAATAAGGCTAGTCCTAAAGATGATTTCCCTCTACCACACATTGATATGTTGGTAGACAATACAGCTAAATTCAAAGTCTTTTCGTTTATGGACGGATTTTCCGGATATAATCAAATCAAGATGGCACCCGAAGATATGGAGATGACAACATTCATCACACCTTGGGGAACATTCTGTTATCGAGTGATACCCTTCGGTCTGAAGAACGCCGGAGCCACGTATCAACGTGTTATGACTACCTTGTTTCATGATATGATGCACAGGGAGATAGAGGTCTATGTTGATGATATGATTGCTAAGTCCCGAACGGAAGTTGAACATGTTGAGCATTTGTTGAAGCTTTTTCAGCGTCTGAGGAAGTTCAGACTTCGCCTGAATCCGAACAAATGTACATTTGGAGTCCGTTCTGGCAAGTTGTTGGGTTTTGTTGTCAGCGAGAGAGGTATTGAAGTTGATCCTGCAAAGGTCAAAGCAATACAGGAGATGCCTGCACCCAAAAATGAAAAGCAAGTCCGAGGTTTTCTTGGCCGCTTGAACTATATTTCCAGATTTATATCTCACATGACTGCCACATGTGCACCGATATTCAAGCTCCTCCGGAAAGATCAATCTCATGATTGAACCGAGGATTGCCAGAAAGCTTTCGACAGTATCAAGGAGTATTTGTCTGAACCTCCGATCTTGTCTCCGCCTGTAGAAGGAAGACCTCTGATCATGTATTTGACTGTTCTTGAAGACTCGATGGGTTGTGTACTCGGTCAACAAGATGAATCAGGGAAGAAAGAATCTGCTATCTACTACCTCAGTAAGAAATTTACTGATTGTGAGTCTCTGTACTCCATGCTTGAGAAGACGTGATGTGCTTTGGCTTAGGCTGCTAAGCGTTTGCGCCAGTACATGATAAATCATACAACTTGGTTGATATCCAGAATGGATCCAATCAAGTATATTTTCGAGAAGCCTGCTCTAACCGGGAGGATTGCCCGTTGGCAGATGTTGTTATCTGAGTATGATATCGAGTATCGAGCTCAGAAAGCTATCAAAGGTAGTATCTTGGCTGACCATTTAGCACATCAGCCGATTGAAGATCATCAGTCTGTTCAGTACGACTTCCCAGATGAGGAGATTCTGTATTTGAAAATGAAAGATTGTGATGAGCCTACACTTGATGAAGGTCCGGAACCTGGTTCCAGATGGACGATGGTGTTTGATGGCGCCGTAAATCAGTATGGAAATGGAATTGGGGCAGTAATCATTACTCCTCATGGCACGCATATTCCGTTTACAACAAGTCTAACTTTCAAATACATGAATAATATGGCTGAGTATGAGGCCTGTATTATGGGATTAAAAGAATGTATTGATTTGAGAATCAAACATCTTGATGTGTATGGTGATTCGGCCCTGGTTGTTAATCAGATTAAGGGTGAGTGGGAGACGAATCAGCCAGGACTCATTCCGTACAGAGATTATGCAAGAAGGATTTCAACGTTCTTTACTGAAGTTGACTTTCATCATATTCCTCGAGAGGATAATCGGATGGCAGATGCTCTTGCTACGCTTGCTTCTATGATTGTAGTCAAGTATTGGAATGAAGTTCCTAATATTGCCGTGATGCGCTTGTGTAAGACCCCAATTTTGGCCCTAAGATCCCTCATGGCCCATATCATATCATATCATGGCCTCAAGGATCACTGCATGCCTTTGCTTCACTCCTAGTGGGTGGTTTGCCTTGTGGGTTGTTTCTTGATCACCAAGCATGCTTTGCATTTGTATATTTTTGCTTTTCATATGTTTACTAACCAAAAAGTACAAAAATATTGTCAGTTTAACCTTGTTACTTGCAGCTGAAGCAATCATCAGCCAATTAGGTCAAAGACAGTCAACAGTCAGTCAAAGCAGTGGATGGTGGCCATTCTTGCAGAATTTGGACACCATGATCAATAATCAAGAGTTCATACAACTTGGGACATCATTTGGAATCAAGTTCTCAAGGAATTAGGGTTTGGAATTCATCAGAAGTGGTTCAATCATGCAAAACCCTAGAAAAGTCAACAGAAAGTCAAACTTGGTCAACTGTGGATTTAATCAATGTTTTGATGGATAGAATTGATTTGAAGGAGTTCATTCATGCTTGTATAAGCCTCATCTATCATGTCAAACCTCATCATGGAAGAAAATCAAGTCAAACAGAAAATTTCCCAAAATAGAAAGTGGACCTGTAATTTCAACTGCCAAAAATGGAAACTTCTTGATCTTAAACTTACATCATGATACAAGCTTCAAATGAATTTTTGCCCAACATGAAAGTTGAAGATCTTGTTCTCCCATTTTCAAAAAGTCCAAGAACTCTCAAATCCCATGTGTGGTTGTCAAGATATGATCAATTCAATTTCAAAAATTTATGAACTTCAACAAGCCATATCTCATGAACCATAAGGCCAAATTTGGTGGGGTTTTTTCCTACAAACCACATTTTTCCTCCTCTTTCCAAAAATATAAATTTCATCCTCCAAAACCTTGCCAATCAAAATGGCATTTTTTGACCTATTTCATTTAAAAATCAAGTTTGACCAATAGTTGACTTTTTGATTCTTTGACTTTTTCTCACTTTGGCCAATGGGGATTTGTTTCATATGCTATTTGCAACATGTTCCAAGTTCAATTTGTGCTCATGCCATTACCATACCATCATTTTGGCCAAAGGTACAAATTTGGTATTCTTTGCAAATGGAAGCATAAGAGCAAAACAAGGACAACAATTTATGTACAGACCAAAAACAGCAGAAGTTTTGGCCTGTTTGCAGCCTGTTTCCAAGCCCATTCGACCAGCACATACACCTCCATTTTCCACTTATGCAAAAATTAGCAAAATAGCAATTGGTTCATTTTGAGTTAAGCAAGTTTACCACATCCATTACCATTGCTAAACAGACAATATAAAGCAATTTTTCTGCTCATTTGAACCCTAGAGAATCACAGCCTACCAACCAGAAAACCTCTCACTCTCTCATTTTGCACTTTGGCCAAAACAGAATTTCTGAGCAAACCCTTAAAAAACTCGAGTAACCTTTGGTTCCTTCACCATCTAGCCATCTTTGTGAGCTCCTTTGAACCACCATTCATCACCTGTGCAGCCTCCTTCTCACTCTGTTTTCACCAAGCTCCAACAATGGCCAAGCACGATTTGGACATTTTCATGCATAGCTGAGCAAAATAGATTCAAGGATCCTTCATTACCAAGCATTATCTTCTTCTGTTTCAGCTTATATCACTCCAAACAACACTGTTTTCATTTTTCTTCAAAAACAAGTAAGTGATTCGACCTCCTCTATTTGCCAAATTATGGGTTGTTTTAGATAGGTCTTTAACTGCTGAATCCACTGCAATTTGTTTCGTGTGAAATGGTTGTGATATGATGGAGAAATCTGAATTTACATTTTGCATCCAAACTTGCTTTCCATCGATTTGCTTGATTGATGTTGTTTCACTACAAACCATGCTTGGATTATGACTATGTTAGCTTCATTGGTTCGATTGGTACACTTGATTTTGATTTCTGGGCATATGAAAATTTCGAATGCATGGTGATGATGAATGTATGCTGCTGCTCTTTAAACCTTAAACTCTGCCCAGAACATGAACTCTTGATTATGTTTGTTTTGTTGTTAGCTGATGATGCATGATGTTGTTGCTTCATAGTCGTGCTCATTTGATTGATCATGGCGTGCTTGTTTGTTTGGTTGATGTTTGAACATGAGGATGCCATAGCCATGCTGTTAAACCCTAGGGTTTTTGTTAAACCCAGAACTTTGAAGTTCATTGGCCGAGTCACTGTTCCATTGGCTGGTAGCCAATTACAACATTTCGTTGTGTGTACCAAAACGCAGCGTTTTGGATAAGTGACGCGCTTATTACCAAATTGCCATTCAGTCAATCATTTTGACCATTATGCCATGTTATTTGATCATGTTTCATCCAATTATTCACTCAATTTCAACAATTCATTTCTCCTTCATTATTCATCCAAAAATCATGAAAATTTTTCCATCATCTTCACATGGATGTCTAGTATTTGATTATGATTTTTAATTAATTTTTCATTGGCTGGATTTTAATTGGTAATTGGTTTCCTAACATGTATGCATAATTGATACATTTTTCCATTCCTTTTGTGAAATTGTCATGATGTATCCATTGCCCCTGAAACTTTTTGTGGTAAAACTAGACTCATTTACCTTTGTTTCCATATAGAGTTTATGCATTTCTCATATGTGGTTTGTGAGTTACAAATTTTTGAAGTGAGGTGTTGCATTTGGTGCTACATGAATGATATGCATTTTCCCAATTTTTGTTCACATGCTTCCTTACATCCAATTGACCCCAAATTTTGCATGAATGATCTCTTACATGTCTAGTTCATGTGTGAATTTTCTGGGATTTAATGATGCTATTTCCTATTTGTTTGAGAATTTTCTTCCCTGCCTAGTCAATGGTTGACTTTATGTGATACATGATGCCAAATCCTTTGTGAAATTCTCATACCATATTGTATGATCATGAAATTTCATATGTGCATACTAGACATCTTGAGCTTTGCATTGGTGCTAATCTCATTCATTTCTCATCTGTTTTCAATTTGATATGATTTTTTGAAGTTGACCCATGTTTGTTGACCTTCATTGTGCATGCTTGAATTTGGTTTGACTTCTTGATTTTAATTGACTGCCTTCCTCTCATCCAAATGCAATGAAATTTGACATGCTTGCCATGCTAGATGTTAGGATTGAATGTGATTTATTTGATAATTTTTGAGATGGTTTGGGTTGACTTTTGAATGAAGTCTTGCTGTTGACCTATTTGTGCTTTCCTTTGCCATGCTTTGCATTCTTTGGTCTATAAAATGACAATGATGCATGATTTGATTGTGAATCCAATTGAGATAGCTTCTTAAATGTTTGAACATGAATTGGGTTGACTTTTCTTTGCTGTTTTGACCTTTTCTTTCATCTTTGACCCTAGGCTAGTCCTAGTGGTCTTTTGAGCTTACAATTGAGTTAATGTTTCAGGTTAAGCACCAATGCCTCAAAGATCATTCAAATTTGATTGAGTTGGATTATATATATCATGTGCTAACCCTTGTTTTGTAGGTGTGACTCATGTAGTTGAGTCTTGTGCTTTGCACATTGGTCCCTCTGTGTTGACTGTTTATCCATTCCAGTTGATTTTAACTGTTGAACTGTTTACTAATTGGTTTGACTTTTTTCAGGTACTTTAGTTGCTTAAGTTCTTTGAACTTGCTTTGCTTTGCTATTTAGCATTTGCTTTGAGGTATAATTACTTCTTCTTCATGTAGTCTGGAGACCCGGTCTGTTATTTGACCGGGCACACTGTCTGAAGTCCTCCTTAAGAGGCAATGCTTGTGTGTGTTTAAAATTGTCCCAAGCAGGAAAAGTCCTTCAAGTAAGGCAATTGGTAGATCAAAGGGATAAGTAACCTATCCCCTACTATTCAGTGAGTCCTCTCTTTGCTCCCATTACATGGTTGAAGCATTGAGATAAAAACCCAAGATCTAATCGAGTCAATAATGTGGAAAGAGCTCCATCTTTCTGAGCTCCCACACTTTCTTTGATGCTCTCCCTGATCAGGGATAGAAGCAATGAGGCACACCCCTCATCTCCTATTCATCTGCTTCACCTTAGCCTCTCAATGGCAAGGTTAAGAGCGACATTTACCTATTACAGTGGACTTTCATAGTCAAACCCTCTTGTGTGAGCCCCTTTGTTTGGCTATAGAGTGTGCTGTTTGATATTCATTGATTGATTGATTGCTTCATATGCATTTGTTTGCTTGTATGTTATGCATTTATTATCATCAATTGCCATTAATGCATGATCATCTCATTTGTCTTTGTGATGCTATCATTGTTGTTTGCCCATTGAGGACAATTGTAAGTCCATTGCTTTGGCATTTGTTCCTATGATATGGAAGGATAGAGTGTAAGACCTCATTGGTCACTCGTATCTTCTGTTTTATCTGTTTGTATGTGAGGATACAGTTATAAGTCCCTGTAAGTTGGCATCTGTTGTCCTGTGATCATAATTTGATCTGCTTTGATTGTATGTGAGGATACAGTTATAAGTCCCTGTAAGTTGGCATCTGTTTTCCTATGATCATAGTTTGTTTTATCTGTTTGTATGAGAGGTTGCAATTATAAGTCCCTGTAAGTTGGCATTTGCATTCCTGTGATCATATCGTTACTTTTGTTCTTGTATGTGAGGATCCATTGTAAGTCCCTGTAATGTGGCATTGGTATTCCTATGAACATATCTGTGGAGTTAACCTAAGTCCAGATAGATTGGCAGTTGACGTTCCATGTTTTCATCTTTGTTTTCTTTTGAGGAGATTAGTGTAAGTCCATTGAGTGGCTTCTGATATCCTGTTCTGTTTTAGGAGATTGGTATAAGCCCAGTGATTGGCATCCGGTATCCGCCTTTTGGATTTCTTCCTTATTTGTTTGTTATTATTCATTGCTTATTCCAAAGGGCACACTTGAATCATTTTCTATATGATCTCAAGGAGTGAACCTTCTAAGAAGTTTTACTTTCCAATCATCCTCATTATGTCCTAAAACCTTTTCACACTTTTGCCTTGCAAGTTGAAATAAGTGTTGTGCAAACATCTTCATGTTTTCAAATTTAAAACCTGGACCCCAAGTCCTTGACTTTTTTTTCAAACTTCATTTCGTAATACTTCTTTGAATCAATCTTAATCATACTTTGACTTCATTTTCATAATCACAATCAAATAACTTCACTCATTCACTTGTTTTGGCTTTGTCCATTGTTAATCTTTTCATACATGAGCTATAGGTTTGATTTATCTTAGTGGTTGATGTTAATCTCACCTTCTGTCTTTAGTGATTGAATTGTAAGTCTTCCTTGCCTATTATAGGGTTAACCCCTCCCTGGCAAGTTGAAGCTGTTCTCACATGGTGGACGTTGTTGTTTGTATAAGGTTGAGTTTTCTCCCGTGGATAACGTAAGACCTGGGGTTTGTGTTTAAAATTGAACCTAACTCACTTTTGGAAATCTTTTAGCCGAACTACGGCGTTTTGATCCTTACCTTTGATGGAAGGTACGTAGGCAGCGGGTTCATCCGTTCAAACCCAATAACACAAAAATAATAAAAATTGTATATTCTTTTCTCATCATCCCAATCATGTTTGCACAATACTTATGTCATAACAAATAACAATTTTATACAACAAGTGTGAAAAGGGCTCCCTAGGAGTACCTAGGACGTAGTGGGTGCCTAACACCTTCCCATTGCGTAATTTACCCCTTACCCAGACTCTCTGATCTTTTTATTAGTTTTCTACGTGTAAAACTTCTTAGGATTTTGTTCGCTTTTTAGCCAATCCTTTGGATAAATAAAAGTGCGGTGGCGACTCGAAATTTCATTGTATCTCTTGCTTATGATTTAATCGATAGATCATATAGCGACGAATACACCGCTACAGAAAAGTGGCGACTCTGCTGGGGAAAATAACTCCTTGGTGGTATTGCCTACTTTTCACCCTTGTTGTGCTATATTATTATTTGTCATATGACATATTTTTGTACAATTTGGGATGACTGTATTGATTGTAATGTGTGAATTGCTTGATATACATTTGCTGTTTGCTTTGGTGATCTGTGAGATGAGTTCTATACCCGAACTCGAGTGCACTCTAGGATAGGAGAATGGCATAGTCTTGTTGACTGGTGTGGAGTATTCCTTAGCCAGTTGACTTGCGAGCCCATTCACTTGGTGGAGGTCATGTTGAACTAATAATGTCACACAAGTTATTTGTGGTTAGGCATTATTCTTTCAATCATGTGCCGCAGAAGGCAAGGACCGTAGTTTACCAAACCCATCTTGGCCTATTTTTAGGACCGTAGTGCGGAGGTCGTTCAGATGTCAGTTCTGATGCGATTGTCACGCGATACTACACTCATAAGAGTTTCTCTTGAGAATATTCTTGGAATACGAGTATTCGTTCCTCCGATAATATTCGAAAGATGGAACGATGATTATGGGAACCTCTGATAGAACATGTCTGGCAGGTTTAAACCCTAGTACACTCCCTTTGGGTGGTTTTTAACCGAGACTCCATGCTCGTGACTCTCAACAAACCCGTGATTCGTGGTTGAGTCGTTCAAACATTGTTAATATCAATGGATCCCGGATCAGGTGTAAAACCTAAAATCCATCAAAGCGGCTGGTTGATATTAAGAATGTCTGAACCGATTCACGTACCGTTAATATCAATGGAACTTGGGTGTCGATAAGGTGAAAACCTAAATCCACCAAAATGGATGATTGATATTAGGGATACATTGAGCTTTCCCACGACCTTTGTTTGGTGTGCTTTGCTTGATCCTTGAGTGTGTTTGTTGCATTCATACATTCACGCATTCATCCGCATTCATGTCATCAAAAAGAGAAAATTTTCAAGGAACTTAAAGGGTTATTTGCAAAATTTTCAGACATGGAAAGACCGAAAAGGTATACAAAGAAGTACAGCTCCAAGCAGCCCGATGTAAAAGAGTTAAGGAATCTGACATCGTATGTATTAGATCCCTTGGGTTTCAAAGCTCGCTATGGGAAGCTTCTACCGCTGCTCACCACTCAAGTTGACGAAGGATTGATGAGTACTCTGGCTCAGTTTTACGATCCCTTGCATCACTGCTTCTTATTTCCGGACTTCCAGCTGTTGCCAACTTTGGAAGAATACTCTCACCTTATTGGGATTCCGATTCTGGATCAAGTGCCGTTCAGTGGCTTAGAGAGTATTCCGTCTGCTCGAGAGATTGCAAGCCTGTTGCATATAGATGAAGATCTGATTAGAGCTAATCTGACTACCAAAGGCGGAATTCAGGGTTTTCCTTCCGAGTTCCTCATTGCCCAAGCTACCTTTTATGGGAAGGCCATGAGTGAGGATGCCTTTGAGGCTCTGTTTGTGTTGCTCATCTATGGATTGGTGCTATTTCCCAACTTCGACAAGTTCGTGGACATGAATGCCATTAGGATCTTTGCAGTCCTTAATCCAGTTCCGACTTTGTTGGGCGATGCATATGTCTCCATGCATCTGAGGAATATGAAGAATGGAGGAGTCATTGTCTGCTGTTTACCCCTGCTGTACAAGTGGTTTATTTCGCACTTGCCACAGACAGTTGCTTTCAAAGAGAACAAGGGATGTCTACGGTGGTCTCAGAGACTCATGTCTCTCACCAATGATGATATCACCTGGTATGATCGCGTGTATGATACCGTTCAGATCATTGATTATTGTGGTGAATTCCCTAATGTGCCTCTTCTTGGTACATGTGGTGGGATTACCTACAATCCTATTCTCGCACGTCGTCAGCTTGGGTTCCCCCTAAAGGATAAACCTAATAACATTCTGTTAGAAGGTGTGTTCTTTCAGGAGGGTAAAGATCCCCAAGGCCTGAAAGCCAGATTTGTCCGTGCATGGCGCAGTATTCACAAGAAGAGTAGGAATGAGTTGGGTCCGAAGAACTGCATTGCTTTGGAGCCATACACCTCTTGGGTCAGACAGAGAGTTGCCACCTACCTGATGCCATATGATCATCCGAGACCTACACTGTTGGATGTGGCTGGGCCTTCAACCCTCCCTACCCAACGTGTAGAGGAGTTGAGAGAAGAAGACCTTTCGCGTGCCTGGATCCGTGAAAGAGAGGAATTGCTGCAGCAGCTCAAGGAGAAGGATGCTATGATTGAATTTCTCGAGCACCGAGTGATCGACGATCCGAACGACACTTGGACTTCTCTGCTTCCTCAGTCATCCAAATTCTGGAAGAGGAAGTATGATCGACTTGCTAAGGAGAAAGCTGATATGGAGGCTGCCTATGAGAGAGAGATTAAGAAGTTGTGCACTTCTCGTCTTCCAGCATCCCGAGCTAATAGGGATCCATAGGATGTCATTTACCTTTTCTCTTTGTAATATTTAAAAGAATGCTGTACTCCTTTGTCTCAATATATTTGAATGAAATATTTTCCATGAGCAATTAAAATGTTTAAAAATTCAAAATATTGCAAACAATACCCTAAGGGTTCCTTGAAAAACAAAGCATTTGCACAAGCATTTCATGCATCATTCTTGCATAAACAGGTACCCCTTTGTTTCTGGTCTTCTGGTTCTAACCCCTGTTCTTCATTTATTTTGAAGACAAGCTGACTCACCGGTATTATACAAGAGTCAACTCTGCCAGAATCATGGAGCAGTTGGAACAAGAGAACCAAAGTCTGAGAGATGAGGTCGCCAGACTTGGCGCTTTGATGGAGCAACTCCTTGCTGCTCAGAATCAGCCTGCTCCTCAGCCAGCAACTCCGGTTCAGCGGACGGTTATATCTGAAGTGGCTACATCAACGGTGCCTGTCAGTGCCCATCAGCCTAATGCCATGCCTCCCGGTTTTCCTTGGGTGATGCCTCCAGGCTTCATGCCTGATCTTCCAGCTCCAACATTTGTTCAAATGCCGGCATCTAGCCCGGTCCCTGTTCCCGCTCCTCCTGTCGTGCATACCATGCCTAGGGTAGACGACACCATCTATCACTCTGAGGCTTCCGAGGGCTCAGATGTTTATGAAAAGATGGACGCAATGAACGATCAATTCCTCGAGCTGAGAAAGGAATTGAGGACTCTTAGAGGCAAAGATCTCTTCGGCAAGTCTGCAGCCGAACTCTGCCTAGTTCCCGGTGTGAAGATACCGATCAAGTTCAAGGTCCCAGACTTTGAAAAATATAAGGGGAACACCTGTCCACTGGCTCACCTGGTCATGTACGCCAGGAAGATGTCAACACAGACTGATAATGATCAACTCTTGATCCATTATTTCCAAGACAGTTTGTCTGGTGCCGCGCTCAGATGGTACATGAGCCTGGACAGTGTCAACATCCGGTCTTTCAACGATCTTGGCGAAGCTTTCGTCAAGCAATACAAATATAATGTTGATATGGCGCCTGACCGAGATCAACTCAGGTCCATGTCACAAAAAGACAAGGAGTCGTTCAAGGAGTACGCCCAGAGATGGCGTGAGCTGGCAGCTCAAATCACTCCACCATTGGAAGAGAAAGAGATGACCAAGATCTTTCTGAAGACTCTTGGTTCATTTTATTATGAACGAATGGTGGCAAGCGCTCCCTCTGATTTCACCGAAATGGTAAACATGGGGATGCGTCTCGAAGAAGGTGTCCGTGAAGGACGGTTGGCCAAAGATGATGGTTCTTCCTCTAAACGATATGGAGCGTTTAAGAGGAAAGAAGGTGAAGCGCATGCTGTGCAATCTCAGCCAAAGCATAGAAGACCCTCTGTTCAGAGGAAGCCTGCACAACGTGCCGGACATCAGCACCAGGTGGCTAATGTAGCACCTGTATTCAAAGATAATGCTCAACAGTATCAGCATCAGCAGCAATATCAGCAACCACAATACCAACAGCAACAGCAACGTCCACAGCAACAGGCTTACCAGCCTCGTGGAAGTACAACCAACCAAGCCAACATGAACTATGATAGGAAGAAGATCAGCTTTGATCCGATTCCGATGTCGTATGCAGAGCTTTATCCCTCCTTGTTGGAGAGGAAATTGGTTTCTCCCAAGGATCCTCCTGCTATTCCTGCAAACCCGCAATGGTGGTACAAACCAGACCAGCATTGTGTCTACCATTCCGGTGCTCCGGGCCACAACGTTGAGAACTGTTTCCCGCTGAAGAATAAGGTGCAAGACCTTATGAGAAGCGGAATTCTGAGTTTTGAAGACTCAAACCCGAATGTCACCAGGAACCCATTGCCTTCGCATGGGAAATCTGTGAATATGATTCAGGAAGACCTTGGGAAGTACAAGGTTAAGTATGTCAGCCACATCCGGCAGTCGTTGGTTGATTTACATAAGATGCTGTGTCAGTACAGCTATTTGGAGCATAACCACGATAAGTGTCGCGTCTGTTCTGTTAACCGCTTGGGTTGCGACCAGGTCCGCCGTGAACTTCAGAAGTTGCTGAATGAGGGTACCATTGAGATTCTCCAGAATCGCAATGTTGATACAGTCGAACCTGAAGTGAATGTCATATCACCAGTGTTCAAGCTGCCAGAGCCCGTTGTTATTCGCTATAATAGCAACAAGTCGAAGGCTTCACCTGCTTTGATTATCAAACCAGCCGGCCCTGTGCCTTATTCCTCTGACAAAGCTGTACCATTCCGGTACAATCCTGTTGCTGTCCAGGATGGGATTGAAACGCCTTTGCCTTCCACTGCTGTAACCACTATCGCTGATGTTAGTGGGTTGACCCGCAGTGGTCGTATCTTTTCTGCACCAGCAAAGGCTACCACTTCTGACACTGTTGTGCGCCCTGTGGGGACCGCTGTGAATGTTCAAAACCCGGCACTTGATGTTGCCAAACCCTCCTCGTCTGTACAAAAGACTCCTGTTTCTTCAGTTGGCCCAAGTGGCATTGTTGATGAAGAATCTGATGAGATGCTGAGGCTCATCAGAAAGAGTGAGTACAATATTGTAGACCAACTTCTACACACGCCCTCCAAGATTTCTATTCTTTCTTTGCTGCTGAATTCAGAACCCCATCGGGAATCTCTGCAGAAAGTTTTGGACCTGGCGTACGTTGATCACGACGTCACCCTTGAACAATTTGATAGCATTGTTGCAAACATCACCGCTTGCAACACTCTGAGCTTTTGTGACGCTGATCTCCCTGAGGAGGGAAGAGACCACAACATGGCTTTACACATCTCTATGAATTGCAAATCTGATGCAATGTCCAATGTGTTGGTGGACACTGGATCTTCTCTTAATGTATTGCCAAAATCCACACTCTCTCGATTGTCATATCAAGGTCCTCCTATGAGGCAGAGTGGGGTTGTTGTGAAAGCTTTTGATGGGTCGCGCAAGACCGTGATTGGGGAAGTTGACCTCCCAATCAAGATAGGACCAAGTGATTTCCAAGTTACTTTCCAAGTAATGGATATCCACCCATCTTACAGCTGTCTCTTAGGCAGACCATGGATTCACGAGGCTGGCGCCGTGACATCCACCCTGCACCAAAAGTTGAAGTTTGTTAAAAACAAGAAATTGGTTGTAGTAGGGGGAGAAAAGGCTCTCCTGGTCAGTAATTTGTCTTCTTTCTCGTATATTGACGCAGAGGATGAAGTTGGGACTCAGTTCCAAGCTTTATCTATTGATAAACCAATCGAGAAGAAGTCTCCTTCATTCACTTCCTACCGAGATGCGAAGCTGGCCATTGAATGTGGTGCAGTCGCTGGATTAGGGAAAGTGCTTGAACTTGAAGATAATCGATCCCGGGCTGGCATTGGCTATGGTTCTGGGGCATGCAATGAGCAAGGTCTGTTCACAAGTGGAGGATTCATCCATGCTGATCAACCTGCAGAAGAGGAAGCTGCTGCTATCATTGAAGAAGAAGATGCAGAAGATTTGAACAATTTTGTTATTCCTGGTGGTGTCTGCCACAATTGGGTCGCTGTGGATGTTCCTACAGTTATCCATAGATCAGAGTAATTGTTCATTTTGTTTAAAACCCTTCTCCCATGCCAAAAGGAGAAGTGATGACATTGTTGGCAAAGCATATATACAATGATGTTTTCATTCAATTTTCGCATTGTTAAACATTTGTTTTTCCTTTGTTTTCACTTTTTGCTTTTCTTCATGAAATCAGTGATCACAAAAAACCATAAAAACAAAAACAAAAGCAATAAAAGCAACATCTTTTCATCTGCATAATGATTTGCTTGTCTAAATTCTGAAGTTTTCCATTAACCGAAATCATTATGCAGGTTGATTCTAAAACCCATTGAACATAATGATCCAACGCCATCTCCCAATTTTGAATTCCCTGTATTTGAGGCAGAGGAAGATGACGTTGAAGAGATTCCTGATGAGATCACCCGTCTCCTTGAGCACGAAGAGAAGATCATTCAGCCGCATCTCGAAGATTTGGAAACAGTCAACTTGGGGTCTGAAGATTGTGTTCGCTTGGTGAAGATTGGGGCACTTCTTGAAGGGTCTGTTAAGGAAGATTTGATCAGCTTGCTACGAGAATATTCAGATATCTTTGCTTGGTCCTATGAAGACATGCCGGGTTTAGATACAGATATTGTGCAACATTTCCTGCCTTTGAAGCCTGAGTGTGTGCCTGTGAAGCAGAAGCTCAGAAGAACTCATCCAGATATGGCAGTGAAGATCAAAGAGGAAGTTCAGAAGCAAATTGATGCGGGGTTTCTGGTGACTTCGACATATCCTCTATGGGTGGCCAACATTGTGCCTGTTCCTAAGAAGGACGGAAAAGTCCGTATGTGCGTTGACTACAGAGATTTGAATAAAGCTAGTCCAAAAGACGATTTTCCTCTACCACACATTGACATGTTGGTAGACAATACAGCCAAATTCAAAGTCTTTTCCTTTATGGACGGATTTTCCAGATATAATCAAATCAAGATGGCACCAGAGGATATGGAGAAGACAACATTCATCACACCTTGGGGAACATTCTGTTATCGAGTGATGCCCTTCGGTTTGAAGAACGCCGGAGCCACGTATCAACGAGCTATGACTACCTTGTTTCATGATATGATGCACAAGGAGATCGAAGTCTAGGTTGATGATATGATTGCTAAGTCCCGAACGGAAGTTGAGCATATTGAGCATTTGTTGAAGCTTTTCCAGCGTTTGAGAAAGTTCAAACTTCGCCTGAATCCGAACAAATGTACATTTGGAGTCCGTTCCGGCAAGTTGTTGGGTTTTGTGGTAAGTGAAAGAGGTATTGAGGTTGATCCTGCAAAGGTCAAAGCAATACAAGAGATGCCCGCACCCAAAACTGAGAAGCAAGTCCGAGGTTTCCTTGGCCGCTTGAATTACATTTCCAGATTTATATCCCACATGACTGCCACATGTGCGCCGATATTCAAGCTCCTCCGGAAAGATCAGTCTCATGATTGGACCGAGGATTGCCAGAAAGCTTTCGACAGTATCAAAGATTATCTGTCTGAACCCCCAATTTGTCCCCCGCCTGTGGAAGGAAGACCTCTGATTATGTACTTAACAGTTCTTGAAGACTCGATGGGTTGTGTACTCGGTCAACAAGATGAATCAGGGAAGAAGGAGTTCGCTATATACTACCTCAGTAAGAAGTTTACTGATTGTGAGTCTCGGTACTCTATGCTTGAGAAATCGTGCTGTGCTTTAGTTTGGGCAGCTAAGCGTTTGCGCCAGTACATGATTAATCATACAACTTGGTTGATATCCAGAATGGATCCAATTAAGTATATCTTCGAGAAGCCTGCTTTAACTGGGAGGATTGCCCGTTGGCAGATGCTGTTGTCTGAGTATGATATTGAGTATCGAGCTCAGAAGGCTATCAAAGGTAGTATCTTGGCTGACCACCTAGCGCACCAGCCAATTGAAGATCATCAGTCTGTTCAGTATGACTTCCCAGACGAGGAAATTATGTATTTGAAAATGAAAGATTGCGATGAGCCTACACTTGATGAAGGTCCAGAGCCTGGTTCCAGATGGACGATGGTGTTTGATGGCGCTGTTAATCAATATGGAAATGGAATTGGGGCAGTAATTGTTAATCCCCAGGGATCGCACATTCCATTTACAACAAGGCTGACTTTCAAATGCACGAATAACATGGCGGAGTATGAAGCCTGTATTATGGGACTTGAAGAATGCATTGATTTGAGAATCAAGTATCTTGATGTCTATGGTGATTCAGCTTTGGTTGTCAATCAGATCAAGGGTGAATGGGAGACGAATCAACCAGGTCTCATCCCATACAGAGATTATGCAAGGAGAATTTCAACATTCTTTACAGAAGTTGAATTTTATCATATTCCCCGAGAGGATAATCGGATGGCAGATGCCCTTGCAACGCTTGCTTCTATGATAGTTGTCAGATGGTGGAATGATGTTCCCAACATTACTGTGATGCGCTTGGACAGACCCGCTCACATATTTGCAATCGAAGAAGTGAAAGATGACAAGCCTTGGTATTTTGATATCAAGAATTTCCTCCAGAACCAGGTCTACCCGCCTGGGACATCTGTGAAAGATAGGAAAACTTTGAGAAGGTTGTCAGGCAGTTTCTACCTCAGTGGTGAAGTGCTGTACAAGAGAAATTTTGATATGGTTTTGCTCAGATGCGTGGATAGACACGAAGCAAACCTGTTGATGACTGAGGTCCATGAGGGTTCATTTGGTACTCATTCCAATGGACATGCCATGGCTAAGAAGATGTTGAGAGCAGGCTACTATTGGCTGACAATGGAGTCTGACTGTTGCAAATATGTGAAGAAATGTCACAAGTGTCAAATTTATGCGGATAAAATTCATATTCCTCCGACACTCCTGAATGTGATTTCATCACCATGGCCTTTCTCTATGTGGGGAATCGACATGATCGGTATGATTGAGCCGAAAGCGTCCAACGGACATCGGTTTATTCTCGTAGCAATTGATTACTTCACCAAGTGGGTTGAAGCCGCTTCGTACGCGAATGTAACCAGACATGTGGTTGTGAAGTTTATCAAGAACCAGCTGATTTGCCGTTATGGTGTGCCAGAGAGGATCATTACTGATAATGGATCCAATCTGAATAACAAGATGATGGATGAGTTGTGCGCTGAATTCAAGATTGCACACCATAACTCCTCTCCCTACAGACCTAAGATGAATGGGGCTGTTGAAGCTGCTAATAAGAATATCAGGAGGATTATCCAGAAGATGACTGTCACGTACAAAGATTGGCATGAGATGCTGCCATTTGCTTTGCATGGATATCGTACGTCTGTACGCACTTCAACAGGGGCAACCCCTTTCTCTCTTGTTTATGGCATGGAAGCCGTTCTCCCAGTAGAGGTGGAGATCCCATCAATGCGAGTCTTGATGGAAGCCAAGTTGACTGATGCTGAATGGATTCAGAGTCGTTACGACCAACTGAATTTGATTGAAGAGAAGCGATTAACTGCCATGTGTCATGGTCAGCTATATCAGCAGAGAATGAAGAAAGCATTCGATAAGAAGGTCAAGCCTCGTGTGTTCCGAGAAGGTGACCTCGTGCTCAAGAAAGTCTTGTCTTTCGCGCCCGATTCCAGGGGCAAGTGGACTCCAAACTACGAGGGTCCATATGTTGTTAAGAGAGCCTTTTCAGGCGGAGCTTTGATGCTTACAACAATGGATGGGGAGGATTTCACTCGTCCTGTGAATTCAGATGCAGTCAAGAGATACTTTGCCTAAAAAAAAAGTATATGCAAATGAAAAAAGAATGAAAAAAACAGAATAGCTAGCTAAGTTGAAAACCCGAAAGGGCGGCTTAGGCAAAAATGAGCGTCTCGGTGGAGAACCCGCAAGGGTAATCCAGGCAAAAATTAGAGACTTGAAAAAAAAGAATATATTTGCATCCCGCTAGATTGAGTACCTCACTCTGGGGCAATCTAGGCAAAAATTAGGGATTTGGCAAGCAACTGCATCCTGACAAGACTTTCTGGTTCATCAGTCGTCATTTCGTCAGAAGATTCTCGATTCGTCGTCAACTGAAGCTTCGGATACATCGAGATTCAAATTGGTAGAGAAAGGATCATTATGTTCAATGTAGCCCTCTTCCAATATATATCACTGATTTCAAATTTGTACAGATCTATGGAGTCTTGCCATTTGCAGGCTACCATTCCATCAAATCAATTTGAGCTTTTTATCCAATTATTTGCATTCTTATTTGTTTCGATTCAATAAATGCTTTGCATGTTTTAAATTGATAAAATGTCATTGTTTTAAACAAATCAATTTTTCAAAAATTTTGTTTTAAACAAAGTGAACATTCACAAGATTGAAAGGATACTCAAGAATATCTCAGTGCTCTCCCGAGGGTGGCATGATTCCCAACAGGTAAGACATTCGTTCATATTCCTGGTTTGGTGGTATCTCCTTTCTTCAGATCTTTGTTGGGGTTGTTCCTCAAACAAAGTTGTTGTTGGGGTTGTTCCCCAGTATAGTCGCAAGCAGAGTGTTGTTGAAGACTTCGTTTTCTCCAGCAGCAGTTTCCCAGCATGGGTATTTTCTTGTAGAAGTTTCGGCGGTTGATGGTCTGTCATCTTGGTGCCCCGTCACTTTCTCCAGTGGGTCGTATACCCCAGACTTTATTTGTTTCCTCAGCGCAGTCATGAGTATAGCCATTGACTGATACTCCCCTCGGAGTCGCGAGTAGAGCTGTCATTAATATCCCCACCAGAGTTGCAAGTGGAGTTGTTACCGCTTTTCCCCATGCAGTGTGCCAGTAGGATTTGTCTGTTTCCTCAGCACGTTTGTTTTCTTTTGAAGACTTGGTAGGTCAGTGGTTTGATACCCGGTACTTTCCCCTTTCCCCGGCGAAGTCGTCTGTGGAATTGTTGCTATTTCTCCATCGGAGAGTTTATTCTCTTCAGCAGAATAGGATTTATTTTCCTATGCAGTGGTTGATTGGGTTGATATCCCAGTATTACAACCATCTTTTCCTCAGCATAGTCTGCAGAGTGCTTGTTGTGGCGGTTTTTACCTGTTGATACTTCTTCAATCCCCAGTATGGTCGGATGATGGCTCCAGCCTCCAGTGAACGGATTGATTTCCTGACTGTTTGCGATCCCCAGTAGAGTGGCCTGTATTGCAGAATCTACTTGTCATGATCAGTTTGCTATGTATATTCTCCCCAAGCGGAGTGGTTTATTGCAGAATCTACTCGTTTGATCTGTCCTCCCTCAGTGGTTTGTCCCCAAGAGAGTAGCCGACAGTTTTCCCCAGTAGAGTTGCTTATACAGTAAGATTCTATTTGGATGATATCATTCTCCCTCAGTGGGTTGTTCCCCAGCGGAGTTATGTGGATTTGCTTCTACAGCAGTTCGTGCTTACGCACTTCTTTTGTTTCTCAGTTAACACTGGGATCCCCTGCAGATATACCTTTGGGACTTCTCTTGTTCCCCTACAGATTCGTCTTGGTGGCTGTTTTGCCCGTTGTGACTTTCTGTACCCTGATTGGGTTGTTTCCGGATATCTCCGATTCTCTGCTTCTTCAGCAGTACCTGCAGATCTTTGCTCTTCAGCATGTAGATCTCCGCAGATTGGCTCTCCAGCTGGTTTTTCCCCTGGAAGTATAATACCGGGCGTTTGGTTCCTGAACCTGTTTGTGTTAGAATTGTCTGTTTTGTCAGCATTCATCAAACATAAATCACGCATATTCATGCATATTCATAAAACATTCAGATATTCATGTTGCATTTCTTGCCATTTATCTTTTTGTTTGTCGTGTCTCCTGCTATGGTGATATAGATCTCTTTACAGATCTCCCCAAGCAGATGTTGGGTATTATAAATCTCTCCATATAGAGTCAACCCCATAAGCAGAAAATGTTTGTCTTTCCTTCTGCATTCCCCACCGAGATATATCCTCGTGGATGACGGTTTCTTCCGTTTCCTCCCAACACATATATTGGGATGGATTTTCCTATTTGAGTTACATCCTCATTAGGACGTGTCTTTATTCAGTCTGTCTTTTCGGATTATTCCCGAATTGGCTATTTGTCAGATATCTTGTGTTTCCCAGTGGGTTGTTCCCTAGTGGAATGTTTTTTGGGCCTCTACCCTCATAACCGGTAGTTGTAAGTCCTATCTTTTCCTGGCTTTCTTAACAGAATTTGTGGTTATACACCTTTTATTCTCCAGCCAGAGTTTTTGGTTTTCTACCTACTACCCGGTAGTTGTAAATCCTACTTTCCTGCTCTCCAGCAGTTTGTGGTTTGTTATAAACCCTATTTTGGTTTCCCGTGCGGATTTGTGATTTGTTCTATCCCCACGCGGAGTTGTTGGTCTTCTACCCCGTATTCGGTAGATGTAAACCCTAATTTTGTGGTTATCTTCATTCAATATTTGATGATGATTTACCTTTGCTTGTATAAGTTGCTCAGATCAGCACTTATATCCCTAGCAAGTCTTTTGTGGATAATTGCCGTATGCTAGCAATTTTATCCCCAGTGGGTCTTTTCACCGTATGCTAGTGATTTGTTCCCCGGATCATTGGTCGTATACCAATGCATCCCCAGCTAGTCCCTGTGGATAATTGCCGGATGCTTGCAATTTATCCTCAGCAGATCGCCTTTCATTTACCCTTTTGTTGGTAATGTCTGTTGCTCCTCTTGATTGGTTATCATTATATACCTAGTTTGGTATCCCGATGCCTTTCTTTTCGGTTGATTTATCCTTTGTTAACCCAGTAACCGGTTGTGGATAATCTTCCATGCGAGTATCTTATCCACGGTCTGCCGGTAATGGATATTATATCTCATGTACTCTTCAGTCGAAGCCTTTCGTGTTTCCCTGGTCGAGTAAGATTCGTTATTTCCCTTTGTGGAGTCGAATATTCTTGTTGTTGGATAATTGCCGGATGCTTGCAATTTATCCCTTTGAGTTGTCTTTCGTTTACCCGTATGCTTGGTATCGATTGTCTCTCTTTTTGGTTAGTCACCTATTATATACCCAGTAACCGGTATCTCTGGTGTCTTTTCCTTTCGAGTGTATTATTCACGGTCTGCCGGTAATGAATAATATATCCCATGCGCTCTTTAGTTGGAATCCTTTGTTGATTTTCCCCAACTGAGCAAGATTAGTATTCTTTGTAGAATCGAATATCCATCCTTTAACCAGTTTGTGTTTTGGATGATGAGTGTTTTGGAAGTGGAATCCAATTCACGTTTTCGGTAGATCACCTATTATATACCCAGTAACCGGTATCCCTGGTGTTTCTTGCCATGCGAGTGTATTATTCACGGTCTGCCGGTAATGAATAATATATCTCATGCGCTCTTTGGTTGGAGTCCTTTGTTGATATTCCCCAGTCGAGTAAGATTCGTATTCTTTGTAGGATCGAATGTCCATCCTTTAACCAGTTTGTGTTTAGGGTGATGAGTGTTTTGGAAGTGAAAACCAATTCACGATTTCGGATTTTATCCTATAAACAACCCAGTAACCGGTTCAGGATAACTTTCCTTTCGAGTATATTATTCACGGTCTGCCGGTAATGAATAATATGTCTCATCTGAGTATTCTATCCACGTTCTGACGGTAATGGATATTATATCTCGTGCGCTCTTGAGTCAATCTTTTGATTGTTTTCCCCTCAGAGTAAGATTCATTTTCCTTGTGGAATTGAATGTCCATCCTATAAACAAGTTTGCTTTTCTAGCTCTCTTCAGGATGATGAGTGTTTTGGAAGTGAAATCCAATTCACGTTTCGGTCGGTCACCTATTATATACCCAGTAACCGGTATCCTTGGTGTTCCCTCCTGTCTGCTCCCTGTTATGACCTCGGTCCCCCTGTGGAGTCAGATTTTCCTGAGTTTGTTACCCGTATGCCTGGTAACATCTCATTTTCTTTGGTGCTTCCCCAGTGGAGTTTTCTTTTGCTTCTCCTCAGGAGTCAGCTTGTGTCTCTCCAATGGATTTATTTTTCCTTTGGAATTTTTCTTTTCCCCAGTGTGAGTTCTTCACTCCCCAGTGAGTTCTCCAGTCTGTCTTCTGTTATTTCCCTAATCAGAGTCGTGTCTTGATCACGTTGTGCCAGTTTTGTTTATCCCCAATTAGAGTCTTGTCAGAGTCTCTGTTCCTGGTGAGTGTACTACTCCGATGGATCGTCTTTTCTTCTGTGTGAATCATATTCCCCACAGAATTTGTGTCTTTGGCATACATACATTTGCATCATGAGGTCTCTTAGGGACCAAAATTTGTCTCATTACTGTTATTTAAGCCCATTCTACCGCGTCGAGATGAAAATTTCTAAACTTCACTTCTCCGGCTAGAATGACCTTAAATAGGGGCATCTGTAAGACCCCAATTTTGGCCCTAAGATCCCTCATGGCCCATATCATATCATATCATGGCCTCAAGGATCACTGCATGCCTTTGCTTCACTCCTAGTGGGTGGTTTGCCTTGTGGGTTGTTTCTTGTTCACCAAGCATGCTTTGCATTTGTATATTTTTGCTTTTCATATGTTTACTAACCAAAAAGTACAAAAATATTGTCAGTTTAACCTTGTTACTTGCAGCTGAAGCAATCATCAGCCAATTAGGTCAAAGACAGTCAACAGTCAGTCAAAGCAGTGGATGGTGGCCATTCTTGCAGAATTTGGACACCATGATCAATAATCAAGAGTTCATACCACTTGGGACATCATTTGGAATGAAGTTCTCAAGGAATTAGGGTTTGGAATTCATCAGAAGTGGTTCAATCATGCAAAACCCTAGAAAAGTCAACAGAAAGTCAAACTTGGTCAACTGTGGATTTAATCAATGTTTTGATGGATAGAATTGATTTGAAGGAGTTCATTCATGCTTGTATAAGCCTCATCTATCATGTCAAACCTCATCATGGAAGAAAATCAAGTCAAACAGAAAATTTCCCAAAATAGAAAGTGGACCTGTAATTTCAACTGCCAAAAATGGAAACTTCTTGATCTTAAACTTACATCATGATACAAGCTTCAAATGAATTTTTGCCCAACATGAAAGTTGAATATCTTGTTCTCCCATTTTCAAAAAGTCCAAGAACTCTCAAATCCCATGTGTGGTTGTCAAGATATGATCAATTCAATTTCAAAAATTTATGAACTTCAACAAGCCATATCTCATGAACCATAAGGCCAAATTTGGTGGGGTTTTTTCCTACAAACCACATTTTTCCTCCTCTTTCCAAAAATATAAATTTCATCCTCCAAAACCTTGCCAATCAAAATGGCATTTTTTGACCTATTTCATTTAAAAATCAAGTTTGACCAATAGTTGACTTTTTGATTCTTTGACTTTTTCTCACTTTGGCCAATGGGGATTTGTTTCATATGCTATTTGCAACATGTTCCAAGTTAAATTTGTGCTCATGCCATTACCATACCATCATTTTGGCCAAAGGTACAAATTTGGTATTCTTTGCAAATGGAAGCATAAGAGCAAAACAAGGACAGCAATTTATGTACAGACCAAAAACAGCAGAAGTTTTGGCCTGTTTGCAGCCTGTTTCCAAGCCCATTCGACCAGCACATACACCTCCATTTTCCACTTATGCAAAAATTAGCAAAATAGCAATTGGTTCATTTTGAGTTAAGCAAGCTTACCACATCCATTACCATTGCTAAACAGACAATATAAAGCAATTTTTCTGCTCATTTGAACCCTAGAGAATCACAGCCTACCAACCAGAAAACCTCTCACTCTCTCATTTTGCACTTTGGCTAAAACAGAATTTCTGAGCAAACCCTTAAAAAACTCGAGTAACCTTTGGTTCCTTCACCATCTAGCCATCTTTGTGAGCTCCTTTGAACCACCATTCATCACCTGTGTAGCCTCCTTCTCACTCTGTTTTCACCAAGCTCCAACAATGGCCAAGCACGATTTGGACATTTTCATGCATAGCTGAGCAAAATAGATTCAAGGATCCTTCATTACCAAGCATTATCTTCTTCTGTTTCAGCTTATATCACTCCAAACAACACTGTTTTCATTTTTCTTCAAAAACAAGTAAGTGATTCGACCTCCTCTATTTGCCAAATTATGGGTTGTTTTAGATAGGTCTTTAACTGCTGAATCCACTGCAATTTGTTTCGTGTGAAATGGTTGTGATATGATGGAGAAATCTGAATTTACATTTTGCATCCAAACTTGCTTTCCATCGATTTGCTTGATTGATGTTGTTTCACTACAAACCATGCTTGGATTATGACTATGTTAGCTTCATTGGTTCGATTGGTACACTTGATTTTGATTTCTGGGCATATGAAAATTTCGAATGCATGGTGATGATGAATGTATGCTGCTGCTCTTTAAACCTTAAACTCTGCCCAGAACATGAACTCTTGATTATGTTTGTTTTGTTGTTAGCTGATGATGCATGATGTTGTTGCTTCATAGTCGTGCTCATTTGATTGATCATGGCGTGCTTGTTTGTTTGGTTGATGTTTGAACATGAGGATGCCATAGCCATGCTGTTAAACCCTAGGGTTTTTGTTAAACCCAGAACTTTGAAGTTCATTGGCCGAGTCACTGTTCCATTGGCTGGTAGCCAATTACAACATTTCGTTGTGTGTACCAAAACGCAGCGTTTTGGATAAGTGACGCGCTTATTACCAAATTGCCATTCAGTCAATCATTTTGACCATTATGCCATGTTATTTGATCATGTTTCATCCAATTATTCACTCAATTTCAACAATTCATTTCTCCTTCATTATTCATCCAAAAATCATGAAAATTTTTCCATCATCTTCACATGGATGTCTAGTATTTGATTATGATTTTTAATTAATTTTTCATTGGCTGGATTTTAATTGGTAATTGGTTTCCTAACATGTATGCATAATTGATACATTTTTCCATTCCTTTTGTGAAATTGTCATGATGTATCCATTGCCCCTGAAACTTTTTGTGGTAAAACTAGACTCATTTACCTTTGTTTCCATATAGAGTTTATGCATTTCTCATATGTGGTTTGTGAGTTACAAATTTTTGAAGTGAGGTGTTGCATTTGGTGCTACATGAATGATATGCATTTTCCCAATTTTTGTTCACATGCTTCCTTACATCCAATTGACCCCAAATTTTGCATGAATGATCTCTTACATGTCTAGTTCATGTGTGAATTTTCTGGGATTTAATGATGCTATTTCCTATTTGTTTGAGAATTTTCTTCCCTGCCTAGTCAATGGTTGACTTTATGTGATACATGATGCCAAATCCTTTGTGAAATTCTCATACCATATTGTATGATCATGAAATTTCATATGTGCATACTAGACATCTTGAGCTTTGCATTGGTGCTAATCGCATTCATTTCTCATCTGTTTTCAATTTGATATGATTTTTTGAAGTTGACCCATGTTTGTTGACCTTCATTGTGCATGCTTGAATTTGGTTTGACTTCTTGATTTTAATTGACTGCCTTCCTCTCATCCAAATGCAATGAAATTTGACATGCTTGCCATGCTAGATGTTAGGATTGAATGTGATTTATTTGATAATTTTTGAGATGGTTTGGGTTGACTTTTGAATGAAGTCTTGCTGTTGACCTATTTGTGCTTTCCTTTGCCATGCTTTGCATTCTTTGGTCTATAAAATGACAATGATGCATGATTTGATTGTGAATCCAATTGAGATAGCTTCTTAAATGTTTGAACATGAATTGGGTTGACTTTTCTTTGCTGTTTTGACCTTTTCTTTCATCTTTGACCCTAGGCTAGTCCTAGTGGTCTTTTGAGCTTACAATTGAGTTAATGTTTCAGGTTAAGCACCAATGCCTCAAAGATCATTCAAATTTGATTGAGTTGGATTATATATATCATGTGCTAACCCTTGTTTTGTAGGTGTGACTCATGTAGTTGAGTCTTGTGCTTTGCACATTGGTCCCTCTGTGTTGACTGTTTATCCATTCCAGTTGATTTTAACTGTTGAACTGTTTACTAATTGGTTTGACTTTTTTCAGGTACTTTAGTTTCTTAAGTTCTTTGAACTTGCTTTGCTTTGCTATTTAGCATTTGCTTTGAGGTATAATTACTTCTTCTTCATGTTGTCTGGAGACCCGGTCTGTTATTTGACCGGGCACACTGTCTGAAGTCCTCCTTAAGAGGCAATGCTTGTGTGTGTTTAAAATTGTCCCAAGCAGGAAAAGTCCTTCAAGTAAGGCAATTGGTAGATCAAAGGGATAAGTAACCTATCCCCTACTATTCAGTGAGTCCTCTCTTTGCTCCCATTACATGGTTGAAGCATTGAGATAAAAACCCAAGATCTAATCGAGTCAATAATGTGGAAAGAGCTCCATCTTTCTGAGCTCCCACACTTTCTTTGATGCTCTCCCTGATCAGGGATAGAAGCAATGAGGCACACCCCTCATCTCCTATTCATCTGCTTCACCTTAGCCTCTCAATGGCAAGGTTAAGAGCGACATTTACCTATTACAGTGGACTTTCATAGTCAAACCCTCTTGTGTGAGCCCCCTTTGTTTGGCTATAGAGTGTGCTGTTTGATATTCATTGATTGATTGATTGCTTCATATGCATTTGTTTGCTTGTATGCTATGCATTTATTATCATCAATTGCCATTAATGCATGATCATCTCATTTGTCTTTGTGATGCTATCATTGTTGTTTGCCCATTGAGGACAATTGTAAGTCCATTGCTTTGGCATTTGTTCCTATGATATGGAAGGATAGAGTGTAAGACCTCATTGGTCACTCGTATCTTCTGTTTTATCTGTTTGTATGTGAGGATACAGTTATAAGTCCCTGTAAGTTGGCATCTGTTGTCCTGTGATCATAATTTGATCTGCTTTGATTGTATGTGAGGATACAGTTATAAGTCCCTGTAAGTTGGCATCTGTTTTCCTATGATCATAGTTTGTTTTATCTGTTTGTATGAGAGGTTGCAATTATAAGTCCCTGTAAGTTGGCATTTGCATTCCTGTGATCATATCGTTACTTTTGTTCTTGTATGTGAGGATCCATTGTAAGTCCCTGTAATGTGGCATTGGTATTCCTATGAACATATCTGTGGAGTTAACCTAAGTCCAGATAGATTGGCAGTTGACGTTCCATGTTTTCATCTTTGTTTTCTTTTGAGGAGATTAGTGTAAGTCCATTGAGTGGCTTCTGATATCCTGTTCTGTTTTAGGAGATTGGTATAAGCCCAGTGATTGGCATCCGGTATCCGCCTTTTGGATTTCTTCCTTATTTGTTTGTTATTATTCATTGCTTATTCCAAAGGGCACACTTGAATCAATTTCTATATTTTCTCAAGGAGTGAACCTTCTAAGAAGTTTTACTTTCCAATCATCCTCATTATGTCCTAAAACCTTTTCACACTTTTGCCTTGCAAGTTGAAATAAGTGTTGTGCAAACATCTTCATGTTTTCAAATTTAAAACCTGGACCCCAAGTCCTTGACTTTTTTTTCAAACTTCATTTCGTAATACTTCTCCAGGAGAATCTCTTTGTTAGACTTTCTCCAATGGAGTTTCTTGTGGTGATTTTACCCTTTTGTTGTATTGGTGTTTTCCCCAATATATGCAATTCTCTCCGGCAGGGAGGTTCTTTGTGAATCTTTTCCCAAGTCCGAGTCCGGATTTTTATCCGAAGTATCCTTTGTGGATAGTTTGAGTTAGCTCGTGTCTTTCCAATGGATGTGTTTTCCTTTGGAATTCTTCTTTCCCAGTTTGAGTCCTTTATTCCCCAGTGAGGTCTCTAGTCCAGTCGTGTCTTGTTCACGCTGTGTCTAGTTCTTTGTTTCCCCTAATTCAGAGTCGTGTCCTGCTCACGCATTCTTTTTCTTTTTCCCCATGAGAGTCCTGTTAGAGTCTCTGTTCCTGGTGAGTGTATTACTCCGATGGATCGTCTTCTTTGTGGACCCATATTCCCCACAGAGTTTTGTTTCTTTTGCATGCATACATTTGCATCATGAGGTCTCTTAGGGACCAAAATTTGTCTCATTACTGTTATTTAAGCCCATTCTACCGCGTCGAGATGAAGATTTCTAAACTTCACTTCTCCGGCTAGAATGATCTTAAATAGGGGCATCTGTAAGACCCCAATTTTTGTCCCTAAGATCCCTCATGGCATCATATCATATCTTCACATTGCCTCAAGGATCATTGTGTACCTTGCTTCCTTCCCTATGGGTGGGTTATCTTTTTGAGAGTGATTCTTGATCACCAAGCATTGTTTTGCATTTGTATATCATTGCTTTTCTTTTTCACCACTAACCAAAAGTACAAAAATATGTCATCTAACATTTGTCTTGCAGATGAAGCAATCACAGGTCAAGACAGTCAAAGGCAGTCATTAAGCAATAGATGGTGGCCATTCTTAAGAATTTGGACCCCACAATCATTGTCAAGAGTTCATATGAGCTATGATGTCATTTTGAAGCAAAATCCCAAGTGGTAGAGGCTTGAATTTCATCAGAACATTGCCAGGTCATCTGAAGACCTAGAGAGTCAACTGCCAGGTCAACTGTGGATTTGGAGATGGGAAGTGATTAGAAATACTTCATTCATGTTCAAACAAGTCTCATTTGACATTTTAAACATCAACATTGAAGAATTTAAAGTCAGGTCAAAACTTTCCAAAAATAGAAAGTGACCTATAATTTGAATTTGCCAAAAATGGAAAGGTTTTGGACCAACTTCAACTTCAAATTACATCATCAAGAAAGCTTCAAATGAAATTTTATTGAACATGAAAGTTGTAGATCTTTCTCTCCCATTTCCAAAAAGTCCAAGATCATCAATTTCTCATGTGTGGTTAAGAAGATATGATCAAAACATGGAAAAGTGTGTATGAAGATTCAAATGGGCATAACTTCTCAACCAAAGCTCCAAATTGGATGGCTCTTTTTGCATTGTTCTTCTTTTGACCTCTAAATTCCAAAACATGCATTGCATTGCACAAATTATCATCACATGAGCATTTGGTAATTCATTTGATTTTTGGAGGGAAAACATGAAATTTAAATTTGGTGCATTGTTTAAGCATTCCACCACCACCATTGGCTCCAAAACAGAATTTTGAGTGAAATTAAATCAATTTTCGTGCACTATTCACATGCATATCATGCATAAGGGTGAAAAAATCACATTTGCACATACACCTCATTTTTTGCTAAACTCACTTTGCATTGGCTTAAACATGATTAAAGGGTGATTAACATGACCTATATAAACCAAAACCCTAACTGTTTTTCAGATTAACAACAACTCATATTTAGATCTAGATCAAAACTCATCAAATTTTCTCTCAAAAGTTTCTTGCAAATCTTCAAACAAGAACCATTTCCATTGCTTAATCCTTGGTCCTGAAGTGTTGTGGAGCAAGTTTGCACGTGGAATCAAGAGAATTGGTGCAGTATTGAAGCATTCTTGAAGCTTGAAGCAACAATGGTGATTCAAAGTTTTGGTAGAATCGTGCACAATTGAGTTGCGTTTTCTCTTCCAATCACTTATACAAGCATCCTAGAGGAATATTGAAGCCATTACAAGCCTCGAATCAAGCTAATTCCAGATCTGCTCTTCAAGAGGTTCCAAATTGATTCTCTTAATTCTCAAATTTATTATGCTATTGTTGTAGATCTAAGTTTGCTGGTGATGCTGAGCTTTGAACCATGAAATTTCGTGCAATATTGAATGAGTTAGGGTTGTTTAAAGTTCCATGCATGAATATTATTTGCTTCGATTTGCTCATGATAATTGGAATTAGGATAAACCATGCATGGATTCGTGACCTAGAATGAAGGATCTACGTGTTAGTATGCTGGATTGTGAATTCTGGGAAAAATGTTCTTGATGCATCCACTGTTCATGAGATTCACGATGAAGATGATGACGTTCATGTTTTGGCAACGTTTTTAATCCATAGGCCACGCTTTTCTGCACTCTGCATGTGTTATTTTAGGGCAGGTCATGCATTGGTCCACCTAGGCGCGTGTTTGGCAACATGATTGGCTCAAATTCGTTCGCCTTGCCACATAAGCTTTAATGAAACGCGGAGTTTCAAGGCTTGGCGCGTTGAGTCATTTAAATTGGCTCCTAGTTCGATTCCTGGCCATTCCAATTTTCAAATGCAATGTTATTTTCTCATTTCCCTCCATACATTTCTAGACATGCTTCATATCATTTTTTTTAATTTTTCCTCATCTTAAAAAAATCATATCTAATTGAAAACTCATCCAAATTCATCCCAATTTTTTGCATTGTGTTTATTTTTCTGTCTATTATTTTTTGATCATATTTTCACAAGTTGTGCTTAGCTGATTAATTTTTTGTGCTAGGGTATGTGAACATGTATCCATTTTGTACCTTGCCTTGCTTATTCATTTTTGAAATGCTCATCTTTGATCCAATGAATCTGAAAATTTGCATGATGAAACTAGACTCATTTCTTGACATTTTGGTGTTGATTTGGTATTTTTACCATTTATCATTTCTGTTTTATGATCATGCTAAGTTGTTGTGACAATTTGTGTCACACCTTTTGATGTTCAACTTATGTGATGTGTTTGCCATGCCAAATGATCTCTAATTGTCCTGATTTTTTGTATGATGCATGTTATGGATGTTGTGATTACTCATGATTTTTTTTGGAATTATTTGAATCCTTTCTGATTTAATTGAGATTTTTCATTCTGGTTGGTCACATTTGAGCTTTAAAATTGCCTTGAACTTCAATTGATCATGAAATACTTTTGGTATATGATATTGATGTGAGACCTTTTGGAATGTTTCAAGATGTGTTTGAAGTTGATTCATGTTAGATTTCAGCTTCTGTTTTGAATTTTTTTCTCTATCTTTGACCCTAGGCTTTGACCTAGTGGTTTGCCTCTCACATTTGAGCTTTGTTTTCAGGTTGAACATTCAAGTTCCATAGTTGTTGATGCTTCATCATTTGAGCATTGATGTTTGCCTTTGATTACTAATCTTTATGTGTTTTGTAGGTTGATGTTAACTCATTTTAGTTTGACCTTTGGCTTACACATTGTGTACATTGGGATTGTTTGTTGCTTATTGACTGTTGTTTGATTGTCTGAACTATTGTACTGATTTGTTTGATGTTTCCACAGGTACATAAGTTGCTTTAAGTTCATCTTGAACTTTGATTTGCTTGGTTGCTTAACCACTTAGGTATAACCTCTCTTCTTCATGTAGTCTGGAAGACCTACTGTTATTGGTAGGCACCTGTCTGAAGTCCTCCTTAAGAGGCAATGCTTGTGATTGTTTACTTATTGTGCCTAGCAGGAAAAGTCCTCTTATGAGGCAATTGGCAGATAAAAGAGATGTGTAGTCCATCTCCTGCTATTCAGTGTGTCATTCACTTTGCTCATACAATGTGTTGATGCATTGTGAATACTAACCCAAGATCTTATAGAGTCAATCACTTGTGGAGAAGAGTTCCAACTTTCTAAACTCCCACATCTTCTATTGTTCAAAGCTCTCCCAGGCCAGGGATAAGAGCTATGAGGCACACCCCTCATCTCCATTTCATCTGCTTCACCCTAACTCTCAATGTTAGGGTTAAGAGCTCATATTACCCCATTCCAGTTGACTTTAAAGTCTAACCTTGTTTGAGCCTAATTGCTTTTGTATAGTGTGTGCTAATTGGCTGGTTTGTCTGATTACTTGATTCATCTGTGCATAATTGCTTATGTGTGCCTTTGTGCACTTATCATCATTAATTGTACATAATTGCATGATCATTGTTCATATCTTTAGGACACTTTTGTTTGTCCATTGAGGAGTCAATTGTAAGTCCATTTATTGGCAGTTGTTTCCTATGATCTGGAAGGAGTTGGGACTAAGACCATTGATTGGCATCCTATTTCCTTGGAGTCGAGTGTAAGACCATTTATTGGCAACTTGTTTCCTCTTGCTTATTGCATTTGTTTTGTTTGTTGTATGTGAGGAGTAAATTGTAAGTCCATTTATTGGCAGTTGTTCCTATGATCATTCCTTGGAGATTGGAATAAGTCCATAGATTGGCATCTGATATCCATGTTTTGTTTTGTTTTAGGAGATTGGTATAAATCCATTGATTGGTATCTGGTATCCATTGTTTTGTTTTGTTTTAGGAGATTGGTGTAAATCCATTGATTGGTATCCGGTATCCATGTTTGTTTTGTGAGATTGGTGTAAGTCCATTGATTGGCATCCGGTATCCATTTATGTTGCTTATCTGTTATTTGCTTGTTGCCTATTCCAAAGGAATCACTTGAATCATCTACATATGATCTCAAGAGGTGAACATCTAAGAAGTTTTACACTCCCTCACCCTCCCACCTTTTGTTTCTTCAAACCTCCATTTGCATGCTAACCCAAGCTTGAAAACTATTGTGCAAACATTTTGACATGATTTCAAATTAGAAACCTAGGCCCTAAGCCTTTGATTTTTCAAACTTCATTTTCATAATACTTCTTTTTGAATTGAATTCTAATCATACTTTGACCATCTTTTGTGAATAATTCTAATTGGTTAATTTCACTCATTCAATTGTTTTGTGGCTTTGTCCATTCTTTATAAGTTTTCATACATTAGCCATAGATCTCAATTATCTTAGTGGTTGATGTTAATCTCACCTTTTGTCCTTAGTGATTGAATTGTAAGACTTCCTTGCTTATTATAGGGTTAACCCCTCACTAGCAAGTTGAAGCTTTTCTCACATGGTGGACTTGTTGTTTGTATAAGGTTGAGTTTTCTCCCGTGGATAATGGAAGACCTTAGGGCTTTTGTTTTAAAATGAACCCACTCATATTTTGGAAATCTTTTAGCCGAACTACGAGGTTTTGATCCTGTAAAGGTACGTAGGCAATGGTTATCCATCCAAACACAAAAATAATAACTTGTATATTCTTTTCTCATCCCTTCAATCCATGTTTGCACAATGAATATTTCATAAACAAATAACATTTCGTACAACAAGTGTGAAAAGGGCTCCCTAGGAGTACCTAGGACGTTTTGGGTGCCTAACACCTTCCCATTGCGTAATTTACCCCTTACCCAGATCTCTGATCTTTTCATTAGTTTTCTATGTGTAAAACTTCTTAGGCTTTTGTTCGCTTTTTAGCCATTCCTTCGGATAAATAAAAGTGTGGTGGCGACTCGATTCTTTGTATACTTTGCTTTTGGTTTAATCAATAAATCATAAAGTGACGAATACACCGCTACAGAAAAGTGGCGACTCTGCTGAGGACATATCTATCCTTGGTGGTATTGCCTACTTTTCACCCTTGTTGTGTGATGTTGTTATTTGTTATGTGACATATTTTTGTACAATTTGGGATAACTGTATTGATTGTAATGTTTGAATTGCTTGATATACAATTGCTGTTTGCTTGGTGATCTCTGCTGGGGACATATCTTCCCATGACGTTGTT
Source organism: Lathyrus oleraceus (assembly GCF_024323335.1). Classification (NCBI taxonomy): domain Eukaryota; kingdom Viridiplantae; phylum Streptophyta; class Magnoliopsida; order Fabales; family Fabaceae; genus Lathyrus; species Lathyrus oleraceus. Next base: position 381,505,528 of record NC_066582.1, on the reverse strand, counting down.
TGAAGTCCAAGGGATATAATACAAAATATGCTAGCTTCCTTAACTCTTTCAAGTCGGGACATCTGAAACTGTACTTCTTAGTGTTCCTTCATCCACAATCCATGGTCTGGAAATATTTGCAAATAATACCTCAGTTCCTTGAAATTTTCGTGTGATAAATGTTATGATGCGCATGAATGCATGGATGCAACAATCACAAATAAGGGATCACACACAAGGCAAACAAACAAAGGTCAATGGATGAATCAAGTCATTGTCAAGATCAATCATCAATTTTGGTGGATTAGGGTTTTCACCTTATCAACACCCAAATTCCATTGATATTGACAAGACTTGATTGGATCTACCAAGAATCAAAGGTTTGTTGTAAGTCACGAGCATGGAGTCTGGGTAAGAACCATCCCAAAGGAGTGAACTGATGATAAAAACTTGTAGATCATGTTCTAAAAGTTCCCAGAGTCTTAATTCCATCTATCGGATATTACAGGTTAAGATGACTGACTCATCGACCCATAATATTCTCAAGAGAAACTCGTCTGAGTGTAGTATCGCGTAACAACTGTTATCAAGTCTACACTTGAACAGTCTCCGCACTACATCCTAAATAGGCCAAGACGGGTAAATTTTCTACGGTCCTCAGCTTCTCGGACCCAAATTAGAGATAGTAATGCCTAACCATAAATACTTGTGTGACATTTCCAAATCCAAAGGGTCTCTAGTGAGCAGATGGATCTCAAGCCAACTTGTTAAGGACTACTCCACACAAGTCGAACATGACCATATCATCCTCTTATCTTAAGTGCACTAAAGTTCGGGTTAGAACTTATCTTAACACTCAGAGATCACCAAGCATAACAAGCAGATTAATTCACACAAACAAATATACATACATCACATACATACAATTATATACACACAAAAAAGTAGGCTAATCCCACTGTAGACTACTCCCTAGCAGAGTCGCCACTTAATTTATGTAGCGGAAAATTCATGATCATCAAGCTATGGACAAGCAAGACATCAAATAACAAGAGTCGCCACCGCGCTTTTATTATTTCCAAGGTGTCGCATTACGCGAAAAACCGGCGGGAAAACAAAACAACAGAGCCGCCACCGTGCGTTATTTATCCCAAAAGAGGGAAAGGAAACGCTCGAAGTAAACCTGGAGAAGACATGGTCTCGCGACCAAAGAGAATGGGATCGGGAGTCGGTTATGCGAAGGGAAGGTATTAGCACCCCTACGCATCCGTCGTACTCGACGGGATCCACGCACAAAAGGAAGGAATATGGTTGCTAAAACACTGCTCAAACAAACACACACTGGCTGAAAGAGACACAGGAAGACAAAAGAAACTGACTCGGCAGGATATCGCATCCTGGGCCTACGTAGTCTATCAGGCATAGACATCAGAGTCGACATAGTTCGGACTAGGGGAAAACATGCTCGCTAGGATGTTGCATCCTATGCATACGTATCTTCTTGGACTAAGAAGAATCAGAGCATCCGTAGCTCGGCTCACGCACACAAACAACACCACACAGGTAAACCTGGAATCCGAATGCCAATAGATGGACTTACATCAAACTCCGAACCAAACACACGCACACTGGAAACCAGATGCCACTTGATGGACTTATACCGGACTCCAAGCACACAACAAGAGGATACGGAATGCCAATCGCTGGTCTTACATCCATCTCCTAACACACACAAAGACAAAACAAAAGGGCGCCCGGAGAGATCAGCTCATCTCCTGCCTACGTACCTCATCTGATATGAGGATCAGGGCGACGTAGTTCCCCTACGCAGGGACACAGGACTAGCCTAACCAGATAACAAAGGGAGACACAACTAGGGAGACTAACTTGAGCCTAGATGTTATCATGCAAATCATCCCTAAGTTAAGGTTGCTATCTAACTTGCACAGGGAGCAAGCTATCCTAAGCAGCACAAACAGTCATACAAAAGCAAGCAATCACAAATAGCACACACTATATACACACAAAGTGGGCTCACACAAGGGTTAGGCTGCAAATGCAAGCCAGCTGTAAACAGGTGATGTTAGCTCTTAACCCTAACATTGAGAGTTAGGGTGAAGCAGATGAAATAGGAAGTGAGGGGTGTGCCTCACAGCTCTTATCCCTGGCCTCGGAGAGCTTCAGACAATGAAGTGTGGGTTCAGAAAGTGGGAACCCTTCTACACTTGTGACACTGACTCAACTGTACAACTGTACAAGGATCTTGGGTTACTATCCACGATGCATCAACACAGTGGTGTGAGCAGAGGGATGACTCAACTGAATAGCAGGAGATGGATTGCACATCTCTTGTATCTGCCAATTGCCTTATCAAAGGTCTTTTCCTGCTTGGGGACAAAAATAAACAAGCACAAGCATTGCCTCTTAAGGAGGACTTCAGACAGGTGCCTGGCCAAGTAACAGGCCAGGTCTTCCAGACTACATGGAGTTAGAATCATTATACCTTAATGCTCAAGCTAGCAAGCAAAGCAAAAGCAAGTTCACAAGGGAACTATAGCAACTAAGGTACCTGAAAACAATCCAACATAATCAGTACTCAGCTTAAACAAAAGGCAAACAGACAATTACAAGTCCACAGCACAAACAGATAACAAGCATCAATGCACAAAGGTGCAAGCCACAAGGCCTAAGCATAAGTCTCAATGCCTACAAAACAAACTCAAGGTTAGTCATAAACAAGCAATAAACCAACTCCAATTGGGTGCACATCATCAAGTATAGCAATTGTGCTCTTTGACCTGAAACAAAGCTCAAACATTAAGCACTAACCACTAGGACAAGGCCTAGGGTCAAAATGAGAGCAATAAACCAAAACAGAACATGAAACTTATCCAAAATCAAGATCAATCAAATAAGAATCAAATCCAAGTGGTCTCACATTCATATCATCAATCAATATCATTTCATGAGTCAAAGAGTGCAAAGCATGCAATTTGAAGCTCATAGAAGCAAACAGAATGATTCAATTCAAATCAACTCAAAAATATTTCAATAAATCCCCAAAAAAATCATGGCTAAACAGCATTCATTAAAGGATCATCACACCAAATTTCAAGTCATTTGGACCAAGGGAAGCAAGTCAATTAAAATCCATAAGTCAAAGCATGTTCAAATAAGCTCATACAAGCCACCAAATCATGCATCAACTTCAAGCAAGAATCAAACAGAATTGGCATAAGATAAATGAACCAAATCAAAGCCATGACAAACTTCAATGTGTCTAGAATACACATGCAAAATTTCAAGTCCATCCAATAAGCAACAAGAATTTCACAAATCATATAAGATCATGACTCACAAAAAGTCCACAATTGGTCAAACAGAAGGGAAATTCTCAAATAAATTGGCAATGCACTCAAAAATTCCACAAAAATTCATACTCAATCCTAACATCCAGGAGTATCAACATGCTAAAAATCTCATCAATTGGAATTGAAATAGCATGGCAAATAAAATCAGGAAGTCAAGCAAGCAATGGTGTGACACACATTGTCACACCTCTATTCAGAAAATCATATCTCATCAACCAGAAATGAAAAAATAGCAAACTCTATACCAAAATGACCATGAACATGTCTAGTTTAAGCACAAAAAATTTCAAGAGTGTTGGATTAAGCATCATCATTTCACAAGCAAAATGGCAAGGCATAGCAAGATAACACATGTATGAACATTCCCTAGCCAAAATAAAAATCCACACGTGCACAAATTCTGGAAAAATCACCATAAAATACTAAAGATGGCAAGGATCATGGCACAAAAAATCTCATCTCATTTGGACAAATATTGAATGACTTATGATTTTTGTAAGATTGAAGATGAAAATGAAATTAAAATTGAAATGGAAATGGATTAAATGATTTAAATGAAATAATGGCAACATTGTAAATAAAATGAACTCTGGCCAAGGTAAAACGATGCGTTTCACTTAAGTGAAACGCAGGCCCAATCCGGTGGCGACAAGTGGACCAACACATGGGCGAAAAACACAAAAATGCATGCACATACACGTTCAGCAAGGATCTGGAAAAATCTGGGCAGCGAAACCCTAAGTGTTCATCACATCTTCATACGCATTCATCATCAAGAACAGTTTGTCACAGAAATTCACAAATGATATATCAATGGATTCCTCTTCTCATGCACATCACTAATCCAACGTTGATTAAACCTAATTCGTGCTAACATGCTTGGATCGGGCAGAAGAAGTTTTGGCTATCAAACTTAAAATCACAAGAACTCATTCAATTCTCAATGAAAATCAACGATTCAAAGCGCAGTACATTCAACATGGCAAGATCTATAGAAAGCACATCAATATTTCAAGAATTATAGGATTTGAGATTTGACCTCTATGAAGATGCAGATGTGAAATCGCAACTTTCAAGTCTTCAAAGGCAAAAACAGATGATCCTTAGCTCATATATGATGGAATGGATGAAGAATTGGGAGTTCAGCTTGCACGATCTAGCTCAAATCTTCAGCTGCCATTGATGAAGCTTCTTGCTACAGTCCTCGATTTGGCTTGAAAATGGTGATTCCTTGCTTCAATTCCACTCCAAAGTGCTTGTGAATGATGGATCCTCGAAGAACAATGCAAGTTCTATGAAACATTTTGCAGAAAAATGGAGAGAAAAAGTTTGTGCAATTTTGGAATTGGATCTAGATCTGGTGCAAATGATGTGTTAATCAAAAATTTAGTTAGGATTATGGTTTTATATGTGCTGTTAATCCACTTTGTTAATCAAGCTTAGCCAAAATGCAAGGATTAAGGAAAATGAGTGTTTATGCTAAATTGGTCAAGCCACCCCTATGTGCATGAAACTCTTGCTACAGTGTACGAAAATCCTTCCAAACACACTCCAAATATGATTTAAGACCAAGTGCAAGTGAAATTATGTGTGGAAAATGCATATTTTTGAAAATCACCTTTTCCCACCAAAATTCAAATTTAAATTAAGTGAAAAATGCCATTTTTGTGTGATGATTTTTGGTGAAATGTAATGAATGATTTGGATAGAACATTTTAAAAGGAGAATGTGGCACAAAACCCCACTCAATTTGGGCAATTGGTGTGAAAGTTATCCAAGTTTGAAGTTCAAAATATCTTGACAATGATTTGATCATAACTTGCCAACCACACATGAGAAATGGATGTTCTTGGACTTTTTGGAAAGGTGAGAGCAAGATCTTCAACTTTCATGTTGGAAAAAATTCCATTTGAAGCTTGTATGATGATGTAAATTTGAAGAGAAGACCTTTCAATTTTTGGCAGTTTGAAATTACAGGTCACTTACTATTTTTGGAAACTTTTCTTCTGACCTCAAATTCTCCAATGTTGATCTTTGACATGTCAAATGAGACTTGTATGGACATGAATGAGGCCTTTCTAACCATCTCCCACCTTCAAATCCATGATTTCATGCATAGTTGACCACAGTTGACTTTCTAGGGTTTTAGATGAAATTCAGCTTGACTGTTGAGCTTTGATCATCCAATCCTTGGCCAAACCTCTTCAAAAGGACCCCTAGATCATATGAACTTGTTGAACCAACCCTAGGTCTTTGCTTCAATAGGAATTGCACTTGCTTGCTTGCACAACTGATCCTCCTAACCAGTCTTGACCTAATGACTTGCACTTGGGCAAATGGACAATGCAATGCTATGCAGTGGACAATGTAATGTTAATGACTTATTATGAAATGAATGTACAAAATGGAAGGTGCAAATTTGAGGTGCTACAGCTGCCCCTATTCAATCAGCTGGGAATCCGAACGGATGAGAGCAACGGCTGTCAGACTTTCAGGGTAAACAGGGATTGAATACCAAGAACTGTAGAAATTTGCACAATGCGGGGATCCACCAATGGAAACGTCCACTGGGATCTGATATTTATTACCGGAGATTTTGGTTTTTTTCTCAAAGGTACTATCACATCCAGACATCACAAGACGATGAATGGGAATAGAAATCACAACTAGATGCCAACGGACAACTAGGAAAAACTCAACGTTTACCGAGACCAACGGAGAGGTAACCAGACATTAATGAATGAACTAGGAAAGATACAACCATACGTCAACGGACGTAGTGGGAAAAACTCAACGTTTACCGGAACCAACGGAGAGGTACCTCTACTGGGGACGACCAGGAAAAACTCGACGTTTATCGAAACCAACGGAGAGGTAACTCTACTGGGGACGACCAGGAAAAACTCGACGTTTACCAAAACCAACGGAGAGGTGACCAGACATCATTGGATGACTGGGAAGACTCGACCAGACGTCAACGGACGAAAGGGAGAAGCTCGACGTTTATCGACACCAACGGAGAAGGAGACCACTTCACTAAGGAAGGAATACAACAACCAGAAACCGAATAGGACGTACACCGACGACTCTACTGGGGATTCTGGCTGGGAATCAACCAGACATAAACGAATGACTGGTGAATAGGATACACAATCATACGTCAACGGACGAATGAGAAAAACTCAACGTTTATCGAGACCAACGGAGAGGTAACTCCGCATGGGGAAATATATCGCCAACAACCGTCAACAGACGATCGGGAAAAACTCGACGTTTATCGAAACCAACGGAGAGGTAACTCTGAGGGGAAGCAACAGGATCATTAACGAATGGTCTGTGGGAAATAAGCAACTATACGTCGACGGACGCATAGGAAAAACTCGACGTTTATCGAAACCAACGGAGAGGAGGAATCTTATTGGGGATAATGAACACAACCAACCGCCAACGGACGATTGGGAAAAACTCAACGTTTATCGAGACCAACGGAGAGGTAACCCTGGGGAGGGTAAGGGATGTTACGAACATCGAAAGATGATGTTTACCGACATCAAAAGAAGACCAGATATTGACCGATGACTGGGGTGAGACTCGATGTTTACCGACACCGAAAGATGGTGTTTACCGACACCAAACAAAGACGACCAGACATTAACGAATGACTGGGAAATACGACTCGATGTTTACCGACACCGAAAGATGGTGTTTACCGACACCAAGCAAAGACGACCAGACATTAACGAATGACTGGAAGATATACAACTCGATGTTTACCGACACCGAAAGATGGTGTTTACTGACACCAAAGAAATAACACACGCGGTTGTTAACATGACACTGACCAGTATCACAAGATGACATCTACATATGTCGGAGCAAGGCTAAACACTTGCTGGGGATCTCACTGAGGAGAAACAATCTTTCCTGTCACCAACGGATGAGGAAATGAACTTCTCTGGGGGGACTATCCACCCTGAATGCTGTCAAGAGCAACTGTAGCAAACGCGCCGTACAGGTGTTGAACAATAATCCGCCTCTGCCGGGGATATGGTCTGATTGGTTTCGAACACATGAATGCATATGTTTGAATTTTTCTATGGCGTAATGCTCCATATTGTATGGAAATGCTGCGCATTTTGAGGATGCGATGATCACTATATGCAAAATGCAAAACTGGCTGGGGAGCCAGCTGATCAGATACTCCAACTCTGTGGGGAGATTCTGCTTGAGGAACACTCTGCGGGGAGAGCACCGACTTCTCATTCATGCTGGAGAAATAACGCTGTTGCTGGGGAAAGGATAGACTCCACTGGGGACATCCTTCACAGGACCCAATCCACCCGGGGACTCCGCTTGAGAAATAATCAATACAACTCTGCTGAAGACTACCCAACGGCGACTGTGCCGAGGAACCAACAATACTACTCCATTGGGGAAAGTAAACAAGGCAACTCTCTGGTGAAACTACTCGCCGGGGAGTAACAAACGGCCTTGCTAGGGATAACCAGGCGACTTCACTGGGGAAAGCCAACCAATCCACCAATAGGATAAACTCTGCTATGGGGAATAAACGCTACTCCGCTGGGGACGACCCACCCAATCCACAGGTAGGATAGACTCAGCTGGGGATGCAAATATCACTCTGCTACGGGAAACTCATCCAATCCACAGGTAGGATAGCTGCTGGAGATAAATTTCTTTGAACCCGCTCCACTCGGGGACTAGCTGGGGAAAATTATCAACACCAATCTCTGCTCGGGAGATCTGCTAGAGATAGCAACTCTGTTGGGGATAACACACCAACTCTGCTGAGGAAGAGCATAACTCTGGTGGAGAATGCAATATACCAGACTCTGCGCTGGGGAGAAACATCCATAACCCTGCTGGGGATGAGCGCTCACGACCACGCTGGGGATAACAGTATTACAAACCCGACTGCTGGGGAACAACGCTCCACTGACAACTTCGCTGGGGATACAACATCCTTCCAACTCAGTGGGGAACTCTCCTGGGGAAAACACCTGCCAGGCACTCAGCGGGAGATCTCAACTGGGGAAATATTCGCTGGGGGAATAACCCACACTTCCAAGCCTGCTGGGGATAGGCAATCCTTAGATTTGCTGGGGATAGAAGACAATATCCAAAGGCGTCCCTGCAGGGGAACATAGCTCTGAAAGCTCTCATAATCTCTTGAGATAATAACTGCCGGGGAAACATCCTCACAGATGACGACCTGTAAAACAGCACAATAACATGCCCCCAGGGGATACATGGACAAGATACCGTCAAGTGTCCTCAACATCAAAAATTATTTTCAAATGTTTCATCTTTCTGCAAGTTATTGTTTAGCCTTCATGTTTTTATATGCAATGTTTATCAAAAATTCGGACGTTTTTGCAAACAAAACGGTAAAATAAAAACAGGAGAGCTATTTATCTGAATAACGACTTTTATTGATTGAAGATGTGCCTGAAAAGGCGAATACATTGGGAAGCAATTCCTAGAAAGAGGTAACTGCGCACAAAAGGAAAAAAATCTATCCTAATGGCAATGTGAACATGGCATCCACTATTTCCCAATTCTGTTATAACTCACAGATCATCAGTTTTCCTCCCAACTCCTTGCTTTCTGAGAAGAATGGCTGGACCGATCACATCCTTCGGGATGGCAGACAACGAAGCGCGATGAAGTACAGATACTCAGACTGTAGTCTTCGCTTTAATCCCTCTTTTGGGTGGATCGCCCTTTCGGGTTTTCAATCCACCGGGATACCCATTTTTGCCTAAGCCGCCCTTACGGGTTTTCGACTTACCGGGTGTACAAATTCTTTTCATTTTTTATCCCTAATTTTTGCCCGAACCTTTTCTTTCTGTTTTTTGGTTCGCCGGGATGCCCTTTTTTGCCTGGACTATTTTATTCTTTTTGTCCAGCGGGTCAATTTATGCGAAGTATTTTTTGACTACATCTGAGTTAACAGGGGACGGGAAATCTTCACCATCCATAGTTGTAAGCATCAAGGCTCCACCGGAGAAAACCTTCTTCACAACGTATGGACCTTCATAATTAGGAGTCCACTTGCCCCTGTTATCTGTACCGGGAGGAAGGATCCTCTTCAAAACTAAATCACCAGTCTGATAGCTTCGAGGACGCACTTTCTGATCAAAGGCTCTCTTCATCCTTCTCTGATATAACTGCCCATGGCACACAGCTGCTAGCCGTCTCTCTTCGATAAGGCTCAACTCGTTAAACCTTGTCCGAATCCACTCGGCTTCGTCCAGCTTGACATCTAACAAAACCCTCAGAGAAAGGATCTCCACTTCAACAGGTAGGACCGCTTCCATACCATACACAAGGGAGTACGGGGTTGCCCCGGTCGACGTACGTACTGAGGTACGGTACCCATGCAAAGCGAAAGGAAGCATCTCATGCCAATCCTTGTACGTCACGACCATTTTCTGCACAATCTTCTTGATATTCTTGTTTGCCGCCTCTACAGCACCATTCATCTTCGGTCTGTAAGGAGAAGAATTGTGATGTTCAATCTTGAAATCTTTACACAGTTCTTTCATCATCTTGTTGTTGAGATTCGAACCATTATCAGTGATGATTCTCTCAGGAACTCCATAGCGACAGATGATTTCTTTCTTGATGAATCGGGCAACCACCTGTTTGGTAACATTAGCATAGGAAGCTGCTTCCACCCACTTGGTGAAATAGTCAATCGCAACCAAGATGAAGCGATGTCCATTCGAAGCAGTAGGCTCAATCTTCCCAATCATATCAATGCCCCACATGGCGAACGGCCAAGGCGAGTTCATGACATTCAGAGGGCTTGATGGTACATGCACCTTATCAGCATAAATTTGACATTTATGGCACTTTCGCGCGTACTTGAAACAATCGGATTCCATAGTCATCCAGTAATAACCGGCTCTCAACAATTTCTTCGACATTGCATGACCACCAGCATGGGTACCAAACGATCCTTCATGCACTTCCTGCATCAACATGTCTGCTTCGTGTCTATCAACGCATCTGAGTGTAGCACCTCAAAATTTGCACCTATCATTGTACATACATTCTCATATTAGGTCATAGCATAACATGGTCCACTGCATAGCATTGCATTGTCCCATCTGCCTCAAGTACAAAGTCATCAGAAGAATTAGGTCAAACTGATCAGGAGATCAGTCAACCAAGCAAGCAAGTGTGTTTTTCATCGAGCCAAGGCCTTAGGGTTGGTCCAACATGTTCACATGACTTGGGGATCCATTTGAAGTGTTTTGGTCAAGGATTGGATGTTCAGAAGTCATCAGTCAATGCACAGTCAGTCAGAAACCCTAAAAGTCAACTGTTGGTCAACTGTCCATTTAATCAGTGGTTTTGATGGTGGGATTTGGTTTGAGAGAGCTTATTCATGTCCAAATAGGCCTCATATATCATGGCAAACACCATCATGGAAGAATTTGAAGCCAGATCAGAAATTTCCAAAAATGGAAACTGGACCTGTAATTGAAACCTGCCCAAAATGGAAAGTCTTGATCCTCAAACTTACATCATGATACAAGCTTCAAATGAATTTTTGCCCAACATGAAAGTTGAAGATCTTGTTCTCCCATTTCCAAAAAGTCCAAGAACACTCAATTCCCATGTATGGTTGGCAAGTTATGATCAATTCATTTTCAAAAATTCTTGAACTTCAAAAGGCCATATCTCTCGAACCATTTGGCCAATTTGGGTGGGGTTTTTTCCCACAAGTCACATTTGATCCCCTCTTTCCAAAAATGTAACTTTCATGTACCAAAACATCACCATGCAAAATGGCCTTTTTGAACTTGCCTTAATTAATTTCAAGTGAGTTGAATTTTGACTTTTCAAAATAATCTTTTTTAAACCATTTGGCCAATTGAAATAGTTCAGAAATGTGGTTTGTGTCATGTTTGAAAGCCCAAATTCGTGCAGTACATACACCCATGCCAACTTGCTTGAAAATTGGAAAGAAAGTACATTTTTACCAACTCTATCCCACATTTTCATGGACCTTGATTCAGTACCACAAAACAGCAGATATATATCATTTTTTTCTGCCAATTAAAAACCCTAGCTGCAGCCATTGAACACTCAGAAATCCATTCATTCCCAAAAAAACTCATTTTCATCATCTTTCAAAATCTGCCAAAAAGCTCCAAAGAACTCGACCTGGTCATTGTTATTTCATCATCCAAACAACATTTTGGACTCATTGCAACTTCATTTCCACAACTGTAAGAAGCTTATACCCGACTGTTCTTTCCAAGCATCATCCATGGCAAAGTTTGGTTAAAGCTATTTCAAGCGTTTTCAAGGCGAACCATCTTCATCATTCATCATCTGGAGGGTTATAGGTCATCTGTTTCGAGCTTGCATCATCAAACAACAACTGTTTCTCCACTTTCTTCAAAACTTGGTAAGAATTCGAACTCAACCTTTGATGAAATTACATGATGCATCTTGTAGATCTTTTCACTGTGAGTGTCATGAACTTTAAACCGATTGAAACCGTGCCAAGATGAGAGAGAACGAGGGTTTTGAAATTTCATGTGCTTGGCAAGATTCAATCGATTCTTTATTTTATTGTTGTTTTGAGATGAATTACTTGTGGATTCGTGTTAAGTTTTGTTAGATCTTCATAAATATGTGCTTGAATGATGCTTCTGGGCTGTTTGGTTTTTTCTGGGAATTTCACGTATGAAGATCATGAGGATCTTCATGCTGTTCATGAGACTGCACTTTTCCTGCGGATTCTCTTGCAGCCTTCATAGCTGGCTGCGAATTTTCCTGCGGATTTCTGGGCTAGGGTTTTTTTCATGAATTTGTTACTGTTGCATTAAGCCTGGCCAATCAGCTTATTTCGTTTCCCTGGCCCAAAACGGCGCGTTTTGATTAGTGGCGTGGGTAATTTCAAAAATGCCACTGGCCGTGCCCCATGTCCCATTAAAGTCATTTGTTTTTTTATATTTATTTCAATTTGTATGCTCATCTTGCAAAAATCATAACTTCATCATGTTTGATCCAATTTGAATGGGAATTTTTGCATTGTGTTCATCTGGATCTCTAGTTTTTTATCATGATTTTTCCAGATTTTTTTGATGAGTGGATTTTAATTGGTATGAGGGTTTGTGACATGTATGCATATTTTGTACACTTTGCCAAAACATTTGTGAAATGGTGATACTTTATCCAATGGCTCCCAAATTTTTTGTGCTTAAACTAGACACACTCATGGTGATTTTGGTGTAGAGTTTGTGAATTTATCATTGCTGGTTTATGAGTTATGATTTTTTGAATTAGGGTGTGACAATTTGTGTCACACCATTGATGTCCAACTTCATGATTTTCATTACCATGCTTCTTGAACTCAAATTGGTTTGAACTTTTGCATGAATGTGCTCTTGGATGTCTAGTTTACATGTGAATTTTCTTGGAATTATTTGTGGCATTTCCTAATTGTTTGAGATTTTCTCCCCTGTTTAGTCATATGTTGACTTTTTGTGACACATGTTCCCATTTCATTTGTGAAATTCTCATACTTTATTGGATGAACATGAAATTTGACATGTAATTAGTAGACATCTTAAGGTTCATCATGGTTTTAGTCCCATTCATTTATCATACACCATCTCTGATTTATGATTTTTCTAAGTTGATGCATGTTTGGTTGACTTCCTTAAGCATGTTCAAAATTGCTTTGACTTTCTGATTTTCATTGACTGCCTTCCACTTGTCCAAATGTGATGAAATTTGACATGCTTACCATGCTATGTGTTAGGATTGATCATGATTTATTTGGTGATTTTTGGAAATGTTTTAGTTTACTTTTGATGCAAGTCTTGCTGTTGACTCCTATGAGCTTCTGTTTGCTATACCTTGACCTAAATTGTTCATGAAATGATGATGATGATTGATATGAATGTGAACCCAATTGGTTTTGTTTCTTGATTGTTTGAACATGATCTTGGATACTTGTCCTTTGCTGTTTTGACTTTTTCATACCCTTTTGACCTTAGGCTTGCCCTAGTGGTCCTGCTACTCACATTTGAGTTCATGTTTTCAGGTTGACCAACAATTAACCAATGAGACCAATACAAATTGATTGAGTTTGCTTGTTTTATCATGACTAACCTATTTGTTTTGTAGGTTGCTTGGCTCACATGCCTTAAGCCTTGTGCCTTGCACATCCATTTGCCTCCAATTAACTGTTGATGTCTGTTTCTTTTTGCTTTGTTTGAAGTTGTATACTAATGTCTGCTTGACTATTTCAGGTGCTTTTAGTTGCTCAGTTCCTTGTGAACTTTTGCTGTGTTTTGCTTGTATAAGCAATTTGCATTGAGGTATATTTCTCATCTTCATGTAGTCTGGAAGACCTGGCCTGTTACTTGGCCAGGCAATTGTCTGAAGTCCTCCTTAAGAGGCAATGTTTGTGGATGTTTAATTTGTCCTTGTATAGAGTCAAAGACCTCCTAAGTGAAGAGGCAATTGGCAGAACCCAAGGGATAAGTAACCTATCCCCTGCTATTCTGTGTGTCATCTGCTTTGCTCACACCACTGTGTTGATGCATTGCAGATACAAACCCAAGATCTTGTACAATTGTACAGTTGAGTCAGTTTTAAATGTGTAGAAGGGTTCCCACTTTCTGAACCCACACATTCTTGTCTTAAAGCTCTCCCAGGCCAGGGATAAGAGCTGTGAAGTCTTATCTTCACTCGCCTTTCATCTGCTTCACCTTAGCCCCTCAATGGCAAGGTTAAGAGCTAACACTACCCAGTTCCAGTGGTTTGTTTGTTGAGGTTGATATGACCCCTCGACTAAAACCTGACCTTGATTGAGCCCATTGCTTGCATATAGTGTGTGCTACTTGTGCTTGTGTGTTTGCTTTAGCTTGCTTCCTGTGCAAGTTAGGTTTTGCTTGGCTTGCTTCCTGTGCAAGTTAAGTGTAGGTGGCTTGCTTCCTGTGCAAGTCATGTTTAGGATAGGCTGGCTCCCTGTGCCAGTTAGCTAGAAACCTTAACTTAGGGATGATTTTGCATGATAACATCTAGGCTCGAGTCGTAGTCTCCCTAGTTGTGTCTCCCTCTGTTATCTGGTTAGGCTAGTCCTGTATCCCTCTGTAGGGGAACTACGTCGCCCTGATCCTCATACCAGATGAGGTACGTAGGCAGGAGATGAGCTGATCTCTCCGGGCGCCTGTGTCTTTGTTTTGTCTTGTTGTGTACTTGGAAGCTGATGTAAGTCCATCGAGTGGCAGTTAGGTTCCAGTGTGCGTGTGTTTGGTTCGGATGCTGATGTAAGTCCAGTGATTGGCAGTCAGGCTCCACGTTTGCCTCTTTGTGTGTGTTTTGGTTCGGATGCTGATGTAAGTCCAGTGATTGGCATTCAGGCTCCACGTTTGCCTTTGTTTGTGTTTGTTTGTGTGCGTGTCAGCCGAGCTACGAATGCTCTGATTCTCCTTCGTCCAAGGAGATACGTATGCATAGGATGCGATATCCTAGCGAGCATGTGTCGTTTCCCCAGTCCGAACTACTTCGACTCTGATGTCTATGCCTGATAGACTAAGTAGGCCCAGGATGCGATATCCTGCCGAGTCAGTTTCAGTTTTGTTTTCTTGTGTCTCTTTCAGCCAGTGTGTGTGTGTGAGCAGTGTTTTAGCAACCATTTATCCTTCCTTTTGTGCGTGGATCCCGTCGAGTACGACGGATGCGTAGGGGTGCTAATACCTTCCCTTCGCATAACCGACTCCCGATCCCATTCTCTTTGGTCGCGAGACCATGTTCTTTCCAGGTTTACTCTGAGCGTTTCCTTTCCCTCTTTTGGGATAAATAACGCACGGTGGCGGCTCTGTTGTTCTTGTTTTCCCGCCGGTTTTTCGCGTAATGCGACAGCTGGCGACTCTGCTGGGGATATAGAGAAGTTGACCTGTGCTGGTCCGTCTTCCCTAAGCGAGTCTCTCCTAGCGCTCTCTAGGATAGGGTTTGGTTGCTATTGGTTGTATTTATTGCATTCATTTGTATATATGTGCATTTATTGTTTGCATTTATGTTTGCACTTATGTTTGCATTCATTCACATTCATTATTCATCTGGCTGGTTGTCTGTTTCTCTCTGTTGGGGTGGGAGTTACATGAGGTAAAAGGCCCAATACCCAGGCCATGAGTGAAATCTAGGATACTTAGGAATAGAGTGATTCATGGGAAGCGGGTGGTGTTGCGCCACTTAGCGGAACATTGATATCACGAGCAGTTCAGACCCTGGTGGGATATTATCGTTACATACTTCGGGTGTGTATATGATGATGTTCTGCGAAAGGTTATTTATGCTGCGTTTCTCTCGACCTTACCCTGGCCTAGATGACACCCGTGAGTGGGGAGGGAATGATCATTATTACAGGTACAGTTGGTGACTTGTTGGTGACTTGTTGGTGACTTGTGATCCTGTTGGTGACTATTGGTTCAGAAGTTTGGGGTCTCAGATGACTTTGGGTTTCAGATGAATTTGTGGTTCCGAGTTCAAGCCGAAGCTTTGATCCTGTGTTCTGAGAGACACAGCCAACCAGTCGTGTCTGCATCATTTGCATCATAGCATATTTATTTTTCAAAAGAAACGCAATAAAAAAAAAGATACAAAAAAAAAAAGAAAGAAAAAAAAAAAAAAAAAAAACTAATCCCTGCATGCATATCATTTCTCAGGTACATTCTAGAGCTTGTTCACTGATAGAGATGGCAACAGTCCCAGAGTTGAAGCGGAAGACTTGTTCCTACAGCTTTCACCGTGAACCTTTGACGTCTCTGATTGAGTCGAGCAACCTTATGACCAGTGGTAACCAGAAGGGGTTTGTTGACCAGTATGGAGATATTCTGACACTGTTGAAGATGGTAGTCGATCCGGTGCCGTTGCAGACTCTTCTGCAGTTCTACGACCCAGAGCTTCATTGTTTCACCTTTCAAGATTATCAGTTGGCGCCTACTCTTGAGGAGTACTCCATTTTGCTGAGTGTCCCGGTCCGGTATCAGGTTCCTTTCTTGGATGTGCCCAAGGAGGTTGATTTCAGAGTTGTGGCCAGAGCTCTCCATTTGGGTATCAAGGAAGTCAGTGATAATTGGAAGTCCAGTGGGGATGTAGTAGGATTGCCTTTGAAGTTTCTGTTGAGGGTAGCTAGAGAAGAAGCAGAAAAGGGAAGTTGGGAAGCCTTTCATGCTCAGTTGGCCGTCATGATCTATGGGATCGTCCTGTTTCCGAGTATGCCCAATTTTGTTGACTATGCTGCAGTCAGTATTTTCATTGGAGGAAATCCAGTTCCTACTCTATTAGCTGACACTTACTATGCTATTCACAGTAGGCATGGTAAGGGTGGGGATATCAAGTGTTGTCTCCCGCTTTTGCTCAGATGGTTCTTGTCTCTCCTGCCAGTCAGTGGACCTTTTGTGGATGCTCAGAGCATGCATAAGTGGACTCAGAGGGTTATGTCTCTTACCTCCTATGATATCAGGTGGCAATCTTACCGGATGGATGTGCGTAACGTCGTTATGAGCTGTGGAGGATTCCGTAATGTGCCACTCGTAGGGACTAGGGGTTGCATCAATTACAACCCGGTTCTTTCTCTCCGCCAGTTGGGGTTTGTGATGAAGGGAAGACCACTTGAGGCTGAGGTAGCAGAAAGTGTGTATTTTGAGAAGCAGAGTGACCCGGATAGATTGGAGCAGATAGGAAGAGCTTGGAAGTCTATTGGTATGAAGGATGGATCTGTCTTAGGGAAGAAGTTTGCCGTTGCTATGCCCGATTACACTGATTGGGTCAAGGAGAGAGTAGAAACTTTGTTGTTACCCTACGATAGGATGGAGCCGTTGCAGGAGCAACCACCTTTGATCCTTGCTGAGAGTGTGCCTGCGGAGCACTACAAGCAAGCCCTGATGGAGAATCGCCGTTTGAGAGAGAAGGAGCAAGATACCCAGATGGAACTGTACAAAGCCAAAGCTGATAGGTTGAACTTGGTTCATCAACTCAGAGGAGTGCGAGAAGAAGATGCTAGCAGACTGAGAAGCAAGAAGAGATCCTACGAGGAGGTGGAGAGCATGTTAGATGCAGAACACCGGGAGTGCTTGAGGTTGCAGAGAGTTGAGGCCAGCTATCAGAAGAAGATCAGAGACTTGGAGAAGCAACTCAGAGATAAGGACATCCAGTTGAAGAAGGAAGTAGACTTGAGACAGGCATCAGAGAGCCACCTTGGAGGAGAAGTGGTAGAGCTTAGACGACAACTGAAGGAGAAGATCACTCTTTTGCCAGAATGTTCAGAATGTGACCTGTTGATAGACCAGTGTCAGTACTTGAAGACTCTCATTCCGGGAGGCCATTTGTCTTAGCTTGTATCTTTGATGTGTATGTTGAGAATCACCTCCAGGCTTGTTGGATGGGATTCATTGTTGTACTCCGATTGTTTGGATTTTCTTTGTCGACTTTGTTGTATGATCCTGTTGCTCATATAGATGAGGTTGTTGGTTTCACCTTGTACTCATCACTCTTGTGTATGTTGTTTCTGTGCTTCTATGTTGTTCTTGCTGCAGGTTGCCATCTTTAGAGGATGACTCAGGCTCTTTGAATGCCTGAGAAATGAACATATCATGGGCATCATACGCATCATTAGCACCATACTCATATCATTTTGCATAACAGGTGTTCTTGGTCGTGACTTCTCACTCTGGTTCCCGTTTTAGGCAGGATAGCTGATCAACGTCCGCACCGCTACTCAACAAGACTGAATCAACAGAGAGGTATGGATCGAGTTCAAGCTGAGTTGGCTGAGATGAAGGCTAACATGGCCCAGTTTATGAATATGATGCAAGGGGTTGCACAAGGTCAAGAAGAACTTCGAGCCATGGTTCAGAGACAAGAAGCTGCAATTCCACCGGTCAACCATGCTCCGCCAGAGGGAGGCCCGGTCAATGATAATAATGTTGCTGCTGCTGTACCCATCAACAACTATGCTGTAGGTGATGAGTTGGGGGGTATTCGAATCAACGGTCAACCTATTGCTCCAGATGCCGCTAATGCCAGAGCAGTCCGTGCCCCGGCCCGTAATCCTGTTCCGATTGTTGACAGACAAGAGGATATGTTCACTCTGCTCAGTGAAGACGAAGACGTTCTGGGAAGGGTTGATGAGAGGGATCGTAAAGTTGATGCCCTTGCTGAGAAAATTAGAGCTATGGAATGTCAGAATTCTCTCGGTTTCGATGTTACCAATATGGGGTTGGTGGAAGGTTTGAGAATCCCTTACAAGTTCAAAGCACCGTCCTTCGATAAATACAACGGTACTTCTTGCCCTCGCACCCATGTGCAGGCTTATTATCGAAAAATCTCTGCGTATACCGATGATGAAAAGATGTGGATGTATTTTTTCCAAGATAGTCTATCTGGGGCTTCTTTAGACTGGTACATGGAACTAAAGAGAGATTCGATCTGATGCTGGAGGGATCTAGGTGAGGCTTTCTTGAGGCAATATAAACACAACATGGACATGGCGCCTAGCCAGACTCAGCTGCAGAGTCTATGTCAGAAATCCGGAGAGAGCTTCAAGGAGTATGCCCAGAGGTGGCGTGAACTGGCTGCTAGAGTTCAACCCCCTATGCTGGAGAGGGAGTTGACAGACATGTTTATCGGTACTCTTCAGGGTGTGTTTATGGACCGGATGGGGAGCTGCCCATTCGGTAGTTTTTCTGATGTTGTCATTTGTGGAGAGAGGACTGAGAGTTTGATTAAAACTGGGAAGATCCAAGATGTTGGTTCCTCTTCTTCTAAGAAGCCATTTGCTGGGGCACCTCGTCGAAGAGAGGGTGAAACTAATGTTGTTCAACACCGCAGAGATCAGAACAGAATTGAATACCGTCAAGCTGCTGCAGTGACCATTCCGGCACCTCAACCTCGTCAACAACAACAACAAAGAGTTCAACAACCGCAACAACAACAACAGCAACGTCCGTATCAGCCCAGACAAAGGATGCCTGATCGACGTTTTGATTCGCTACCCATGTCGTACGCCGAACTGCTGCCCGAACTACTCAGGTTGGGGTTGGTTGAGTTGCGTACAATGGCTCCGCCTACAGTATTGCCTCCTGGGTACGACGCCAACGTCCGTTGTGACTTTCACTCTGGGGCACCAGGGCATCATACTGAGAAGTGTCGGGCTTTCCAGCACAAGGTCCAAGATTTGATCGATGCCAAGGCGATCAACTTCGCTCCAGTGCCTAACGTCGTAAACAACCCTATGCCTCAGCATGGTGGGCATAGAGTGAACAATATTGAGGGGAAAGAAGCTGAAGATCTGGTTGTTAGTGTTGATGATGTTCAGACTTCTCTGCTAGTTGTGAAGGGCCGTCTGCTGAATGGGGGTGTCTACTCGGGCTGTGATGAGGATTGTTTGGGCTGTGCAGAATCTGAGAATGGTTGCGACCAGTTGAGGACCGGTATCCAGGGTATGATGGATGAGGGTTGTTTGCAATTCAGTAGGGCTGTAAAAGATCGTGGAACAGTGTCAACTATCACCATTTACTTTAAACCGTCTGAAGGACGTGGACAAAGGGTCGTTAGTGCACCTGCAACAAATGGTACCCCAGTTACCATTTCCGTGCCTGTAACCATCAGTGCTCCAACTACTATCGCTGCGTCTGGAAGAAGGGCTGTTGAGAATAGTAGAGCCGTGCCGTGGAAGTATGATAATGCTTACCGCAGTAACAGAAGGGCTGAAAGTCAGACGAGACCAGTGAATCAAGCTCCAGTGACAATTGGTTTACCGAATAGAGTTCCTGCAACTGTTGGTCCGGCTGTGGACAATGTAGGGGGTCCAGGAGGTTTTACCAGAAGCGGTCGTCTGTTCGCACCGCAGCCTTTGAGGGACAATAATGCTGAGGCTCTCGCCAAAGCAAAGGGTAAGCAAGCTGTGGTTGAGGAAGAACCTTCCCAGAAGGAAGCGCCCGAGGGGACATTTGAGAAGGACGTGGAGGAGTTTATGAAGATAATCACGAAGAGTGACTACAAGATTGTAGATCAGTTGAATCAAACTCCGTCCAAGATTTCTATACTTTCGCTGTTGTTGTGCTCTGAGGCACACCGTAATGCCTTGCTGAAGATGTTGAATCTGGCTTACGTGCCTCAGGAGATTTCTGTCAATCAACTGGAGGGCGTGATGGCCAATGTGAGCACCAGGCATGGTGTAGGATTCACCAACCTGGAGTTACCGCCTGAAGGGCGGAACCATAACAAAGCCTTGCACATCACCATGGAGTGCAAAGGGGCAGTGTTGTCTCACGTATTGGTAGACACCGGGTCGTCGCTGAATGTGCTGCCTAAGCAGATTCTGAAGAAGATTGATGTGGAAGGGTTTGTGCTTACTCCCAGTGACCTGATCGTTCGTGCTTTCGACGGATCCAAACGTTCTGTATGTGGGGAAGTTACCTTGCCTGTGAAGATAGGTCCTGAGGTATTCGATATCATCTTCTATGTTATGGACATCCAGCCCGCCTATAGTTGTTTATTGGGGCGTCCATGGATTCATGCAGCAGGGGCAGTCTCGTCGACTCTCCATCAAAAGCTCAAGTATGTCTGGAACGGTCAGATTGTGACCGTGTGCGGTGAAGAAGAGATTCTGGTGAGTCATCTATCCTCGTTCAAATATGTTGAGGTGGATGGCGAGATCCACGAAACCTTATGTCAGGCGTTTGAGACTGTGGCTCTTGAGAAAGTGGCGTACGCTGAGCAGAGGAAGCCAGGTGCTTCAATTACTTCTTACAAGCAGGCTAAGGAGGTTGTTGATTCTGGCAAAGCTGAAGGCTGGGGCAAGATGGTGGACTTGCCTGTCAAAGAAGACAAATTTGGCGTTGGTTACGAGCCTCTCCGAGCAGAGCAGAATGGTCAAGCGGGTCCGAGTACCTTTACCAGCGCTGGGCTGATGAATCATGGCGACGTCTCTGCAACCGGTAGTGAAGACTGTGACAGTGATTGTGATCTGGACAACTGGGTTCGCCCGTGTGCACCAGGGGGGTCTATCAACAACTGGACGGCTGAAGAAGTGGTTCAAGTTACTCTTCTGACAGAGTAATTTTCTGTTGTTTTGTCATTTTGCATGAAAATCCTACGATCTGCCCAAGGCGTAGTGATTCATTGTAGGGCCTCATCATGTTTTAATGATTATCATTAATGAAGGACATTTTTTGCAATCAAACTTTGTGATCCCTGTTTTTCTTTTTTGTTTTCATTTTTTTCAAAAATAATAAAAATGGCAATGTTTTTGTTTTTTGTGACTTTATTGAACTCTTTTTTCTAAAACAAAGCATTAAACATGCAGAAGCGATCTTATGGCATTCACTATGAACAGTTCTGTTATGGCTCAGTATGATTTCGACAATCCCATCTACCAAGCTGAAGAGGAGAGTGAGGAAGACTGTGAACTCCCTGCAGAATTGGTCCGATTGTTGAAGCAGGAGGAAAGGGTCATCCAACCTCATCAGGAGGAGTTGGAGGTTGTTAATTTGGGTACTGAGGACGCCAAAAGAGAAATCAAGATTGGGGCTGCTTTAGAGGACTCTGTCAAGAGGAGGCTGATTGAGATGCTGAGAGAATATGTGGAGATATTCGCCTGGTCATATCAAGATATGCCTGGGTTAGATACAGACATTGTGGTGCATCGATTACCTCTTAGAGAAGGATGTCCTTCGGTCAAGCAGAAGCTTCGTAGAACGAGTCCTGACATGGCAACTAAGATCAAGGAAGAGGTTCAGAAGCAGTGGGATGCGGGTTTTTGGCTGTTACGAGTTATCCCCCATGGGTGGCCAACATCGTTCCTGTGCCGAAGAAGGATGGTAAAGTCAGAATGTGTGTCGATTACCGGGATTTGAATAGAGCGAGTCCGAAAGATGATTTCCCATTACCTCACATTGATGTATTGGTTGATAATACGGCTCAATCCTCGGTATTCTCTTTCATGGATGGTTTCTCTGGATATAATCAGATCAAGATGGCGCCAGAGGACATGGAAAAGACGACATTCATTACACCTTGGGGCACGTTCTGCTATAAGGTGATGCCATTTGGGCTAAAGAATGCTGGTGCTACCTATCAGAGGGCAATGACGACTCTCTTTCATGACATGATGCACAAAGAAATTGAAGTATACGTAGATGATATGATTGCGAAGTCGCAGACAGAAGAGGAGCACCTGGTTAATTTGCAGAAGCTGTTTGACCGGTTGAGAAAGTTCAAGCTGAGGTTGAATCCGAACAAGTGTACGTTTGGGGTGAGATCAGGGAAGCTTTTAGGCTTCATTGTCAGTGAGAAAGGGATTGAGGTTGATCCAGCGAAAGTCAAAGCTATTCAAGAGATGCCTGAACCAAAAACGGAAAAGCAAGTCCGCGGGTTTTTAGGGAGGTTGAACTACATTGCAAGGTTCATATCTCATCTAACAGCCACGTGCGAACCAATTTTCAAATTGCTAAGAAAGAATCAAGCAATCAGGTGGAATGATGACTGTCAGAAAGCTTTTGACAAGATAAAGGAGTATTTACAGAAACCTCCAATCCTTATACCTCCAGTTCCAGGGAGACCTCTGATAATGTACCTGTCAGTGACTGAGAACTCGATGGGGTGTGTATTGGGACAACATGACGAGTCTGGTCGAAAAGAGCATGCCATATACTACCTTAGCAAAAAGTTTACCGACTGTGAAACAAGATATTCACTGCTCGAGAAAACTTGTTGTGCTTTGGCCTGGGCTGCTCGCCGACTGAGGCAGTATATGTTGAACCATACTACCTTATTGATTTCTAAGATGGATCCAGTGAAGTACATCTTTGAAAAACCGGCTCTCACCGGACGCGTTGCTCGTTGGCAGATGATTCTAACAGAATATGACATTCAGTACACGTCACAGAAGGCCATCAAAGGTAGTATTCTGTCAGATTACCTCGCCGAGCAACCGATTGAAGATTATCAGCCTATGATGTTTGAATTCCCTGATGAAGACATTATGTATCTTAAGATGAAAGATTGCGAAGAGCCTCTTGTCGAGGAAGGACCGGATCCAGATGACAAATGGACACTGATGTTTGATGGGGCTGTGAATATGAACGGTAACGGTGTGGGTGCGGTGCTGATCAATCCTAAAGGTGCTCATATACCTTTTTCTGCCAGATTGACGTTTGACGTCACCAACAACGAAGCTGAGTATGAGGCTTGTATCATGGGGATAGAAGAAGCCATTGATCTGAGGATCAAAACTCTTGATATATTTGGAGATTCCGCTCTAGTGGTCAATCAAGTCAATGGAGATTGGAATACGAACCAGCCGCATTTGATTCCGTATAGAGATTACACCAGAAGAATACTGACGTTCTTCAAGAAGGTGAAGTTGTATCATGTCCCCCGGGATGAGAATCAGATGGCTGATGCTTTGGCAACTTTGTCGTCTATGATCAAAGTTCATTGGTGGAATCATGTGCCACATGTTGCGGTGAATCGACTCGAGAGGCCTGCGTATGTGTTTGCAGCCGAGTCTGTTGTGATTGATGAGAAGCCGTGGTATTATGACATCAAGAACTTCCTCAAGACTCAGGAGTATCCTGAAGGTGCGTCGAAGAATGACAAGAAAACCCTGAGGAGGCTAGCTGGAAGCTTCTATTTGAATCAGGATGATGTGCTGTATAAGAGAAACTTTGACATGGTCTTGCTCAGATGCGTGGACAGACCCGAGGCGGACATGTTAATGCAGGAAGTTCATGAAGGCTCCTTCGGTACTCATGCCGGCAGACATGCAATGGCTAAGAAATTGTTGAGAGCGGGTTATTACTGGATGACTATGGAATCCGATTGTTTCAAGTATGCTCGGAAGTGCCATAAGTGTCAAATTTATGCTGATAAGGTGCATGTACCACCAAGCCCTCTGAATGTCATGAATTCGCCTTGGCCGTTTGCCATGTGGGGCATTGATATGATTGGGAAGATTGAGCCTACTGCTTCGAATGGACATCGCTTCATCTTGGTTGCGATTGACTATTTCACCAAATGGGTGGAAGCAGCTTCCTATGCTAACGTTACCAAACAAGTGGTTACCCGGTTCATCAAGAAAGAAATCATCTGTCGTTATGGAGTTCCTGAGAGAATCATCACTGACAATGGTTCGAATCTCAATAACAAGATGATGAAAGAGCTTTGTAAAGATTTCAAGATTGAACATCACAATTCTTCTCCTTACAGACCGAAGATGAATGGTGCTGTAGAAGCGGCAAACAAGAATATCAAGAAGATTGTGCAGAAGATGGTCGTTACGTACAAGGATTGGCATGAGATGCTGCCTTTCGCTTTGCATGGGTACCGTACCTCAGTACGTACGTCGACCGGGGCAACCCCTTACTCCCTTGTGTATGGTATGGAAGCCGTCCTACCTGTTGAAGTGGAGATTCCTTCTCTGAGAGTTTTATTGGATGTCAAGCTGGACGAAGCCGAGTGGATTCGAACAAGGTTTAATGAGTTGAGCCTTATCGAGGAGAGACGGCTAGCAGCTGTATGCCATGGACAGTTGTATCAGAGAAGGATGAAGCGAGCCTTTGATCAGAAAGTGCGTCCTCGAAGCTATCAGATCGGTGATCTAGTTTTGAAGAGGATCCTCCCTCCCGGTGCAGATAACAGGGGCAAGTGGACTCCTAACTACGAAGGTCTGTATGTTGTGAAGAAGGTCTTCTCCGGTGGAGCCTTGATGCTTACAACTATGGATGGTGAAGATTTTCCGTCCCCTGTTAACTCAGATGTAGTCAAAAAATACTTCGCATAAATTGACCCGCTGGACAAAAAGAAAAGAGTCCAGGCAAAAAAAGGGCATCCCGGCGAACCAAAAAACAGAAAGAAAAGGTTCGGGCAAAAATTAGGGATAAAATGAAAAGAATTTGTACACCCGGTAAGTCGAAAACCCGCAAGGGCGGCTTAGGCAAAAATGGGTATCCCGGTGGATTGAAAACCCGAAAGGGCGATCCAGCCAAAAGAGGGATTAAAGCGAAGACTACAGTCTGAGTTGTCTGTACTTCATCGAGCTTTGTCGTCTGCCATCTCGAAAGATGTGATCCGTCCAGTCATTCTTCTCAGAAAGCAAGGAGTTGGGAGGAAAACTGATGATCTGTGAGTTATAACAGAATTGGGAAATAGTGGATGCCGTGTTCACGTTGCCATTAGGATAGATTTTTCCTTTTGTGCGCAATTACCTCTTTCTAGGAATTGCTTCCCAATGTATTTGCCTTTTCAGGCGCATTTTCAATCAATAAAAGTCGTTATTCAGATAAATGGCTCTTTTGTTTTTATTTTTACTGTTTTGTTTGCAAAAATGTCCGAATTTTTTGATAAGCATTGCATATAAGAACATGAAGGCTACACAATAACGTGCAAAAAGATGAAACATTTGAAAATCATTTTGAATGTTGAGGACACTTGAGCGTATCTTGTCCATGTATCCCCTGGGGGCATTTTGTTGTGCTGTTTTTCGGGTTGGCGTCTGTGAGGACGTTTCCCCAGCAGATATTTTCCCCAAGCAAGTTTGGAAGCTATCAGAGCTATGTTCCCCTGCGGAGACGTCTGTGGATAGTGCCTTCTATTCCCCAGCAGATCCAAGGATTGCCTATCCCCAGCAGGCCTGTATTTGCCGATTTCCTCCCCGAGTGAGGCAGGTTCATTGAAATTTATCTCCAGCATTTATCCTATCTGTGGACTGAAGGATATCCCCAGCGGAGTTTACCTTTCCCCAGCAGCAGTGCTATCCTTCGACATGAGTGAGAAGTCGTTGCTCTCCCTGCAGAGTCTCCCCGCATAGTTGGAGTACCTGATCAGTTTTGGCTCCCCAGCCGAAATTTTTCATCATTTTTGCATTTCGCATTTTAGTGATCATTGCATCCCCAAACTGCGTAGCATTCCCATTCAATATGGAGCATTACGTCATAGAAAAATTCAAACATATGCATTCATATGTTAACCTCACCAGACCGTATCCCCGGCAGAGGCGGATCATTTCATTCAACATCAGCACAGCCAGTCTGCTACAGTTGCTCTTGACAGCATTCAGGATTGATATCCCCACAGAGATTTATTACCTCACCCGTTGGTGACAGAAAGTTTGTTTCTCCCCAGTGAGACCCCCAGCAAGTGGTCAACCTTGCCTTGACATATCTAAAAAGTCGTTCTTGTGATACTGGTAAGTGTCATGCCAGCACCCGCGTGTGTTTCTTTGTTTGGTGTCGGTAAACACCATTGTTTCGGTGTCTGTAAACATCGGTTATTCTCCCCAGTCATCAGTAAATGTCTGGTCATCATTTTTGGTGTCGGTAAACACCATTGTTTCGGTGTCTGTAAACATCGGGTATTCTCCCCCAGTCATCGGTAAATGTCTGGTCATCGTTTTTTGGTGTCGGTAAACACCATTGTTTCGGTGTCTGTAAACATCGAGTCTCACCCCAGTCATCAGTAAATGTCTGGTCATCATTGTTGGTGTCGGTAAACACCATTATTTCGGTGTCTGTAAACATCGGGTTTTCTCCCCAGTCATCGGTAAATGTCTGGTCATTTTTTGATGTCGGTAAACATCATCTTTCGATGTCGGTAAACATCGAGTCTTTTCTGCAGTCATCGGTAAATGTCTGATAAATCCCCAGCTAGAGATCCCCAGTAGAGTCATCGGTAAATGTCCTATCTGGTTTCCAGTTGCAAATACTTGTCTTTTCCCTTAGTGAAGTGTTCCCCGGTCATCGGTAAATGTCTGGTCGTTTTTGGATGTCGGTAAACATCATCTTTCGATGTCGGTAAACGTCGAGTCTCATCCCCAGTCATCGGTAAATGTCTGGTCATGCTTTGTTTCCTTGTTGATAAAATCAAGATCCCCAGAAGTCGTCGGTAAACATCTTGTCTGATTACACCACAAAGATTTTGTTCCTCCCCAAGTGGAGACGCCATCGGTAAATGGCCCCGTATGCTTCGATATCGGTAAATATTGAATGCCCAGTTTTATCCGCCATCGGTAAATGGCCCCGTTTTCTTCGATATCAGTAAATATCGGATCCCCAGTTGCAGTAGCCATCGGCAAATGGTCGAGTTGAAGTTGATATCGGTAAATATCAAGTTTCTTTGAAGCCACCATCGGTAAATGGTTTTGCTTCCTTTTACATCAGAAGTTGTTTCCCAGCAGCCATCGGTAAATGGTCTTGCTGAAGTTGATATCGGTAAATATCAAGTTACCAGTTTCTAACCATCGGTAAATGGTTTCGCTTTTCTGAAGTTGTCAATTACAGGCTTCATCAGTAAATGACGTGGTTCTTCTTGTATTATATCCAGTCGGTGCAAATTTCTACGGTTCTTGGTATTCAATCCCTGTTTACCCTGAAAGTCTGACAGCCGTTGCTCTCATCCATTCGGGTTCCCAGCTGATTGAATAGGGGCAGCTGTAGAACCTCAAAATTTGCACCTATCATTGTACATACATTCTCATATTAGGTCATAGCATAACATGGTCCACTGCATAGCATTGCATTGTCCCATCTGCCTCAAGTACAAAGTCATCAGAAGAATTAGGTCAAACTGATCAGGAGATCAGTCAACCAAGCAAGCAAGTGTGTTTTTCATCGAGCCAAGGCCTTAGGGTTGGTCCAACATGTTCACATGACTTGGGAATCCATTTGAAGTGTTTTGGTCAAGGATTGGATGTTCAGAAGTCATCAGTCAATGCACAGTCAGTCAGAAACCCTAAAAGTCAACTGTTGGTCAACTGTCCATTTAATCAGTGGTTTCGATGGTGGGATTTGGTTTGAGAGAGCTTATTCATGTCCAAATAGGCCTCATATATCATGGCAAACACCATCATGGAAGAATTTGAAGCCAGATCAGAAATTTCCAAAAATGGAAACTGGACCTGTAATTGAAACCTGCCCAAAATGGAAAGTCTTGATCCTCAAACTTACATCATGATACAAGCTTCAAATGAATTTTTGCCCAACATGAAAGTTGAATATCTTGTTCTCCCATTTCCAAAAAGTCCAAGAACACTCAATTCCCATGTATGGTTGGCAAGTTATGATCAATTCATTTTCAAAACTTCTTGAACTTCAAAAGGCCATATCTCTCGAACCATTTGGCCAATTTGGGTGGGGTTTTTTCCCACAAGTCACATTTGATCCCCTCTTTCCAAAAATGTAACTTTCATGTACCAAAACATCACCATGCAAAATGGCCTTTTTGAACTTGCCTTAATTAATTTCAAGTGAGTTGAATTTTGACTTTTCAAAATAATCTTTTTTAAACCATTTGGCCAATTGAAATAGTTCAGAAATGTGGTTTGTGTCATGTTTGAAAGCCCAAATTTGTGCAGTACATACACCCATGCCAACTTGCTTGAAAATTGGAAAGAAAGTACATTTTTACCAACTCTATCCCACATTTTCATGGACCTTGATTCAGTACCACAAAACAGCAGATATATATCATTTTTTTCTGCCAATTAAAAACCCTAGCTGCAGCCATTGAACACTCAGAAATCCATTCATTCCCAAAAAAAACTCATTTTCATCATCTTTCAAAATCTGCCAAAAAGCTCCAAAGAACTCGACCTGGTCATTGTTATTTCATCATCCAAACAACATTTTGGACTCATTGCAACTTCATTTCCACAACTGTAAGAAGCTTATACCCGACTGTTCTTTCCAAGCATCATCCATGGCAAAGTTTGGTTAAAGCTATTTCAAGCGTTTTCAAGGCGAACCATCTTCATCATTCATCATCTGGAGGGTTATAGGTCATCTGTTTCGAGCTTGCATCATCAAACAACAACTGTTTCTCCACTTTCTTCAAAACTTGGTAAGAATTCGAACTCAACCTTTGATGAAATTACATGATGCATCTTGTAGATCTTTTCACCGTGAGTGTCATGAACTTTAAACCGATTGAAACCGTGCCAAGATGAGAGAGAACGAGGGTTTTGAAATTTCATGTGCTTGGCAAGATTCAATCGATTCTTTATTTTATTGTTGTTTTGAGATGAATTACTTGTGGATTCGTGTTAAGTTTTGTTAGATCTTCATAAATATGTGCTTGAATGATGCTTCTGGGCTGTTTGGTTTTTTCTGGGAATTTCACGTATGAAGATCATGAGGATCTTCATGCTGTTCATGAGACTGCACTTTTCCTGCGGATTCTCTTGCAGCCTTCATAGCTGGCTGCGAATTTTCCTGCGGATTTCTGGGCTAGGGTTTTTTTCATGAATTTGTTACTGTTGCATTAAGCCTGGCCAATCAGCTTATTTCGTTTCCCTGGCCCAAAACGGCGCGTTTTGATTAGTGGCGTGGGTAATTTCAAAAATGCCACTGGTCGTGCCCCATGTCCCATTAAAGTCATTTGTTTTTTTATATTTATTTCAATTTGTATGCTCATCTTGCAAAAATCATAACTTCATCATGTTTGATCCAATTTGAATGGGAATTTTTGCATTGTGTTCATCTGGATCTCTAGTTTTTTATCATGATTTTTCCAGATTTTTTTGATGAGTGGATTTTAATTGGTATGAGGGTTTGTGACATGTATGCATATTTTGTACACTTTGCCAAAACATTTGTGAAATGGTGATACTTTATCCAATGGATCCCAAATTTTTTGTGCTTAAACTAGACACACTCATGGTGATTTTGGTGTAGAGTTTGTGAATTTATCATTGCTGGTTTATGAGTTATGATTTTTTGAATTAGGGTGTGACAATTTGTGTCACACCATTGATGTCCAACTTCATGATTTTCATTACCATGCTTCTTGAACTCAAATTGGTTTGAACTTTTGCATGAATGTGCTCTTGGATGTCTAGTTTACATGTGAATTTTCTTGGAATTATTTGTGGCATTTCCTAATTGTTTGAGATTTTCTCCCCTGTTTAGTCATATGTTGACTTTTTGTGACACATGTTCCCATTTCATTTGTGAAATTCTCATACTTTATTGGATGAACATGAAATTTGACATGTAATTAGTAGACATCTTAAGGTTCATCATGGTTTTAGTCCCATTCATTTATCATACACCATCTCTGATTTATGATTTTTCTAAGTTGATGCATGTTTGGTTGACTTCCTTAAGCATGTTCAAAATTGCTTTGACTTTCTGATTTTCATTGACTGCCTTCCACTTGTCCAAATGTGATGAAATTTGACATGCTTACCATGCTATGTGTTAGGATTGATCATGATTTATTTGGTGATTTTTGGAAATGTTTTAGTTTACTTTTGATGCAAGTCTTGCTGTTGACTCCTATGAGCTTCTGTTTGCTATACCTTGACCTAAATTGTTCATGAAATGATGATGATGATTGATATGAATGTGAACCCAATTGGTTTTGTTTCTTGATTGTTTGAACATGATCTTGGATACTTGTCCTTTGCTGTTTTGACTTTTTCATACCCTTTTGACCTTAGGCTTGCCCTAGTGGTCCTGCTACTCACATTTGAGTTCATGTTTTCAGGTTGACCAACAATTAACCAATGAGACCAATACAAATTGATTGAGTTTGCTTGTTTTATCATGACTAACCTATTTGTTTTGTAGGTTGCTTGGCTCACATGCCTTAAGCCTTGTGCCTTGCACATCCATTTGCCTCCAATTAACTGTTGATGTCTGTTTCTTTTTGCTTTGTTTGAAGTTGTATACTAATGTCTGCTTGACTATTTCAGGTGCTTTTAGTTGCTCAGTTCCTTGTGAACTTTTGCTGTGTTTTGCTTGTATAAGCAATTTGCATTGAGGTATATTTCTCATCTTCATGTAGTCTGGAAGACCTGGCCTGTTACTTGGCCAGGCAATTGTCTGAAGTCCTCCTTAAGAGGCAATGTTTGTGGATGTTTAATTTGTCCTTGTATAGAGTCAAAGACCTCCTAAGTGAAGAGGCAATTGGCAGAACCCAAGGGATAAGTAACCTATCCCCTGCTATTCTGTGTGTCATCTGCTTTGCTCACACCACTGTGTTGATGCATTGCAGATACAAACCCAAGATCTTGTACAATTGTACAGTTGAGTCAGTTTTAAATGTGTAGAAGGGTTCCCACTTTCTGAACCCACACATTCTTGTCTTAAAGCTCTCCCAGGCCAGGGATAAGAGCTGTGAAGTCTTATCTTCACTCGCCTTTCATCTGCTTCACCTTAGCCCCTCAATGGCAAGGTTAAGAGCTAACACTACCCAGTTCCAGTGGTTTGTTTGTTGAGGTTGATATGACCCCTCGACTAAAACCTGACCTTGATTGAGCCCATTGCTTGCATATAGTGTGTGCTACTTGTGCTTGTGTGTTTGCTTTAGCTTGCTTCCTGTGCAAGTTAGGTTTTGCTTGGCTTGCTTCCTGTGCAAGTTAAGTGTAGGTGGCTTGCTTCCTGTGCAAGTCATGTTTAGGATAGGCTGGCTCCCTGTGCCAGTTAGCTAGAAACCTTAACTTAGGGATGATTTTGCATGATAACATCTAGGCTCGAGTCGTAGTCTCCCTAGTTGTGTCTCCCTCTGTTATCTGGTTAGGCTAGTCCTGTATCCCTCTGTAGGGGAACTACGTCGCCCTGATCCTCATACCAGATGAGGTACGTAGGCAGGAGATGAGCTGATCTCTCCGGGCGCCTGTGTCTTTGTTTTGTCTTGTTGTGTGCTTGGAAGCTGATGTAAGTCCATCGAGTGGCAGTTAGGTTCCAGTGTGCGTGTGTTTGGTTCAGTGATTGGCAGTCAGGCTCCACGTTTGCCTCTTTGTGTGTGTTTTGGTTCGGATGCTGATGTAAGTCCAGTGATTGGCATTCAGGCTCCACGTTTGCCTTTGTTTGTGTTTGTTTGTGTGCGTGTCAGCCGAGCTACGAATGCTCTGATTCTCCTTCGTCCAAGGAGATACGTATGCATAGGATGCGATATCCTAGCGAGCATGTGTCGTTTCCCCAGTCCGAACTACTTCGACTCTGATGTCTATGCCTGATAGACTAAGTAGGCCCAGGATGCGATATCCTGCCGAGTCAGTTTCAGTTTTGTTTTCTTGTGTCTCTTTCAGCCAGTGTGTGTGTGTGAGCAGTGTTTTAGCAACCATTTATCCTTCCTTTTGTGCGTGGATCCCGTCGAGTACGACGGATGCGTAGGGGTGCTAATACCTTCCCTTCGCATAACCGACTCCCGATCCCATTCTCTTTGGTCGCGAGACCATGTTCTTTCCAGGTTTACTCTGAGCGTTTCCTTTCCCTCTTTTGGGATAAATAACGCACGGTGGCGGCTCTGTTGTTCTTGTTTTCCCGCCGGTTTTTCGCGTAATGCGACACTGAGCAAGACCATGTCAAAGTTTCTCTTGTACAGAACATCATCCTGATTCAAATAAAAGCTTCCAGCTAGCCTTCTCAGGGTTTTCTTGTCATTCTTTGACGCACCTTCAGAATACTCCTGGCTCTTGAGGAAGTTCTTGATATCATAGTACCACGATTTCTCATCAATCACAACAGACTCGGCTGCAAACACATACGCAGGCCTCTCGAGTCGATTCACCGCAACATGTGGCACATGATTCCACCAATGAACTTTGATCATGGACGACAAAGTAGCCAAGGCATCAGCCATTTGATTCTCATCCCGGGGGACATGATACAATTTCACTTTCTTGAAGAACGTCAGTATTCTTCTGGTGTAATCTCTATAAGGAATCAGATGCGGCTGGTTCGTATTCCAATCTCCATTGACCTGATTGATCACTAGAGCGGAATCTCCAAAAATGTCAAGAGTTTTGATCCTCAAATCAATGGCTTCTTCTATCCCAATGATACAAGCCTCATACTCAGCTTCATTGTTGGTGACATCAAACGTCAATCTGGCAGAAAAGGGTATATGAGCACCTTTAGGATTGATCAGCACTGCACCAACACCGTTACCATTTACATTAACAGCCCCATCAAACATCAATGTCCACTTGTCATCAGGATCCGGTCCTTCCTCGACAAGAGGTTCTTCGCAATCTTTCATCTTAAGATACATGATGTCTTCATCAGGGAATTCAAACATCATAGGCTGATAGTCATCAATCGGTTGCTCGGCGAGATAATCTGACAAAATACTACCTTTGATAGCCTTCTGCGACGTGTACTGAATATCATATTCTGTTAGAATCATCTGCCAACGGGCAACACGTCCGGTGAGAGCCGACTTCTCAAAGATGTACTTTACTGGATCCATCTTAGAAATCAACAAGGTAGTATGGTTCAACATATACTGCCTCAGTCGGCGAGCAGCCCAAGCCAAAGCACAGCAAGTTTTCTCAAGCTGTGAATATTTGATTTCACAGTCGGTAAACTTTTTGCTAAGGTAGTATATGGCATGCTCTTTTCGACCAGACTCGTCATGCTGCCCCAATACACACCCCATCGAGTTCTCGGTCACTGACAGGTACATTATCAATGGTCTCCCTGGAACTGGAGGGATCAGGATTGGAGGTTTCTGTAAATACTCTTTTAACTTGTCAAAAGCTTTCTGACAGTCATCATTCCACCTGATTGCTTGATTCTTTCTAAGCAATTTGAATATAGGTTCACACGTGGCAGTTAGGTGAGATACAAACCTTGCAATGTAGTTCAATCTCCCTAAAAACCCACGAACCTGCTTTTCTGTTTTCGGTTCAGGCATTTCTTGAATAGCTTTGACTTTTGCTGGATCAACCTCAATCCCTTTCTCACTGACAATGAAGCCTAACAGCTTCCCGGATCTCACGCCAAACATACACTTGTTCGGATTCAGCCTCAGTTTGAACTTTACCAAACGGTCAAACAACTTCTGCAAAATAACCAGGTGCTCCTCTTCCGTCTGTGACTTCGCAATCATATCATCCACGTACACTTCAATCTCTTTGTGCATCATGTCATGAAAGAGAGTCGTCATAGCCCTCTGATAGGTAGCACCGCCATTCTTCAGCCCAAATGGCATCACCTTATAGCAGAACGTGCCCCAAGGTGTAATGAATGTCGTCTTTTCCATGTCCTCTGGCGCCATCTTAATCTGATTATACCCAGAGAAACCATCCATGAAAGAGAATACCGAGGATTGAGCCGTATTATCAACCAATACATCAATGTGAGGTAATGGGAAATCATCTTTCGGACTCGCTCTATTCAAATCCCGGTAATCGACACACATTCTGACTTTGCCATCCTTCTTCGGCACTGGAACGATGTTGGCTACCCACGGTGGATAAGTCGTCACTGACAAGAAACCAGCATCGAACTGCTTCTGAACTTCTTCCTTAATTTTCACTGCCATATCAGGACTCGTTCTACGAAGCTTCTGCTTGACCGAAGGACAATCTTCCCTGAGAGGTAGTCTATGAACCACAATATTAGTATTCAAACCAGGCATATCTTGATAAGACCAGGCGAATATCTCTACATACTCTCTCAGCATCTCGATCAACCTGCTCTTAACCTCTGTCTTCAAAGCAGCCCCGATCTTGATATCTCTTCTGGCGTCCTCAGTACCAAGATTCACAATCTCCAACTCCTCCTGATGAGGTTGGATGACCCTCTCCTCTTGCTTCAACAATCTGACCAATTCTTTAGGGAGTTCACTGTCTTCCTCACTCTCCTCTTCAGCTTGGTAGATGGGATTGTCGAAATCATGATGAGGCATAACAGAACTGTTCATAGTAGATGCCGTGAAATCACTTCTGCATGTTTTAATGCTTTGTTTTAGAAAAAGAGTTCAATAAAGTCACAAAAACAAAAACATTGCCATTTTTATTTTTTTGAAAAAAATGAAAACAAAAATAGAAAGACAGGGATCACAAAATTGTTTGCAAAACGTCCTTTATTAATGATAATCATTTGTAAAACATGAGGCCCTACAATGAACCACTACGTCTTGGGCAGAACGTAGGGTTTTGTGCAGAATGAAAAAACAAAAGAAAATTACTCTGTTTGAAGAGTAACTTGGACTACATCTTCTGCCGTCCAATTGCTGATCACTTCCCCTGGTGCACTCGGGCGAACCCAGCAGTCGAGATCACAATCACTGTCACCATCTTCAACATCAGCTGCAAAGACATCACCGTGATTCATCAGCCCAGCGCTGGTAAAGGTACTCGGACCCGCTTGCAAACCTTGCTCCGCTTGCAACGGTTGATAGCCAATACCGAATTTGTCTTCTTTGACCGGCAAATCCACCATCTTGCCCCAGCCTTCAGCTCTGCCAGAGTCAACAACCTCTTTAGCCTGCTTGTACGAAGCAATCTAAACACCTGTCTTTCTCTGTTCAGCACACGCCACCCCCTCGAGAGCAACAGTCTCAAATGCCTGGCATAAAGTTTCGTGGATCTCACCATCCACCTCGACATACTTGAATGAGGATAGGTGACTCACCAAGATATCTTCTTCACCGCACACGGTCACAATCTGACCATTCCATACATACTTGAGCTTCTTATGGAGAGTCGACGAGACTGACCCTGCTGCATGGATCCATGGACGCCCCAATAAACAACTGTAGGCAGGCTGAATGTCCATAACGTAGAAGATGATGTCGAATACCTCAGGACCTATCTTCACAGGCAAAGTAACTTCACCAAACACAGAACGTTTGGATCCGTCGAATGCACGAACTATTAGGTCACTAGGAGTAAGCACAACCCATTCAACAGATATCTTCTTCAAAATTTGCTTAGGCAAGACATTCAGAGAAGAACCGGTGTCCACCAAGATGTGAGACAATACAACACCCTTGCACTCCATGGTGATATGCAAGGCCTTGTTATGGTTTCGCCCCTCAAGCGTCAGATCAAGGTCTGTGAACCCCAAACCATGTCTGGTGCTCACGTTGGCGATCACGCCCTCCAGTTGGTTGACGGAAATCTCCTGAGGTACATACGCCATATTTAGCATCTTCAACAAGGCGTTCCGATGTGCCTCAGAGAACAGCAGCAAAGAGAGAATTGAAATCTTGGACGGAGTTTGATTGAGTTGGTCTACGATATTGTAGTCACTCTTCTTAATGATTTTCATGAATTCCTCCACGTCCTTTTCAAATGAACCCTCAGGCACATCCTTCTGAGCCGGTTCTTCGTCAACCACAACCTGTTTTCCCTTCGACTTAGCAGAAGCCTCAGCATTGGCATCTCTCAATGGTTGAGGAGCAAACAAACGTCCACTGCGAGTAAAGCCTCCCGGACCCCCAACATTGTCCACAACGGGACTCACAACCACAGGAGTTCTACTAGGTGCAGTAATAGTTACTGGAGCCTGATTGGTCGGCCTGACCTGATTCTCAGCCCTTCGATTATTCCGGTAGGCATTGTCGTACCTCCAAGGCACAACCTTACTATTCTCAACAACAGGTCTTCTACCTGATACAACAATAGTAGTTAGAGTGTTGATAGTTACTGGTGCGAAGATGGTAACAGGAGTACCACTTCTTGTAGGCGCACTGACCCTCGAACCACGTCCTTCAGACGGTTTGAAAAAGATAGTGACAGTTGACACTGCCCCACGATCTCTATTATCAGCCCGACCAAACTGGACACAGCCCTCATCTATCAACCTCTGAATACCAGCCCGCAACTGATCACACCCATCATCTGACTCTGCACAGCCCAAACAATCCTCATCACAGCCCGGATGGACACCACCATCTGACAAACGGCCCTTGACAACAAGCAGAGAAGTCTGAATCTCATCAACACTGACCATCAGATCCTCGGCTTCTTCCCCTTCGACATTGTTCACCCTATGCCCATCATGCTGAGGCATAGGATTGTTCACGACGTTAGGCACTGGAGCGAAGTTGATCGTCTTGGCATCGATCAAATCTTGGACTTTGTGCTGGAAAGCCCGACATTTCTCAGTATGGTGTCCTGGTGCCCTAGAGTGAAAATCACAACAGACATTGGCATCGTACCCAGGAGGCAAAATTGTTGGCGGAGCCATAGTCCTCAATTCAACGAACCCTAATCTGAGCAACTCAGGCAGTAACTCAGCATAGGTCATGGGAAGTGGATCAAAACGTCTGTCAGGCATCCGTTGTCTCGGCTGATATGGACGTTGTTGCGGTTGTTGCTGTTGCATTTGTTGTTGAACCCTCTGTTGTTGCGGAGGTTGACGTTGTTGAGGTGCAGGAATGGTCACTGCAGCAACTTGACGGTACTGATTTATGTTCTGATTTCTGCGGTGTTGAACAGCATTAGTCTCACCCTCTGTTCGGCGAGGTGCCCCAGAGAAAGGTTTCTTGGAAGACGAGGAACTAGCATCTTGGATCTTACCAGCTTTGATCAAACTCCCAGTCCTCTCTCCACAAATGACGACATCAGAAAAGCTACCGAATGGGAAGCTTCCTATCCGGTCCATGAATACTCCTTGAAGCGTGCCGATAAACATATCAGTCAACTCCCTTTCCAGCATAGGGGGTTGAACTCTCGCAGCCAGCTCACGCCACCTCTGGGCGTACTCCTTGAAGCTTTCATTGGGTTTCTGACATAGACTCTGCAGCTGAGTCCGGCTCGGTACCATATCCATGTTGTGCTTGTATTGCCTCAAGAAGGCCTCACCTAGATCCCTCCAGCATCGGATAGAATCTCTCTTCAATTCCATGTACCAGTCCAAAGAAGCCCCAGATAGACTATCTTGGAAAAAGTACATCCACATCTTTTCATCATCAGTATATGCAGAGATTTTCCGATAATATGCCTGCACGTGAGTGCGAGGGCAAGAAGTGTCGTTGTACTTGTCGAAGGACGGTGCTTTGAATTTGTATGGGATTCTCAAACCTTCAACCAACCCCATATTGGTCACATCAAAACCAAGAGAGTTCTGGCATTCCATCGCACGAATCTTCTCAGCCAGAGCATCCACCTTACGATCCCTATCCTCAACTCTTCCCACATCATCATCATCTTCACTCAGCAGCATGAACATGTCCTCTTGTCTGTCGACAATCGGAGCTGGATGACGAACCGGAGCCCGGGTAGCTCTAACATTGACAGTCTCAGCAGCAAGAGGCTGTCCATTAATTCTTATCCCCCTTAGTTCATCCCCGACGGCATAGTCGTTAGCGGGAGCAGCAACATTGACATTCTCATGAGCAGGTGCAACAACAGGCGAAGCACGGTTGGACGTCTGAATCACGGTATCTTGTCTCTGAACCAGGGCTCGAAGCACCTCCTGACCTTGCGCAACCCCTTGCATCATCGTCATAAACTGGGCCATGTTCGCCCTCATCTCAGCCAACTCAGTCTGAACCTGATCCATACTTCTCTGTTGATTGAGTCTGGTTGAGTACCGGTGCGGTCTCTGATCAGCTATCCTGCCTGACACAGGAACCAGAGTGAGAAGTCGGGCACAAGAACACCTGTTATGCAAAATGATATGATTATGATGCTAATGCATATGATGCACATGATATGATCATTTCTCAGGCATTCAAAGAGCCTGATTCATCTTCAAAAGATGGCAACCTGCAACAAGAACAACACAGGAAGCACAAAGCAACATACAAGAGCAATGGTACAGAGTGAAACCAACAACCTCATCTATAAATGAGCAATAGGATCATACAAC
This sequence comes from Lathyrus oleraceus, assembly GCF_024323335.1. Classification (NCBI taxonomy): domain Eukaryota; kingdom Viridiplantae; phylum Streptophyta; class Magnoliopsida; order Fabales; family Fabaceae; genus Lathyrus; species Lathyrus oleraceus. The sequence goes on along the minus strand of NC_066582.1, from coordinate 381,466,569 downwards.
AAAGTCAACAAAGATCCAGATACATCAAAGTACAACAACGAATCCCACCCAACAGGCCTGGGGGTGATTCTCAACATACACATCAGGAATACAAGCTAAGACAAACGACTTCCAGGAATGAGAGTCTTCAAGTAGTGACACTGGTCTATCAACAGTTCACACTCTAGACACTCTGGCAAGGGAGTAATCTTCTCCTTCAACTGTCTTCTAAGCTCTACAACTTCTGCTCCAAGTTGGTTCTCTGATGCAAGTCTCTGGTCGACTTCCTTCTTCAACTGGATATCTTTGTCTCTGAGTTGCTTCTCCAAGTCTCTGATCTTCTTCAGATAACTGGCCTCAGCTCTCTGCAATCTCAAACACTCTCTGTGCTCTGCATCCAACAAGTTCTCCATCTCTGCATAAGATCTCTTCTTGCTCCTTACTCCATCGACATCTACACTCTGGATGTCTCTGAGTTGATGAGTCAGGTTCAATCTATCAGCTTTGGCTTGATACAACTCCATCTGGGCATCTTGCTCTTTCTCCTTCAATCGACGATTCTCCATCAAGGCTTGCTTGTACTGCTCAGCAGGTACACTCTCAGCAAGAATCAAAGGTGGTTGCACTTGCAACGGATTCATCCTATCATAGGGCAACAACAAAGTTTCCACTCTCTTCTTTACCCAATCTGTGTAATCAGGCATAGCAATGGCAAACTTCTTCCCTAAGACAGATCCATCCTGGACACCAATAGACTTCCAAGCTCTTCCTATCTGCTCCAATCTAGCAGGGTCACTTCGCTTCTCAAAATACACACTCTCAGCTATCTCAGCATCAAATGGTCTTCCACTTATCACGAACCCTAATTGGCGAAGAGAAAGAACCGGGTTGTAATTGATGCAACCCTTAGTCCCCACAAGTGGCACGTTCCGGAATTCTCCACAGCTCATAATAACACCACGCACATCCATCCGGTATGACTGCCATCTGATATCATATGAAGTAAGAGACATGACCCTCTGAGTCCACCTATGAGTGCTCTGAGCATCCACAAAAGGTCCACTGACTGGCAGGAGAGACAAGAACCATCTGAGCAAGAGTGGCAGGTAACATCTGATGGCCCCACCCTTACCATGCCTACTGTGAATAGCATAATAAGTGTCAGCTAACAGAGTAGGAACCGGATTTCCTCCAATGAAGATACTGACTGCAGCATAGTCCACAAAGTTGGGCATACTTGGAAACAAAACGATCCCATAGATCATAACAGCTAGCTGGGCATGAAAAGCTTCCCAATTCCCCTTCTCTGCTTCTCCTCTAGCTACTCTCAACAGAAACTTCAAAGGCAGACCCACAACGTCCCCACTGGACCCCTAACTATCACTGACTTCCTTGATACCCAAACGAAGAGCTCTAGCAACAACTCTGAAATCGACCTCCTTGGGCACGTCCAAGAAAGGAACCTGATGCAAGATAGAAACATTCAACAGAATGGAGTACTCCTCGAGAGTAGGCGCCAACTGATAATCCTGAAATGTGAAGCAACGAAGCTCCGGGTCGTAAAACTGTAGAAGAGTCTGCAAAGGCACCGGATCGACTACCATCTTCAACAATGTCAGAATATCTCCATACTGATCGACAAACCCCTTCAGATTACCACTGGTCACAAGGTCACTCAACTCCATCAGAGACGTCAGAGGCTCATGGTGAAAGCTATAGGAACAAGTCTTCCGCTTCGGCTCTGGGACTGTTGACATCTCTATCAGTGAATAGACTCTGGGATGTACCTGAGAAATGATATGCATGCAGAGATTAGTTTTTTTCTTTCCTTTTTTTTTTCAATTCCCTTTTTTTTATTGCGTTTCTTTTGAAAATAAACATGCTATGATGCAAATGATGCAGACAAGACTGGCGGGCTGTGCATCTCAGAACACAGGATCGAAGCTTCGGCTCGAACTCGGGACCACAATTCATCTGAAACCCAAAGTCATCTGATAAACTGTCATCTGAACCCAATCTGAGGAACCAAGTCACCAACAGGAACACAAGTCACCAACAAGTCACCGACAAGTCACCAACTGTACCTGTAATAATGATCATTCCCTCCCCACTCACGGGTGTCATCTAGGCCAGGGTAAGGTCGAGAGAAACGCAGCATAAATAACCTTTCGCAGAATATCATCATATACACACCCGAAGTATGTAACGATAATATCCCACCAGGGTCTGAACTGCTCGTGATATCAATGTTCCGCTAAGTGGCGCATACCACCCGCTTCCCATGAATCACTTTATTCCTAGGTTTCCTAGATTTCACTCATAGCCTGGGTATTGGGCCTTTTACCTCGAGTAACTCCCACCTCAAACAGATAAATACAGCACAGCCAGCACAAATGAATATGAATGAATGCAAACATTAATGCACACATAAATGCAAACAATAAATGAATGAATGCAATAAATAAAGCAGCAAACAGCAGCCAAAACCCTAACCTAGAGAGCGCTAGGAGAGACTCGCTTAGGGAAGATGGACCAGCAAGAGGTCAACTTCTCTGTATCCCCAGCAGAGTCGCCAGCTGTCGCATTACGCGAAAAACCGGCAGGAAAACAAAACAACAGAGCCGCCACCGTGCGTTATTTATCCCAAAAGAGGGAAAGGAAACGCTCGAAGTAAACCTGGAGAAGACATGGTCTCGCGACCAAAGAGAATGGGATCGGGAGTCGGTTATGCGAAGGGAAGGTATTAGCACCCCTACGCATCTGTCGTACTCGACGGGATCCACGCACAAAAGGAAGGAATATGGTTGCTAAAACACTGCTCAAACAAACACACACTGGCTGAAAGAGACACAGGAAGACAAAAGAAACTGACTCGGCAGGATATCGCATCCTAGGCCTACGTAGTCTATCAGGCATAGACATCAGAGTCGACGTAGTTCGGACTAGGGGAAAACATGCTCGCTAGGATGTCGCATCCTATGCATACGTATCTTCTTGGACTATGAAGAATCAGAGCATCCGTAGCTCGGCTCACGCACACAAACAACACCACACAGGTAAACCTGGAATCCGAATGCCAATAGATGGACTTACATCAGACTCCGAACCAAACACACGCACACTGGAAACCAGATGCCACTTGATGTACTTATACCGGACTCCAAGCACACAACAAGAGGATACGGAATGCCAATCGCTGGTCTTACATCCATCTCCTAACACACACAAAGACAAAACAAAAGGGCGCCCGGAGAGATCAGCTCATCTCCTGCCTACGTACCTCATCTGGTATGAGGATCAGGGCGACGTAGTTCCCCTACGCAGGGACACAGGACTAGCCTAACCAGATAACAAAGGGAGACACAACTAGGGAGACTAACTTGAGCCTAGATGTTATCATGCAAATCATCCCTAAGTTAAGGTTGCTATCTAACTTGCACAGGGAGCAAGCTATCCTAAGCAGCATAAACAGTCATACAAAAGCAAGCAATCACAAATAGCACACACTATATACACACAAAGTGGGCTCACACAAGGGTTAGGCTGCAAAAGCAAGCCAACTGTAAACAGGTGATGTTAGCTCTTAACCCTAACATTGAGAGTTAGGGTGAAGCAGATGAAATAGGAAGTGAGGGGTGTGCCTCACAGCTCTTATCCCTGGCCTGGGAGAGCTTCAGACAATGAAGTGTGGGTTCAGAAAGTGGGAACCCTTCTACACTTGTGACACTGACTCAACTGTACAACTGTACAAGGATCTTGGGTTACTATCCACGATGCATCAACACAGTGGTGTGAGCAGAGGGATGACTCAACTGAATAGCAGGAGATGGATTGCACATCTCTTGTATCTGCCAATTGCCTTATCAAAGGTCTTTTCCTGCTTGGGGACAAGCACAAGCATTGCCTCTTAAGGAGGACTTCAGACAGGTGCCTGGCCAAGTAACAGGCCAGGTCTTCCAGACTACATGGAGTTAGAATCATTATACCTCAATGCTCAAGCTAGCAAGCAAAGCAAAAGCAAGTTCACAAGGGAACTATAGCAACTAAGGTACCTGAAAACAATCCAACATAATCAGTACTCAGCTTAAACAAAAGGCAAACAGACAATTACAAGTCCACAACACAAACAGATAACAAGCATCAATGCACAAAGGTGCAAGCCACAAGGCCTAAGCATAAGTCTCAATGCCTACAAAACAAACTCAAGGTTAGTCATAAACAAGCAATAAACCAACTCCAATTGGGTGCACATCATCAAGTATAGCAATTGTGCTCTTTGACCTGAAACAAAGCTCAAACATTAAGCACTAACCACTAGGACAAGGCCTAGGGTCAAAATGAGAGCAATAAACCAAAACAGAACATGAAACTTATCAAAAATCAAGATCAATCAAATAAGAATCAAATCCAAGTGGTCTCACATTCATATCATCAATCAATATCATTTCATGAGGCAAAGAGTGCAAAGCATGCAATTTGAAGCTCATAGAAGCAAACAGAATGATTCAATTCAAATCAACTCAAAAATATTTCAATAAATCCCCAAAAAAATCATGGCTAAACAGCATTCATTAAAGGATCATCACACCATATTTCAAGTCATTTGGACCAAGGGAAGCAAGTCAATTAAAATCCATAAGTCAAAGCATGTTCAAACAAGCTCATACAAGGCACCAAATCATGCATCAACTTCAAGCAAGCATCAAATAGAATTGGCATAAGATAAATGAACCAAATCAAAGCCATGACAAACTTCAATGTGTCTAGAATACACATGCAAAATTTCAAGTCCATTCAATAAGCAACAAGAATTTCACAAATCATATAAGATCATGACTCACAAAACGTCTACAATTGGTCAAACAGAAGGGAAATTCTCAAATAAATTGGCAATGCACTCAAAAATTCCACAAGAAATCATACTCAATCCTAACATCCAGAAGTATCAACATGCAAAAAATCTCATCAATTGGAATTGAAATAGCATGGCAAATAAAATCAGGAAGTCAAGCAAGCAATGGTGTGACACACATTGTCACACCTCTATTCAGAAAATCATATCTCATCAACCAGAAATGCAAAAATAGCAAACTCTATACCAAAATGACCATGAACATGTCTAGTTTAAGCACAAAACATTTCAAGAGTGTTGGATTAAGCATCATCATTTCACAAGCAAAATGGCAAGGCATAGCAAGATAACACATGTATGAACATTCCCTAGCCAAAATAAAAATCCACACGTGCACAAATTCTGGAAAAATCACCATAAAATACTAGAGATGGCAAGGATCATGGCACAAAAAATCTCATCTCATTTGGACAAATATTGAATGACTTATGATTTTTGTAAGATTGAAGATGAAAATGAAATTAAAATTGAAATGGAAATGGATTAAATGATTTAAATGAAATAATGGCAACATTGTAAATAAAATGAACTCTGGCCAAGGTAAAACGATGCGTTTCACTTAAGTGAAACGCAGGCCCAATCCGGTGGCGACAAGTGGACCAACACATGGGCGAAAAACACAAAAATGCATGCACATACACGTTCAGCAAGGATCTGGAAAAATCTGGGCAGCGAAACCCTAAGTGTTCATCACATCTTCATACGCATTCATCATCAAGAACAGTTTGTCACAGAAATTCACAAATGATATATCAATGGATTCCTCTTCTCATGCACATCACTAATCCAACGTTGATTAAACCTAATTCGTGCTAACATGCTTGGATCGGGCAGAAGAAGTTTTGGCTATCAAACTTAAAATCACAAGAACTCATTCAATTCTCAATGAAAATCAACGATTCAAAGCGCAGTACATTCAACATGGCAAGATCTATAGAAAGCACATCAATATTTCAAGAATTATAGGATTTGAGATTTGACCTCTATGAAGATGCAGATGTGAAATCGCAGCTTTCAAGTCTTCAAAGGTAAAAACAGATGATCCTTAGCTCATATATGATGGAATGGATGAAGAATTGGGAGTTCAGCTTGCACGATCTAGCTCAAATCTTCAGCTGCCATTGATGAAGCTTCTTGCTACAGTCCTCGATTTGGCTTGAAAATGGTGATTCCTTGCTTCAATTCCACTCCAAAGTGCTTGTGAATGATGGATCCTCGAAGAACAATGCAAGTTCTATGAAAATTTTTGCAGAAAAATGGAGAGAAAAAGTTTGTGCAATTTTGGAATTGGATCTAGATCTGGTGCAAATGATGTGTTAATCAAAAATTCAGTTAGGATTATGGTTTTATATGTGCTGTTAATCCACTTTGTTAATCAAGCTTAGCCAAAATGCAAGGATTAAGGAAAATGAGTGTTTATGCTAAATTGGTCAAGCCACCCCTATGTGCATGAAACTCTTGCTACAGTGCACGAAAATCCGTCCAAACACACTCCAAATATGATTTAAGACCAAGTGCAAGTGAAATTATGTGTGAAAAATGCATATTTTTGAAAATCACCTTTTCCCACCAAAATTCAAATTTAAATCAAGTGAAAAATGCCATTTTTGTGTGATGATTTTTGGTGAAATGTAATGAATGATTTGGATAGAACATGTTAAAAGGAGAATGTGGCACAAAACCCCACTCAATTTGGCCAATTGGTGTGAAAGTTATCCAAGTTTGAAGTTCAAAATATCTTGACAATGATTTGATCATAACTTGCCAACCACACATGAGAAATGGATGTTCTTGGACTTTTTGGAAAGGTGAGAGCAAGATCTTCAACTTTTATGTTGGACAAAATTACATTTTAAGCTTGTATGATGATGTAAATTTGAGGAGAAGACCTTTCCATTTTTGGCAGTTTGAAATTACAGGTCACTTACTATTTTTGGAAACTTTTCTTCTGACCTCAAATTCTCCAATGTTGATCTTTTACATGTCAAATGAGACTTGTATGGACATGAATGAGGCCTTTCTAACCATCTCCCACCTTCAAATCCATGATTTCATGCATAGTTGACCACAGTTGACTTTCTAGGGTTTCAGATGAAATTCAGCTTGACTGTTGAGCTTTGATCATCCAATCCTTGGCCAAACCACTTCAAAAGGACCCCTAGATCATATGAACTTGTTGAACCAACCCTAGGTCTTTGCTTCAATAGGAATTGCACTTGCTTGCTTGCACAACTGATCCTCCTAACCAGTCTTGACCTAATGACTTGCACTTGGGCAAATGGACAATGCAATGCTATGCAGTGGACAATGTAATGTTAATGACTTATTATGAAATGAATGTACAAAATGGGAGGTGCAAATTTGAGGTGCTACACAAGGGAAAAGGGAAAAAGTATGAACAAAACCCAAAAGTAAGAAGTTTTCAAATCAAAACTAATAAAATGTCAGAGATTACAGGTAAGGGGGTTGGTTACACAGAAGGAAGGTGTTAGCACCCAAAGTGTCACAGGTACTCCTAGGAAGCCCCTTTTGTGTGCATATGTATTTTGTACGAAGTGCTGTTTACAAACAATTTTAATAGGGGGATGAGAAAAGAATTCATTAATTATACTTTTTTGTTTGACAAGACCTTCGGACTTGTGCCTACGTACCAACATGAAAATGAGGGATCAAAACCTCGTAGTTCGTAATACAAATTTCAAAGTGGATACATTGTTTTTAACTAAAAAATAAGTTTGAAAGGCACAAAGGCCTAAAAATGGTTTGAATGAGTTAGTTCTTTTTGGATTTTTGAAAGTTTAAGTCAAGTATAATTAAGTTTATTTACAAGTTTGATTTAAGAAAAAGAGGTTAAAAGATGCAATGGCATAAGGCCAAAGTTTCTAGTTTGCAAAGTGGTCAAAGTTTAGAAAATAACAAGTTCAAACAAAAGTTTTAAAAAGGAGGGAGAGATTTTGAAATTAAAGAAGTGGGGAGGAGATGAAGAGACTAATCCTATGCACAAAATTAAAAGATAAGAGTTGAAAAGATATGACCAATGGGTAGCAATCCAATAGGCAAGAATGCCATATAGAAACCCCAAACTCCCTTGGATATTAGAATCAAGCAACAAAAAATGCATACAATATTAGCTTGAAGAGCAAGGCATAAATAAAGATAGCCTCATCCATGCTTAGCCACGTCATGATCTTTTTCAAATTTTCTCATGTAACAGATGAATTCCACAAGTCATAGGTTCAAAATAACAACTTCATAATGATCATGTTGCAGATGAACTCAAAGGGATCTTCAAAGATGTATCATATGAAGTTTCAAATTACAAGCACTTGGTTTCACAAAAGTTGGCATTGGCCAAGTCCTTTAGCATAGGAATGTTGCCTGAATTCTAAGCCCAATTGTCCAAGATCAAGTCAACAATCCACATAAAAGTTTTTAGGGTTTTTGTTGTTATTATGTACATTAATTATCAAAGACCACACAAACAAACAAAATATACACAAGCAAGATATATCACACAATATGGTCCAAACGGACAAAGTGAAAATGGCATTAACATAAACAATTAGAATGGTATGAATAATGGCAAATGAGTAGAACTTAAAAATAAAGTGCATTAAAAATAAAGGACTTGAAATTAAATGTTAGTTGTTAATGAGTTAGAAGTTAGTATTGTTTTTCTTTTGCTTTTTTTTTGTTTTAAGTCATTCTTTGGAGAACACTCAACCCACTTATCACAAGCATGAATCCTTGAGCCAAGACATCTTCCAAAGGAAGGAAAAAATGCCAAGTTTCCACACAATACCATAAAAGAGGGGAGACTTACAATCTCACTAACTAGAAGGCTATGCCTTTTGTGTCAAAAATTTAGCGTTATGTTAAGCTATCAGAATTGGACTTATGTAGAAGTCATAACTATTTGAGGCTAGGCAAAAAAAAAATTGTGTTAATGCATGTTAGAGACATAGTATAATGGACTATGCTCATGAAACATACCACACACAAAAAGAATATGAAAAAGAGGTGGCCTAATCTCATCCATACTCATGTTGATTTTTTAATCAACTAGCTTTAGGACTTTGAGATATCATAGGCCAAATGAAACAGATGCATAAAGAAGGGGAATTAGATGAAGAGGGAGGGAAATGGATCAAAACTCAAATTGATCAAATGAGGACTTTTACCAAGTTAATATCATTCATTCATTTTGGGAGATGGAATGTACATTCCATCAATCCCCTAAATTCAATGATATTAACCTAGCAAAGTCAAATCAACCTTGACCAAGGCCCAACAACACAAGTCAAACTTACACAAACCATCACAAGAGGTCAACACAATTATTTGGCATTTATTCAATTTAAAAATACTAAAATAATGCATTTGAATAAAATATGGTTTGTCAAATTCCTAAAACCTCATCAAAACACCAAAGAAATGGCCATGAGGTTTATCATAGGTCAAACAAGGTCAAAGGACCTTGGAGAAAAAATTTCAGAATTTTTAAAGACTTAAAAGTATTTTTAAACAATTAAAAATAATCACAAAATCAATTAAATCATGAAAAATATTAATAATGATCCAAAAAATAATTTTAATTCAAAATATGAAAGAGGAAATTATTTGAATTTTTTTGGTGAAACTCTCATATTTTTTGGATCAATATTAAAATTAATATGAATTAATGAAAATCAAATGAAATAAAAAAAAATCAAAAATCAAAAAAACATGAGCCACTTGATCTCCCTCATTAATTGAGGTGGCAGATCAAGTGGATGGAAACGTGCGTTCTATGGTGGCACTTAGTCAGCGCGCCACACATGTGGTAATTAAAACCAACGCTTGAGATTAAAACATTTCAAATGGATCTTGTGGTCTAAAGACGTGCCAACACACCGCCGGAGCCAGAGCTCTGGTCTTCTTCTCCGGTAGACCTCACCGGACTGGTCCACCCTTAATCATCACCAAAATAAAAAAGGAGGACATGATCTGAAAGAAAAAATGACGTAGAGCACGAATACGACCTCAATTTCAACTAACTCCACACATATAGAAATATATTAGGAGTTGAATTTTGAGGTGTGACAACTAAGTTGCTTCGATTTGACCTCAAAGCAACTCAATCTTCTTGCCTACATTGGTAGGACATCAGACAACCAAAGATTCAAGAGAATTGATGAGAATTGAGTGAGAATCGAAGAGATGAAGTTTTCTGAAATTTACCTTCAATGATGTGCAGAAATGGATCTTGCTTGCTTCAACCTTGGTCTGATCACACTTGAGAAGCTTGCAGGAGAGGTTTGGCAATGGTACAAAGCTTTGGATCCTAGAGTTTCTAAATCTCCAAACAGTGAGATTGAAACTCAATTTTCAAGTTGAAAATTCCCAGGTTTTCCTTTGAATGGTGAGGGTTTCAATTTGGGGGCAAAGCTGGTGCGCAAGGTGTCTTTGAAATGAGCTCAGAGGCCTTGTATTTATAGCAATTGGGATTGATATTTGCACACTTGAAAAATTGCTAAATTTGGACATTTCATGCATAAGCTTGCATAGGCCTGTACAGGCCCATGAAGCAATCCAATTTGATTCATGTACAATCATTCTGAAGTTCAAATTAGGCTTGGAAGTCAAGGCAATGTGAAATATGATTTTTGGCATTTGATTTCTTCCAATCATGCAAACCAGTTAAAGCCATGTGCAACCCTAGCAAACTTTATCCAAAATGCATGAACTTGGGTTTTATGGAAAGCTTAGATAAAGGGGAATAACTTTGGTGTTGGACACTTTTTCATTTGGAACTTGGATCATGGTTAATTTTGAGGTGGAAGTTTGGAAGTTTCAACATGTTGAAATTTTTCTAAGTGTCAAGTCATATATCTCAATATTCCACCTTTCTTAACTTTTTATGTGAGCTTCAAATGAGAAAAGTATCTTCATAAAAGTTGTATCTCTTTCAAATACCTTCAAAATGGTCACCAATTTCATGTCATTTGGATTTGGAATGATAGAGTTATGCATTTTTGAAGTTGAGGAAAATCATTTGTTCAATGGTATAGGTAAAAAATGACCTATAATGTATCCTCATATCACATGCTCACAAAAGTTGAATTATCTCTTACTCCCAACATCAAAGTTTAAGTAGACATCTTGAATTTGATTGTGCAACTTGTAAATCTTTCATCTTATAAAAAATTGTGAAAGTTATGGCCTTGGGAAGTTGACTTTCAAATTAGGGTTTAGACAAAATGACCTATAATGTTTCAACATAGAAAATGATTTTCCAAGCAAAACTAGCTCTACGTCTCCATATGAAAGTTGTTTGGAATGTAATTTAGAGTGCCTTTTCTCTTGCAATCATTTTCATATGGTGAAAATTGTAGGAGATAGGGTCTAGGGAGATCCAGTTTTGATTAGATGAATTTATCTGGCCAACCACCACCAACCAACTTGCTAACCTTCAATTCTCCTGACTTTCTAGTCTCATGGTAGATAATATATGCATAACATGATAAATTTTGAAGTATCCCTTGAGAAATTTGATCAATTGGTGATATAGCTTGTTGGAGAAGTTACTCAAGATACCCAGTCAAACTAGGGTTTCCAAGGCAAATCACCTCCAAACTCTTGGAGAAAACATGATCAATATATCATGTAGAGATCATTGGGACTCATATATGATTCTTTGAAACATTGTGGATCAATCCTTGATTATGCTCTTAGCCATGAGGGTCTTAAACCCTAGGTGTGAACTTGATAGATCAATGGTGATCATGCCCTACCTACAAAAGAGTTAGGCCAATGCAAAGACATATTTTTGGTATTTTGGTTAGTAAAATGATAATATACAAGTACGATACAATCACATGGTGCTTGGTGATCTCTCCCAAAACAAACCCAATGAAAGGGGGGTAGGGAGAATGCTAAAGTATGACCCCAATGCTAATGCATATGATGAAATTGCATGAGGGATCTTAGGGTCAAATTTGGGGTCTTACACCCTTTTCCATGTAAATTAACATTTTCAAACTTTGTAAAGATCCATGGAGTCCCGCCCTTTGCGGACTACCATTCCATTAAATAATGTTGAGCTTGTATCCAATTGTTTCTTATTCTTATTTTATTTTTGTTTTAAAATTGAATGTTTATGATGATAATTTTGAAATAAATAAATCAATAAACAATCATTTTTCTTAAATAATAAAGCATTTACTTTAATAACAATCGATTTTAAAAAGGAGTGTCAACAACAATCTAAGAACAGTAAGTCTTGATGTGTGAAACATTGTTGTTCTCCCCCGAGTAGTTGTTTGGTGACTTTACTTCTACAACAATTCGTCGTTCATCCCAGGCATGGTTGATGAGTTGCTCCCCAAGCAATTTAGCATCCCTAACAGAGTTGATGTGTTATTCTCTTTGTAGTTCATCATCTATTCCTAGCTAAGGATTTATGATCTTCATTTGCATTTGTATCTTCATATGAACCTTGGATCTCTGTGGAACCATACTTTGGTTTTCAAATCCCTAACACCTTTATTTGTGTGTTGCATAGCCATGACAGTTTCTCCCATGTGTGAGACTGCAGATCCGGTTGATACATTGATACCTTGGAATAGGTTTATTTCTCAATCTCCAAGAAGAGACTGATGATTGTTGTTATCCTTTTGAGGAATTGGCTACTGATTTTTGTATCCTTGTGTGGCCTTTAATTTGTCATAGCAGATTGTTGAATCCCCAGCGAAGCCCCACATAGATGTTTGTGGATGAAATCCCCAGTAGATCACATGGTTCTCCCCATTTAGAGTCTTTTTTACCTCTTGTTGTGACTTGAGACCCCAGTGGAGTTCCACCTTTTGATAGAAGATCCCTTCCTTCAGGAAGTATTTGGTTCTGAGCAGTATTGATGATGTCCCCTACAGGTTTGTCTCCCATTTGATATGGTGTTGACTTAAAATTCCCTGCGGTGGTGACTTATTGCTTTGAAAAGTATGTATATATCCCTCAACTTGAGATGTGGGTCCTCGACAGTTTTCCCTTTATCCTCAACATTTTGGGTTGGATGCATGTTCTCCATGCCTTTCCCCAGCCAGAGTGGAGCTTTGATTTGGATTGATGTATCCTCAGTCTCCCTTGAGTTATGGTTGTGTGCTATCCTCGGGAATTGAATATATTTTGAGTTAGTATTTACATCCTCGATGATTTATTTTCGTCCCTAGAAGGTTCTTCAGTTGGTGTTCCCATCTTGTTGAGATTAGTCGAGTATCTAGTTGTGATATTAAGATCATTGTTTGTATCCTTTGTGCTCATTTGTCAGCAAAATCATATATATGCAGAAACATAACATCAAATATTTCATTATGCATTGTTATCACATTGACCTTTCTTCTGATTCCCTGCTTTGGTGATATCATTTCCCAATGCAGATTTGGTGTGCTTGTCCACCTTTCAATTATAGAGTGTCATCCCCTTAAGCAGAATGAGTTTATCCTTTCTCCTTCCCCATTGAGTTATTGCCTTGTGGATGATTGTTATTTCAGTCTCCTCCCCAATTCATTGCCTGGATGGAACCACTCCCCTTGAGTTATATCCTCATGGGGTTGAGTCTTGTTTGGCCGTTTCTTTCTAGTTCTTACCTAGATAGATCTTTTGGTCCCCGAGAGTTTACTCTCCAGTAACTGATAATATCCTTCTTGATGATTGAGTACTTTACCTATGTTAATTTACCTAGTAACTGGTAAAAGGTAATTTACTTCTTTGATTTTCTCCGGCAGATTAGTTTTTTCGTTTCCCCAGCAAGTCTATCCTTGATATGTTCATCTTAACCAATGAAGGATATTCTTCTTGTTTGGTTTTTTACCCAGTAAAAAGGTAGTTGTAATTCCTTCTTTCCCCAGAGAGTTTATCCTTGATATGTTCACTTTAACCACTGACGAATTTTCTCTTTTTCTAGTATTCTACCCAGTAACTGGTAGTTGTACTTCCTATTTGCGATATTCTGCCCAGTAAATGGTAGATATAAATCTTATTCTCTATTTGAGTCTATCCTTGATATGTTCATGATTAGTGCATTTTGATGCATATTCTTCTGTAATTGTACTTAGGCATTTCCTTAGTTTGTTTTACTTTTTTTACTATTTTATTATATTTTTAGATTTAAGTTTATTTTTGGCTTTATTTTATTTTCATACTTTATTTTCAACATAAATAGTTATTTGATACCTTGTTACTATGCAGATCATAACTTTAGCTATAGGAGTCGGATTGACGCGTTCTAATATGTGTTGAAAAGCTAAGAAGAAAACCTACGAGTTTCATGTTGAAGTAAAAAGTGGATTCGGAGTGAAGAAGAGCCGAATAATTCGTTAAAGTTTCAGACTTAATTAAAATAGTTAGTTTGGGCCGATTTTTGTAATTTTCGGGTCGGATCCCATAAGGGCCCGAATTTCCCTTTTATTATATTAGGTTTTTCACTAATACAATAATCCTATTCTGAATTTTGATGATACAATATTGCTTAGACGATTTCATGGAGAACTAAAGTTCATGAGGTTGATCTATTGTAATCGGTTTTCGCCGATACTTTGAGGTTTCTTAATTTTCAATCAAATATATTTTTCCTTTCAATATTTTGTTCTATGTCTTGTATGTTTTATTCAATTTCTATAGAATATGTGGTGATTAATTTCGATTGATATATATATGTGACCAAAGAATTATGAGAGAACATGTTGCCCCTGATGTTAATTCCAATGTTTTATGTATTGAATATCATGTTGCTGCCGTACCTTTCAAATTGAAATTTGGTTTAATACACTTGTTGCCAAGGTTTAATGGTCTTGCAGGTGAGGATCCGTATAGGCATCTAAAAGAATTTCAGGTTGTGCGTTCTAGACCATTACGGCCTCAAGGAATTACCGAAGATCATGTCAAGCTTAGAGCATTTCCATTCTCTTTACAAGGTGCTGCAAAATATTGGTTATATTATCTTGAGCCAAATTCTATTACATGTTGGAATAATATGAAGAAAATCTTCTTAGAAAGATTTTTCTCTACTTCAAGATCCTCTTCAATCAGAAAATAAATATGTGGTATTAGTCAGGTTGGCATTGAATCATTGGCTAAATATGGGAGAGATTCAAGCAATTAGTGTCGAGTTGTCCTCACCACCAGATTTCTGAACGATTGCTAATACAATACTTTTATGAGAGATTGCTACCAATGGAAAAAAACATTTTAGATGATGTTAGTGGTGGAGCACTTGTTGATAAGACTTCAGTTTCTTCCAAGTCCTTAATTGAGACATGTCACATAACTCCGAACAGTTCACAACAAGGGATAATTCTGTGGTCCAAGCAAAAGGTGTGAATGAGATACAGGTTTCTTCTTCCAACAAAGCTCTAGAAACCAAAATTCATGAACTTACCTCTTTAGTGAAACAATTGATGTTACCCCTGACACCACCACCACCATATAACCCTCCACAAGTAACCACCTATTCACCTTCTGAACCTTCACTGGAGGAACTTGTCAAGCAAATGATTGTAAATAATCTCCAGTTTCAACAACGAACAAATTCTAGTATTCAAATTTTGCAAACACAAATTGGACAACTTGCCACTTCAATGAATACCATGCAAAAAGCTCAGGGATTGAACCAACTACCTGCCCAAACATTAGTTAATCCAAAATGCCCTATTGTGAGTGCAATTTCCTTGAGGACCGAAAAAGTTGTAGAACCATCCCCAGAAGAAAAAAAAATTGTTAGTGCAACACCTGAAAATAAACCTGAATCTTCTATTGTTGTTGAGGCTGAAAAAGAGTATGTATCACTAATCACTTTCCCACAAAGAGTACTGAAAAGTAAGAAGATTGACAAGGAAGAGCATTTTGTTTTTCAAATAGAGTTGCTTTCGGAAATTGTTGATGAAGCTTATTCTGATTTGTTTTTAGCTGATTTTGCAACTTTATATGGTTTTGATGATATTTACTCATGTGATGATTATATTAACACTAATCTTTGTGTTGTTTATGTTGATATTGATGATGTCTTGCAGGGTGACAGTGTAAATGAAGTTGTTTATCTAGCTGAAGCTCTTGACATCCCGGCTGCCCCAAACATACCATTCATTGAACAACTACCTTCTTTAGAGCCTAAACCACTTCCCGGGGATTCATATTATTCATCAAAGCTTCAACTTAAGCAGAAACATAAGAAGGGAATTGGATGGACCTAGACGGACACTCATGATATTAGCTCGTCCATATGTATGCATAGGATCTCCCTTAAAGATGAAACAAAAGTAGTGAGGCAGACCCGTAATCCTTTGATTCTTAATGTTGTGAAAAAAGAGATCACTTTCACGTGGCCATTCAACACTATTACTTATCGGAGATTCTTCTTTGATCCTGGGATACAAGGCGAAGATACTAATCAAAATTTCAAGGTCAGTGGACACTACCCAAAGCTACTCCATGAGAGTCCGACTTTGGAAGAAGAGACTGTAGAAGATCTCTCTTTGGGAAAGGTTGTTTATGCGATCATCTATCCATCTTGACTCCTTGAGTGTGTTCTTTCCTTTTTCTCACTCTTATTTTATATTTATGTTCTTTCATTGAGGACAATATATGTTTCAAGTGTGAGGGAGAGAACCATTTACTTTGTTTTATTTCATTCAGTTTCTTTGCTTTTGTTTGTTTTCTTACATGAAAAAATGCATGTTTTTTATGTGGTTTTTGAGTTACAATTGTGAGTATTTTCATTGTTCTCTTGATTAAAGAATTGTGGTGTGATGTAATTGATTTTTTTTTGTACATTCTTAGTATGATATGTATGACTAAACTCTAAGTTGTACATCATTTGTGGTAGATCAATTAACCTTGTGAGGTTTTGAGCCTTTTAATGGATAACATTCAAAAATCCATCTCTTTCTTTCTTGTGTAATTCACTCATGTCTGTTAGTCTTTAGAACTTGAATTTACTCTTGTTGATGTTGTTGTTTACTTATGCACACTGATATGATAAAGACAATTTTGTTTTTTTTGTTTCTTAGCCAGTTAGCTAAAAGGTCAACCCTGAAATAATATTATCCCTTGATTGAAGCGCCCTTGAGCCTATTATCCCTTTTTTGTTTAAAACTCATTACAAACTGAAAAGTGAAAAACAATGTTATCACCATATTCAAAGGGTTGAAAGAGTCTTGTTTGGAGTTGTGTGGGGTTGAATAATTATGTTTGTAATATTTTAGAAGTTGGAAGAAAAAGAAAAGAAAGATAGAAAAAGAAAAGAAAAATAGAAAAGAAAATAAAATGAATAAAAAAATAGAAGGATGTCAATATATGTCAATACATACTCCTTCTGAAAAAGAAAAAAAAAAGAAAAAGAGAAAGGAAAAGAGAAAACAATTGTTATAAAGTTGTTGTTGAAGTGAATGAAATCTTTTATAAATTCAACTCCCACAGTTTATTTCAAGTCTCTTTTGTCTCTTTGAATTTTAGCCTAGTACCCCCTTAGGATTTATCTCACCCATGCCTTGGCCACGTTATAACCAAATAAAAGTTCTTTTGATCTTTGTGTGCATGTATTTTAATTATAGATGTTAGCGTCTTTTCAAGCTTATGGTGGTACTAACTTTCATGTTTTGCTTTGAGTGTAAACATTTAGCCTAGTACCCCCTTTGAGTGAATTTTATTCTATGAGGATCTTACTACTTTTGATGTACTCTTTGGTAATATGTTTTCCTATCTGCTTTAAATGTCACAAAAATATTGCCCACTAACACCATATTCTTGAAGCTTAGACTTAAAATTCTGTTTGTACCTTGTATCTTAAAAACTCTTGGATGTGCATGCTCTATTTTTTCCTTTTATTTTGAAATTATAATTTTGCTCGGAGTGCAAACGTTCAAGTGTGGGGGAATTTGATCGGGGCATTTTGATGCATATTCTTCTATAATTGTACTTAGAAAATTCCTTAGTTTGTTTTACTTATTTTACTATTTTATTATATTTTTAGATTTAAGTTTATTTTTGGCTTTATTTTATTTTTGTACTTTATTTTTAGCATAAACAGTTATTTGATACCTTGTTACTATGCAGATCATAACTTGAGCTATAGGAGTCGGATTGACGCGTTCTAATATGCGTTGGAAAGCTAAGAAAAAATCTACAAGTTGCATGTTAAAGTCAAAAGTGTATTCGGAGTGAAGAAGGGAAAAGTAATTCTTTAAATTTCTAGACTTAATTAAAATAGTTAGTTTGAGTCGATTTTTGTAATTTTCGGGTCAGATCCCATAAGGGCCCGAATTTCCCTTTTATTATATTAGGTCTTTCACTAATACAATTATCCTATCTGAATTTTTATTATACAATATTGCTTAGACAATCTCATGAAGAACTAAAGTTCACGAGATCGATCTATTGTAATCGGTTCCTGCCGATACTTTGAGGTTTCTTAATTTTCAATCAAATGTATTTTTCCTTTCAATATTTTGTTCTATGTATTGTATGCTTTATTCAAGTTCTATAGAATATGTGTTGACTAATTTAGATTGATATGTTTTCCATAATGACGTTAGCTTAATTCGCATGTGCTTAACCTATTTGCTTAATTTGAAATTTGTTTGCTTAAATCAGAAATTAGGAACACATATCATATATTAGTATCAATGCGCTTGTTACTGTTACTGTAATCGAAAAAGGATTAGAATCCTCTTAGGGCATGAAAGTTATATTAACCAATGATAAGTTAGGAAACCAAATAAGTAGATCAACTTATTTCATAATCACTTTTTATAATCACTTTTCATAATCACTTTTTATAATCACTTGTTCTAAATAGAATAGAAACCCTCCTATTCAATTTTCTTATTTGGTTAATTTGTAAAGAGTCCTTGCGATACGATACTCGAGTGTCGTTTCCCTAGACTACCGTTCTTAGTTACTCGTTTTTGACCTGTGTGTAACAGCAGATCAATTCATCTTAACCGATGACGGATATTCTTCCCTTTGAGTCTATCCTTCACTTGTTCATCCTAATCGGTGACAGATACTCTCTTTTAGGTATTCTACCGAGTAACCGGTAGTTATAATTCCTATTTTTCCCCGGTAGTTTATCCTTGATATGTTCATCTTAATCGGTGACAGATATTCTTCTTTTTGAGTTTATCCTTGATATGTTCACTTTAACTGATGACATATATTCTCTCTTTGGTTTTCTACCGAGTAAAAGGTAGTTGCAAATCCTATTTGGTTTCTTTTTACCTAGTAGTTTATTCTTATCCAGTAACCGATGATGAATATTCCTCAGCGAGTCATCCTTGATATGTTTACCTTGACTGGTAACGAATGTCCCTCTGTCGGAGTATATTATCTTCCTACCCAGTAACAAGTGTTAGATAATATATCTCTTTTACTCCTGTGTTGAAGTTTCTTCTTCCCCAGTTGAGTTTGAATTCATATTTATTTGTGAAATCGAATTTCCTTATGGTGTTTAGGTATTTCAGCTTTGTTCTGATTTACACATTTCCCTAGCGGGTATTTCTTTCTCTATTGGTGTTATCCTGATACATGCAGATTCGTTTTCCTTCAGTCTGAGTCTTTTCCATTGATTTACTTTCATGGAAAATTCCCTCGTATCTCTAATAGTTTTCAAGTCGTAGCCTGGCCTACGCATAGCTTTTATCCCAAAGTTTGTGTCTCCCTAGTGAGTGTTCCTTACAGAACGCATTGTGCTCTTGTGAATTTTCGATCTCTCCGGATTCTTTTCCTTTGTGGCAATATATCCCCCACAAAGATTATTTTCGCATTCATATCGTATGCATCACGAGGTCTCTTAGGGACCATAATTTGTTTTTTGATGTTATTATTTATGTCCATTCTATCAATTTAATACGAAGATTTTAACCTTCACATCCTCGTATAGAATGTCCTTAAATACTGGCAGCTGTAAGACCCCAATTTTGACCCTAAGATCCCTCATGCATTCTTATCATTTGCATTGGCTTTGGGATCACACCTTGGTATCCTCCTCACCCCCTCATTCATTTGGTTTGCATTAGGAGAGATCACCAAGCATATTTGATTGCATCATACTTTGTTTTTCTTTTGTTTACTAACCAAAATATCAAAAATATGTCTAATGTAGTTTCATTTCTTTTGTGGGTAGTGAGTGCATCCACATGTGCCTCATCAAGCTCATATTTAGGGTTTGAGACCCTCAGTGCAAGAGGTAAATCAAGGAAAGGTTCACATTGGTTTTAAGAATCATATATGGATCCCCATGTTCTTTAGTTTTCATTTTGATCAAGAATTCATCAAGAGTTTAAAGCTTGTTTGCCTTGGAAGCCCTAATTCATCTTAATATCTTATGTGACTTCCTTAGTAAGTTTCTTCATTATTTGGTCAAAGATATCAAGGGATACTCCATTACACATAATCTCAAACATATATGATTCTCCATGATTCCCAAAGATCAAAATAAATTCATGTTTGGAAGTTGGTTGAAGGATGGTTGACCAGGAAAGTCAACTAGTCAAATCCAGGGTTCCTTAGCCCCTATCTCCTACAATTGTTATCATATGAAAATTATTCCAAGAGAAATGTTATTCTTTATGACATTCCAAACAATTTTCATGTTGGAATCAAGAGCTAAATTGTTTTGGAAAGTCATTTTTTATGGTTAAAGATTATAGGTCATTTTGTACGTGCCCTAGATGGAAGGTCAACTTCCAAGAATCATAACTTGCTCATTTTTTATGATATGAAGTCCATCCAAGTTTCATGATCAACTTAAATATATCTTCTCCAACTTTACTTCTTTGATAAATGTAAAAAATCTACTTGCAAGGGCATGTACCAAGAGGAACCATTATAGGTCATTTTGGGCCATCATCATTGAACAAGCAATTTTCCTCAACTTCTAAAATGCATAACTCCCTCAAGCAAGATTCAAATGGTGTCAAATTTGTGGCCAAATTAAAGAGGAAAAAAATACCTACAACTTTAAAGAAGGAACCATTTTAATTTTAAGCTCATAGTCAAAGTATTCAAGGTGGGAAAAGTGGTCATTTGACTTTTAACTTAGAAAATTTTCAACTATGTTTGATATCTCCAACTTCCACCTTAAAATTCATCATGATCCAATCTCTAAATGTAAAAAGTTTCAACATCAAAGTTTCTCCCCTTCATGTTACCTTTCCAAAGAGTCCAAGATCCTGACATTTGGAGCATTTTTGCGTGACTTGCACATGGGTGTAATGCATGGCCCCATTTGGAAGATTTCATGACCAATTTTTAAATCAACATTGCATGGTTCCATGTCATTATTTCAACATCACTTGGATTCAAATTTGGACTTGTTCACATCATTTTTTGGGCCTTGTACACGCCCATTCAAGCATGCACCGTATCATTGTTATTTTTGGCAAAAATTAGAAATGGTGTGGAAAGCAATTGATAGCCTATAAATACATTGCCCTCTGCTTAGAACTGAGGATCCTCTTGCCCAAACTTTGTCCTGCATCTTTCCTAACCTCTATTGAAAGGATAAACTTGAAGATTTCTCTTGAAATCGAGTTTAATTTCTCATTCTATTTTTGAATTGAAACTCCAAAGAATCCTATCCCTTTGATCATTCATTTCACTTCCTGCAAGTTGTTAAAGGAAATTCAAGACAAATTGGAAGCAAGATCAAGCTCAATTGAAGCAAACTGAAGGTGGATTTTCTCTTCTTTGATTCTCCCTCAATTGTCCACTGTTTTGCTTGTTCTTTCGTTGCCTGAAGACCTACCAATGTAGGAAACACGGTTGAGTTTCTTTAAGGTCAAATCGAAGCAACTCAGTTCATACTCCTTAATTTTTAATTCCACATATCTTTCAATATAGTGAGAATTTGAGAGTTTTGAGGGCATATTTGGATTCCTGGCATTTTTCTCTTTAAATTAGTGTATACACTTTTTATTTTCGTGAAGGTTGATGGTGGACCAGTCTGGTGAGGTCCACCGGAGAAGATGAGCGGAGCCCTAGCTCTGGTGGTGTGTTGGCACTCTCTCATCCCTTTGATCATGGTTCCACGTTTTAATCAGGGCCCTTGCTTTGTTTGACTCATGTTGCTACGCGTTTGACTCTGGTGTTTGGTGCACTCTAGTGCGTTGCCATCAGATCTGCCACCTCCATTAATAAGGGAGATCTGATGACCCTTGTTTTTTCAATTTATTTTTATTATTTATGGTTTTATTTTAATTACTTCCATTTTGATTAATTCATATTAAATCCATTTTTAATCCAAACAATATGGGACTTTCACCAAAAATCTTTAAATATTTTCCTCTTCCATATTCAAAATTAAATTCATTTTTTGGATTAATTTTGATATTTTTTGTGAATTAAATGATTTTGGACTTGTTTTTAAATATTTTAAAATATTTCTGTTTTCCAAAAATTCAAAAGAATTTGTCTATAGTCCTTTGACCTTGCTTGACCTAGGATAAATCCCTTGGCCATTTATTTAGTGGTTTGAAGGGATTTGAGGATTTTACTTTTGAAAAATGCCTTTTAATTCATTTTTAGTTGTTTAATTGTTTAAAGATATTGTGAGTCATTTGATTGACTTTGTGATATTTGACTTTCTATTTGGCCTTGATCATGGTTGATTTGAACTTCCATTTGATCAATACTATTGAATTTAGGGGGTTGATGAAATGTACATTTCATCCCCCAAAATGAATGGATAGTATTGATCAGATGAAATTCCTCCTATGATCAATTTGGGTTTCTATTTCCCCTTCCCTCTTGATCTTCATCCTTATTCTTCCCCAATCCATCATTGACCAATGAATTCTCTTTAAGTTAAATGCTAGTTGATTCATCAATAACCGTGTGTCAGATGAATCAACATGAGCCTGAATGAGATAGGTCCCTCCCACTTTATTTTTGTGTGTTGTATGTTTGAGGAGCTTGGTTATTTGTACCATGTCTCTAACATGCATTAACACTAGATAGTTGTGACTTGTACATAAGTCCAATTACGATTACTTAAGTCCAATTACGATTGCTTAACATAGAGCTAAATTTGTCCCAACAAGGCATAACATTCTTGTAAGTGAGATTGTAAGTCTCCAATTCTTTATGGCATTGGGTGAAGACTTGACCTTTTTTCCATCCGTGAGAGCTAATGGCATACTTGTTGATTTATCCAAGTTGGATCCCTTCTCATGGATGATGTCTTGGTTCATGTATTCATCCTTGTGAATGAATGCTTAAGTGTTCTCCAAAGAATGACTTAAACAAATTGAGTTCTTAACTAACATTTGACTAACTTCTTATTAATATTGATTTACTTTCAAGTAATTTACTTAATGCAATTTAAATTTCAGTACCTTTATCATTCATTGTAATTTACATTTCATGCAACTTGTTTATTGTTTCAGTCCTTTTCACTTTGTTCACTTGAGCCATATCTAGTGATTGTATATATTGTTATTGTATATATTGTGTGCTTTTGACTTTGATTTGTTTGTTGTCTTTGGACATTAAAATACTTAATAAACAACAAAAACCTTAAAAAATGTCTTGATGAACTGTTGGACTTGATCTGAACTTTTGGAATTAGAATAGGCAACCTCCCTATGCTTTGAGGACTTGGCCAATGCCAATATTTGAGACTGAGCAATCCTCGACTATGCCTTTCATCTGATGTAAACCTTGAAGTGCCCTTCGTTCATCTGTTATGTGGTCTCTATGTTTAATCAGTTATTTTGACTTTGTGATTGATGTTTGATGATTGTTTCTGAGAGTTTGCCAAGGAATATTTCATCTAACACATTGGAAGACATTGAATACTGCTAGCTATTGGAGTGCTTGCTTGGATGTTATGGCTATCTTTATTTGATGCCTAAGTATTCATATGATTTGCTTGGATGTTTTCTTATGCTTATTGCTTGCTCAAAAGTCCAAAGGAAATGGGTTTCTATTTGACATTCTTGTCTTGTGGATTGCATCCCAATGGTCAGATCTTTTCAACTCTTAACTTTTATTTTTGTCTAAAGTAGTCCTTTCATCTCTTCCCACTTCTTTAATTTAAAAATCTCTCCATCTTTTCAAAACCTTCTTTGCTTGTGATTTTAAACTTAGACATGTTTTAATGAGTAGAAACTTTGACCTTATGCCAATGAATTTTCAAACTTTTTCTTAATCAAATTTGTAAATGAACTTAACCATATTGACTTTAATTTCAAAAGACAAAAAGAACTAACAACCTCATTCAAGTCTTTGGCCATTTTGTGCCCTTTTCTTTTAAAAATTTTGAAAACCAATTCACCAACTTCTTTGAAATATTTACCACGAACTACGGGGTTTTGATCCCTCATTTTTATGTTGTTACGTAGGCATAAGACTGAAGTCTTATCAAACCCAAAAATATAATTAATGAACTCTTTTCTCATCCCCTCACTCTATATTTTTTATTAAACATCTTTTTGACCAAAACACTTGCACATAAAAAAGGGTCCCCTAGGAGTACCTAGGACACTTTGGATGCTAATACCTTCCATCTGTGTAACCAACCCCCTTACCTGTAATCTCTGAAATTTTATTAGTTTTGATTTGAAAACTTCTTATCTTTGGGTTTGTTCGTGCTTTTTTCATTTTCCTTTGGAAACAATAAAAGCGCAATGGCGACTATGTTTTTATTGATGTTGAGTTGACCAATAACTCTATGGTCATGAATTTACCACTACATAAATAAAGTGGCGACTCTGCTGTGGAGTAGTCCTCATTGGGTTTTGCCTACTTTTTTGTGTGCAATATTTTGTTGATATTTGATGTTTGTGTGTATATAATGTTTGTGTGATACTCTTTCTGTTGTGTTTGGTGATCTCTGTGTGGTGAAATAAGTTCTAACTCGAACTTGAGTGTAATTGAAGAGAGGAGGGTGGTATAGTCATGTTGGATTTGAAGGAGTAGTCCTAAAAGAGTTGACATGAGATCCACCGCCTAGTGGAGACCTCTTTGGAGTTACTGATGTCACACGTGTAAATCGTGGATAGGCATTGCTTTCTCTGATTTGGGGGTCCGAAAAGCTGAGGACCGTAGAAAATTTAGCCCTAATTTTCTATTTTAGGACGTAGTGCAAAGATTGTTCAAATGTAGACTTGATAACAATTGTTACGCGATACTACACTCAGACGAGTTTCTCTTGAGAATACTATGGGTTAATGAGTCAGTCATTATAACCTATAGTATCTTATGGATGTGATCATGACTCTGGAAACTTTTTAGAACATGATATATAGGTTTTTATCCTTAGTACACTCCTTTGGGTTGGTTCTTAACATGACTCCATGTTTGTGACTCGCAACAAACCCTTTGATTCTTGGTTGATCCGATTAGTCTCATCAATATCAATGGAACTTGGGTATTGATAAGGTGAAAACCATAATCCACCATAATGAATGGTTATCTTGATGACGACTTAATCCATCCCTTGACCTTTGTTTATGTTTGCCTTGTGTGTGATCCCTTATGTGTGATTGGTGTATTCATACATACATGCGCATCACAACATTCATCATGGAAAATAAATTTCAAGGAAACTAAGGTCCATTTGCAAATATTTTCAGATCATGGATTATGGATGAAGGAACACTAAGAAGTACAGTTTCAGATGTCGCGACTTGAAAGAACTAAGGAGGTTGTCATCCTTTGTATTAGATCCATTGGACTTCAAGCAATGTCATGGGGGCTTTTTTCCGTATCATCTACTGATGTGGTTGAAGGATTTTTGAGTGTCTGGGTGCAATTTTATGACCCTTTCTATCGTTCCTTCACTTTTCCTAATTATCAGCTTGTGCCCACGTTAGAGGAGTATGCCCATATCTTTGGTATGCCCGTGTCTAACAAGGTACCCTTCAGGGAATTAGAGGAGATCCTAAGATCTCAAGTTATAGCCGAAGCTCTTCATTTGAAGAAATCTTAGATTGATGCCAACATGGTTAAGAAAGTAGGGATTCTAGGGTTGACTCTGAGTTCCTCATTGGTAGGGCTACTGATTTTGCTTAAGCCGGTAGCGTGGACACTTTTGAAGCCATCTTTGTATTGCTCATCTATGGTATAGATTTGTTCCCTAACATTGACAACTTCGTTGATGTTAACGCCATTAGGATATTCTTATTGGGATTCATGTTCCAACTTTGTTGGGTGACATGTATTTCTCTTTGCATTTGAGGAATTCTAAGGGTGGTGGAACCGTTGTGTGTTGTGTTTCTCTTCTGTACAAGTGGTTTAATTTGCACTCGCCTCAGACGCCTGCTTTCTTGGAGAACCGACAATGTCTACGATGGACTCAAAGACTTATGTCTCTCACCAATGATGATATTGTTTGGTATGATTCTGCATTGGGTAGTTTGGATATTATTAGCAGTTATGGTGAGTTCTCTAACATGCCTCTCATTAGTACGCAAGGAGGAATCAACTATAACCCAGCATTGGCCCATCGTTAGCTTGGATTCCCCTTGAGAGATAAGCCTAATAACGTTCAGTTAGAGGGTCTATTCTATCAGAAGGGTAAAGATCCTCAACATTTGAAGAGTAGAATGGTGCGTGCTTAGCACAATGTGCATAAGAAAGGAGGATCCAAACTTGGTCCACGCAACTATGTAGCTTTGGAAGCTTACAATATTTGGGTGAAGAAAAGAGCTTTGGAGCTCAAGATGACGTACGCTTGTGAGAGACCTATGTTTGTGGTTATGGTTGAGCCATCAAATCTCCCTAACCAAGATGTAGAGGAGTTGGAAGGCGCACTTCCCAAGATGAAGCAAGAGAGGGACTTCTGGGAAGAATGGTTTCATGCTTTGAACCGAAAGCATGTAGCGTTACAACATGAGTCAATAGACAAGGACGCACTTATGGAGGTGAGCGCGCAGTGAAGAGATAGAGAGATCCAGAGGATTTAGTTGCCTCTAGTATGCCTCAGCCCTCCGGTGCTTGGAAAAAGATTGTTGATCAACTCGTCCTCGAGAAGGCTCAGATGCAGACAACTTTTGAGTCATAGATTCACGCATCTGAAGGAAGTACACTCCCTTGGCCAGTTCAGCTGATTCAGTTGCTAGGGATCCTTAGGATGATATTTTCCTTTTCTCTTGTATTTATATGTTGGTCTCTAAAATTGTACTCAGTGTAATCCTTCCTAATTTTATGAATAAAAAGAGATTTTATGGTCAATTGAATTGTTATTATTGTTAATTGAAAATATTTGCAAATAGTAGTTTGTATGTTACTTGGAATTAAAAATAACCAAAATATTGCATTTTATGCATCATTTGCACAACATGTTTCTTCAGACAGATGTCTTATTGGTTCTTCTTCTATGTATCAGATAAGCTAACTATCACTATAACACTCGAGGTAATCGCCAGAGAAGAATGGAGCATCTTGAACAAGAGAACATAGAGATTAAGGATGAGATTTCCAGACTCACTGCTTTGATGGAGTCTGTGATTGCTTCTCAGAATCAACCATCTCCATCTCCTGCAACTCCTCTTTCTTAGAGGACTGTTATTTCAGAGACTGCTTCAACGTTTGTGCCTGTGGTTGTTATCCAGTCGGTGTCTGCCATGCATGTCTGGTTCCCGTGGGGAATGCCACCAAACTTTGTACCTGAAGGGTATGCTACAACATTTGCCTCTATGCCGACATCTAGCCCGGTACTGTTTGTGCCTCCTTCCATTATGCATAGTTTGCCCCATGTAGAGGATACCATCTATCACTCTAAGTCGTCTGAAGGTCCGATGTTTATGAGAAGATGGACGAGATGAAAGACCAATTCCTTGAGCTGAGAAAGGAGTTGAAGACCTTAAGAGGAAAAGATATGTTTGGTAAGAGTGTTATAGAGTTATGTTTGGTTCCCAATGCCAAGATTCCTATCGAGTTCAAGGTTCCAGACTTTGAAAAATATAAGGGAAATACCCGCCCTCTGAGTCATCTTGTCATGTATGCTCGAAAGATGTCTATTCACACCGACAACGATCAACTACTCATCCACTACTTCCAAGACAGTCTAAATGGTGTTGCACTCAGATGGTATAAGAGCTTGGACTGTGCTAATTTTCGTACTTTTAATGACTTGGGCGAGGCTTTCGTCAAGAAGTATAAGTATATTGTTGATATGGATCCCAATCGGGATCAATTGCGGTCGATGTCCTAGAAAGATAAAGAAACATTCAAGGAGTACGCCCAAAGATGGAGGATCTTCAAATGATCTGCCCATGATTATAAGGATTTTCCCCTAACTGGAAGGATACTTAGGTGACTTCCCCATAGTCATTTATGTATCAAAGTGGTATGTCTCTGATCAGACCATTGTTGATATTTACTTGGTGCTAAGTATTGATTTGTGAGAAAAATGTTCTTTTTGAAAACTAATTATAACATCATGCTCATGCAAGCTTTTAAAATAAAAAATTGTTATGGAAAGCGGATATGGTGTATACTGATGATATATGGGCATGAGGTTGGCACAAATGAAGATGTGATAGAACGAGATGGTTAGTAACAAACATTTAAAGTCAGTTTAATAACGATTTTTCCGAGTATGCTTTCATAGTGAACCTAGCTTCAATTAGGACTTTTTAATGTCATAACATGTCCTGGTTCACGGTTTATGAAACAAAATATATAAGGCTCAAATTTTAATTTTATCCCAAATTCAATTAATCAACAAATGCTTTCAGTCTACAAGAGAGTTTTGTTAGTCAAGATGATAAAAGTAGGTTTAAAAGCACTAATAATTGATGTGATTCTTGAGATGGAAGTCACCTTCTTTCATTTGCAATCTTGTTTATTTTTATTTTATTTTTATTTTTTTGATCTCTAGTTTTGCATTGACCGATTTGTGAATTTTGCGGTCCATCGGGATGCCCTAACTTTTGCCTAAGTCAACTCCTTTTTATTTTTTTTACTTAGCAAACCCTTTTTTCTTTAAACCACTTCTTGTGAAATTGGCTTTTGATTTCGAAAGATGTGGCTGCCATGTTAGCTTTCGTGAGATTTATTCTTTCACTACTTTCTCGATGTTGGATGATGTGTGCAAGGAAGAACATGTGCTTGAACCTCTTATATGTGTGATAATTCTCTTGAGATTAGAATGCACCATTTACTTAATTGAAGAACTACTCTGCCCCTAGCTAAGATTAACGGTTTTTTATTAATAGAAAAAGAAACACCGACTTCTAGCTCGAGGGGGGTTGACTACAAATTATCTCCTTATTTCTCCTGTGTTTAGGGAAATGAAACAATGCCTTACATCGTCATCATGGTCTTACTATTAAAGCATACATCATCAAAGTCGATTGTTTATTACATCATTCTCCACATAAGTTTGTTAATATGTGACAAGTGAAAATAAAATGTTTGATTGATTTTTATTTTTATTTTTATTTTCATGATGGTAGAACAAAGAGAGTGTAAACGAATGGATTGATTTCAAAAAAATGCATGCTCATTTTATTAAAATTATTTTCCAAAGAGTACAACTTTTAATAAAAAAAACACTTAGCAAAAAAGAAATTACAACTGGAACTGATAAAGTCTATTGATCATAGGGATGAGCTTCATTGTTGATCCACTGTCTTTAGGGGATTCTTTTTTATGTTATTTCACTTATAAAGATAAGGGGTGACTGTTCACCAATGGGACTCCTTTTTTAAGAGTCAACGACTTGTCATCGATCAGGTCTTGGACTTTGTATTCACATCGAGTATTCTCTTCATAATTGGAAGGATATGGACAAGGAGAAGGACCAAGGGATTATAAATTTATTATGAAACTTCTGAGTAAGTCATGAGACATTAATGTAAGATCCAATTTCCTTCCAAGCTTCATTTGTTGTGATTAGTTAAGCGCACGAGGTTGTTGCTAAAGTAGATATTATTACAGGCTCTATTATGGAGGCAACATCCAATGTTGTTGTATTTGAGGTTTTAGGTAGGCATCTGGCTGACATGGTGAAAGGTTACCTTCTCTCTTCAATGGTACTTTCCCCTCTTGAGTTCCTCCATAGTTTTTTGGGATATCCTTTGAGTTAGTTTGTGAGTATCGGGAAACCTCTTAGCTCTTGATAGTTGGATAAGGGTGAAAGTGGAAAGGATATGAAAATGTATGTATATGCATGCAAATGCATGGGGTATGAAAAAAAGTTTTTTTTGAAGGTATGCTAAAAGTTTTTTTTAGATGCAATGCAAGTGTCACATTATGATAGTAACAAATAAAAGGAAACCCTTACGGGTTTAGGATAATGATGTATATAGGGAAACCTTATCTAGGAAGGTTACCTACAAATATGGATAATGATAGGTAAGGGAACCCATATATAGGTTTAAGGATAGGTAAAGTAATATGCAAGCATGACCTAGCTAAGGTGGTCTTCTTATGACAAGCAAGTTCTAAGTTTAGACTACCCAATCCCCTCACTTGTAGGATATAAATTTTTTGGTAAGATGATAGCTATAGAGTCATGGACTATACCCTTGGGTTACCATGAGAATGAGAAAGCCTTCCTACGGTAATCCTTCGGGATATGTCTCATCTACGCAAGACCTTAGTAACGACCCTTACGGCTTTATAACATAAGGTCACCATGAGTTGAAGGGGTTTTAGAAGAGGTCCCTAGAGTCATGGACCGAATTCAAGGTTTCATCATGAAGAAATGCTAGTCTTCTTATGACAAACTCTTTAAATCGATCTACCTTAGGCAGAATCATCATCAAAGACCCCACGGGATGAGAACCCCGGTGGCCAAGACAGGACGACCCCTTACTTAAACTTATTACTTTTTTCTTAAGTCTGGGTTTTGGCTTCACACATGTAACAATCTCATCCACATGATATGTAATAATAATAATGATAATTCAATGAAATATACAATAATTAGAAAACCTAATAACTAAGGGTGAAAGACTAGGTTCATAAGTCAGTTAAGTAAGGGGAAGGTACTAGGCACCCCTTACCTCCATTGTACTGAATGGGATCCTCCTCTAACTCTAGGGTTAGTGTGTGATTGAGATGTTTGCTTATCATCTATTCATTGTTTAATTAATTATTTATTTACAAAAATATTTTATTATTTTAATAAGGGAAGCCCTAAAAAATGTTTCCGATTATTATACTCGCTAGAGTCTTACAACTCTATGCATACATACCTTCAAGTTTATTCAAGGATCAGAGCCTCGTAGTTCGTGTCAAAAATGTTGGTTGGTTGGTTAGTTGTTTTTATCCCTTGAAAAATTATCACGCATCGGAGTCAGAGAAATACTTAATTTTGAAAAAATGCATTAATGCTCAATGGCAATGGACTTACGATTTGAGGTGTGTTAGACTGATTTTATCCCTTTTTGATTGATTGCAAAAAAATCTCATTACTTCGATTTTAAGAAATGACCCCTAGTGATATTATATAATTATTCCAATATTAAAAGTTTGATTTAGAAACCCAAAGACCATATCCCTTATCCCTGACTTTAATCCCTGATTTATCCCCAAAAATTGTTATAGAATTTTATCTCATCCTATCCATAAGTTATCCCATGAATTATCCCTAATTATATCCCCTCATATTCTAATTAATTTTTTTTAATTAATAAGGATATTATATTCAATTAATAAAATTATTAAAAAGTTAATGACATATCTCTTATCCTGGTTTTGTTTTCCCTAAAATCCTAGAAATTTATCCCATAATTTTATCTCATATTATCCCTAAAATTATCTCATAATTATCCCATAAATAACCCTAATTTTTCAAATTAGTTAATATCTCATAATTAACCCTATTTTTTATATTATTTATATTAATCCATTTACAAATTAATCTCTAATTTCATATATGTTTCATTATAGAATTAATCTTAATCCCAACCCTTATTATATATTTTTTTGTATTTTCATTCCATATTGATTATAAGATATTTATTTTATCTTATTATTAGTTAGAAACTA
Source organism: Lathyrus oleraceus (assembly GCF_024323335.1). NCBI lineage: Eukaryota > Viridiplantae > Streptophyta > Magnoliopsida > Fabales > Fabaceae > Lathyrus > Lathyrus oleraceus. The sequence continues at coordinate 381,434,702 of NC_066582.1, read as the reverse complement.
AACAATTCTCTTTCTTTTTCTTAATATAAATTATAAATAATTAAAACTTGATTTTTTTAGTTTTATTCCATTTAGTATAATTTGTCATATGTATTTTATTGAGAAATTTCGTGGTTTTGAAACAAGATCGTGTTAGTTAAAAAAAAGATTTATGATATTGATTTTATGATATTTGTTAAGAAAGTTTATGATATTTGTTTAAAGGTTTGAAATTGTGTTTTAGATTATTTGAAATATGGTTTGGGTTTAAATCGAAAGAAATTATGAGATTTGAGTTTGAAACTTAAACAAGGTATTCTTTTTTTTTATTTGAATATATTATGATTTTGTTAAAAAAACTTTGATTCATGTCAAAAAAATTATTTTAACTCGTAGTATTTGTTAAAGAAAGTCATTAAAAAAAGATTTACAAAAATTGATTTTTTCTTTTTAAAATGCTTTATGATATTAGTAAAAAATATTGCTTAAAAAATTGATTCAAAAGAATTTATTTATTTATTTTAAGAAAAAAATGCCTTATGATATTAGTTAAAGAATTAACTAACGAATTTAAATCATAATAAAAGATGAGACATCATATCGAAATAAAACATCCATCAAACATAAACAATTCAAGAAATTCTATAAATAAGGTAATTACCTAATAGTAATAAAAGATTTTGATTTTTTTTTTTTGAGATTTTATTCCTAAAATCATAATTTTAATGAAAAACATTTGCCAAACATAAACAACTCAAGAAATTCTATAAATAAGGTAATTATCTAATATTAATAAAAGATTTTGATTTATTATTTTTTTGAGATTTTATTCATAAAATCATTATTTTAATGAAAAAATAATATTTTAAAATATGCTTTAAATAAAAATATGAAAATTTAATGATAAAGATGATATTTTTGTGATTTAAAATAAAATAAAAAAATTAGAAGTAAAGAAAAACAAATAAAAGGAAAAATGCATTAAAAGTGAAAATGTGGAATTTAAACTCATGTCATTCCCCTTTATAACACTTTATACTCATTTTGAAACCAACTAGATCATTCCATTTATTCAAAATAAAACAGCATTAACGAGTATATAATAATAATTTTAATAATAATATTAATAACCCCATTATGAACCTAATTAAATAATATATCAATTAATGATAATTTGATTAATAAAAAATTAATTTAACCCTAATTAATCTTAATATTAATCTATTCCTAAATAACAATAATATAACTTAATATTAATATGTAAAAATTAAAAGTAATATTAATATTAATCTATCCCCATTTAAATAATAGCGTTATTATAATCTATTCTACCCCTACTATTAAAACAAATAATCCCCCTAATTGTTATTTTTTACTAATGTGTTTTAACAAGATAAAATGTCCTAGTTACTAATAGTAATATCCATCTAGCATAACTCCCCAAATTGTTATGTTCTAAGTAACAACCCTGAATTAAAACAAATCCCTAAGAGGGACTAATAAGTCAAAATGACCCCCCTTTGACTTTTAAGGTCATTGGGGTTGACCAGATGTCTTATAAAGGGTCATGAGCATGTCAATGACCTATATTTTAAGTCAATAACAAAAAAGAAATAATGGTCAAATTTTGTGATACAATACCTAATATTTTATTCAATGTACATCTATGTGAAAGATTCTACTCAGGTCCTAGAGAGACTCATTTAAATGTTGTTAAAAGAGTCTTTAGGTATCTAAAAGAATCTACAAATCTAAGACTACTTTGTAAAACATTCATTATTGCAAGTTACTTGGACTATGTGATGCTGATTATGCTGGGGAAAGAATTGAGAGGAAATCCACTAGTAGAAACTGTAAATTCATAGGTGAAAACCTTATATCCTAGGATAGTAAAAGACAAAAAAACTATTTCTTTGTCTATAGCATAATACATCTTAGAAGCAAGTTGTTACACACGACTCCTCTGGATGAAATATCAGTTACAAGACTATTAAATTCGTGGAAGCAATATTCAAATTTATTGTGATAATACTGTTACTATCGGTTTGAAAAAATATCATATTCAACATTCAAGAAACAAGCATATTGAAATAAAACATCATTTTATTAGAGACTATGTTCGGAAAGATGTGATAGATATTCAGTTCATTGATACAGATCATCAATTGGCTGATATATTTTTCAAGCCTCTTATATTTTTCAAGTTTAAAAAGAATTTGAACATGAACTTTGTAAAAGAATAATGATTACTTCTAAATGGAGAATCAGAGTCTGATGATGATCAGATGCCACTATGATCTGGGGCTCTGAACTAACCTCTGATGAAGAGTAGCCTATGATGCTCAGAATATGATAAACTGCCTCTGATAGCATGTAAGTGGAAAATCTTTTAAACTTGTTTTGACGTTTTTCCCACTTACGTGTCACGAATATGAAAAGTTTTCTAACGCCTGGATATTAACTGTTGAGTAAAAACCTTCAAATAATGATGATTTTCTTTAAATATTGTGTTTCGCGCCTCCTTTGTCATTAAGTTTTGTTTTAATCAAAATTAAAAATTATTTTCACTCAAAACACTCTGATATTCATAACTCACACTTTCTCTCACTTCACAACCCTCACTTTTGTCCTAAAACCTCTTTAGAAAAACAACCCATTTTTCAAAAAACCCTTTTAGAACCTATCACGCCTCGAGAAATACCCGAGTGCATCGCACACTCAAAATACAACAAAGTCACCATAGAATTTTATTTATTCTAAAAGAAAGGGAAAATATCAATAAAATCCAAAGGGAAGAGAAAATGGGTAAGGAAGTCGGTTATGCAAAGGGAAGGTATTAGTATCCCTCACATCCATTATACTCAACCGGAACCATTTTGATTTTTCTAATCACGGATGAGTGTTATTATCTAAAGGTTACTTGCAATTGTTTTAATTAAGAGGAAATACGTTTTTAATTAATGTGCTCGCCAAGATTTTTAAACCTTGTGCCTATATATTCTCATGGTGCAATGAGAAAATTAGAGCTCTATAGTTCGTGGGGTTGAAAATGAGTATTTGTTGGTTGATTTTAGGGAACAATGTTATAATCGTATTCTAGACGTATTTTGACATTAGTTGTTTGATCCTAGTTTGGATGCTCTAAGCTGTAACATCTGTCCTTATGGATAAAGCTATGGAATATCCATCTGAGGGTGAGGTTCTGAAGGAACAAGATTTGTAAGTTCAAGCTATTGCAAAAGCTATTTTGAATAATGTAGATGAAAGTTCCTTAGAGAATATGGCCTTGTAAGCTAATGTGGAAATGGAGAATGCTGCAGAAGCTTCAAAACCTACTATAGAAGCTGAGAACACATGTATGATTTTGGAACATATCCCAAATTCATTTTTAAATTCTTCCATAACCAAAACACCACCCTCATCATTCACCCACACGGCCATATGAACACATATTTTCACCTGAATATCAAATATTTCTACCTTTAGAACTTGTCATGCCTTCCTCTAACCCTTATAATGATTCAGACTCCTCTAACATTGCTCTGATTCTACACACTTTTCAAACATAATCTGTTATTGATTAACTGTTAAGATACTTATTTAGTGATTTCTCTTCAGTAATTCCATAAGAAAATAACCAACCAGTGTGTATATCTTAATAAGAACAACCTACCCTCCTTAACACCATGATTGATCCTAATCAACCCATAAACATACAAGAAGATTCTAAAACAACCACACCTTCTCCCCATATCTATCTCAAGCTCAAGCTTTAATTCTATGAATCAAAATTTAACCCTATAGATGTCACACCTCTTCAAGCCATACCCTTAGAAAACTCTTTGTATAAACCCACCCAACTAGAAGACCTAACACTTGGTCAAATTCAACTTCAACCTGAAACTGAACAAGTCATTCTGGAACCAACCAACTTTGTTGAACCTAAACCCCATCCTGAACAATAAACCTCTGACCCACAATCCCCTGAACTAGAAGACAAACCTAAACTATAATACCCTACATCACAAATATCACAACTTACAAAGTCTTAACATGAACATCCTTCTACCATTTCAAAAGAACAAGATCTTATGTGCGAAGTTGGCATAATAGTAATTTCATTGTCTAGAGATCTTTCCCAACCTGAACTAGATGACATCCCTCAACCATCTCAACCAACTCACAATCTGAGTCCTCCACCTCACATCACAACCCAAATGAAAGAGTTTAAAACTATTATCTTTGATCGAATATACGATTTGGTTTCTAAGCGACTCATAACATCTAACTTAGTGACATATGCTGCTAACTGGGATACTCTCAGAACCTCTGTGGACACAGTTCTGTAGAATCTGAAGAATTTATCTTTTGAGTCTGTAGCTTCTTCCACTCAGAGGAAAGAGCAATTAGAGGCTAAATTGGCTTATGTTGCTGCCAATCAAGAGGTTATGAGAGCTCAACTTCAGTCAGTTATTAGTAATCTAGAAGGTATGGAAGGCCAGTTGAAGACAGCGGTTGCTAGGCAGGATGACATAGGTTCAGACATCAAATCCATCCTAGAGATTCTGAAGAGACCCTAGGCATTAGGATTTAGAACATTTCTATTGTTCTTCTTTTTTTTAACTCTTTTTGATTATTTTTGGCAATCTGATAAATTATCTTTTTGGTTTTATAATATTTTTCTTCATTATCTTTTCTTATTTCTTCTATTAATTTTATTTTTTGTAGATAAAAAAAAGGGAGTAAGATAAATAAGTATTTAAGCACAAGAATCCGATAGTTAAGAAACTTGTACTTACTTAAAATTTGAAGAATTAATTATTGTGTTTTAATGATAAAATTTAAGAAACTTGGATAGAACATATGGGATCTTACAAACCTCACATTTTGGACTATTAGACTCAGGGGAGCTTAAAAACCTCATACCCTGAAGTCAACTTTTTAATTAAATTAAGAACCATTATTCTTAAATACATGTGTTTGTCATCATAAAAAAGGGAGAGTCTGAATCAAAGACAAAAATTGTAAAAATGGTGTCTGAACAAAGGACAAAAAATGGTAAAGGCGGTGTTTGACCGAAGGACAACAAGTTGTAAAAGTTTTCCTAAACTGGACATTAACAAGGTAAACGGGGTGTAGAATAAGATTTTTCCTAAACAAGTGGATTAACAAGGCAAATGGGGAGGAAAATAAGAGTTTGCCTGAACCGAAGGTTTAACAAGGAAAACAAGATAAAAAATAGAGTTTACCTAAACCAAGGGATTAACAAGGAAAACTGGATAAAAAATAAAGTTTTCCTAAACTAAGGGATTAACAAGGAAAATGGAATAAAAAAAGACAGTTTGCCTAAACCAGAGGATTAACAAGGAAATTAAGAAAAGAAATAAGAGCTTGCCTAAACCATGGGATTAACAAGGCAAGCATGGTACAGAAAGAGTAGCTTGCCTAAACCAGGGGATTAGAAAGGAAAACAGGAAAATAAATAATGGTTTTCCTAAATCTGGGGAATAACAAGGCAAATGAAAAAAAGAATAAGAGTTTTCCTAAACCAGGGGATTAACAAGGCAAACGGGATAAAGGGAGAGTATGAGTGTAAAAAAAATAAGAGAAGTTGTATTAGAACCATGAGAGAATGATTATGGAATGTTTTTGATATTGGTTGTGAATGATTTTAGTTTGAAGACGAATATTCAGATAGGGAGCTCTACAGCAGTGTCTGAATTATTCGGGGAAAGTGAACATTTGAAGAGATAAATGTTCAAGTGTGCAAAACCATAAACTAAACGTTATGAGATAAAGTCGGTTCTGATACTAAAAAGAACATTTGAAGAGAAGTTAAAAGATTTAGGATCAGAACCAAACTCTGAAGACTCAGACTCTGAAGAAGGTCAACTTTGAAGAAAGTCAACCTCTAAAGACTCGGACTCTAAAGAACCAGAACCTGAAGATTCTGAAGGCTCAAACCCTAAAGTCGGTTAATACGAGGATAAAGAAGACCGTGATAGGTCACTATCAAACTTTGAGGTCAGTCAACGCAAGGACCGAGGAGACTCTTATTGGTCACTTTCAGACTCAGGGAGAAATTTGTCTTCTTCTGGTCATGTTAAGATTTAACCAAACATCTTCATGACAATCGTAATGAAATAGATAATTCCTCTTGAAGAAAAGGAATTTCAAATATCTTTTCTAAGGGATTAACCATATCAAGTAATATTCCAACGTCTCTAATCAATCTTCTCTTAGACTCACTTGTTCTCTTCAACGAATCTTTTATATTTCTCTATATAAGGAGCTGAAGACTTGAAGAAATAACAACGAACCATTGACAATAAAAAAGTTATTACTCTGTCAAACAAAAAACACAAGTTAACTTAGAATTTCTTAACACTTTCATATTCTAGAAATTCTTAAGTCTTAAAGAGTCTTATTATCTTGTATTTTTTTACACCTCTGATTGTATATCAAGTGTAAGAAACAAATAATAATTTCTTTTTAAGTTAGATTATAAGAGTTATTTTGATGTGTGCTTGATCATTTCTTTTATCAATGAAGCCTTCAGACTTCATGCCCAATTGAACCCAAGAACTTATCATAGTCTTCATCTGACTCGGAGTCACTTGATTCCATTAGCTCTTCAACAAAATATTCTATCTTTCTTATCTTGTCAATATTCAAATTAGTGATCATTATCTTCTTAGTGTCAAGTGTCCCACTAGAAGGTTCAACAATAGTGATGTTATTCCTAACATCTCCTGCTTCCTTGGCCTTATTTAACCAATACTCAATCATATCACCAACATCCTTAGGAACCTCATTTTTTTTATATCCACGCTCTCATAAGATTGGTTAGATAAATCTTTAGAATTTGGTTCATGTTGAGAGGAAGAAGCTTATGAGAGTGACGACTATTCAGTGCGAAAGCTTGATAACTTCCCTTATATATATTAGTAAAATTTATCACCACGATTGCTAACAAAATTCGTAATAAAATATAAGTACTATTTTAATATATTTATTAGATTATAAGGAGAAGTCATTTTTGTAACGAAAAATATAAAAAAAATATTAGTGATGAGAATCGAAACAAGTATTCTTTCATCTATCACAACGGTTGTTATTAAGGACCGTGATGAAATGTATTTCAGTAAAATAATAAAAATTTTAAGCGAACAAAAGTAAAATATTACTATAGTTTTTTAACCAGATATTGTAAGATGGTATTACGAAAAATATATTTTATAATAATGATGTCATCGACAAAGTGGATGGTCTCAAAATAAATTATTACTATTAAATAATCAAATTTCTAATTAAATTAGCATGCTTTTTTTAAATAAATTTTTAGAGAAATATATTAATATTTCAGTATGCTTTATATGTTTTTTTAAAAAGTAAAATTTTAATCAGTTAGGATACTTGTTGATTATTTTTCAGAAAAAATTAGATTAACTGGTATGCTTTTATATATTGGAAAATAAGATAAAATTTTAATCAATTGATATACAGAATTGTTGTCTGTGTTTAAAAAAATAGATCTTAAGGATTTATATTTAAATAAACTATCGATTAATTTTAAATACAAATATATTTTCATTATTTAAATATTTGATTGTAATATATTTCTTAATTTGTACACTTTTATTATTGAATTAATTAAATATTTAAAATTCAAGATTGAAAGATATTAAGATATATGAAGCAAATCCGTAATACCTAACATAGCATATTTATTAAAAGAAAACGCTTGTCCGTTCATTAAATAGACCTAAGCTTTCGGCTGGACAATATCCACACATGTTGCGACAGAAAATTAATGTAATTGAAATTGATACCTAACAATAATGTAATCCAATTTCTATTTATGGTATGGGTTGCATACACTTTCTTGTTACCTAGAAAAACGGTTTACTACAACATTAAAGTTTTTTAGATATGATGATTGATTATAGTTCCTACCAACCCTTGAATTACCTTTTTTTTTTCTTTTCTAAATGGATTATTGTTCAAAAATACTGTGATGAACCCCAAACAAAATGGAACGGTTGAAATATTAATAAAACTTCTCACATTTTCATTTTTTTAAACATTTTCTATCAATAACAAAAAAATACAAAAACACTTGCAATTACAAAAATATAACTACGAATTTACTAATTGAATGAAAAATAGTTTACTAATTGAAGTATAATAAAGTCGAAGAGTAATTATCATGAACACAATGAACAACAGAAAATGGTTGTTATGATGATGAGAACAAAGGAGATGAGAAATAGAGGAGGCAAAGAGAATTGAGAAAAGAAGAATAGGAGACGGTGTGTATATTGTATCCCATGTATGCACTTTTACAGGGTTGAGTAATTGGGTAGTTAAATAATGCATTATACAATAAGATAAAAAAATAAAATGATCCACGGATAACTCTTTATTTTATAATATATTAATTATTATTTTAATGAAAAAATATGCAAAACTATATAATTATATATTATATATAAAAGTTAAATAATATGGTCGGGGTTGGGGAATCCGCGGGGCAGATGGTACTTTCTCAATTCTCGTCCCAAAGTGTCATCGGGAAAACTTTTCCCTCCATCCCCGTCCCCACGAGGGAAAAAATCACAGACTTTGGAACTTCACACAGATAATTCCCACATGGATCCCCATTAATAGATGCAAATTGACATCCTTAAATATTGAGATATATGATGCAAATCCGTAATATATAACATATCATAATTATTAAAAGAAAACATGTGTCCGTTCATTAAATAGATATATGCTTTTGGCGGGAGAATATCCACACATGTTGGGACCAAAAAATTATTTTTATTTAAGGTATGTGGTTGCATACACTTTCATCATATCAACCCTTGTTTCTTCTTTTTTATATTTCTTTTCAAAAAAGTTTCTATATGGCAAATTTATTATTGAATTTGGTATCAAAATACCCATTGACAAGTTCTTCAAACTGTTTGTTGGAAATAAGGTCTTTTGTGTGTAGGTAAAGTGTGTGAGAATATTAGAGACTTGAATAGAAACTTGATAGGTAGGAGGATTCTTTGTGAAGGAGAGAACTTTGTATTTTTGCTTGATACAAAAGTGTAGGATTATATCTCTATTTATAATACTCTAAGGAGATCTCTAGACACATTAATTCTAAAGAGTTCTCAACTCTAGAATTCCAAGAATATTCTAGAAAATATTACAACCCTAAGAAATATCTAGACACTACAAACACTACAAGAGTTTTCTAGAAATATTATCCAAAATTACCTAAGCCCAAAAAAACTAAACCCAAAAAACCAAATAATAAGATTAGGCCCAAGTCAAGTTTAACATTTCAACATCCCCTCTTAAACTTGATTTGTGACTTCAAGCATACTCCTTAGCTTCACGAAAGTTTTCAACTTGAGTGGCTTGGTGAAAATGACGGTTGTTTGATCTCGAGACATCACATACTTCAACTCCACCTCCTTCTTCTTGATGCATTCTCTGATGAAGTTGTAACGGGTGTCGATGTGCTTACTTCTTTCATGAAATACAAGATTTTTTGTCAAAGCAAGTGCTAATTTATTGTCAACACATATTTCTATAGGATTTTGTTATGGAATTTTTAACTCTTTCAACAAGTTCCTTAGCCAAATTGCATGACAAAAGCATGATGTGGCGGCGACATACTCGACCTCACAAGTTGGCAGTGTGACGATAGGTTGCTTCTTTAACATCCAAGTGAAAGCAGTATCTCCCATAAAGAATATAAAACCATTAGTGCTCTTTCTATCATCCAAGTCTCCACTCTAATCGTTATCACTATAGCTAATAATGTCATAATTGTTAGAAGAGTAATAGTGCAAGCCAAAGTTTGTTGTACCTTTGAGGTGTTAAAGGATTCTCTTTGCCGCCTGGAAGTGAGTTATTGTTGGAGCTTTCATGTAGCGAATTACGACTCCTATAACATAGAGAATATTCGATCTTGTACTTGTCAAGTAACGTAGACTTCTAAACAAACTTTTGTAAAGAGTTGGATCCACAATCTCTCCATTTTCATGCTTACTAAACTTGCTGCCACATTCTATCGGGGTGCAAACTAGATTAGCATCATCCATCTTGAACTTCTTAAGAACTTCTTTGGCATAGTTTCACACCCCAATTTGACTATGAATTGTTGAATTAATACATTTATCATAATATTCGCATCCTCTACGTACCATAACATGCTTTTCATGACGTATAATGCCTAAAATGTCAGTCAAAATAAATTTTTGAATCTACAAATAGACCGGTTGAACTCATTTTCAAATGCGTGTCATATTAGCGGGTAAAAAATTTTAAGCCCGAGTTTGCAAACGTTAGTTTTATTAATCCATGGTTCGCGTAGTTTAACCCGGTGTGCTTATTTTATTTTTTCGACTTCTTTTTCGATCATAATTTGATCCGCCTAAGCCTTTTCAATCGGGAATTTTTTACTTCAAAATTTAACAAAAACATGTATGTTTCTGAGAAGTTTATTTCACGCTGATCATTTTGGTGCATTCATTTAATTTTTCGAGCATTTTTGCGCCGAATTTTTATTCTTTTTTTATCCTTTTATTTTTTTGTCAACATGTTCGTAAAAAAGAAATAGATTTATCTATATATTCATTTTATTTATATTTCTATTATTTTAGAATGTGTGTTTTATTTGCTTTATTTAGTTTTATTTCATTTTAATCTCAAAATATCAAAACGATAAATAGGAGAGTGACACGTCACTCTGATTGCATCATAAAGAAAATTGAAGGAAAACTTTGGATTCATTTACCTATAGTACATGCACGCGGTCGTTTCTCTTTGGTCCTTGGGATAAATTTCAAAAAAAAATATTGGATAAAGGAGAGAGGACCACATGAGGATCCAAGGTGGTGACAACACATGTTGATTGGCTCCCAACGTCTGTCGCTAAAAAAGCGAGAAAAAAACAAAAAAATAGACTCACATTTTTTGGTTTTCTAACGTCCCTCTCAGATTCAATTAAAAAAAGGAGAAAACGAGAAGAACTCTCCTCTTAGAAAATGAAAAAGGATATAGGGGTTTTCAGAATTCTCCTCTCAGAACTCTCCGTTTGCATATCTATCTCTTTCCTCACTTCTGTTTGTTTTCATTTTTCCTCTCTAAAAGAAACTCAAACACACATCTCCGCTTCTTTTCATTTTTTCGATGGCGCCACCATCTTCTTTATCTGTTCCACCTAATTCCTCCATCAAACTTCAACTCATCTTCTTCATCCGCCGTCAGCCACCTTTAACACACCATAACCCTTCCTCCATCAATCATTGAAGCTCTTTCAACTCACTACTCCCTCTGCTCAACTTTTGTTCCTTCACTATTGTGACCAAACTCCCTTATTCGCGTCACTCTAACGCACCCTTAAATGCGCTTGTTCTGACTGAACCACCATATTTGTTTATCACTGTAGCGGTAAATTCATGACCATCAAGCTATGGATAAACTTAACATCAATAAAACCAGAGTCGCCACCGCGCTTTTATTGTTTCCAAAGAAAAAGGGAAAAGTACGAACAAAACCCACAGATAAGAAGTTTTCAAATAAAAACTAATAAAATGCCAGAGATTATAGATAAGGGGGTTGGTTACACAAAGGGAAGGTGTTAGCACCCAAAGTGTCATAGGTACTCCTAGGGAGCCCTTTTTTATGTGTGTATGTGTTTTTGGTATAAAAGATGTTTGAAACAAATAAAGTGTAGGGATGAAAAAAGAATTCATTATTTATATTTTTGTGTTTGACAAGACATTCGGACTTGTTCCTACATACCAACATAAAAATGAGGGATCAAAACCTCGTAGTTCGTGGTATCAATTTCAAAATGAGTGGATTGCTTTTAATCAAAAATTAAGTTTAAAAGGGTCACAAAGGTCCCAAAAGTTTGAATGAGTGTTAGTTCTTTTGTCTTTTGAAATTTTAAGTCAATATGATTAGATTTATTTACAAGTTTGATTTAAGAAAGAGTTTAAAAGTTTATTGGCATAAGGCCAAAGTTTCTAATTTAAAAATAAGTCTAAGTTTGAAATCTCAAGCAAAGAAAGTTTTAAAAAGGGGGAGAGTTTTTGAAATTTAAGAAGTGAGAGGAGATGAAAAGATTAATCCTAAGCATAAAATTAAAAGTTAAGAGTTGTAAACATATGACCAATGGGATGCAATCCAACATACAAGAATGTCATATAGAAAACTCATATTCCCTTTGGACTTTGAATCAAGCAATAATCAACAAGGCAATTAGCAAAATCAAACATCATGAAGAGTAAGGCATCAAATTAAGATGGCCACATTCAAGCAAGCAAATCCCATAGCTAGCAGTCTTCTTTGTCTTCTTATGCACCAGATGAAATACTCCTTGGTTAACTCAGAATAAGGCATTAGGCACAAGATCAAAATAACAGTTGCATCAAGACCATGTAGCAGATGAATTCAAATGGGTTCCAATACTTGCATCAGATGAAAGCTCAAATTTCAATAACTTGGTGTCATAAATGTTGGCATTGACCAAGTCCTTTTGCATAGGGAATGTTGCCTAAATCCTAAGTCCAAAAGTTCAGATCAAACCCAACAATCCACACAAACATTTTTTAGGGTTTTTGTTGTTTATTAGGTATTTTAAGGTCCTAAGACCACAAACACAAACAAAAATACACAAACAAAAATACACAAACAAATATATACAATCACAATATATGGCTCAAATGAGCAAAATGAAAATGACATAAACATAAACAAATTAAGTGCTATGTAAATTACAAATGAATGGTAAATAACTTAAAATTAAATTGCATAAAGTAAATGACTTGAAAGTAAAGCAATATTAATACAAGTTAGTCAAATGTTAGTTGATTAGATGTTAGTGATGTTTTGCTTTTCAATTGATTAAGTCATTCTTTGGAGAACACTCAACCATCTATTCACAAGCATGGATCCTTGAACCAAGACATCTTCTAAAGGAAGGAAAAAAGCCAAGTTTCCATACAATACCATGAAAGATGGGAGACTTACAATCTCACTTACTATAATGCTATGCCTTTAGGGTCAAATTTAGCTCAATGTTAAGCAATCGTAATTGGACTTATGTAGAAGTCACAACTATCTGAGGTCGAACAATAAAAATTTAGGTATTAATGCATGTTAGAGATTTGGTATAATGAACCAAACTCCTAAAACATATCACACACTAAAAGAAAAAGATCAAAGGATGGACCTATCTCATCCATACTCGTATTGGTTCATCTAACCCAAAGTTATTGATGAACCAATTAGCCTTAGGATCTTAAGATTTCATTGGTCAATGAAAGGGATGGGAAAGAATTCAATTGAAGATGAAGAGAGAGGGGAGATGAGAGAAACACAAATTGGTCATGGGAGGAATTTTATCAAATTAAAATCATTCATTCATTTTGGGAGATGAAATGTACATTTCATGAATCCCCTAAATCCAATTATTTTAACTTAACAAAAGTCAAATCAATCTTGACCAAGGCCCAAACACATAGTCAAACATCACAAGTCAATAAAAATGGCTCTACATAATTTTTATACAATTAATCAATTAAAAATAAAATTAAAAATGCATTTAAATGAGATTTAGTTTGTTCAAAACCTAAAACCTCTTCAAAACACCAAATAAATAGCCAAGAGATTTATCCTAGGTCAAACAAGGTCAAAGGATCTTAGACAAAAAATTTCATGCTTTTTGAAACGTGAGAAGTATTTTTAAACAATTAAAAATATGCACAAAAACAATTAATTCATGAAAAATAACAAAATTAATCCAAAAAATAATTTTAATTTAGAAATTGAAAGAGGAAAATATTTAAAGATTTTTGGTGAAAGTCCCATATTTTTTGGATTAAAAATGCAATTAATATGAATTAACCAAAATAAGTGGATTAAATGAAAAATCAGAAAATACAAAAAAACAAGGGCCATCAGATCTCCCTCATTAATTGAGGTGGAAGATTTGATGGCCAAGCGCGTGCGTTCCGTGATGCACTGCAGTCAACGCGCTGTAAACTTGGTATTTAAAACCAAAGGCTAAGATTAAAACAATTTGAATGAATCTGATGGCTGAGAGGCGAGACAACACACCACCAGAGCTAGGGCTCCGGTCTTCTTCTCCAGTGGACCTCACCGGACCGGTCCACCATCAACCATCACCAAAATGAAAAGCAAATACATGGATTTAAAGAAAAAATTCCCAGGAGCTCGAATCTGGCCTCAATTTTCTCCAATTCCAAGTATATAAAAAGATATAGGGATTTGAATTTTGAGGATCATGAAATTAGTTGCTTCGATTTGACCTCAAAGCAACTCAATCTTCTTGCCTACATTGGTAGGACTTCAGCCAACCAAAAATCATAAAGAATAGTGAAGAATTGAGGGAGAATCGACTTGCCTACATTGGTAGGACTTCAACCTTGCTTGATCTTGATTCCAATTGTGCCTGACTTTGTTTTAGAAGCTTGTAGGAAGTGATTAAGATCAGAAAATGGCATGTACTCTTGGAGTTTCAATCTCAAAATAGAATGAGATTTGAAGCTCGACTTTCAAATGAAAACCTTCAAGATTATCCTTTAATGGTGAGGGTTTGGATTGCAGGTTCAAAGCTTGGACATGAGGTCCTCAATTCTGAGCATGAGGGGTTGTATTTATAGGCCATGAGATTCATTTCCACACACTTCCAAAAATTGCCAATTTTAGCAATTCACCTTGCATGCTTGCATGGGCGTGTCATAGGCCCATCAAGTGATGTATTCAGGTCCAAAAATGAGTGAGAATCATGCTGAAATCATGTCATGTGACCATGCATTTGTGTTTTAAATTGGATCATGAAATCCTTCCAAATGGTACCTCACCTTGCACCCATGCACAAGTTCTTCATTCTTTGGCCAAATGAGATGATCTTGGACTTTTTGGAAATGTGAGAGAAAGGGGAACAAATTTCATGTTGAACACATTTCCATTTGTAGCTTGGATCATGATGAATTTTGAGGTGGAAGTTTGGGAAATCAAACATATTTGAAAATTTTCTAAGTACCAAGTCAAATATTCACTTCTTCCACCTTGAATAACTTTTTCTATGGACTTCAAATGGAAAAGTTCCTCCATCAAAGTTGTATATATTTCAAACCTCTTCACTTTGGTCACAAGTTTGACCTCATTTGGATTTGGAATGAAGGAGTTATGTATTTTAGAAGTTAAGGAAAATCCCTTCTTTAATGGTAATGGTCAAAAATGACCTATAATGTTTCCTCTTAGCACGTGCATTTGAAAGTTGAATTTGAACTTCATCCAAACATCAACGTTGAAGTAGACATCTTGAATTTGATCATGGATTTTGAATGGATTTCATCTCACAAAAAATGAGCAAGTTATGGTCTTGGAAAGTTGACCTCCAAACTAGGGTACAGACAAAATGACCTATAATCTTTCACCATAAAAAATGACTTTCAAGGAAAAACTAGCTCTTGACCTCAACATGAAATTTGTTTGGAATTTAATTTGGAGTAACCGTGCTCTTAGAATAACTATTATATGACAAAAATTGTAGGAGATAGGATCTAGGGAACCCCAGTTTTGACTAGTTGACTTTCTCTAGTCAACCACCATGAACCATCTTGCTAGCTTGATATTATCTTGACTTTTGGGACTCATGGAGGATCATATATGAATAATATGATGTAATATGAAGTATCCCTTTAAATATTTTATCAATTGATGAAGAAACTTGCTGAAGAAGTCACACAAGATACCTAGATGAATTAGGGTTTCCAAGGCAAACAAGCTTCAAACTCTTGATGATTTCTTGATCAAAAGAACATGTGAATATCATGGGGATCCATATATGATACCTAGAACCAATGTGAATCATTTCTTGATTGAACTCCTTGCATTGAGGGTCTCAAACCCTAGATATGAGTTTGATAGAGCATGGGTGAACACTACACACTACCTACAAAAGTAACAAATTATATATTGACATATTTTTGGTATTTTGGTTAGTGAATAATGAAAAACAAAGTATGATACAATCAAAATGTGCTTGGTGATCTCTCCCAATGCAAACCTAATGGATGGGGGGCAAGGAGAATGCCAAGGTGTGATCCTAATGCTAATACTTATGATGAGATAGCATGAGGGATCTTAGGGTCAAAATTGGGGTCTTACAATCACCCATCATCTATTTCCATAAACACATGCCCATAAGAACTACCAAAAAATTTGTAGCACGAATCGAACAACTACCCCGCCTTTAACTCCAACCGGCAAGATGAACGATATTATGCATACAACTCACTTTTCCATTTTTCACTAAACCCTGTCAATAACATTTTTCTGCACCAACAACATACTACCTTTTTTTTCCAGTATAAGTCACCTTTCCTTCATGACAATAGGAAAAACACATTCACATCTTATCCCTCTCATCCTCTCATATCTCCCACAATTGAAAAAGCAAGAAAAATCAAAGAATGGAGAGACCAATCAAGTACCTAGGGAGACACACAACTTTTTGCTTTTGGGGGTTGATCTCACTTTTTTTCAAATCACTTAAAGGAGAATGTTATCACCATATAGAAGGAAAGAAGAGCACTCTTCTTGAAGTTTTCCTTTATAGAGAAATCATGATTCACTCCTAGCATGCCTATCATCGTCACAACTCAACAACCCCGACAATGATTACAACATCAACAACTCACAACGCGGTGTCAACAACAGTTTTAGTAACGATGCAACTTTATGTTCGTTTGTTAGATTGTATGCATTATGTTTGAGTTGTTGATTGCATAAGCTGCTGTAAGACCCCAATTTTGACCCTAAGATCCCTTATGGCATCATATAATTGCATTTTGCATCTTGCCTCAAGGATCATAGCATCTTGGCTCCTTAACCCTAGGGTTGGGACTTGTGTGAGTTGGTTTGCGACCACCAAGCATGCTCGAATTGTATATTATTGATTTTCTTATTTTACTTGCTAACCAAAAGCACAAAAATATGTCACTAACATCTTTTGCTTTGTAGCTTGAGCAATCATGTGATCCAAGGCTCCTAGAAGACCCCTATGCTCCTTGATATGGCCAGATGAAGTTGAAAGCAAGCATGACAATGATTCCCAAAGCTCTCAATCATCATATATGCCTCCCAAGTATCTCATTTTGTCAATTTGATCAAGATAAACCAAAGGGCTTGAGGATTGTTTCCCAAGGAAACCCTAATTCAATTGTGCGTCAACTGTGCCTTGCTCATGAAGCAACCTCAACCCATGATCAAATACAATCAAGGGAAGTTATTTAATTCATCATTTCATGCATATATGATCTTATTTGAGTGTCCTCAATCATCAATTCATCAAGATTTGAAGTTTCGACTTGAGAAGTTGATCAGTCAATTCATCTGACTATTTTGAAATACACTGAGACCTAATTTTTAATGTGTTTGTCAAATGAAGATGACCCCAAGAGAAAAAAATGTTCTTAAGAACCATATGAACAACTTTCATGTTCATAAAAATTTCATTTCAAACTTGGAAGGTCATCATCCATTTCAAAACATTATAGGTCATTTTGACTGAAACCCTAATTTTGGGTCAACTTCCCAAGGACCTAACTCCTTCATTTTTCATGATTTTGAGGTGGGATCAAATGCATTGGAAATTTTAAGATGTATAATTCAATTGTTATGTTGGACAAAATTTCATAATCCTAAAAGAAACACATGTTATAATACAAAACATTATAGGTCACTTTGGACCAAAGCCATTGAAATGTGAAAAAGTCCAACTTCAAGTGCCCATAACTTTCTCATCAAAACTCCAAATGATGCAAAATTTAAGTCCAAATTGATTGTATTGAAAATATATACAACGTTTATGTTTAAGGTTTTGTCATTTGAGGCTTGCATCATTGAAACATAAGGGCTTGAAGTTGGTCCATTTTGGCCAAATTTCCATACACATGTTTTGTACATTGAACTTCATGGCCTGTTTTCATAAATTTCCCAACACCAAATGGATTTTTGTTCAACATAAAATTTGTTCCTCATGTCAATACCTTTCCAACCATTACCCACATGGCTATGTTTCAATTTGGTAAGTGGCATTTTCGAAGAGGAGAAGATTTGTGTTCATTTATGGAAACAATGTTGAAACTCCATGCACAAGCCAATGCAATCAAACCTGCACGTCCAAACCATTGCATACTCATATCAGCTTGCATTTGCAATGGATTTTGAGCCTCACATGCGCCTGTACAGGCCCATGCATGGAGGCCCCTATTCCACATGCACACGAATTTTGCATTGCTTGCATCATCTCTTGCTATAAATACACATGCCTGGCTTCATTCAAAACCAACCTCAAGGCGCCTGAATTGCTGCAGAACTGAATCCTTAACCTTCACTCAAAGGAATTTTGCTTTTCTCTTTCAATTTTCAAGTTCAATTTTCAACTACACTGGTTGATCATTGAGCTTCAATTCCTTAGCCTAGCCTCTTTGCCATCTCAAGAACACACTGCATCAAAGAATTGGAGGAGATCTTGCCATTGAAAGATGCACTTCAAAGGTTGTTGTTCAAACTTTTTTGATTCGAAACTCCTTGGATCTTGCTCATTTCTTGTGTTTATTGGTACCTCTGAAGACCTCATGTGAGAGGCAATTGATTTGTGTATTTAATTTCATGAATTGATCAAGTTCAGTTTGAACACCATAAATTTCTATCTCAGATTTCTCTTCATATAGTGATCTTGAGTAGAAACCAATGGCACAGGGGTGATGTACATCACCCCAGATTTCCAATGATATAAGGATCATGCAAAATGATGAAGGTTTGAAAACCTACAATCTTGGCAGGAGCAGTGAGTCTCGTCGGAGAAGACGGTGGTGTACACCACCGTCCCCACGTGGACGAGCTCTGGACCATTGGATTTCATTTCCAGATTTAATCCCAGCCTTTGGATGTTATGACTTTATTAAATGCTTTGTGTTTCGCTTTGACTGGATTCCTACCATGAGCGCGCACCTGAGAACCTTAGGATTGGCCACGTCAATTAATGAATGTGATCCAACGCCTTCTGATTTTTCTAATTTTTGATTTTCCATTCTATTTTCTTTTATTTCATTTTATTTCAAAATTTCATAACTTCTTCAGCTTAAATCCAAAAAATATGAGACCAATTGCATTATTTCCTTTTTTAATTCTAGTTTCTGAAAATGATTTTTAATATTTTTTGAGTTCATTTAATATTTTTTGTGAATTTTCTCTTTTCTGGTTATTTTTAATTCATTTAAAATAGTTTCCAATATTCAAAAATGCCAAAAATATTTTCTTAACATCTTTGAATGATGATGAATCTATGAAAAATATTCTCATCAATTTCTTAATTGATTTGAGATTTATTTGAGATTTTAGTTCAATTATGTTATTTTTATTCATTTTTAATTGTTTAAAATTAGTTTCTGTTTTCAAAAAGTGATGAATTTTTTTGTCAAACCTTGTTTGACCTTGTTGAACTTAGGATGATCCATTTGGACTTTTCCAAGTTGATTTGAAATAGATTTGAAGTTTGACCTTTATTTTTTTATTTTAATTCAAGTATTATTTTAATTCCAAAAAATACCAAAAATATTTTATTTGTTTCTTGACTTCTAAGCTTCATCTCACTTTTGTTTACCATTGATTGACTTTGATTCCATTTATGTTTGATCAATGTGTGTTGCTTATGTTATTTGAATTCCATTATGTACATTTCCATTTCTTCTTCTTCTTCTTCTTTTTTCTTTTTGATCAATGAGTTAAAGATTGGTGGTTAGCCTTGACATATGAGGGGCTTAACCTTATTTGATTGAAATCAAATTCATCTTGATCAAAGATCAAGTGAATTTCTTTGCATTAGAGATAGGTTGCTTCTTGGTCAAGCAAAAAACCTAAATCCATACAAGATCATTCTTCTTTTCTTTTGGCATGGTGTCGCATTACGCGAAAAACCGGCGGGAAAACAAGAACAACAGAGCCGCCACCGTGCGTTATTTATCCCAAAAGAGGGAAAGGAAACGCTCAGAGTAAACCTAGAAAAAGCATGGTCTCGCGACCAAAGAGAATGGGATCGGGAGTCGGTTATGCGAAGGGAAGGTATTAGCACCCCTACGCATCCGTCGTACTCGACGGGATCCACGCACAGTAGGAAGGAAAATGGTTGCTAAAACACTGCTCAAACACACACACACACTGGCTGAAAGAGACACAAGAAAACAGACAAGACTGACTCGGCAGGACATCGTATCCTGGGCCTACTTAGTCTATCAAGCATAGACATCAGAGTCTAAGTAGTTCGGACTGGGGAAACGACACATGCTCGCTAGGATGTCGCATCCTATGCATACGTATCTCCTTTGGACGAAGGAGAATCAGAGCATTCGTAGCTCGGCTAACACGCACACAAACAAACACAGGCAAAGGCAAACGTGGAGCCTGAATGCCAATCACTGGACTTACATCAGCATCCGAACCAAACACGCGCACAAGGAGGCAAACATGGAGCCTGAATGCCAATCACTGGACTTACATCAGCATCCGAACCAAAAACACACTGGAACCCGAACGCCACTCGATGGACTTACATCAGCTTCCAAGCACACAACAATACAAAACGAAGACACAGGCAGAAGAAAGGTCTCGATTGCAACTAGGGCAAGAGAAAAGAATTAGTGTTAGTTGTTAGTCAAACTCGACAAGACATCGCATCTCGTGCCTACATATCTCATCTGGACATGAGAATCAGAGTTGCCGTAGTTCGGCTAAACTATTCCTGTTGGTTTGTGTTTTTTAAGTGGACAACGTCACTACGCAATCTACCGGATGCTCGACCTTTGGAGACTTACTCATCTGTAGTAGAAGGAGTTAACGTATCCTTAAGAGGGGATAATGTTTGTTTGTGTTTTAGGGAAGCTCAAGCAAGAAAGGAAGTCCTATATGAAGGAACCGTGCTACCTTAATTGACATGCCAACGAGACTACGCGGAGTCTAGCAAACCTAGGGGATACAATCACACCACACAAACATATACAGCATGAAATAAACACACCAACAAGGGGCTCAAACATCAAGGCTAGGCTTTAGTCGAGGGGTCATATCAACCTCAACAAACAAGCCTCTGTATCGGGGTAAGGTTAGCTCTTAACCTTGACATTGAGGGTCAAGGTGAAGCTGATGAAAGGTGAGTGAAGATGAGACTTCACAGCTCTTATCCCTGGTCAGGGAGAGCTTCAGACAAAGGAGCGTGGGTTCAGAATGTGGGAACCCTTCTACGCTCAAGACTCTGACACAACTGTACATTGTACAAGATCTTGGGTTTGTGTCCCAATGCATCAACACAGTGGTGTGAGCAGAGGGACGACTCAACAGAATAGTGGGAGATAGATTGCATATCTCTTTGATCCACCAATTGCCTCATTGAGGTCTTTACCTGCTTGGCACAAAAGTAAACAATCACAAACATCGCCTCTTAAGGAGGACTTCAGACAGGTGCCTGGCCAAGTAACAGGCCAGGTCTTCCAGACTACATGGAGACAAGAATGTTATACCTCAGTGCAAATTGCTTATCAAGCAAAGCAAAGCAATACAAGTTCTTAAAAGAACTGAGCAACTAAGGGTACCTGAAATCAGTCAAATATCATCAGTATACCAATCACACAACTAAACAGCAAATGATTCAACAACTAGCTATAAACAGACAAACACAATCCAATGCACAATGTGCATAGCACAAAGCTCAAGTGAACCAAGCGCCCTACAACACAAACAAGTTAGTTTACAATAGTCAAGTGAAACAATTCAACTTGCATTAATTCCTTTTAAGCACTTTACTTCTTAACTTGAAAAGTCAAAGTCAAACTCAAACATGAGTAATAGGACCACTAGGACAAGCCTAGGGTCCAAAGGATGGAAAAAATGTAAAACAGCAAGTGAAACATGATCAAAATCAACATTAATCACATACAAAGAGAATCCAATTGGTCTCATGTCTAAACCATACACCAAATTAATTTCATGCACAATTTAAGTCAAGCTAGGCAATTATGAGTCATATAGGAGCAAACAGAAAGATCACACTCAATCAAATACCTAAACTGCTCAATAAATTCCACAAAAATTCCATCCTAAACAGGACACATCCAATGAGCTACATATCAATTTTCATGCCATTTGGACAACAGGAAGTAGGTCAATGAAAATCATAAAGTCAGCAGCAATCCAAATAAGTCAACACATGGCAGCAAAATGAGCATCAACTTCAATCACATGCCAAACAGTGAAAACAATTAAGAAATGAATGGGACCAAAGCCAAACTACACCTAAACATGTTATGAATCACTCCATCAAATTTCACATTCATATGATATATTATGATCATTTTATGAGACATGGAAAACAAACACTCAAACAAAGACCAAAAATGTCTAACCAGCAATCAAAAATCTCAATTAAATGGAAAATGAATCAACAATTCATACAAAAATTCATGGTGAAACTAGACATATACAAGACACAGCATGCAAAATTTGAGATTAATTGGAAAAGCCTAGGCATGTCAAATAAAATCATGAAATTGACCTAACCTAGTGTGACACAAATTGTCACACTCAACTTGCACACATCATATCTACCAAACCAGAGATCCAAAATTCACAAACTATACATCAAAATAACCAGCAAGGAGTCAAGAATTAGCATGTGAAATTTCATTCAATTTGGATAAGGTATGAGTATTTCATGTTAAAAATGGTGAAACATACAAAAAATGCACACATGACAAAGATCCATAGGCCAAGCAAAAAATCTCCATGCACAACTTGAGTTATCATACCTATAAAATTCTAGACAAAATTATGAATCTAACAAAAAAAGTCTCACTAATTTTGGATTAAAAATGGATTTTATACGATTTTTTGAAGTTAATTGAATTTATTGGATTATTTATTTAGTGTTATACGAATTAAATTAATTTAATTAAGTCTGCAGTGGCGTTTCCGTAATTAAACACTAGCCTTGCCAAAAACGCATGTGTTCATTAATTGCGTGTCAGCGTCTCATTGGTCAAATCAAGTGGGAAACAGAATTTCAAAAGTGCCAAGCGAAATGAATGGATTGAAACGCTACTTTTCCAGATTTTCCTTTGTTCTTCGTCGTGTTCAACATGCTCATCAACGCCGGATGCGGTTACGAGATTTTCTTCACCAAACGACACGAGCTTTATACAGTCCTCTCCGTCTCTCAACGTACATTACAGTTATGGCCATGAAATTGTCTAAAGATTATCACACGCGAAGATCCGATCGAAAGAAGTTTCGTCATGCAAACTTTGAATCAAGATATCTCTCTCAATAATTGATGAAAACGCATGATACAAGCTCTATGCTACTCTACAATGCAAAATCTACGAAACGCATATCAAGATTTCATGGATTAAAGGATTCGAATTCTTACCTTCTCGACGGTGCCGTGTGAAATCCGCGCGATTCAGCTCCGATTGGTGTGAAACAGATGGAGAATATCGATCAGGAAGACGATTGGTGATGCTTGTTTAGCTCGAGAGTGCACGAATCCATGGAACTTGCCAACTGCCATTGAAGGAGAAGCTTTGCACAGTTGGAGTTTTGGACGGTTTTTTGCTTCAATTTGCTACAAACAGAACTTGATTAACACCTGCAAATGAGAACTACACCAAGAAATTGCACGAAAAATGATGAATTATTGATGAATTTGGAAAAAAAATGTGAAAGCAATGTATGAAAAAGTGAGAGAATTGAGAGAGTTTTTTGTGATTTTCTGTTTGGATCTTGCAGAATGATTAGTGATTGATGCAAAACAGTTGCAATTATCTATTTATACCAAGGCTTAATCACAAAATTAATTAAGATTAGCAAAATTGGAGAATTAGTGTAATGTGCAATTTTTCAAGTGTGTGGCCAAAATGCCCTTCCTTAATGCAGCTCATTTTCTGTCCAAATTTTGTTCAAACAAGTCACAAATGATATTTAGAAAATGTTACAAAAAGCCTCATTTCAAAATTCCAAATATTTCTCAAATTGGACCATTTTGCCCTTGAATTTTAATTAGTGCACTTGAAAATTGGCCTTTTTGTGTGAATGCTTTTGGCAAAATGTGGTGATGGATTATGAAAGTACACATTAAATGTTATTTTCTCAAAGAAAAACCATCCAATTTGGCCACTCCAGGTGAAAGTTATGGCACTTTGATTTCGGGCATTTTCTGAAAATGATTGGTCCATATCTTGCTAACCACACATGGGAATTTCAAGTTTTTGGACTTTTTGGAATGGTGAGATCAAGATCTTCAACTTTCATGTTGGACAAAATTCCATTTGAAGCTTGTATGATGAAGTAATTTTGAGGAGAAAAACTTTCCATTTTGGGCAGTTGAAATTACAGGTCACCTGCTATTTTTGGAAACTTTCTGTCTGACCTCCAAATCTTCAACCTTGGTCTTTGATATGTCAAATGAGACTTATATGGACATGAATGAGGCCTTTCAAACCATTTCCCACCTTCCAATCCATAAAATCAGGCACAGTTGACCACAGTTGACTTTCTAGGGTTTCTGGTTGACTGAACAATGACTGATGACTTCTGAGCATCCAATCTTTGGCCAAATCACTTCAAAATGATCCTTAGACCATATGAGCTTGATAAATCCACCCTAGGGCTTTGTCTCAATGAAAATGGCACTTGCTTGCTTGATTGACTGATTCTCCTAACCAGTTTGACCTAATTTGTCAGCTGAGCTTGCACTTGGGCAAATGGACAATGCAATGTTATGCAGTGGACATTGTTATGTTATGACCTAATATGAAATGAATGTACAAAATGATAGGGTGCAAATTTGAGGTGCTACACATGGCAAGTTGTAGGAGCTTGGCTTACTAGTCATGGTCTTTAACTTGTGTTTGTTGCCTATAGTTTTATTGACCGGCCTCAGATAGGTGTGACTACTATATTAGTCCACTTACGATTGCTTAACATAACGCTAAATTGCCTTATGGCACACTAACACTAACTACTAATGACTAACTTTTAATTCAAGCATTTAATTCTTGCAATTTACTTTTATGCAATTTAATTTCTTTCACATTAATTCATTTGTCTTTGCCCTTTGCTCACTTAAGCTCATGTTTATGTTAATGCAATTTGCCTTTTGCTCACTTGAGCACATTATTGTGTATATATTTCTGTGCTTGTTTTTGTTTTGTTTGTGTGAACCCAATGCAAATGGAGAAAGGACTTAGATTTAGGACCTTACCTATGCTAATGGAGTTTGAAGAGCAACTAGGCCTCATGCCTTTAAAATGCTAAAAATTGTCAAAGAGCAACTAGGCCTCATGCCTTTAGAATGCTTAATCTTGAAGATGAATTGAAAGGATCCTAATTCTAAACTCACTCTTGACCATTCTTTTATTTGCATTGTGGAACTTTTTAATTTGTGTGTTCTTGTGTGCTAGGAATCCTAAACTTGAGCCAAGTAGAAGAACCATTTTCATAAGCATCCAAAGTGAGAGATACAAAAGCCAATTGGAAGATTCCTAGGAGCTTGATTGGTTATGTGCTTGATTGCTTGAGTTATTTGCTTATTGCTTGCTAATTCCAAAGGAAAGGGAGCAACTTGGATCATCATTATGATATCAAGAAGGGAACTCCATGTGGTTTTATTTCTCTTCCCTCATCTTTGCATGTTTAGGACCTAGCCATTCTCTTCTTCCCTCCACTATAACCCAAGCCAAACTTTTGTGCAAACATTAACATTGTTTTTAAAATTAGAAACCTAGGCACTATGCCTTTGATTTTTCAAACTCTTTTCATAACACTTATTTTGAATTGAATCTTAAGTCAACTTTGACCTTATTTTGTGAATACTTTTCATTTGTAAATACAACTCACTCAATTGTTTTTGTGGTTCCAATGACCATTTGCCAAAGCTTTTCATAAACATTAGCTATTAGGTTTCAGTTATCCTAGAGGTTGATATAATACTCACCTATATCCTTAGTGATGGACTATAAGTCTTCCATGCTTATTATAGGGTTAACCCCTCACTAGCATATTGAAGCTCTCCTCACATGGTGGATTTGTGGTTTTAGGTTCAGTTTTCTCCCTTTGATAACAAAAGACCTTAAGGCTTTTGACCAATCAATTCACCAACTTCTTTTGAGATTTTTACCCCGAACTACGAGGTTTTGATCCTACCTTTTTCAAGATGGTACGTAGGCAATGGGTTTATCCATTCAAACACAAAATTGTAAATAACTTGTATATTCTTTTCTCGTCTCCCCAATCATGTTTGCACAAATATTTTTTCACAAATACCAACCTACCTTACAACATTTGTAAAAAGGGCTCCCTTAGAGTACTAAGGAAGTTTTGGGTGCTTAAAACCTTCCCATTGCATAACCAACCCCCTTACCCAAATCTCTGAAATTTTTATTAGTTTTTGATTTGATAAAACTTCTCGGTTTTTGTTCGCTTTCTAACATTTCCTTTGGATAAATAGAAGTGCGGTGACGACTCAAATTGTATGATTTACTTTTGATTTAGTCAATAAATCTAAAGGTAACGAATACCCCGCTACAGAAAAGTGGCGACTCTACTGGGGAGCATTTGCCTAGTGGGTTTTGCCTACTTTTTATCTTTGTTGTATTGTATGTTTATATTATTTGTGACATATTTTTGTGCAAATTTGGGATGACTATATTGTTTGTAATGTATGAATTGCTTGATATATCAGTTGCTCGTGTGCTTGGTGGTCTTTGTAAGATGAGTTCTATACCCGAACTCGAGTGCACTTATGATAGGAGAATGACATAGTCTTGTTGACTTGTGTGGAGTTATTCCTTAGCAAGTTGACTTGCAAGTCCATTCACTTGATGGAGGTTATGTTGGGATCAATAATGTCACACGAGTAGTCGTGGTTAGGCATTACTCTTTCCAATATATGCCTTAGAAGCCAAGGACCTTAGTTTACCAAGCCCATCTTGGCCTATTTTTAGGACGTAGTGTGAAGGTCGTTCAAGTGTAAGATTTGATACGATTGTTACGCGATACTACACTCATAAGAGTCTCTCTTGAGAATATTTTTGGAATACGAGTAGTCGTTTATTTGATAATATCCGAAAGATGGGATGATGACTATGGGAACCTCTTGTAGAACATGATCGTCAGGTTTAACCATAGTACACTCCCTTTGGGTGGTTCTTAACCGAGACTCCATGCTCGTGACTTGCAATAAACCCTTGATTCATGGTTGATTTGTTCTTGTATGTCCTTAATATCAATGGAACTTGGATGTTGATAAGGTGTAAACCATAATCCACCAAAATGGATGATTGATATTAAGGATGACTTGATCCATACCATGACCTTTTGTGTGGTGTGATTTGCTTGATCCTTGAGTTTGATTGTTGCATCCATGCATTCATGCATTCATACACATCCATATCATCAACAATGAGAAAATTTTCAAGGAACTTAAGAGGTCTATTTGTAAATTTTCAGACATGGATAAGCAAAGAAGGAATACGAAGAAGTACAGTTTCAGACAACCCGACTTGAAAGAGTTAAAGAGTTTGACATCCTATGTATTAGATCCCTTGGAGTTCAAGGCTCGTCATGGGAAGCTTCTATCTATTCTTGCTACTCAAGTGGATGAAGGTCTGATGAGTCTGTTGGTGCAGTTCTATGATCCCTTGTACCGTTGCTTCACATTTCCGGATTTCCAGATGTTGCCTATGCTTGAGGAGTATGCCTATCTTGTGGGTATACCTATTCTAGATCAGTTGTCGTTCAGTGGCTTGGAGAGAGTCCCTACTTCTCAAGAGATTGTTGATATGTTGCATATAGATGAATCTATTATTGGTGCTCATATGACTACCAAAGGTGGAATTCAAGGTCTCCCATCTGATATCCTCATTGCTCAAGCTACTATGTATGGGAAGGCCATGAGTGAGGACGCCTTTGAGGCCATATTCGTACTTCTCATCTATGGGCTAGTGTTATTCCCCAACATCGACAATTTTGTGGATGTGAACGCCATTAGGATTTTCTCTACTCTTAATCCTGTTCCGACTCTGTTGGGTGACACTTATTTCTCTTTGCATATGAGGAATGCAAAGGGTGGTGGTACCATTGTGTGTTGTTTGCCTCTGTTGTACAAGTGGTTTATTTTGCACTTGCCTCAGACGCTCGCCTTCAAGGAGAACAAAGGATGTCTATGGTGGTCCACGAGACTTATATCTCTCACTAATGATGATATATTTTGATACAACAATGTGTATGATGGTGTGCAAATTATTGACTCTTGTGGTGAATTCTCCAATGTGCCTCTTCTTGGTACATATGGTGGGATTAACTACAACCCTGTTTTGGCACGTCGTCAGCTTGGGTTCCCCTTAAAGGATAAACCTAATAACATTTTGTTAGAAGGTGTGTTCTTTCAAGAGGCTAAAGATCCCCAAAACTTGAAGGGCAGGATGGTTCGCGCTTGGCGCAAGATTCATAGGAAGGGAAGGAAAGAGCTTGGTCCGAAGAATTGTATTGCTTTGGAACCCTATACCTCGTGGGTTAGGAGAAGAGCTTATGAGTACCGCATGCCCTATGATTACCCAAGACCTACACCTATGGTTATGGTTGGGCCTTCAACCCTCCTTAACCAAAGAGTAGAGAAGTTGAGAGATGAAGACCGTTCGCGTGCTTGGGTCCGTGAGCGAGAGGAGCTACTTCAGCAACTTAGAGATAAGGATGTATTGATAGAGTTTCTAGAGCATCAGGTTATCGAAAAGCCTGTTGATGTGGTGACTTCTCTTCTTCCTCAGTCTTCCAGGTTTTGGAAGAGGAAGTACGATCGACTCGCCAAAGAGAAGGCAGATATGGAGGCAGCCTATGAGAGAGAGGTGAAGAGGCTTCGTGCAGCCTATCTTCCGGTCTCGAGAGCTTTGGACGATTGTTTCTAGGGTTCCATAGGATGATTATTTTTACTTCTCTCTTGTATTGTATTTGGTTACCAAGACTGTACTTCTTTGGTGTAAAATTTTTTCCAGATACTATTGATATGATATTTCCATTATATGTCTAAATGATTAATATTTCCAAATATTTGCAAATAGAACTCTAAAGTTCCTCTGATTAAAAAAATAAAATCATATGCATAAGCATTGCATGCATCATGTGCATAAGCAGGTTTTGTTCCAGGGCTTCTTGTTCAGTGGTCTAACTCTGTGTTCTTCATTTATTTTGAAGACAAGCTGACGCACCGGTACTACACCAGAGCTAACTCATCAAAGCTAATGGATCACCTAGAGCAAGAAAACAGAGAACTGAAGGAGGAAGTGGCAAGATTGACTGCCCTGATGGAGTCATTCTTGGCTGCCCAAAGCCAGTCGTCTCCAACGCCTTCAACTCCTCCCCAGAGGACGGTTATCTCAGAGGTTTCTTCCTCTACCGTGCCTGCTGCTAGTGCTCATTTTGCGCCTACTGCTATGCCAGCCGGGTTTCCCTGGGGGATGCCCACCAACTTTGTTCCAGAGGGTCCTGCCCATACTTTTGCTTCTCTACCGGCATCTAGCCTGGTCCTTGCTGTGCCACCTTCAGTCGTGCATACTTTATCGAGAGTAGATGACACCATTTACCACTCTGAGCCATCTAAGGACCCAGATGTCTATGAGAAAATGGACGCCATGAATGATCAATTCCTTGAGCTTCGCAAGGAACTTAAAACTCTCAGAGGGAAGAACCTCTTTGGCAAATCTGCTGCTGAGCTTTGTTTAGTGCCTAATGTTAAGATTCCTGTCAAATTCAATTTGCATGACTTTGAAAAGTACAAAGGAAACACTTTCCCGCTCAGCCATCTTGTGATGTATGCACGCAAGATGTCAACTCAGACCGACAATGATCAACTCCTGACCCACTACTTCCAGGGTAGCCTGTCTGGTGCCGCTTTGAGATGGTACATGGACCTGGATAGTGCGAACATCCGCTCCTTCAACGACCTTGGCGAAGCTTTCGTCACGCAATACAAATACAACGTTGATATGGCTCCCGATAGGGACCAACTGAGGGCCATGTCTCAGAAGGAGAAAGAAACATTTAAGGAGTACACCCAAAGGTGACGTGCATTGGCTGCACAGATTGTGCCCCCGCTCGAAGAGAAGGAGATGAGGAAGATCTTTCTCAAGACTTTAAGCTCTTTCTACTACGAGCGGATGATTGCTAGCGGTCCTTCTGACTTCACCGAGATGTTGAACATGGGGATGCGTCTAGAAGAGGGGGTCAGGGAAGGGTGCCTGACCAGAGAAAAAGGCTCTTCTGCCAAACGTTAAGGGGCGTTTGCTAAGAAGAAAGATGGTGAGGCATATGCTGTGGCCTCCCATATTAAATCAAGAAGACCCTCTGTGAAGAGGAAGACTGTGCGTCCTACCAGTAACCAACACCAGGTGGCTCATATAGCACCTGCATTCAGAGAGAATCAGCATTCTCAGCATCAGAGGCCAATACATTTTGGTACTTGTATCGAATAATAAAAAGGCATTCTCTTTATTATGGTTGATTAATAAAGTCCCTGGAATAGATAGTTCGTTTAATGTATTAAGTGTGACTTAATCATGAGAACACATTAAACATAAGGACATTATTCCTAAAGTATCCGTAGTCGAGCTTTAGTGTGAAGTGGGATAACATTAAAGCATTAAGACTATTATGTTTGTAGACTGATGATCACATCTCATGGATCATGGATAAAGAGTTATCAAGTCTTAAACATAGGTATGAATATTAGGAGTAATATTTATACCGGATTGACCCGCTATGAGAATACTATATAGAAAGTTATGCAAGGTGTCATAAGTTATTCTCATGGTGATAATAGTGTATTCCACTCTTCGACCTGAAACCACTATGGATCCTAGATGTAGAGTCGAGTGCTTTATTGTTGATCCAACGTTATCCGTAACTGGATAACCATAAAGGCAGTTGATGGGTACTCCACAAAGCATGCTGAGGGACATGAGTGACCTAGATGGAATTTGCCCATCCTGCATAACAGGATAAATGTCTATGGGCCCAATATTGAACTGGACAAGGATGGCACGGTCTATGCCTTGTGTTCAATATAGACATAAGGGAAAAAGGGTAATTATACACATAATTATTATCACAGATGGTTTTGTCAGATCACATGACATTTTCGTGTCTTGGGTAGCAGTGATGTGTTGCTAGATACCGCTCACTGTTTATTATATTAAATGCGTGATTTAATATAATTGCCAACGTCACGAAAACCTACAGGGTCACACACAAAGGACGGATTGATGAGAGATAGAGTAACTAAGGAATATCGTAAGGTACGGTACCCTTAAGTGGATTATAGAACATCGTAAGGTACGGTGTACTTGAGTAGAATACGAAATATGGTAAGGTACCATGGGCTTAAGTGATTTTGGGCATATTATAAGATATGGGCCAAAATACACTTAAGTGGGCTTTTAGCTTGAAGCCCACACAAGTGGTTCTATAAATAGAACCCTTGTGCAGAAGCACAAAGTGCGGTTGCATTCTTTTCGTTTTCACTCTCTCTCTCTCTCACTCAAAGCCTTCATTCGTACCAGCTAGCACTGAGATTGAAGGAACCCGTTCGTGTGGACTGAGTAGAGACGTTGTCATCGTTCAACGTTCGTGATCGTTTCGTGGATCTGCATCAAAGGGTTTTGATCGTTGCAAGAGATCTGCACCAAAGTTTTCAACCGTCACAAGAGGTAAATATTCTATCACTGATCATGACCATTCGTAAGGATCTCTAAAGGAGAAATTTTTAATTTCCGCTGCGCTTTGGATCGCAATTCTCCTTCAGTGGTATCAGAGCCACTTACGAAACCATGACTCGGATAGCTGTTTAAATTTCTGTATTAATATGATTAAAAGACAGAAAGAATCAATTAATTAAACGGGCAATTAAATTTGGCATCATGAGTGTATAAGTTGGATGATTGATGTTGACTATGCTTCGGAATCCGACATTAGTATGGTGAAGCAGCGATACATCGATCGTCCATAGGTTACGCAATTGAGACCGATCAACTTATATATGATATAAGTAATCCTAATGCAAAGTACAATATATGTGATATACTGTTTCTATTTCATTCATTCGAACACTAAATGATTGTTTTCCTTTGAGCGATCAATGGTCATTTGCTTCGGAATCCGACATTAGTATGGTGAAGCAATGACATGTTGATCAATCATACTGAATCAACAATCGAGGTGTGTTTGACGGTCTGAAATTGGCGCATTAGGGTTGGTGACGGCGCAAGGGTTGTGCCGTCAAGGAGTTGTCAATTTAGGGTTTTTGGAACACGTGTGTTGACTGTTTCAAAGTTTGTTATTTTGGCTGCGTGAAGCTCGTGTGACGAGCGTGTTGACTGTTTCAAAGTCTGTTATTTTGGCCGCGTGAAGCTCGTGTGACGAGCGTAACAAGCGTAACAAACTGGATGTGTGACGGTCGTAACACGCCCATGACGGTCGTAACAAGGACGTGACGGTCGTCACATGCCTTGTGACGGTCGTCACACTCACAGAATTTTAGGCTTTTCTGTTTTTGACCTGTGACGGTCGTAACGTGCCCTCTGACGCTCGTCACACTCACATGGCCTGTGACGCTCGTCACACGCCTGTGACGCTCGTCACACTCCCAGAGTCAAAATTTTGGGGTTTCTGTTTTGTGCCTGCGCAAGAGTTGTGTGGATGCAAAAACAATGTCCATTTCAAATGAATTGTTCATTAAAATTTTGGTCGCCGAAATTTAATTTGGTTTTAATTAATTAAAGGAATTAAAATTTAATAATAACAATGTGTTTATTATTATTGCCTTGTGGTGATCAGTTATGGCCTTAGTTGTCCTTTATTTTGTTTTGGGTTTTTAAATACGACCTGCGTGTCGTGCCTCTCCTTTTGATCTCTTAATGTAACTTCTTTTCTCATCTTAATCCCTCGTATGTAAAACGAGTTTCTTCTGGAATGTAATGTTATGAATAAAGAGAAGAAGACAATGTTATGAAGAAAGAGAAGATTTCAATATCAAAAGAGGACAATCTTGAAGATCTTGCTTAGAGAAGCTTAGAGAAGAATTCAATATTTAAAGGAGGACAACCTTGAAGATCTTGCTTGGAGAAGCTTAGATCGTTGTAGGTTAGCTTAGGTTCTCTCATTGGCTTGGGAGAACAATTGCGCTAGGGGTCATAACTGTTTCATTTTGTTTGTATGTATGTTGATGCATGTGAATGTATGTTGATGCATGTGAGAGACGATTTATATGATAAACAAGCCGGTGAGATCATAACAATTGCAATTCCCTCAAACTAAAATATTAAGTTTATGCTTTCCAAG
Organism: Lathyrus oleraceus; assembly: GCF_024323335.1. Taxonomy (NCBI): domain Eukaryota; kingdom Viridiplantae; phylum Streptophyta; class Magnoliopsida; order Fabales; family Fabaceae; genus Lathyrus; species Lathyrus oleraceus. The sequence goes on along the minus strand of NC_066582.1, from coordinate 381,401,237 downwards.
TTTTAACACTCATCAAGACTAGTAATGGATAATGTAGGTTTCGCCTACGCGAGGTGCATGATCTATATATTAGTAAGGTGCGATGGGATAATTGTAATATCCAACTGTTAAAACAATGGGTCAAACTTAACTAAACAAATTATAATAAGATTATATGTGTTTGCTTTCCAAGTTTTAGCACTCATCAAGACTGGTATCGGATATGTAGGTTTCGCCTACGCGAGGTGCATGTTTTGTATTAGTTAAGGTGCGATGGGATAATTATAATATCCAACTGCTAAAACGATGAGTCAAACTTGATTATAATTTTCTTATATATGTTTAGAAGCAAGAGTTGGGAATAATCCATATGATGGATTGGAATAAGGAGTTATTCACCCAACTGAAATATTCGAGAGTTGTATGAGATACAATTGGAAGGAGTTCCTACCTAAATAACCTAGTTTTGTGTAATCCGCCTACGCGGACTTAGAACGAAGTGAAATATGGATCTCGACCCACTAGAAAATCTTCCAACGGGATTTTCCGAATCAAATGATGAGGGTCATTTGTTTTGAGTAAAATAGTGGGAGCATATTTGATTAAAGGCCTAATTAAATATGTCAATGATACTTATATTTTCTTAATTCTTATGTAGATTACCATGACAACAAACACCTCTAACAACATCTTGCGATCAATCCTTGACAAGGAAAAATTGTCTGGGACAAATTTCCTGGATTGGCACCGAAACCTGAGGATTGTCCTCAAACATGATAAAAAGCTGTATGTCTTGGAGACTCCTGTTTCTGAAGAGGAACCTCCTAGTTCTGCACCTAAGGCAGAAAGAGATGCTTATAAGAAGCATGTCGATGATGCCAATGAAACTGCTTGTCTCATGCTGGATGTCATGAACTCAGAGTTGCAAAAGCAACATGAGAACATGACAGCGTTCGATATGATCGAACACATGAAGATGCTCTATCAAGAGCAAGCAAGGCATGAGAGGTTTGAAGTTTCAAAAACCCTTTTTAAGGCAAGTTAGCTGAGGGAGCCCCTATCAGTCCCCATGTGCTCAAGATGATTGGGTATATGGAAAAGCTTGAAAGGTTGAGTTTTCCCCTCGGAAAGGAACTTGCGACTGAGTTGGTCTTGCAATCGTTGCCAGATAGTTTCAGTCAATTTGTCCTAAATTTCAATATGATTGATATGGACAAATCTCTTCTTGAACTGCTCGCCATGTTAAGAACTGCCGAGCAGAATCTGAAGACAAAAGGGAAGTCCATTCTGATGATCGGAAATGGAAAGAGACAGAACAAAAGGCCCACCAGGCAGGGTGATAAAGGGAAGGGCAAGGAAGTTGCTAAACCCAGACCCACTGTTACTGTTTTGAGGCCTAGTGGAGGCATAACAAAGGCAGGCACCTGCTTCCATTGCGGTAAGACCGGACACTGGAAGAGAAACTGCCCAAAGTACTTGGAAGATGACAAAATCTCCATTCACAGGAAAAGGTGAAAGAGCTAATGATCTTTTGGCCCTCATACATACTGATGTATGTGGACCACTGAACATTCCAGCCAGAGGAGGTTTTCAGTACTTCATCACATTTACTGATGATTTCAGTAGATATGGTTATGTGTATTTAATGAAACACAAATAAGAGTCCTTTGAAAAGTTCAAGGAATTCAAGAATGAAGTACAAAACCAACTAGGTAAGAATATTAAAACACTTCAATCAGATCGAGGTGGTGAATATTTAAGCCTAGAGTTTAAGGACCATCTGAAAGAGTGTGGGATCCTATCCCAACTCACTCCTCCTGGAACACCCCAATGGAATGGTGTGTCTGAGAGAAGAAATCGAACCCTGTTAGACATGGTCCGATCCATGATGAGTCACGCCGATCTTCCAAACTCCATTTGGGGACATGCACTATTGACAGCAGCTTACACACTTAACCGTGTTCCATCCAAAAAGGTTGAGAAGACACCATATGAGATATGGAGTGGTAAGAAACCACATATGTCTTACATAAAGATTTGGGGTTGCGAGGTTTATGTGAAATGACAAGTTTCAACTAAGCTTGAGCCCAAATCTGACAAATGCTTATTTGTGGGGTATCCTAAAGAAACAAGAGGATATTATTTCTACAATCCTTTTGAGGGCAAAATGTTTGTCGCTCGAACCTGAGTTTTCCTAGAGAGGGATTTTATTTCCAAAGGAATCAGTGGGAGGAAAGTAGAACTTGAAGAAATTCAAGAATCACAAATTATCGATACACCTATGGAGGAATTAGAGCAGGAAACACAAGTGGTTGTGTAAGAGCAACCTGCTCAAGTAGAACAAGACCAGCGTAGGTCAGGCAGGATACGTCACCTACCTGAGATATATGGATATCTGATCAAGGTGATGTATTACTCATGAATCAAGATGAGCTTGTGACCTACTCATGGAATCTTCATTTTGATGAAACAGTAAAACAATATGGATTCATCAAGAACGAAGATGAGCCTTGTGTCTACAAGAAGGTTAGTGGGAGCATGATCGTATTCCTGGTATTATATGTAGATGACATATTACTTATTGGAAACAATATCCCTACCCTGCAACAAGCAAAGTCTTGGGTGGGGAAATGCTTATCTATGAAGGACCTAGGTGAAGCAGCCTATATATTAGGAATCAGAATCTATAGAGATAGATCATAAAATGCTTGGCCTAAGTCAGAGTACATAGACAAGGTGCTGAGACGCTTTAATATGAATGATTCCAATGGTTATGTGTTTTGCTGAAATGGTGGCGCTGTGAGCTTGAAAAGTTCAAAGCAAGATACAGTTGCTGAATCTACAACCGAGGCCGAGTATATTGCTGCCTCAAGTGCAGCAAAGGAAGCTGTTTGGATCAAAAAGTTCATTAGTGAACTTGGCATAGTCCCTAGCATTGTGGATCCCATTGGTCTCTATTATGATAGCAATGGTGCTATCGCATAAGCTAAGGAGCCTAGATCTCACCGACGATCCAAACACATACTTAGACGTTGTGTGAGAATATGTAGAGTACCTACACTTGACAATATAGCTGACCCACTGACAAAGCCTCTTGCGCAGCAGAAGCATGATGGCCATACTAGATCAATGGGCATAAGAGGTATACCTGATTGGCTCTAGTGCTAGTGGGAGATTGTTGGTGTAAGCCCTAGAGGCCAATACATTTTGGTACTTGTATCGAATAATAAAAAGGCATTCTCTTTATTATGGTTGATTAATAAAGTCCCTGGAATAGATAGTTTGTTTAATGTATTAAGTGTGACTTAATCATGAGAACACATTAAACATAAGGACATTATTCCTAAAGTATCCGTAGTCGAGCTTTAGTGTGAAGTGGGATAACATTAAAGCATTAAGACTATTATGTTTGTAGACTGATGATCACATCTCATGGATCATGGATAAAGAGTTATCAAGTCTTAAACATAGGTATGAATATTAGGAGTAATATTTATACCGGATTGACCCGCTATGAGAATACTATATAGAAAGTTATGCAAGGTGTCATAAGTTATTCTCATGGTGATAATAGTGTATTCCACTCTTCGACCTGAAACCACTATGGATCCTAGATGTAGAGTCGAGTGCTTTATTGCTGATCCAACGTTATCCGTAACTGGATAACCATAAAGGCAGTTGATGGGTACTCCACAAAGCATGCTGAGGGACATGAGTGACCTAGATGGAATTTGCCCATCCTGCATAACAGGATAAATGTCTATGGGCCCAATATTGAACTGGACAAGGATGACACGGTCTATGCCTTGTGTTCAATATAGACATAAGGGCAAAAGGGTAATTATACACATAATTATTATCACAGATGGTTTTGTCAGATCACATGACATTTTCGTGTCTTGGGTAGCAGTGATGTGTTACTAGATACCGGTCACTGTTTATTATATTAAATGCGTGATTTAATATAATTGCCAACGTCACGAAAACCTACAGGGTCACACACAAAGGACGGATTGATGAGAGATAGAGTAACTAAGGAATGTCGTAAGGTACGGTACCCTTAAGTGGATTATAGAACATCGTAAGGTACGGTGTACTTGAGTAGAATACGAAATATGGTAAGGTACCATGGGCTTAAGTGATTTTGGGCATATTATAAGATATGGGCCAAAATACACTTAAGTGGGCTTTTAGCTTGAAGCCCACACAAGTGGTTCTATAAATAGAACCCTTGTGCAGAAGCACAAAGTGCGGTTGCATTCTTTTCGTTTTCACTCTCTCTCTCTCTCACTCAAAGCCTTCATTCGTACCAGCTAGCACTGAGATTGAAGGAACCCGTTCGTGTGGACTGAGTAGAGACGTTGTCATCGTTCAACGTTCGTGATCGTTTCGTGGATCTGCATCAAAGGGTTTTGATCGTTGCAAGAGATCTGCACCAAAGTTTTCAACCGTCACAAGAGGTAAATATTCTATCACTGATCATGACCATTCGTAAGGATCTCTAAAGGAGAAATTTTTAATTTCCGCTGCGCTTTGGGTCGCAATTCTCCTTCAATTAAATCAAGAAGACCCTCTGTGAAGAGGAAGACTGTGCGTCCTACCAGTAACCAACACCAGGTGGCTCATATAGCACCTGCATTCAGAGAGAATCAGCATTCTCAGCATCAGAACCAGCAACAGCAACATCAACAGTATCAGCAGCAACAACACCGTCCTCAACAGCAGGTCTACCGGCCTCGAAACAACAATCAAACCAGCACTAGCTATGATAGGAATAGGGTCAGTTTTGATCCTATTCCAATGACCTACGCTGAATTATATCCTTCATTGATTGAAAGGAAGCTGATTACTCCACGTGACCCACCTGCTATATCTACCAACCCTCAGTGGTGGTAAAAACCCGAGCTTTACTGTGTTTATCATTCCGGTGCTCCCGTACATGATATGGAGAACTGTTACCCTCTCAAGACCAAGGTTCAAGACCTTGTTAGAAGTGGTATTCTGTTTTTCGAGGACGTAGGTCCTAACGTCAAGAAGAACCCATTACCCGAGCATGGAAAGTCTGTTGTCAATATGGTTCAGGGTTGCCCTGGCAAATACAAGGTCAGATATGTCAGCCATATCCGACAATCACTGGTCGAGATGCATAGACTGTTATGTGGATATAGTCACTACGAGCATGACCATGACAACTGCCGTGTTTGCACTGTCAATGAGAGAGGATGTCGTCAAGTCAGGAAAGATATCCAAGAAATGCTGGATCAGGGTGTGATAGAGATACTTCAGAATCGTGATGAGGACGAAGTCAATGTGATATCCCCTGTGTTCAGGATACCTTATCCTGTTGTTGTCCGATATGATGGCAGCAAGCAGAAGGCCTCACCTACTCTCATTATTAAGCCAGTTGGCCCTGTTCCATACTCTTCCGACAAAGCTGTTCCCTATCGTTATAATGCGGTTGCATTGGAAGATGGGAAGGAGGTGCCCTTACCCTCCACTTCTGTTGTGAATATTGTTGATGTCAGTGGTTTGACCCGTAGTGGTCGTGTTTTCTCGGCGCCGCCGAAACCCCAAGCTAACACCAGAAGAGTTGATGCTGCTGATAGTGCTACCCATCCTTTGGGGAATTCTTCTTCTTGTCTGAATCCGGCACTTGCTGTTGACAGACCTGCCGCTGTTGCTAGAGCTCTTGTCCCTGCTGGCCAGAATGGCATGATTAGAGAGGAATGTGATGAGATGCTGAGGCTCATCAAGAGGAGTGAATATAACATTGTAGATCAGTTGCTACAAACGCCTTCAAAGATATCAGTGTTGTCTTTGTTAATGAACTTCGAGCCACACCGAGAAGCTTTGCAGAAGGTGTTGGACGTGGCGTACGTAGATCACGACGTCACCATAGAACAATTTGATAGAATTGTTGCAAACATTACTGCTTGTAACAACCTGAGTTTCTGTGATGTTGATCTCCCCGAGGAGGGAGGGGACCATAATTTGGCACTTCACATCTCCATGAACTGCAAGGATGATGCCATGTCTAATGTGCTGGTAGACACTGGATCATCACTGAATGTGTTTCCAAAATCCACTCTTGCCAAACTGTCATACCAGGGGCCTCCCATGAGGCAGAGTGGAGTGGTCGTCAAAGCTTTTGATGGATCGCGCAAGATTGTGATTGGCGAGGTTGAACTCCCAATCAAGATAGGACCTAGTGATTTCCATATCACTCCTTGAGAATCTGGAAATAGTCAACTTGGGGTCTGAAGATAATGTTAGTGACGTGAAGATTGGGGCACTCCTTGAAGAGTCTGTGAAGAAGGGGTTGATTGAGTTGCTACGAGAATATATCGACGTCTTTGCCTGGTCATGTGAAGACATGCCTGGTCTGGATACTGATATCGTGCAACATTTCCTGCCTTTGAAGCCAGAGTGTGTGCCTATAAAGCAGAAGCTCAGAAGAACTCATCCTGATATGGCAGTGAAGATTAAAGAAGAAGTTCATAAGCAAATTGATGCGGGGTTTCTGGTGACTTCTACATATCCTCAATGGGTGGCCAATATTTTGCCCGTGCGCAAGAAAGATGGAAAAGTCCGAATGTGTGTGGACTATAGAGACTTGAATAAAGCTAGTCCGAAAGATGATTTTCCTCTACCCCATATTGATATGTTGGTAGATAATACAGCTAAATTTAATGTCTTCTCATTTATGGACGAATTTTCCGGATATAACCAAATCAAAATGGCACCCAAGGATATGGAGAAGACAAAATTCATCACACCTTGGGGAACATTCTGTTATCGAGTGATGCCCTTCGGTTTGAAGAACGCCGGAGCCACGTATCAACGCGCTATGACTACCTTGTTTCATGATATGATGCACAAGGAGATCGAGGTATATGTTGATGATATGATTGCAAAGTCGAGAACGGAAGTTAAACATGTAAAGCACTTGTTGAAGCTTTTTCAGCGTCTGAGGAAGTACAAACTCTGCCTGAATCCGAATAAGTGTACATTTGGAGTCCGTTCCGGCAAGTTATTGGGCTTTATTGTCAGTGAAAGAGGTATTGAAGTTGATCCTGCCAAGGTCAAAGCAATACAAGAGATGCATGCGCCCAAAACTGAGAAGCAAGTCCGAGGTTTTCTTGGCCGCTTGAATTATATTTCCAGATTTATATCCCATATGACTGCCACATGTGCGCCTATATTCAAGCTCCTCCGGAAAGATCAACGTCATGATTGGACCGAGGATTGCCAGAAGGCGTTTGACAGTATTAAAGAGTATCTGTCTGAGCCTCCAATTCTGTCTCCGCCTGTGAAAGGGAGACCCTTGATTATGTATCTGACTGTTCTTGAAGACTCTATGGGTTGTGTCCTAGGTCAGCAAGATGAATCAGGGAAGAAAGAGTATGCTATATACTACCTGAGTAAGAAGTTCACCGATTGTGAGTCTCGCTACTCAATGCTTGAGAAAACATGTTGTGCTTTGGCTTGGGCTGCCAAGCGTTTACGCCAGTATATGTTAAATCATACAACTTGGTTGATATCCAAAATGGATCCAATCAAGTATACCTTTGAGAAGCCTGCTTTAACTGGGAGGATTTCCCGTTGGCAGATGTTGTTGTCTGAGTATGATATTGAGTATCGAGTTCAAAAAGCTATTAAAGGTAGTATCTTGGCTGACCACTTGGCACATCAACCAATTGAGGATTATCAGTCTGTTCAGTACGACTTCCCAGATGAGGAGATTCTGTATTTGAAAATGAAAGATTGCGATGAGCCTACGCTCTACGAAGGGCTAGAGCCTGGTTCCCGATGGAGCATGGTGTTTGATGACGCTGTAAATCAATATGGAAATGGTATTGGGGCAGTGATTATTACTCCCCAGGGCACACATTTTCCTTTTACAGCAAGGCTAACTTTCAAATGCACGAATAATATGGCGGAGTATGAGGCCTGTATTATGGGATTGGAAGAGTGTACTGATCTTAGGATCAAACATCTTGATGTTTATGGGGATTCGGCCCTTGTTGTTAATCAGATTAAGGGTGAATGGGAAACGAATTAGCCTGGCCTCATACCATACAAAGATTATGCGAGGAGGATTTCAACTTTCTTTACTGAGGTTGACTTCCATCATATTCCTCGAGATGAGAATCAGATGGCAGACACTCTTGCTACGCTTGCTTCGATGATTGTGGTGAAATTCTGGAATGAAATCCCCAATATCATTGTTATGCGCTTGGATAGACCAGCTCATGTATTTGCAGTTGAAGAAGTGAAAGATGATAAGCCATGGTACTATGACATCAAATGTTTTCTTCAGAGTCAGATTTACCTGCCTGGGGCATATGTTAAAGATAAGAAGACTTTGAGGAGATTATCAGGCAGTTTCTACCTCAATGGCGATGTGCTCTACAAGAGGAATTTTGATATGGTTATGCTCAGATGCATGGATAGACACGAAGCAGACTTGTTGATGACTGAAGTCCATGAGGGTTCATTTGGTACTCATTCCAATGGACATGCCATGGCAAAGAAAATGTTGAGAGCAGGCTATTATTGGCTGACAATGGAGTTTGACTGCTGCAAATATGTGAAGAAATGTCATAAGTGTCAGATTTATGCGGATAAGATTCATATTCCCCTGACACTTCTGAATGTTATTTCATCACCATGGCCTTTCTCCATGTGAGGAATTGACATGATTGGCATGATAGAGCCAAAGGCGTCCAACGGTCACAGGTTTATTCTCGTAGCAATTGATTACTTCACCAAGTGGGTTGAAGCGGTGTCATATGCAAATGTGACCAAGAAGGTGGTTGTGAAGTTTATCAAGAATCAACTCATATGCCGTTATGGTGTTCCAGATAAGATCATTACTGATAATGGATCTAACTTGAACAACAAGATGATGAAAGAGCTGTGTAGCGAGTTCAAGATTGCACAAAATAATTCTTCTCCTTATAGACCCAAGATGAATGGGGCTGTTGAAGCTGCTAATAAGAACATCAAGAAGATTATCCAGAAGATGGTTGTTACGTACAAAGATTGGCATGAGATGCTGTCATTTGCTTTGCATGGTTATCGTACATCTGTCCGCACTTCAACAGGGACAACCCCTTTCTCCCTTGTTTATGTCATGGAGGTTGTGTTCCCCGTGGAGGTTGAGATCCCATCAATGAGAGTCTTGATGGAAGCCAAGTAGACTGAGGTTGAATGGTTCAGAGTCGTTATGACCAATTGAACTTAATTGAAGAGAAGAGATTGACTGCCATGTGTCATGGTCAGTTATATCAAAAAAGGATGAAGAAAGCCTTTGATAAGAAGGTCAAGCCTTGTGTGTTCCGAGAAGGTGACCTTGTGCTCAAGAAAGTCTTGTCTTTCGCGCTCGATTCCAGGGGCAAGTGAATTCCAAACTACGAAGGTCTATATGTTGTTAAGAGAGCCTTTTTAGGCGGTGCTTTGATACTTACAACTATGGATGGGGAGGATTTCACTCATCCTGTGAATTCAGATGCAGTCAAGAAATACTTCGCCTAAAATAAAAACAGAATAGCTCGCTAAGTTGAAAACCCGAAAGGGCGGCTTAGGCAAAAATGAGCGTCTCGGTGGATTAAAAACCCGAAAGGGCGATCCAGGCAAAAGTTAGAGACATAAAAACATGGATATATATCCCGCTAGATTGAGTACCTCACCCTAGGGAAATCTAGGCAAAAAATAGGGATTTGGCAAGTAACTGCATCCTGACAAGACTTTGTTCTACAATCTGTCTTCTGTCAAAGAATTTCGCTCAGTCATCGTCAATTGAAGCTTCAAATACATTGGATTCAGAGTTGGTGGAGAAATGGTCATTATGGTCAATGTAGCCTTTTTCCAATATATATCACCAATTTCAAATTTGTAAAGATCCATTGAGTCTTGCCATTTGCAGACTACCATTCCATCAAATAAATTTGAGCCTTTATCCAATTCTTTGCACTCTTATTTGTTTCTGTTTAACAAATGTTTGCATGTTTTAGTTGATAAATATTATTGTTTCAAATAAATAAAGTTTTTATAAATTGTTTCTAAACAAAGTGAACATTCATAAAGGACTGAAAAGGATAATTGGGACATCTTCAGTGCTTTCCCAAGGATAGTATGATCTCCAAAAGGGTAAGACATTTGTTCATATTCCTAGCATATCTGTTATCCTCTTCATCATCTTTCAGGTTGTCTCCTCAGTGAGCATAAGAGAAAGTGATACACCACACAAACCCACTGAGAGTTTGGAGTGTGGTCTTAATCTTCTAGCTCCCCAGTGAGTCTCGATCTAGCATCTGTGTTATCAATTATATGGTTGTCATCCCTTGTGTGGATTGACCTAAAATCCCTTATAGATTGATAAATTGGTATGCTATCTTCTTCGAGGAAGTTGATTTTCCCTCATTCAGATTGGAAATCCCCTCCGCGGAGTGAGCAGGAAATCCCAACATGAGTGTTTTTTTTCAACAAGTTGGCTTGTAGCTTATCCCCCTATGGATTCGCATACATTGATCTCCAGCAGGTTTTCCTACCGTTCGTCCTCAGCAGGGTTGCTCCCATTAGACTTCCCAGTTTGGTTTTTAGCAGGTTATCTCTAGCTGATCGCCTACAGGTTGTTCCTAGTCCAGTCGTCAGCATTTATCCCCTAGTGGAGTTGCTTGATCAGAGCCTGTTTGTTGTTGCTTCCTCCTTCTCGGATAATTTTCCTCTTAGCAGAGCGGGTAATGAAAATGTTTATTTTTTATCCCCAGCGGAGCGTTGTTTCCCTTCTCCTCGGCAGAGTTTGTTCTCCAGCAGTTTGAGGGTATGTGATGGTTATTGGAACTTTTGTTTGGTGGTTATTCCCCACAGAGTTCCATATCTTTCCTTGATGATTTCCCTAGTAGAGTTGCTTCTACGGCCTATCTTATCCGTGTTTAGCTTCCCTAACTAAGGTTCTACCTGACCCTAGCTTGGCCTTGGAGCTTCTGAGAAGGACATATTGTTTTCTTCCCCAACAAAGTGACTGGTTCTCCTTCTCCATAACAAAGATATTTCCTTCCGTGATTAGAAGTAAATGTTGTTTGATGTGCTTCTGTTTGGTGGTTGTTCCCCTCAGAATTCCACATCACCCTCTGATAAGACCCCCACTAGAGTTCTTCTTTGTCTGATCTTATCCTTGTCTCTGTTCTGTTGGAAGATCCATAACTTTGGTGATTGTGATCCTCTGCTTGTTCCCCTAGCATTAGTCTTTGTCCCCGGCAGCGACTCTGTGTGATCCTCAACTTTGGTCTTTATCCCCTGCAGAGATCGGTGTTTCCTGGTATTTGTCGCCCCCCACCAGATTGGATGTTTCTCCATTGGGCCTGGCTTTCTCTTTTGAGATGTAGTACCGGATGCTTGTCCATTGATTCTTAGACCTGGTTGTGTTAGATATGTCTGTTTGTCAGCATTAATCATACATAAACCACGCATATACATGCATAATTTTAACATGCAGATATTCATGTTGCATTCTTTGCCATATATCTTTGTTTGTTATCTCCTGCAATTTGGTGATACATATTTCCCCAAGCAGATGTTTGTGTCTGATCTCTCCACATAGAGTAAGCCCCATAGGCAGAAAGTGTCCATCCTTTCTTCCATATTCCCCACTGAGTTATGTCCTCGTGGATGATTATTGTTTCAGTTTCCTCCCTAAACATGTATTGGGATGGAATTTCTCCCCCTGAGTTATATCCTCATTGGGTTGAGTCTTGTTTCATTGTGTCTTTCTAGTTTGTTCCTAGATTGACTCCTCTTGTTATTTCCCCTGCAGTTCCCTGTGGTTCAGGTGACCAATTGCTCAGTAACCAGTAATTGTCCATCTTTTCCCCGATGGAGTTTCTGTGGCCTTCTACCCAGTAACCGGTAGTTATAAGTCCTATTTTTGTGGCCTCCTGCCCAGTAACCGGTAGTTGTAAGTCCTATCTTTGTGGTTTTCTACCTAGTAACCGGTAGTTGTAAACCCCATTTTATCCCCTTTGTAGAGTTAACCCTTGATTTTGTTCATCCTAACCGATGACGGTTATTCTCTTCTGTGGTTTTCTACCCAATAACTGGTAGATGTAATCCCCTCTTTAGTGGTTATCTTTATCCAATATTCGATATTGATAGTCCTTCATCTTTTGAGTATAACTCCCAGTAACCGGTGATATATCTCTTGGATAGTTGCTCTGATAAAGCAATTTATCCCCAACGAGTCATCTTTCATTTCCCCTTGTCTGGTAATGATTGTTTCTCCCCTTGATTGGTCATCAGTTTATACCCAGTAACCGGTATCCCGATGTCCTTTCTTTTCGGTCGATTTATCCTTTATTAACCCAGTAACCGGTTGTGGATAATCTTCCATGCGAGTATGTTATCTATGTTCTGACGGTATAAGATAATATATCTCATGCGCTCTTCAGTCGTAGTCTTTTGCTTCCCCAATTGAGTAAGATTCGTATTTCCTTATGGAATCGAATGTCCATCCTGTAATCGAGTATGCTTTTTCAGCCCTCCTTTCGGATGATGAGTGTCTTGGAAAATATTCCCCAATTCACGCTTGGTTGGTCACCTATTAAATGCCCAGTAACCGGTATCCCTGGTGTTCCTTACTTTCTACTCCCTATTATGACTTTTTCCCCTGTGGAGTCAGATTTTCCTGAGTTGAAATATACCTTTTTAGGTCTTCCTCAGATGTTTTGGATGATTGATATCTCTCACCCTCATACCGGTCTTAGATATTTATTCTCCCCGAGCATATTGTTCTCTCACCCTTATGTCGGTGTTTTGATCACATGTCTCTTTAAGCTTATTACGGTAATACCTCATTTGTTTCTTCCTCGGCTGAGTCCTTTGTGGATGTTCCCAGCCTGAGTCCCTTAGTGGATTTTCCCCATCTGTGTCCAGATTTTTATCCGAAGTATCCTTTGTGGATAGTTTTGCTGTATTGGCATATTCCCCAATACTTGCATCTTTGCGTCAGCTCGAGTTTTTCTATTGATTCATTTTCATGGAATCCCTTCGTGTCTCTCAGCAAGTTTCAAGTCATGACCTGCTCACGCATTTTATCCCCTTACCCAGATCTCTGACTTTTTTATTAGTTTTTGATTTGATAAAACTTCTCGGTTTTTGTTCGCTTTCTAACCTTTCCTTTGGATAAAAAGAAGTGCGGTGGCGACTCGAATTGTATGATTTACTTTTGATTTAGTTAATAAATCTAAAGGTAACGAATACCCCGCTACAGCTGCTTATACGTTTCGCTTGTTTTGAACACTTGTTGTTTTCATTGCATTGAGATGTCGGGAGGTTGAACATGGTTTTGATCTAGAACATGTTTTCATTAAGTGCATATATTGTTCGACTTTCGATTTGTTGGTTTGCTGGTTGTTTGTGTTTACCATTTCTGTTTAGCACTTTCATTTCGGTTCATTGAAATTTTGTAACCGTTTGTAATAATGTAAATACATGCTTGTGTACTATTGTTGTTTTGCTTTTGTCATGTTAAATCGGATTTTTAAATCCGCGGATTGAGCATTAATCATATGTAGTTATGCCACCGGATTTTTATCGATATATTGATTTGATTTTTCCGCATTATGACCCTTGCATATGATATTTTGTTTGTGTTGTCATTATGCACAAATTGGCTTCAAGCATATTACATATTCTTTTGCATGCATCTTGTTATAATACATTTTATTTTGATATCATTCGTAAGGTTTTACTTAATTGCGGTCTGATACTGTTTGCATTGCCATTGTGTGAATTAAGCCTCACTTTTCAATTTCATTTTTTTGAGTGTATGAGTCCATTATGTTCCATCTTTCAATGATATGTTTCACATTAGTATTTCTTTTGATTCATGATAGCATACAACGATCCAACATCACTACGCTTAAATCGAACTTGAACCCTACCTTCGGTTTCTTTGGACGTTCTTGCATTATGTGATATTGATTCCCATCCTCGCATCATGATTTTGATATGTGCACGTCCCATTTTTGTTTTACTTCTTTCGATTTAATTAAGATGAACATGTCTTGTGCGTATGTCGTGTTGCCACTATCTCCTCTTTGGGCTTGCTCTCGGGCCTTCTTACAATGAGACATATTTGTTCATATACACTTATTTGCTTGTGTTTGTTTAATTGAGTTTGCTTTAATTGTTTCATTATCTCATATCCCCATTCAAGAAAATGTATCCCACTTCCCCGAGTCGTATTGTTTCCCTATTTTACCGCTTTCCTTTCAATCTGTTTTGTTATCTTTGGTAGTTTCTAACACAAGAATAAAATCAACCCCTTTTTTCAAATAAAAAAAAATCAATCCAACGTCGAGTATTTTCTTAAAGACCATTCAACCATTTCAAACCTTCCATTTCAATCCATTTCTACCATTCCTGATTTCTCGAACTTTTTCATCTTCAACCATTTTCAAACTCTCCAACCATTTTATCAAACCATTTTGCAATAGTTAATCAAATGCTTGATTCAACGTCAATTCATTTTCATAATGAAAATAAAAAACACTTAATTCTTATTAAACATTTTTTAATAAAGATGGAAACGGAATGTGGTGGATATCACGAGCTCCAGAGGCTAAGATTCGAGATGGATATCTCTCCCATCCTAGTTCTTGCCATCATTCAAAATTTTCAAGGCGGTTTTTCAAACCTTTTCTTAATCAAACCTCAAAACATCTTAAAATATCAAACCATTTTTGTAAATAAGATGTAAAAGGAACGTGGTGGATACCACGAGCTCTAGAGGTTAGGATTCGAGATGGATATCTCGCTCAACCAAGTTATCACCCTTACTCAAAACACTTTAAACCAATCAAACTCCTTTCTCGCGTGCCACACGATTGATCCTCAAACCATTTTCTCAAACGAAAGGTATTTTGTCTTGAGACGATGTAAAAACAAAGTTTCATCCACTTGAACGTGTGAGTAAGCTTGCGAAATTGCCCACGAATGTTGATTTGTAAATCCATTCGGGCGTGATGCAAACATTCTTTTCTCCACTTGTTTTGGGCAGCCAACAAAGTTTTCATCGATTGATACAAAGTAACTTTCGCTAAAATTTACCAACAAATTAACAAAGTAACTCAATGTTTATGTAGCCTTTAGTTCTCCATCGCACCTGGAGATATGTAGGAGCGAGATTGAAAGTCTCAAATAGGCACCCTAATAAAAAATAAACATTTTTGTCCTATTATTTCCTATTAATAACTCTATAAGCCTAACACTTCTAAGATAACACTAATGCATACAACTAACCAAATGGTCCCGTTAAGTATAATGAACATGAGGGGTGCCAATACGTCCCCCTTGCGCAATCGACTCCCGAACTCTGATTTGGTTATGACTACCAATATCATTATCATTCTTTCTTGGGTTTTATCGATATTTCCCCTTTCCTTTTTAGGAATAAATAAAGTTCGGTGGCGACTCTGTTAGTCCATCCCGCGAGCGCGTGGTTGCGCTTCACGAGGCCGTGTTCTCATTTTTCAAGGTACGAAACATAACCTTCTTGGGTGATAAAAATTCCTTTGTCTTATTGCTTTACTTTGATGCCAAGATAATATGCCATGAGCCCCATATCCATTATCTCAAATTCATTTGACATGTCTTTCTTAAACTCTTCGAACATGCTTAGATTGTTCCCTGTTGAAATCAAGTCATCAACATATAAACACATAATAAAAATATCTCTATTTTTCGCTTTAATATGGAGTGCATGCTCATATGGACCTTGATGAAAGTCTTGAAATTCGACCATTCCAAGCTCTTGGTGCTTTCTTGAGTTCGTACAACATTTTCTTCAACTTCAAAACTTTTTATTCTCGCCCCTTTACTTCATAGCCCTATGGTTGCTCAATATAAACTTCTTCTTCGAGAAAACCATTCAATAAGGACGACTTTACATCCATTTGATAGATCTTCCATTCATTTTGGGCTTCCAAAGAAATGATCAGTCTAATAGTTTCAAGACGAGCAAAGGGGGAAAAAACCTCATCATAGTCAATTGTTTGTCTTTGACTATATCCTTTCGCCACCAATCATGCTTTGTATCTCTCCACGTCTCCTTTTGAATTTTTCTTTTCCTTATTGTCATACCCCAAAATTTGACCTCCCCTTTTCACTTTTTCATCTAGCCTATGACTTAGGATTCATCAACATACATCCATGCTAGTTGCATATGTATCATCCATCCCTATTAACATGTGGAAGTATCTTCATAGATTGAATATTTGGTTTGATCCCAAACCCTAATTCTATGGGCATATGGCTTGAGTTTGATTTGACTTTTACTCATATGACTTGACTTGGGATCTCCCAATCACTTGTGGTTTTCTTTTTGCCCTGATAATTGATTCAAGGCCTTGTTTCATTCATGGTGGCTTTTTATTCATTGCATTGGTTAAGACTTGAATAGTTATTGCTTTGATCACTTGTTCATGCATTCCTAGTTCTTGTCATCATGTTTACTTCACCCTTAAGTTTTTCCAAGGGTTTTCTTCCGTCCATAAGCATGGCATAGTCAAGATGCATTAAAGTCACTTGGTTGCTTGGTTGACAAGTTTGTTCATCATTTTGGTTCATACCCTATGTTGCATTGATTCTTGTTATGGGTTCCCTATTTCATTGTTTCATTTTCATACTATTGAATGATAGTCCACTTGTGGCACTTCTAATGCATGATTTCCTTCATAATCCCTTGATTTAAGTATATTAAATTCATTCATTCAAGTTCACAGTGCATGTTTCATACTAGACAATGCAAACATGGTTTTGGGTAGGAAAAATAAAGCATTGTTTAATTACAACAAAAAGTCATCCTTTGCATTTACAATTGTTTATACAAAGAAAATAACAAAAAATATCATTTTGACCAAAAGGTTGACCTTTGTCAAGAATCGACTTTTTGGTCAACTTTGACCAAAGTCAATACACGTTTTCTAAAGTCTTGAACTTCATAATCTTCATTCTTCAGGCTGCATTCTCCATTTTATCCATCTTCCATCCAGTATTTTTACCATTTCAAGCAAACATGTTTTTTGCTTTTGACCATGACAACGAAGCTTCCATAATGATCATGATGAAGCTTTGATTCAATGCACATCAACCCTGCATAAAAATCAGCAACCCAATCAGGACTTATACTAGCTTATGACCTTGTACATTACATCACATTCAAAAGAAACCATGGTATATAACAAGAAGTCACACAAACAGTCCCAATGGCATTTAATCATTAACTTAACATTCACCTAGCAGCCTTAGTTCATATCAAGTGTGTAAGCTCATGATAACAAGAAGCACAACATAATTCAGTTGGGAATTTAACCAATTCCTAACCAACTTAAACCACCTATAATTCATCATCACTGCTCATAATTGAAGGGGGGATTCATAATCATTCACACTTCCATTTCTTCAGGAATTGATCATTGATAACTAATCTCCAACTCTCACTCATATTCCATTTTCCACAAGTTTCAATCCATGACCTTCTTATCAAAACTTTGGCTCTCAATTTTGAAGGTAGAGAAAAACAAGAAATGGGGGTTTGAATTGTTTTTTTAGAGAATAAAAACTTTTTATAAATGAGACACACGCAGAAAAAAATAAATTAAACACTGAGTTTTATACTGTTTCGCTTGAAATTCAAAGCTACTCTAGCCTACCCGGCCAAGGTGATTTCGCCTTAAAAAAGAACTTAATCCATTAATCTTGAAAGATTACACAAACAATCGTCTAAGAGAACAAGGATCTATTAGCTCTCTCAAGTTTACAGACTTCACAAGTCACTTGAGGAGATTTTTCAGCAAATAAATAGAATTACAGTAATGATTAGTGCTTCTAGGAAGAACAGCAGCTCGTGTGAGAGAATGAATAATGATAGGAGTGTTGTTTATTTGTGTGTTTTCGGTGTTCTTAGAGAGGCGTTCCATCCTTTATATAGGAGTGATGAGAAGACCGTTGAAGGATGTTAATGTCAGAATCTTAGGCAATGATGGATGATTAATATCATTAATCTCTGTGTTCTTTCCAAAGCAATTTTTGAGGCGCCATAAAATCCTTCCTAAGATAGATTCTTTCCATAAGTTAATTCCTTCAAAGCTAAGTATTCTGAATCAGAAGGTTCGAATATCATAATCTTCATTAAGAAAGTGTATCTTCAGAAGATGCTTGTCGCTGACTGCCTTCAGAGTTTCTTTTCACTTGATTTCATCAGAGTGCAAGGCTTCAGATTCTAGAGTCATTCTTTCACTTCAGAGTGTCTGATATCTCTTGTTTAGTTTACGTTTGCGTTGATCAAAGTCAGAGTTTCTGCTTGCGTATCATCAAATTGGTATCTCAAAATTTGTTTTGGTATCTGATGAGTGTCTATCTAACTGTTTTAATTAGAGTCCTGCATACTTAGAAAAATTTCGTTAGAGTACCATTTTTGTTTCATCCTTTGTTATCATCAAAATCTTAGAGATACATTGTAGAAACTAAATTTGTTCTTACAATCTTCCCCTTTTTGATGATGACAAAAAAAGATTAGAGTGATGATGAAACAATGATGTAATCAAAATAATATCTCATAGTCAGATAAAAACAAGGGACTCCCCCTGAGTTGGATCATCGGATTTCTCATAAGTTCTTATCAGACCTTCCTTGTGTGGCAGCTGGTTTGTACCTTGGTTGTTATCCTGCATAACTTTAATTCTCATAAAGCATTAAGATATTAATGTATGCAGTGCATCAAGAGATTTAGATATATATTTTCATCAGAGCTGTATTAGTTCTCCCCCTTTTTGTCAGAGTTAAAAAGACATAGAAAATAAAGCGAGAGACAGATATTCATATATATGAGAAAAACTGGTACAGATAGGCAGCAATTCAGAAAGAGAGCACACAGCAGAAAACATAAGGAAAACATAAGAAGAAAAACAACAAAAAGAGGCCTAAGTGCCTAAGGGTTTGGAGGTGGAGACATCCTTTGGAGAAGTTGAGTCAGCAGGTTCTGAATGTTATTGTTAACGGAGTCCTAGTGATCCAATCTTGCTCGCAGAACTTATTTCTCCTTCTGCAGTTCTTCTAGAGTTTTCAATACCATAGGGGTGAAGCCAGAGTTTGATTGCTTCCCCTGAGTCATAGCATCAGCGCTGGCCTTTGCAGCCTCTTCTGCAGCTATGCGTGCTACTTCTTCAACATCGGATTTTTCTTTTGCCTCAGCTTCAATAGCAGCCGCATCAGCAACAGTCTTTTCTTCAGCTTCTCTAAGTCATTACTCCTCTTCTAGGCGAGCTTTCTCTTTTGCTTCCTTTCTGGCCTTTCCCTCAGCCTCTCTGACCAAACGTGCATGTAGCCTTTCTCCAGCATCTCTGACGAAGTTGTTACGGACTAGTTTAGAGAGGCCTTTCAGTTTGAAGGCTTCAAAGGTCATCCATTTGATCACTTTGTTCCAGTGAATCCTTACAGCATAGGGATCATCACTGATGCCATAGTTTAGAGACAGAGACTTGATCTTCTCCACTAAAGACTCAACAAATAAAGTAATTGCTTCTTTTAAGGTAGGGAAGGCAGGTTCTGGTTCAGGGTTGGGGGATGGGATGATGGTGGTGTTTGGGTGGTGTCAGCGGAAGTTTGAGACGTAGGGATGATAATGTCCTCAGAGGGTGGTATGGTAGGGGTATCATAGGGTGGTGGACTTGGTTTTTGTTCAGAGGGTGGTGTTTGAGGTGGTTCAGAGGGTGGTGTTTGTGGTTGTTCAGATGGTGGTGGATTTTGTTGTTCATGAGGTGGAGTGGTGGCTTCTAGTTCAGGTTGTAGTTGTTGTTGTGAGGCAAGAGCATGTGCCTGAAGTTGGGCTAGTGGGGGATTGGGGGTTAGAGGGTTCTGAGTCTGATGAGAGAACGTAGTATCGTGGAGATGAAGGTGTAGAAGATGAGGGTTAGGTGGTTTCGTTCAGACTTTCTGCTATAGAAACGGGTAAGGTAGTGGTTGAGAGATTGAATTTTGAGATGGTGGATTAGAGGGTTTAGTGGTAGAGGGTGGGGTTTCAGATTGGGTGTAGATAGGAGTGGTTTGGGGAAGAGAAGAAGCAATTTACTTTAAATTGATAGAGCGGGAAGGAGACAGAGACTTACTTGGTGAATCAGTCAGAGGGACTGAAGGTCTTGACCCAGAAGTTTCTCCCAATTTTTTCCTTCTTTGCCTTCTTGGACTTCCCAGATGGCTCCCGTTGTCTCTTCATGTAGTTAGGTGGACGCTCAGGTAGCCAATCCACAAAGAACTCAGAGATGTAAACTTCTTGGCTTACAAGGTCTGGCAGATAATGTGCCACAACTTCTGGAGGGTCAATCTTGAAGAAGAGGTAGAGGCCATTGGGAATATTCCTCTGATCCTTGAGTGCTTCCCAAGAGGTATCTAATGTGGGTTTGGCCCTGATTTGCTCAATCACCCCCATGCTCTTCAGATTGCGAGCATTCAAAAGTCTTCCAATGTCAACTGTGACATCCTCCTTCAAATTGTGATGGATCAGGTGATTTACCAGCCCACTCTCGATCAAAACAACGAAGATGAGTCTTCCTAGAGGGATGTAGGTTCTGGGCTTCATGTTGTTTCTGGTATCCTTGACAGAGTCTTTGAGGTATTTGAAGAGCAGTGCTGGCAAGTTCAGTTTTAGCCCTTTATGAAGGCAATGGAGAATGAACTTCTGATCTGTATTGATGTAGTCAGAAGAGTTGGAAGCTGGGCGGTGCTGGATGGTGCCCATAATGATCTTCATCCAAACTCGGAGGTTCTGGTGAAGTTCCTTGTTTTTGGAGTGGTTGCCTTCAGCGTTCTGTTAAAACATGGTTAGGGCAATTTCCTAGGATAAGTACTTTTCCCTAGGGTTGATGTTGTAGATTCTTCTTCCCCCTGTCTTCTCCATGTTCAGAAGGGAGGCAAATGACTTCTCTGTGATGACTATCTTGACCCCTAAAACATGAGAGACGATGTAGTGATCATCTGAGTCTACGAAGCGCCAGAACTCCTTTACTTGATAGGTGTAGACAAGGCCATAGAGTCTTTGGAAATAGGTTTCCCACCCTTGTATTCTCAGTTCCTCAGTGAGGTCTATTCCATTTCGCTTTATGTTGTCAAAAACTACCAGCGATTCACATAGGACTTCAAGCTTGTCAAAAGGCGTGGCAAGATGAATATGAGGTTCATGGTCCAAAATATGTGGTTCTTTGTAGATTGGGGTAGAGACAACACCAGTTGTAGCAGTTGTTTGTTGAGAAGAGATGGGAGTTTGTTTTGTTGATTCCATTTGCTGAGAATAGTTGTAGACTGATTGTTGTTGAGCATCAATAATAAACTTGATGAACTTGTTGAAAAAGAAGAACTTGCTGAAGATGCTGATGAACTGATGAAGATGAGAAGGGGTTTATGTAGGCAGTGAGTGTAAAAAGTGTGAAATTGTGAGTTGTGAAAATTATAAATATGCAAGAAAGAACATGCAAAACGACAGTGCTAGAGGTAGTTGAAAAGTTAGAAATAAATAATGGCACAAAAAACAAGTTAACACGCTTAGGGGAGACATGATTACAGCCCATGATGGAAGTCTAATCCCCAAATCAGCACACTGCTCGAGGAGATCTGAAAGGTTTGTCTCTTGATTTCTGCTAGACAGCTGTCTAGAAGATCCAAGGTCAGACGCAAGATGCCCCACGTGTTGATCTATATGATCTTCAGGAATACCAAAAGGTTGGATCCTAATGATTTCTGATTTAGATAACTCCTAACTGGTAGAAGTATCAGAGTTAGATCCAGATACCAGATGTTTATTTCAGAGCCTTATTTTTCTATTTCAGAGAAGCACATTTGGTTTATTCTAGGCAAATTTCAATTTTTAAGTGTTTTAGAATAAATGAGAATCTGTCTTCAACGAGGGGTTTAGTGAAAATATCAGCCCATTGATGGTCTGTATCAATAAATTTTAAGGATATTACCCATTTTTGAACACAATCTCTTATAAAATGATGTTTTATTTCTATGTGCTTGGCTCTGGAATGCAATATAGGGTTCTTACTTAAACAAATGGCAGCAATATTATCACAGAAGATAGGAACGTTACTCTCAAAAATCTGAAGGTCTTCTAGTTGATTTTTCATTCAGAGCATCTGAGTAGTGCATAGTGAAGCTGATATATATTCTGCTTCTGTAGTAGACAGAGCGATAGTTGACTGTCTTTTGCTGACCCAAGATATGAGATTGTTTCCCAAGAACTGACAATTCCCAGATGTATTTTTATGTTCCATTCTGTCTCTTGCATAATCTGCATCACAATAACCAGAGAGCATATACTCTGATGTTTTCTCATACATCAGGCCAAGGATAGGAGTTCCTTTCAGATACTTTAGGATTCTTTTAACAATTATTAAGTGAGATTCCCTTGGATCTAATTGGAATCTGGCACAAAGACATACACTGAAGACAATTTCAGGACAAGTAACCTTCAGATAGAGGAGAGAGCCTATCATAGCATGATAGAGCTTCTGACAAACCTTTTGACTAACTTCTTCTTTCTCCAAAATGCAGGTTGGATGCATGGGTGTCTTTGTAGGTTTGCATTATGCCATTTCGAATTTCTTTAGAATGTCTTTTATGTATTTACTTTGATATACATAAGTAGATTCTAAAGCTTGATTGATTTGAATTCCCAGAAAGTACTTTAGTTCTTGCATCAAGCTTATTTCAAATTCTTCCTGCATTAGCTCAAAGAATTCTTGACAAGCAGAGGGGTTAGCTGAACCAAAAATAATATCCTCAACATATATCTGGAATATCATGAGATCATTTCTAATGTTTTTACAAAAGAGTGTAGAGTCAACCTTTCCTCTAATAAAGTCATGTTCCAGAAGAAAGTTGCTTAGTCTTTCATACCAAGCTCTAGGAGCTTGTTTTAGACCATACCATGATTTTTTCAATTTGAAAACGTGTTCCAGACATTTAGAGTTTTAAAATCCGGGGGGTTGGTGAACATATACTTATTCTGATATATAACCATTGAGAAATGCGCTCTTGACATCCATCTGATATAATTTGATGGAATGATTTACAGCGAATGAAACAAGTAAATGAATGGATTCTAACCTGGCGACTGGAGCAAAGGTTTCATTGTAGTCAATGCCTTCTTGTTGACTGTAACCTTGTGCCACTAGTCGTGCTTTGTTTCTGACTACTTCTCCCTTTTCGTTCAATTTGTTCCTGAATACCCATCTTGTTCCAATAATATGAGTTCCTTTAGGCTTTGGGACAAGGTCCTTGTAGCGGTGTATTCGTCACTTTATGATTTATTGATTAAACCAAAAGCAAAGTATACAAAGAATCGAGTCACCACCGCACTTTTATTTATCCAAAGGAATGGCTAAAAAGCGAACAAAAGCCTTAGAAGTTTTACACATAGAAAACTAATGAAAAGATCAGAGATCGGGGTAAGGGGTAAATTACGCAATGGGAAGGTGTTAGGCACCCAAAACGTCCTAGGTACTCCTAGGGAGCCCTTTTCACATTTGTTGGATGAAATGTTATTTGTTCATGAAATATTTATTGTGCAAACATGATTGAAGGGATGAGAAAAGAATATACAAGTTATTATTTTTGTATTTGGATGAATAACCATTGCCTACGTACCTTTACAGGATCAAAACCTCGTAGTTCGGCTAAAAGATTTCCAAATATGAGTGGGTTCACTTTAAACAAAAGCCCTAAGGTCTTTCGTTATCCACGGGAGAAAACTCAACCTTATACAAACAACAGGTCCACCATGTGAGAAAAGCTTCAACTTGCTAGTGAGGGGTTAACCCTATAATAAGCAAGGAAGTCTTACAATTCAATCACTAAGAAAAGGTGAGATTAACATCAACCAACTAGGATAAATCAAACCTATGGCTAATGTATGAAAACTTATCAAGAATGGACAAAGCCACAAAAACAATTGAATGAGTTGGATTAACCAATTAGGATTTATTCACAAAAAAATGGTCAATGTATGATTAGAATTCAATTCAAAAGAAGTATTATGAAAATGAAGTTTGAAAAGTCAAAGGCTTAAGGCCTAGGTTTCTAATTTGAAAAAGAATGAAAATGTTTGCACAATATTTTTCAAGTTTGGTTAACATGCAAGTGGAGGTTTAAAGAAACAAAAGGTGGGAGGGTGAGGGAATGTAAAACTTCTTAGATGTTCACCTCTTGAGATCATATGTAGATGATCCAAGTGATTCCTTTGGAAAAGGCAATGAGCAAATAATAGATAAACAAAGCAAATGGATACCGGATTCCAATCAATGGACTTACACCAATCTCCTAAAAGAAACATGACATGGATACCAGATGCCAATCTATGGACTTATACCAATCTCCAAAGGATGATCATAGGAAACAACTGCCAATAAATGGGCTTACAATTGACTCCTCACATACAACAAACAAAAAATGCAATAAGCAATAGGAAACAAGTTGCCAATAAATGGTCTTACACTCGACTCCAAGGAAATAGGATGCCAATAAATGGTCTTAGTCCCAACTCCTTCCAGATCATAGGAAACAACTGCCAATAAATGGACTTACAATTGACTCCTCAATGGACAAACAAAGGTGTCACAAAGATATGAATAATGATCATGCAATGATGTATAATTAATGATAATAAATGCACAAAGGCACACACAAGCAGATATGCACAGATGAATCAGGCAATCAGACAAACAAGTCAATTAGCACACACTATATACAATCAATTAGGCTCAAGCAAGGTTAGGCTTTACAGCCAACTGAAATAGGGTAATTTGTGCTCTTAATCCTAACATTGAGAATTAGGGTGAAGCAGATGAAAAGGAGATGAGGGGTGTGCCTCATAGCTCTTATCCCTGGCCTGGGAGAGCTTTAAACAATAGAATGTGTGGGAGTTCAGAAAGTTGGAACTCTTCTCCACAAATGATTGACTCTATAAGATCTTGGGTTAATATCCACAATGCATCAACACATTGTGTGAGCAAAGTGGATGACACACTGAATAGTAGGAGATGGATTACACATCTCTTTTATCTGCCAATTGCCTCATAAGAGGACTTTTCCTGCTTGGCACAAAGATAAACAAACACAAGCATTGCCTCTTAAGGAGGACTTCAGACAGGTGCCTACCAATAACAGTAGGTCTTCCAGACTACATGAAGAAGAGAGGTTATACCTAAGTGGTTAAGCAACCAAGCAAAGCAAGTTCAAAGTGAACTTAAAGCAACTAATGTACCTGCGGAAACATCAAACAAATCAGTACAAAGTTCAGACAACTAAACAACAGTCAATAAGCAACCAACAATCCCAATGTACAAAAATGTGTAAGCCAAAAGCAAAACTCAAATGAGTCAACATCAACCTACAAAACACACGAAGATTAGGAATCAAGGGCAAACATCAATGCTCAAATGATGGAGCATCAACAACTATGGAACTTGAATGGTCAACCTGAAATCAAAGCTCAAAGATAAGCAACAAACCACTAGGTCAAAGCCTAGGGTCAAATATGGAGAAAAAATTCAAAACAGAAGCTGAAAATTAATATGAATCAACTTCAAACAAATCTTGAAACATTCCAAAAGGTCTCACATCAATATCATTAACCAAAAGCATTTCATGATCAGATGAAGTTCAAGGCAATCTTAAATCTCAAATGTGACCAACCAGAATGAAAAATCTCAATTAAATCAGAAATGATTCAAATAATTCCAAGAAAATTCATGCTCATTCACAACATCCATGATATGCATCATAAAAAAATCAGGACAATTGGAGATCATTTGGCATGGAAAATTCATCACATAAGTTGAACAAGCAAAGGTGTGACACAAATTGTCACACCAACTTAACATGATCATAAAACATAAATGATAAATGGTAAAAATACCAAATCAACACCAAAATGTCAAGCAATGAGTCTAGTTTCATCACGCAAATTTTTAGATTCATTGGATTAAAGACCATCATTTCACAAATGAATAAGCAAGGCAAGGTACAAAATGGATACATGTTCAATCATCTTAGCACAAAAAATTAATCAGCCAAGCACAATATTGGAAAAAATGATCAAAAAATAATAGACAACGCAAGGAGCAAGTAGGAAAAATTTTGGATTAAATTGATGCATTTTTCTATTTTTAATGATTTTGTAAAGTTGGAAAAAAAATAAAAAAAACATAAGTGAAGCATGCATATGATTCATGGAGGGAGAATGAGGAATGCAAAATGACATTTGAAAAAGTTGCACAGCCAGGATTCGAACTCGGTGACAATTTGAATTATGGCGCCAGGCTGCATGAAACGCAGCGTTCCATTTATGTGCTGGCAGTCAACACGCGGTCAACCATGGGAGAGCCAATCAGAACGCAGCATGGCCATGTACATGAGCCAATCACAATGCAACCCTAGGATAAACATGCAGCAACGCTTTTTCGTGGCAAATAGAAATCAAAACCGTGGCCATAGCTGAAACATCATCTTCTTCCTCGCGAAGAAGAGGAACAGTAACTGTTCATCACAGCTCAAGAACAAATGTGCCAGAAATCACAATTGAACACATCATTGTGTAGATCCTTCATCAAGGATCACGAATCTATGCATGGTTTAGCCTAATTCCAACTATCATGAGCAAATCGAAGCAAATAATATTCATGCACAAAACTTTAAATCGACCTAACTAACTCAATTTTGCATGGAATTTCATGATTTAAAGCTCAGAGTGATCAACATACTAAGATCTACCATAATATCATAAAATTTTTGAGAAAAAGAGAGATCGATTTGGAACCTCTTGAAGAACAGATCTGGAATTCATGTGGTTCAAGGCCTTGTGATGCTCAACAGTTCTTCTATAATGCTTGTATGAATGATTGGAAGAGAAAACGCAGCTCAATTATGCACGATTTTGCCAAAATTTGAAATCACCATTGTTGCTTCAAGCTTCAAGAATGCTTCAATGCTGCACCAATTCTCTTGATTCCACGTGCAAAGTTACTCAAGAACACTTCAGAAATAAGGATCAAGCAATGGAAATGGATTGAATGTGAAGAAATTGCAAGAAATTTTTGAGAGAAAATTTTGAGTGTTTTGATCTAGATCTGAAATTGTGATTGTTAATCTGAAAAACAGTTAGGGTTTTGGTATATATATGCAATGCTAATCACCCTTTAATCATGTTTAAACCAATGCTAATTGTAATTATCAAATTATGGAGTGTAAGTGCAAATGTGATTTTTCACCCTTATGCATGATATGCATGTGAACAGTACACGAAATTTGATCTAATTTCACTTAAAAAATCAATTTGGAGCCAATGGCAATGGTGGAATGCTTAAACAATGCACCAAATTTAAATTTTAAGTTTTCCCTCCAAAAATCAAATGAAATATCAAATTCTCATGTGATGATAATTTGTGCAATGCAATGCATGATTTGGAAATTATAGGTCAAAAGAAGAACAATGCAAAAAGAGCCATCCAATTTGGAGCTTTGGTTGAGAAGTTATGCCCATTTGAAGTTCCATGCATACTTTGCCATGTTTCGATCATATCTCCTTAACCACACATGAGAAATTGATGATCTTGGACTTTTTGGAAATGGGAGAGAAAGATATACAACTTTCATGTTCAACAAAATTTCATTTGAATCTTTCTTGATGATGTAATTTGAAGTTGAAGTTAGGCTAAAACCTTTCCATTTTTGGCAAATTCAAATTATAGGTCACTTTCTATTTTTGGAAAGTTTTGACCTGACTTTAAATTCTTCAATGTTGATGTTTGAAATGTCAAATGAGCCTTGTTTGAACATGAATGAAGTATTTCTAATCACTTCCCACCTCCAAATCCATAGTTGACTTTGCAGTTGACTTTCTAGGCATTCACTTGACCTGCAAATGTTCTGATGAAATTCAAGCCTCTACCACTTGGGATTTTGATTCAAAATGACATCATGGTTCATGTGAACTCTTGTGAATGATTATGGGGTCCAAATTCTCAAGAATGGCCACCATCTATTGCTCAATGAATGCCTTTGACTGTTTTGACTGTTGATTGCTTCATTTGCAAGACAAAGGTTAGATGACATATTTTTGTACTTTTGGTTAGTGGTAAAAAGAAAAGCAAATGATATACAAATGCAAAACATGCTTGGTGATCAAGAATCACTCTCAAAAGATAACCAACCCACAGGGAAGGAGGCAAGGTGCACAATGATCCTTGAGGCAATGATATGATATGATATGATGCCATGAGGGATCTTAGGGACAAAATTGGGGTCTTACAGATGCCCCTATTTAAGGTCATTCTAGCCGGAGAAGTGAAGTTTAGAAATCTTCATCTCGACGCGGTAGAATGGGCTTAAATAACAGTAATGAGACAAATTTTGGTCCCTAAGAGACCTCACGATGCAAATGTATGCATGTAAAAGAGACAACTCTGTGGTGAATATGGTCCACAAAGAAGAAAAGACGATCCATCGGAGTAATACACTCACTAGGAACAGAGACTCTAATCGGACTCTCGTGGGGATAAGAGAAAGAAAAAGAATGCGTGAGCAGGACACGATTCTGAATTAGGGTAAAATTGACACTGCGCGAACAAGACACGGGAGACCTCACTGTGGAGTGAAGGACTCAAACTGGGGAAAGAAGAATTCTAAAGGAAAACACATCCATTGGAAAGACACAGCTGACTCAAACTATCCACAAAGGATACTTCAGATGAAAATCCGGACTCGGACTGGGGAAAAGATTCACGAAGAATCTCCCTACCGGGGGAAAATTGCGTATATTGGTGAACACCAATACAGCAAAAGGGTAAAAATCACAACAGGAAAATCCCACTGGAGAAGATCTAACAAAAAGACTCTCCTGGGGAAGCAGCAAAGAAATGAGGTGTTACCGGTATAAGGGTAACAAGCTCAGGAAGAAAGAATATCTAAGACCGGTATAAGGGTGAGAGATATCAATCAACCAAACATCTGAGAAAGACCTAAAAAAGGTACATCAACTCAGGAAAATCTGACTCCACAGGGGACCAAGGTCATAATAGGGAGCAGAAAGGAAGGAACACCAAGGATACCGGTTACTGGGTATATAATAGGTGACCGACCACAACGTGAATTGGTATATATGCCAAAACACTCATCATCCGAAAGGAGGGCTTGAAAAAAGTAAATCGACTTACAGGATGGACATTCGAATCCACAACGGGAAAACGAATCTTACTCAGCTGGGAAACAAAACAGAGAGTGCATGAGATATAATATCCATTACCGTCAGAACATGGATAGTATACTCGCATGAGATATATTATCTATTACCGTCAGAACGTAGATAATACACTCGCATGGAAGGAAACACCAGGGATACCGGTTACTGGGTATATAATAGGTGACCAACCAAAACCGTGAATTGGTATATATGCCAAAACACTCATCATCCGAAAGGATGGATATTCGATTCTACAAAGAATACGAATCTTACTCTACTGGGGAAGATCAACAAAGGAATCCAACCAAAGAGCGCATGAGACATATTATTCATTACCGTCAGAACGTGAATAATATACTCGAAAGGAAGAGACACCAGAGATACCAGTTACTGGGTATATAATAGGTGGCCAACCAAAAAGAGAGACAATCGTTACCAACAACAACAGGGTAAACGAAAGATAACTCACATGGGATAAATTGCAAGCATCCGGCAATTACCCAAGAAACAAAGAATATCCGATCCCGCAAAATGGAACACGAATCTTACTCGACTGGAGAAACACAACAGGCTTCGACCGAAGAGTGCATGAGATATATTATCCATTACCGTCAGAACGTGGATAACATACTCGCATGGAAGATTATCCACAACCGATTACTGGGTTAATAAAGGATAAATCGACCGAAAAGAAAGGCATCGGGATACCAAAACTAGGTGTATAATGATGACCAATCAAAGGGAGCAACAACATTACCAATAACAGGGTAAATGAAAGAAGACCCGCTGGGGATGAATTGCATAAACAGCAATTATCCACAAGGACTTGCTGGGGATGAATTGCTAGCAAACGGCAATTACCCAAGAGCAAGGAGGGAATATCAACATCGAATATTGAATGAAGATAACCACAAAGAGTAACCATCATCGGTTAGGATGAATCAACAAGGTTAACTCTGCAAAGGGGAGAAATTAGGGTTTACAACTACCGAATACGGGGTAGAGAACCACAAACTCTGGCTAAGGATAAAATTGCTAGCATCCGGCAATTATCCACAAGAAAGCACAGACTCCGCCAGGGATAAAACCACAACAACATAACCTCCACCAACCAGAACGAATCACAAAGGTTACCTCTGCTAGGGGAAAAGAGAGAGAACTCACAACTACCGAATACGCGGTAGTAGCCACAACTCTGATGAGGATAAAAAGTAGGGTTTACATCTACCGAATACGGGTAGAAAACCAACAACTCCACGTGGGGAATGAAAGAATCACAAATCCGCACGGGAAACAAAATAGGGTTGATAACAAACCACAAACTGCTGGAGAGCAGGAAAATAGGATTTACGACTACCGAATACTGGGTAGACAACCAATCGACTCTTGCTGAGGAATAAAAGGTATATAACCATAAATTCCGCCAAGAGGAAAAAGAACGTAGGACTCACAACTACCGGTATAAGGGTAGAGGCCCAAACTCCGCTGGGGATAGAAAGAATTATTGCCGGTTACTGGGCAATTCATTCATTTATTCCACAGGGAAGCACAAGAAGCAGTCGACAAATAGCCAATTCGGGGTCGAACCGAAAGGACAGACTGAATCAAGACTCGTCCTAATGAGGGTATAACTCAATAGGAGGATCCATCCCAATATATATGTTGGGAGGAAACGGAAAAAAACCGTCATCCACGAGGGTATATCTCAGTGGGGAACTGCAGAAGGAAAGACAAACACTTTCTGCTTATGGGGCTGACTCTATATTGAGAGATTTAAACACCCGACATCTGCTTGGGGAGATCTATAAAGAGATCTATATCACCATTAGCAGGGAACAACAAACAAAAGATATATGGCAAAAAAATGCAACATGAATATCTGAATGTTTATGATTATGCATGAATATGCGTGATTTATGTTTGATGAATGCTGACAAAACAGACATATCTAACACAAACAGGCCCAGGAATCAAACGCCCGGTACTACACTTCCAGAGGAAAAATCCAACTGGAAAGCCAATCTGCTGGAGATCCACATGCTAAAAGCAAAGATCTGCGGGGAGGCAAAAGATCAGAGATATCAGGAAATCACAAAATCTCTGAGTGATGGATCAACAATCAACCCGAACAGAAGTCACAACAGGCAATAACACTGCCACAAAGACAAATCTATTGGGAAAAAGGAGAAATCCCGAGGTTTCTGCAGGGGAATCCTCAGTATCAACTGGGAAACAAGAGTTCATTGCACAAGCAAAACTGCTGACGAGAACAGAATCACCCAAGTAGCTCTACTGGAACACTGTCAATCACTTCATTGGGGATAAACCCACTGAGGGAAAGTAGATCACACAAGTAGATTCTGCAACAAGCCACTCTATTGGGGATCAAAAGCATCAGGGAATCAACCCAATCTCTGGATAATAGATCACCAACCGACCCTACTGGGGAAAACAAAGATTTCAACAGGCAGAAACTGCCACAACAACAACTCTGTCGAGGATACCAACTCTGGCGGGGATTCCGACTCTGTTGGGGATACCAACTCTATTGAGGGATCACATAGATACAATCCACCATACCACAAATCTACTGGTGGCTCCACTGAGGATGAGGAGGAGAGCTGGGGATCAACCACCAAATGCCGAACCTTCCAAGAGGAAACCAGAAACCGCTGAGGAGGAAATAATCACTGCTCTGCTGAAGGAAATAGGAGGTGAAAACCTCAACAAGCACCCTGATGGGGAGATATAGCATAAATGCAGTATATCATATCAACAACTCTGCCAGCGACTGTGCTGAGGAAAGTGATGAAGTACCGGGATATCAACCCACCAACCACTAAATTTTCCAAAGGAAAGCAACCGTGTTGGGGAGAGAATGCTGCAAGAGAGGAAAACTGAAGTTTCCAACAAGCACTCTGACTGGGAAACAGCCCCAACAAAAGCTCTGCTTGGGGGAACAACCCCAACAACAACACTGGAGAAAGAGGATACAACCAAGCCAGGAATATGAACAAATGTCTTACCTGTTGGAAATCATGCCACCCTCGGGAGAGCACTGAGAAATTCTTGAGTATCCTTTCATCATTGTGAATGTTCACTTTGTTTAAAACAACAATTTGAAAAAACTATTTAAAACAATGACATTTTATCAATTAAAACATGCAAAACATTTGTTGAATCGAAACAAATAAGAGTGCAAATAATTGGATAAAAGCTCAAATTTATTTGATGGAATGGTAGCCTGCAAATGGCAAGACTCCATAGATCTGTACAAATTTGAAATCAGTGATATATATTGGAAGAGGGCTACATTGAACATAATGATCCTTTCTCTACCAATTTGAATCTCGATGTATTCGAAGCTTCAGTTGACGATGAATCGAGAATCTCTGACGAAAAGACAGTTGCGGAACAGAAAGTCTTGTCAGGATGCAGTTACTTGCCAAATCCCTAATTTTTGCCTAGATTGCCCCAGGGTGAGGTACTCAATCTAGCGGGATACAAATATGTCTTTAACTTTTGCCTGGATCACCCTTTCGGGTTTTCCACCGAGACGCTCATTTTTGCCTAAGCCGCTCTTTCGGGTTTTCAACTTAGCGAGCTATTCTGTTTTTATATACTTTTTTTTCTAGGCAAAGTATTTCTTGACTGCATCTGAATTCACAGGACGAGTGAAATCCTCCCCATCCATTGTTGTAAGTATCAAAGCACCGCCTGAAAAGGCTCTCTTAACAACATATGGACCCTCGTAGTTTGGAGTCCACTTGCCCCTGGAATCAGGGGGGAAAGACAAGACTTTCTTGAGCACGAGGTCACCTTCTCAGAACACACGAGGATTGACCTTCTTATCAAATGCTTTCTTCATTCTCTGCTAATATAACTGACCATGACACATGGCAGTCAATCGCTTCTCTTCAATCAAATTCAACTGGTCATAACGACTCTGAATCCATTCAGCATCAGTCAACTTGGCTTCCATCAAGACTCTCATTGATGGGATCTCCACCTCTACTGGGAGAACAGCCTTCATGCCATAAACAAGAAAAAAAGGGGTTGCCCCTGTTGAAGTGCGGACAGATATACGATAACCATGCAAAGCAAATGGCAGCATCTCATGCCAATCTTTGTACGTAACTGTCATCTTCTGGATAATCTTCTTGATATTCTTATTAGCATCTTCAACAGCCCCATTCATCTTAGGTATGTAGGGAGAGGAATTATGGTGTGCAATCTTGAACTCAGCGCACAACTCTTCCATCATCTTATTATTCAGATTAGATCCATTATCAGTAATGATCTTATCTGGCACACCATAACGGAAAATCAGCTGATTCTTGATCAACTTCACAACCACCTGCCTGGTCACATTCGCATACGAAGCGGCTTCAACCCATTTGGTGAAGTAATCAATTGCTACGAGAATAAACCTGTGCCCATTGGACGCTTTCGGTTCAATCATGCCGATCATGTCGATTCCCCACATAGAGAAAGGCCATGGTGATGAAATCACATTCAGAAGTGTCGGAGGAATATGGATCTTATCCACGTAAATCTGACACTTGTGGCATTTCTTCACATATTTGCAGCAGTCAGACTCCATTGTCAACCAATAGTAACCTGCTCTCAACATCTTCTTAGCCATGGCATGTCCATTGGAATGAGTACCAAATGAACCCTCATGGACCTCAGTCATCAACAGGTTTGCTTCGTGTCTATCCACGCATCTGAGCAAAACCATGTCAAAATTTCTCTTATATAGCACTTCACCACTGAGGTAGAAACTGCCTGACAACCTTCTCAAAGTTTTCCTATCTTTCACAGATGCCCCAGGCGGGTAGACCTGGTTCTGGAGGAAATTCTTGATATCAAAATACCAAGGCTTGTCATCATTCACTTCTTCAACTGCAAACACGTGAGTTGATCTATCCAAGCGCATCACGGTAATATTGGGAACTTCATTCCAATACTTGACCACAATCATGGAAGCAAGCGTAGCAAGAGCATCTGCCATCCGATTATCTTCTCGAGGAATGTGATGAAAGTCAACTTCTGTAAAGAACGTTGAAATCCTCCTCGCATAATCTCTGTACGGAATGAGACATGGTTTATTCGTCTCTCATTCACCCTTAATATGATTGACAACCAGGGCCGAATCACCATACACATCAAGATGTTTGATTCTCAAATCAATACATTCTTCTAATCCCATAATACAGGCCTCGTACTCAGCCATATTATTCGTGCATTTGAAAGTTAGCCTTGCTGTAAACGGAATATGCGTACCATGAGGAGTAACAATTATTGCACCAATTCCATTTCCATACTGATTCACAGCGCCATCAAACACCATCGTCCATCTGGAACCAGGTTCTGGACCTTCATCAAGTGTAGGCTCATCACAATCTTTCATTTTCAAATACAGAATCTCCTCATCTGGGAAGTCATACTGAACAGACTGGTGATCTTCAATCGGCTGATGCGCTAAATGGTCAGCCAAGATACTACCTTTGATAGCTTTCTGAGCTCGATACTCGATATCATACTCAGACAACAACATCTGCCAACGGGCAATCCTCCCAGTTAAAGCAGGCTTCTCGAAGATATACTTGATTGGATCCATTCTGGATATCAACCATGTTGTATGATTTATCATGTACTGGCGCAAACGCTTAGCAGCCCAAGCCAAAGCACATCACGTCTTCTCAAGCATAGAGTATCGAGACTCGCAATCAGTAAACTTCTTACTGAGGTAGTAGATAGCAGGTTCTTTCTTCCCTGATTCATCTTGCTGACCGAGTACACAACCCATCGAGTCTTCAAGAACGGTCAAATACATAATCAGAGGTCTTCCTTCTACAGGCGGAGACAAGATCGGAGGTTCAGACAGATACTCTTTGATACTATCGAAAGCTTTCTGGCAATCCTCGGTCCAATCATGGGATTGATCTTTCCGGAGGAGCTTGAATATCGGCGCACATGTGGCAGTCATGTGGGATATAAATCTGGAAATATAGTTCAAGCGGCCAAGAAAACCTCGAACTTGCTTTTCAATTTTGGGCGCAGGCATCTCTTGTATTGCTTTGACCTTTGCAGGATCAACCTCAATACCTCTCTCGCTGACAATAAAACCCAACAACTTGCCAGAACGGACTCCAAATGTACATTTGTTCGGATTCAAACGAAGTCTGAACTTCCTCAGACGCTGAAAAAGCTTCAACAAATGCTCAACATGTACCACTTCCGTTCGGAACTTAGCAATCATATCATCAACATAGACCTCTATCTCCTTGTGCATCATATCATGAAACAAGGTAGTCATAGCACGTTGATACGTGGCTCCGGGGTTCTTCAAACCGAAGGGCATCACTCGATAACAGAATGTTCCCCAAGGTGTGATGAATGTTGTCTTCTCCATATCTTCGGGTGCCATCTTGATTTGATTATAACCGGAAAATCCGTCCATAAACGAAAAGACTTTGAATTTAGCTGTATTGTCTACCAACATGTCAATGTGTGGTAGAGGAAAATCATCTTTAGGACTAGCCTTATTCAAATCTCTGTAATCAACACACATACGGACTTTTCCGTCTTTCTTAGGCACAGGCACAATATTGGTCACCCATTGAGGATATGTGGAAGTCACTAGAAACCCCGCATCAATTTACTTCTGAACTTCCTCTTTGATCTTCACTGCCATATCTGGATGAGTTCTTCTGAGCTTCTGCTTCACAGGCACACACTCAGGCTTCAAAGGCAGGAAATGTTGCACGATATCTGTATCTAGACCCGGCATGTCTTCATACGACCAAGCAAAGATATCGGAATATTCTCGTAGCAAACTGACCAACCCCTTCTTGACAGACTCTTCCAGAAGTGCCCCAATCCTCACCATACGAACACAATCCTCAGACCCCAAGTT
The DNA here is from genome assembly GCF_024323335.1 of Lathyrus oleraceus. Lineage (NCBI taxonomy): Eukaryota > Viridiplantae > Streptophyta > Magnoliopsida > Fabales > Fabaceae > Lathyrus > Lathyrus oleraceus. The sequence continues at coordinate 381,365,043 of NC_066582.1, read as the reverse complement.
GATTGTTTCCAGATCTTCGAGATGCGGCTGAATGATCTTCTTCTCGTGCTCAAGGAGACGGGTAATCTCATCAGGAATCCCTTCAACATCATCTTCTTCTGCCTCGAATACAGGGAATTCAAAATTGGGAGATGGCGTTGGATCATTATGTTCAATGGGTTTTAGAATCAACCTGCATAATGATTTTGGTTAATAAAAAACTTTAGAATTTAAACAAGCAAATCATTATGCAGATGAAAAAGATTGCTTTTATTCTTGTTTTTAGGGTTTTTTTGTGATCACCGATTTCATGCAAAAGCAAAAAGTGAAAACAAATGGAAAAACAAATGTTTAACAATGCATTAATTGAATGAAAATATCATTGTATAAATGCTGCCAACAATGTCATCACTTCTCCTTTTGGCATGGGAGAAGGGTTTTGAACAAAGTGAACAAATTACGCTGACTTATGAATGACCGTAGGAACATCTACAGCGACCCAATTATGGCAGACACCACCAGGTATGACAAAGTTGCTCAAATCCTCTGCATCCTCTTCCAAGATAGCAGCAGCTTCCTCAGCTTGATCAGCATGGATGAAACCTCCACTCTTGAACAATCCTTGTTTGTTGAATGCCCCAGACGAATAAGCCCGGGATTTGTTGTCTTCAAGCTCAATCATCTTTCCTAACCCAGCAACTGCACCACATTCAATGGCCAGTTTCGCATCACGATAGGAAGCAAATGAAGGAGACTTCTTCTCAATTGGCTCAGTAATAGATAAAGCTTGGAAAGGCGTTCCAACTTCATCCTCAGCATCAATATATGAGAAAGAAGACAAGTGGCTAACCAGGAGAGTCTTTTCTCCCCCTACCACAACCATTTTCTTATTCTTGACGAATTTCAGCTTCTGGTGTAGGGTGGATGTCACGGCGCCAGCCTCGTGAATCCATGGTCTACCAAGGAGACAACTATAAGATGGGTGGATATCCATAACCTGGAAGGTAACTTGGAAATCACTTGGTCCAATCTTGATTGGGAGATTAACTTCCCTAATCACGGTCTTACGCGACCCATCAAAAGCCTTCACAACAACACCACTCTGCCTCATGGGAGGCCCCTGATATGACAATCTCGAAAGAGTGGTCTTTGGCAATACATTTAAGAACGACCCCGTGTCCACCAGCACGTTGGACATGGCATCAGTCTTGCAGTTCATGGAAATATGTAGAGCCATGTTGTGGTCTCTTCCCTCCTCATGGAGATCAGCGTCACAGAAACTCAAAGTGTTGCAAGCAGTGATGTTTGCAACTATACTGTCAAACTGTTCAATCGTGACATCATGATCAACATATGCCAGATCCAAAACTTTCTGTAGAGCCTCCCTATGGGGTTCTGAATTCAGCAGCAAAGATAGCACGGAGATTTTGGACGGCATTTGTAGAAGCTGGTCTACAACGTTGTACTCACTCTTCTTGATGAGCTTCAGCATCTCATCACATTCTTCATTCACAGTGCCACTCGGGCCAACAGAAGAAACAGGAGTCTTTTGTACAGAGGAGGGTTTGGCAACAGCAAGTGCCGGATTCGGAACATTCACTGCAGTCCCAACTGGACGCACAGTAGAATCAGAAGCAACGGCTCTAGCATGAGGCTTCGGTGCTGAAAACACGCGACCACTACGGGTCAACCCGCTCACATCAGCAATATTAACAACGGAAGTCGAAGGCAACGACACTTCTTTCCCATCTTCCACAATAACGGGATTATATCTGAAGGGAACAGCTCTATCCGAAGAATAAGGCACAGGGCCTGCAGGTTTGATTACCAGAGAAGGAGAAACCTTCGGCTTGCTACCATCATAACGGATGACAACAGGCGCAGGAAGCTTGAACACCGGAGAAATCACATTCACTTTTGGTTCATCTTCATCAACATTTCTATTCTGCAGAATCTCAATGGTACCCTCATCCAACAGCTCTTGGAGCTCTCTTCGCACTTGGCGGCAACCCAATCTATTAACAGAACAGATACGGCATCTGTCATGGTCGTGCTCCATATGAATGTACTGACACAGCAGACGATGCAACTCGACCAATGACTGTCGAATATGGCTGACATATTTGACTTTATACTTGCCAGGGCAACCCTGGACCATGTTCACTGATTTCCCATGCTCGGGCAATGGGTTCTTCGTAACATTCGGGCCTGAGTCCTCAAAGCTCAGTATGCCACACCGCATAAGGACTTGAACTTTGGTTTTCAACGGATAGCAATTCTCAATATTGTGTCCCGGAGCACCGGAATGATAAACACAATGTCGGTCTGGCTTGTACCACCACTGCGGGTTAGCAGGCACAGCCGGAGGCTCTTTGGGAGTAACCAGTTTCCGCTCCAATAGAGAAGGATATAACTCAGCATATGACACAGGAATAGGATCAAAACTGATCTTCTTCCTATCATAATTCAGATTGGTGATAACACGAAATTATATCACATTTTAAGACTTAATTCAATTAGATTATATTATCATTTACTTTAGTTTATCTCATTTTATCAGATATTATGCAGTATTTCCTTGCTATTTATGTCAGGTATCCATTTTGAAGCAAAAGTGAAAAAGGGAAGAAAAGGAGGTGTAAAAAGCAATAAAAAGGAAACAAATAACCAAGACCAAGCCCAGCCTAAAGAAAGCGCACGTTGCCCCTGTGACGGGCGTCACAAGGGTTGTGACGAGCGTCACGCGAAGTAGCCTTGTGACGGACGTCACACATGGTGTGACGAGCGTCACACCAGTCCACTAGCTTTTTGGCGCAAGTTACGCTCTCAGAAGAATGGAAGTAACGTTGAGGACTTCGTGTCCTATTCCCAAGCCATGTATTTAGCTATGCTGAAGACTCGTGGAAAAGAAAAAGGCAGTTAGTAGCACTACTATAAATAGCTACCTTAAAACCTAAAAGAAGTCTCCTCTCTCTGCCGTCTACACACACCGAAGCTCTGCCAATTTTCTGTTTAAGCATTGATCATTTTTTTTCAGCAAAATTAATATTGTTTATTTTATTTATTTCTTTTGCAAGTTCTATTTTCTTCTTCCCTTGCAAATTTACCTTTCCCGTTTTTAGCTTTTAGATATTTTTAGCATAATAGTTTCTACACCGGAAACTATTGTGCAACTTTATACTGGATTTAACCTTACGTTATATTCCAGTTTTATTTCCTTGATTTAATTTACTGTTTAATTGAAGAATCCAAGAACAAATCCTACCGGCTTGTGGTGGAGTGTTCAAGACCATTGTATTACGCATTCAGGTTCTTTAATCGTTATTTAATATTTTGTTTTATTATTTATCTATATTATCTGCCTGGAATGAGTCTGTTTATGCATGATATAAATTCTTATTTATTTAGCATGTCTGGCTAATTTGCCTAGGTATCGGTATGTAAAGTAAGCAGAATAAGGGATCAAGACTGAGTCGGTCTATCTAAACTTAAAATCAAAATCAATCTTTTTACGGTCTCAACTTACAGGTTTAATAACAAGATTTTTTACAAAAGTAAAAGACATAAAGAAGTTAAAATCAATAGAGCGAGAGTTTGAGATTTTAACTGGACAGTGTAAGTTAGGCATTAATTCTAGATCAGGGCGAGAGCAAGTTTTAGAGTTAATTAAATTCTGACCTTTTCCAAAAAGTATTTTTAAAGATTGAATGTGAGGACGAGAGTTAAGCATTTGGATTTAATTATATAACCTAAGTCAACAGAGCGAGAGTTTGAGATAAGGGTGTTTAAAACGGTCAGTATTTTCTTAAAAAGAGTTTCTGCAACTTTATTGTTTTCAAAATATGGTTTTTGACTTAATTATAAGTGACAGCAACATTAATATAAAATCATGGTTTATTCAACAGAGCGAGAGTTTGAGATAGAACCTTTAACCAATAAAGTTAACCGAAACGATTCATTTTAAAACCAAGAAACCGACAAAAACTTGATTCCCTAGTTTTGACGAACTACATACCGATATCCGTTTTATTAATATTTAATCTAGATATTAGTTTAGCTCTTAGCTTTTCCCCAAACAATCAAACATTTTCACCTTAGATTTACTTAGTAACCTTAGATAACGGTATATCGATTCATAAGTCCCTGTGGGATCGATATCTTTTAAAACTACGCGATAGAACTGTGCACTTGCAGTTTGTATCCCATTCTCGACTCACCCAGTCGAGCGATCAAGTTTTTGGCGCCGTTGCCGGGGACTTTTATTCAATCGATATCGTAACTCTTTCGTTACGCTGTAGAGACTAAGGTTTCTTTTTCTTCTATTTTCTTTCTTTCGTTGATTTGTATGCCACGCACTCGCTCTCAAGGCGAACCGCTCTATTTACGAATCAACGATATCGAACTATATCTCCGAGTCTTACGACGAATTCGGGAATATCGTACTGAAAACAATCTCCCTCCTATAGACCTTCCTGATCTCAAAGATTTTCCTTCTTTAACCGAGATGGCAGAACCAGCTCGTGCTCTTAGAGATTACGCCGCTCCATCGCAAGATGAACCGCATTCAAGTATTGCTCCGCCCGCAATCGAAGCAAACAACTTTGAACTTAAACCTTCGTTGTTGCAGGCTGTGCAACAGAACCAATTCTCTGGAAATCTTACCGAAGATCCAAACCTTCATTTATCCGTATTTGTCCAATACGCTGATACTGTTAAAGCTAATGGTGTCACTTCAGAGGCAATTCGACTTCGTCTTTTTCCTTTCTCATTAAGAGATAGCGCTAGAAGATGGCTTCAATCTCTTCCTTCCAACTCAGTCACCACATGGAACGAGTTGAAGAAAGTTTTTCTTGCCCGATATTTTCCGCCAAACAAAACAGCTATGTTAAGAGCCCAGATAAACGGATTTAAACAGAAAGACAACGAGTCTCTTTTCGAAGCATGGGAAAGATACAAAGACATGATGAGACTTTGCCCACACCATGGTTTGGAAGACTGGTTAGTAATTCACACATTTTATAATGGTCTCTTGTACAATACAAGGTTAACAATAGACGCCGCTGCAGGTGGTGCACTAATGAACAAACCTTACGCTGATGCTTACCAACTTATCGAGAGCATGGCCCAAAACCACTATCAGTGGGGAACCGAACGAACGAATGTGGAAAAACCTCAACCGAAAACTGGCATGTACGAGATAAGTAACCTTGATCACGTCAATGCAAAAGTGGATGCTTTGGTCCAGAAGATTGAAAGTTTAAACGTATCGCCTCCAGCAGCCGTGGTTGCTATAACTCAGAATTGCGAGGTCTGTGGAATCCAAGGCCACACTCCTGCGGAATGTCAACTCTTGACTGGAATCCAAGCAGAGCAAGTAAACTATGCTCAAGGAAGCCCCTATTCGAATACCTATAACCCAAATTGGAAGAACCATCCAAACTTCTCATATAAGAGTAATAATGCTTTATACGCACCTGGACAGTCTCCAAATCAAGCCCCATCTATACCTCCGGGATATCAGAAACAGAATCCTAACAATAATACCCCTAGAAAATCCAACTTGGAAATCATGATGGAAAACTTTATAGCTTCCCAACAACAAACCAATAAAGATTTCTTAAACCAGAACATACACACTGGCGAACAACTTAAACAACTAGCAAGCAAAGTAGATGCCCTGGCTACCCATAACAAAATGCTGGAAACGCAAATATCTCAAGTAGCTCAACAACAAGCACCTACTGCTGCACCAACTGGTACATTCCCTGGACAGCCCCAACCCAATCCGAGAAGCCAAGCTCATGCAATTATATTGAGAAGTGGAACGGAAGTGGAAGGACCGTCTGACCCAAGGATAGAAAACCAAAACCCTAAGAAATCTACTGAGGAAAGTGAACCTAAGGAAAAGGAAGAGAGTAATAAGGAAACCCTAGAAAAGAAGGAACCTTATGTACCTCCACCACCTTACAAACCACCTATACCTTACCCTCAAAGGCTTGTTAAAACCAAAGATGTAGGCCAATTTAGAAAATTTGTTGATCTCCTTAAACAATTAAACGTTACAATTCCGTTTACCGAAGCTATTACGCAGATGCCCTCATATGCTAAATTCTTAAAAGAAATTCTTTCTAATAAGAGGAAACTTGAGGATAGCGAAACCGTTACACTCCCTGCCGAATGTAGCGCTATAATCCAAAACATGCCCCTAAACTCAAGGATCCGGGTAGTTTCTCTATACCCTGTCACATAGGAAAATTTGTCATCGACAAAGCCTTATGCGATTTAGGAGCCGGAATTAGCGTTATGCCTTTATCCATATGTAAGAAACTGGAAATGGGAGAATTAAGACCGACCAAAATGTCTGTGCAATTAGCAGATCGTTCCATCAAATATCCTGTAGGAATCCTTGAAAACGTTCCCGTACGCATAGGTCAGTTTTACATTCCCACTGACTTCACAATTATGGACATTAGAGAAGATGATACGACACCTATTATACTAGGAAGACCATTCTTAGCAACTGCCGGTGCAATCATAGACGTAAAACGAGGACGACTCACCTTCGAAGTAGGTGAAGAGAAAATTGAATTCATTCTTTCCCAATTCTTGAAAGCACCTGCAATAGAAGATACATGTTATTTCATGGATATCATCGATGAATGCATAAAAGAAGCAGAGTCAGGAGAAGACAAATCATCAGACTATCTTTTAGAGGACAAATCTAAACAATGCTTAGCAATAACACCGGATCCTACGCAGTGTCTTAACAAACCAACCCTGATTTGAAAACACTTCCCAAAAATCTGAGATATGAATTCCTAGACTTAGAACTTGAACGACCTGTGATAGTTAATGCAGATCTAGGAAGACTCGAAACAGAAAAACTCCTACATATCTTAAGAAAATATCCAACCGCACTAGGATACCACATCACCGATCTTAAAGGAATAAGCCCTTCTATTTGTATGCACCGCATCATGTTAGAAGAAGACTGTAAAACCTCTAGGGAACACCAGAGAAGACTAAATCCGATCCTAAGTGAGGTAGTAAAGAAAGAAATAACCAAGTTATTAGAAGCAGGTATTATATATCCTATATCTGATAGCAAATGGGTTAGTCCTGTACACGTTGTACCAAAGAAAGGAGGCATAACCGTTATTGAAAACGAAAAAGGAGAAACTATAACTAAACGAATCGAATCGGGATGGAGAATGTGCATTGATTATAGGAAACTAAACAAAGCAACCCGAAAAGATCATTTCCCTTTACCATTCATTGACCAGATGTTAGAACGATTAGCTAAACATTCACATTTCTGTTATTTAGACGGTTATTCAGGCTTCTTTCAAATACCAATTCACCCTGATGACCAAGAAAAGACAACATTCACATGCCCTTTTGGTACCTTCGCGTATAGACGAATGCCGTTTGGTCTGTGTAATGCCCCTGCAACTTTTCAAAGATGCATGATGGCAATATTCGCCGACTTTCTCGAAAACATCATGGAAGTATTTATGGATGACTTTTCTGTATACGGACAAAGTTTCGAAGAATGCCTTGAAAACCTGGAAAGAGTTCTGGAACGATGTGTAAAAGTAAACTTAGTACTTAATTGGGAAAAGTGCCACTTTATGGTACAAGAAGGCATTGTTTTAGGACACATCATCTCGAACAGAGGAATTGAAGTAGACAAAGCCAAAATAGAGGTAATCGAAAATCTTCAACCCCCAAGAACTGTGAGAGAAGTACGAAGCTTTTTAGGACACGCCGGTTTTTACCGACGATTCATCAAAGACTTCTCTAAGATAACTAAACCCTTAACTGGACTGTTGATGAAAGATGTTGAATTCATATTCGACGATAACTGTTTAAAAGCATTTCAAACTCTTAAACAAGCATTGATCTCCGCACCCATTATGCAGACACCAGACTGGAATGAACCATTCGAAATAATGTGCGATGCCAGTGATTATGCTGTAGGTGCTGTTTTAGGACAAAGAAAGGATAAAAAGCTTCACGTTATATATTACGCTAGCAGAACCCTGGATGAAGCGCAGATGAATTATGCCACAACCGAGAAAGAACTCCTAGCAGTGGTATTTGCGCTAGATAAATTTCGTTCTTACCTGGTAGGAGCCAAAATAATAGTTTACACTGATCACGCTGCTATCAGGTACCTTTTAACAAAAAAGATGCTAAACCTAGACTCCTAAGATGGATCTTGTTACTACAAGAATTCGACTTAGAAATCAAGGACAAGAAAGGAACTGAAAACGTAGTAGCAGACCATCTCTCTAGACTTGAGAACCTTGAACCAGAAAGAACATCCATTAATGATGATTTCTCGTATGATAAACTCATAGCTACTTTGGAAGAGAACAACTCCGACATGCAAGTAGAAACCACCTTAGCTATATCTGTCATACCATGGTACGCTGATCTAGTCAATTATTTAGCTGCCGGAATAGTTCCACCTACTTTATCTTACCAGCAGAAGAAACGATTCTTCCACGACATAAAACACTATTACTGGGATGATCCCTTACTTTTCAAAAGAGGCCCCGATGGTATTTTCCGTCGATGTATACCCGAAGAAGAGATAGAAAATATAATCCAACACTGTCACTCTGCGCCTTATGGTGGACACACAAGTACATCCAAAACCTGCTCTAAAATCCTACAAGCTGGCTTTTATTGGCCGACTATATGGAAGGACGTACATGCGGCTATTAAGGAGTGTGACAGATGTCAACGCACGGGAAACATATCTAGACGTGACGAGATGCCACAAAAAGGTATTTTGGAAGTAGAGATTTTTGACGTGTGGGGGATAGACTTCATGGGACCTTTCCCATCCTCTTTCGGTAACAAATACATACTCGTGGCAGTTGACTACGTATCAAAATGGATCGAAGCTATAGCTTCTCCAACAAATGACACCCGAGTAGTAACTAGACTCTTTAAAAATATAATATTTCCGAGATTTGGCATCCCAAGAATAGTAGTCAGTGATGGTGGATCACACTTTATATCCAAGGTACTCGAAAAACTACTACTTAAATATGGAGTGAGACATAGGATAGCAACACCTTACCACCCTCAAACCAGTGGACAAGTGGAAGTATCTAACAGAGAAATCAAGCAAATACTAGAAAAAACGGTCGCCACTTCAAGGAAAGATTGGTCATTGAAATTACCAGAAGCTTTATGGGCATACCGAACTGCTTATAAAACTCCCATAGGGACGACCCCATTTAAGCTCATTTATGGAAAATCCTGTCACCTCCCGGTAGAATTAGAACATAAAGCCTATTGGGCTATTAGAAATTTAAATTTGAATTATAAAGCCGCCGGTGAAAAGAGAATCCTTGACATAAACGAATTAGAGGAACTCAGAAGAGACGCCTATGAAAATGCCAAAATCTATAAAGAAAGAACAAAACAATGGCATGACAAGCGTATATCAAGGAAAGTCTTCAAGCAAGGCGACGCAGTACTTTTGTTTAACTCTAGACTAAAGTTATTCCCGGAAAAACTACGATCCAGATGGTCAGGACCTTTTCATATCACTAAAATCTTTCCCAGTGGAGCGGTAGAAATAAAAGGACAATCTACAGAACCGTTCACCGTAAACGGGCAACGTCTGAAACATTATCACTATGCGGAAACCAACGAGGATTCGCAAATTCTACACTTAGACGAAACGCCCCCAGGACTCATAGACTATATTTAACAGTTTCTTTGTCGAGCTTGCGACATTTAAACAAAGCGCTTAGTGGGAGACAACCCACAAAATTAATTTGTTATTTTATTATTCTCTTATTATTATCATTTCCTTATTTTTCTCTTAATTATTCTTTTAATTTCTATTTAGTATTCATTATTGATTTATTCAAAAAGGAAAAAAAATATATCTATATATAATAATAATTCTTTTCTTCTTTCGGCATTTGGCCAAATCCTGACTTAAACTCATGTTTCTTTTCTCTAGCTAACACTAACCAGATGGGACATTCTGATCGTATGGGTATCAAGTTCAGAGGAATGGCTCAGAAACGAAAGTTTGAAGAACTAGCCGCTAGAGAGATGCTACCTAGTTTATATGCTGATGATTGGGCTATGACTGCCCTTGGATTGAGACAGAGTGTCCTGTTTTTGCTGAATCAGATAGGATGGGAGACCTCCCCTATCCTGAGACATTTCACCACCTACCGGAGACTCACACTAGAATTCCTTAGTTCATTAATCTATCTACCTAGCCATGGAAAAGGAATTAGCAGAGGTTTTATCCAGTTCAGAATGTTCAATATGGAGTACCAATTTAATATTAGAGACTTCACCAACCTTTTGGGTTTCCTACCTCCTTTGATACATTCACTGTAAGCCAAGAAGAACTTTTTGAATATAGAGAGCTTGAACACTTTTGGGGTAAGCTGACTGGAAATGATGAGCCCGAAGAACATGAGTTTCTCTCTGGAAACATACATAACCCGGCTTTTCGCTATTTCCATAAGATCCTGACCCACACTTTATTTGGGAAGAAGCCAAATAGTACTTCAGTTTCACGTGATGAACTCTTCATCATATTTTGTGCTTCCCAGAACCGTCCAGTAAACGGTGCTACTTTTATGTTAGCTAATTTGGACCACCTTATCCAGGATGAGCGAGCACCCATTAGAATAGGCGGTTTGATCACTATGATAGGTAATGCTATTGGATTACGTCAGCCTATGCTTGACCTTAGCCCTTTTTGTGGCATTACTACTATGAGTATACCCTTCCTCTTCAACACTATGTTTATAGCAAACATAGGGTCTGATGAGTTCGAGCTTATTATTGATAACCAGGTTCTCTGCCTATTCACCATGCCCGATCCTAGAACTAGTGTTCATAATCAAAGGAACTGGCTCTATAACCTGAATGAAACCCCAACTCCTGCTGGATCCACTGAATCCATCCAGGACTATGAGATTTGTGATGACTATGAGCACTATGTTGACCATATCTCTCTTGCTGAATCTGACCCTCAGACACCTTCCGGCTACTATGATATTGATCCTCCTCCTCAGCCTGTCCTGACCGAAGAATCAGCCATGCCTGATCTCCGACATCATATGCCAGGAACAGATATTAAAACCATCATTGAAGCCTTGATGTCAGAACAAGATGCCCTCAGGGAAGATTTCCACAACTTGAGACTTGAAATCCTAGAATACATGAGCAGCACGGCAAGTCAGTTACGTATGTTACGGCATCATGCTAACTCTTTTACTCCTCCGGCCAGAGATCCGAAGATAGATGGAATTTAGTTATTTTTCTTTCTAAGTTATTTAGTTTTAAGCTAGATTTTTCATTAATGTTGTTTGAATTCATGTTTATTTCTATTTCATTTCATTATTTTCCTTCCCTGTAATACATTATGATCATTCTTATTGAAGTTGTTTAGTTAATGGCTATTACGCTCTACTGTTGTTACCTATTATTATTATTATACAAAGCAAGTAAGCGTGCACAATACATTAAAACTGCAGACTAAAAATGATCATAAGCAAAATGAAACATTAAAATACGCTACCAAAGTAATTCAGTGAAGCGCTACTAAGCCTTTCCAAAAAGGAAGTGTGACGAGCGTCACACACTCCATGACGAACGGCACGCAAAACGCCTGTTACGAACGTCACAGCCTTGTGACGAGCGTAACGCCCCTCAGACATGTGAACGTTAGGGAGCCGTTGGAGACGAACGTTACACTTTAATTTTTTTTTACATTCCCCATTCATTTTTCATTTACCACACTTAATTACTCTTCAACCACTTTTTCTTTTTATCTTCCAATCCTTCTCCTATAAATACCTACCAAAACTTCCTTCATTCACCACAAAACAATTCTCTCATATCAAATACATTTCTTTCCAAATCACCCCTTCAAAAATTCATCACAATGGCGGGAAATCAAAATTTCGGAAATATCATCTTCCGATCCGGAGATGACAACTACCAGCAAGAGCAATTCGAACGTTTCCAACAGCGAGGCGTCGCTTCCACCAGGTACCCCGATTTAACTTGTTTACAACAATTAGGATTACTCCAAGGTATCGAATGGATGCTCCGCCTAGCCGACTTAACCTTCCTTTGCACTCATAATCAACCCACCTACCCATCCCTAACCTTAGAATTCTTAAGTTCATACGACTACACCACTCCCGCCGGTGAAGATGAATTTCTGACCGGTACCGCAACCTTCCGCATGTTTAACACCGAGTACTCTCTAACCCAAAACCAATTGAGTACCATGTTACAATTTCCCATAGAAGGTCAGGTACATCCCAGAATCCCTCCAAACTCAAACTGGAACACAGTTGGCGTTTTTGACCTTTTTAAGAAAATTTCCGGTATAGAGACCTACAACTGGGAAGAACTCCTTCTCTCCCATATACATAACCCCACTATCCGGTACTTCATCCGCATCTTACAAAACACAATTTTTGGAAGACCAAACAACAGCAAGGTCAACTCAAATGAGCTATTTTTCCTCCAATGCGTCTTCGAACCGGATACTCAGGTAAACGCCGCCTCTTTTCTCTTTCATCATATCCGCACCTTATGTGCTAGAGGCCGGCAACCCTTTATAATTGGTGGATTAATAACCTCCATAGCACTTGGCCTACACCTAGGGGATAGACTCCAAACTTTAGAATCCCTACCTCCCCTGTCTATGGATATCAGCTATTGCCGCTCCAGCCGCCTGATTAAAAACAGAGTCGGCGGAGGATATTATCTTATGGTGAACAACCAGGCTGTCCCAAGCGTTGTTCTACCAAACATCGCCCTAACTGATGTCACAAACCCCGACCGCCACCTCTACGATCTAAACGCTCCTGAAACCACCGAGCCTTTACAAACAAACCCACAAACAGATGAGTTTGAAGAAATGGAACAAGGTGATCATCCTCCTACACAACATTCAACCCCGCTCAACCCTTCCAGAAATGCAGCCGGCCCATCCTCCCAACGTCGTCGACGACGAAGGCCTGCGACCAACGACGACATTATGGAGGCTATCGATGGAATGCAGGCACAGAATGTAGAGATGATGCAGATGATGCGTCAAATGCAACAGCAACAGGATGCTCGGAATGCCATAACCGACCAGCGGTTTACTGAATTGTTCAGCAGGTTCGACAACTTAGACATACGTCAAAGATCACCAGGTCCAAGAACCAGAGGCGGAAGGCAACCTTAGTTGTTATTTTCTTTGCATTTCCATTTTGTATTTCTTTCCCTTAAAACATTGAGGACAATGTTTAGTTTAAGTATGGGGGGGAAACAATATTCTTCCTATTACCATTTTTCAAGTATGTTATTTTCCCTTTCATTGTTATTTCCCTTTCTTATTATGTTTAAAAAAAAAAAAAAATTTTATTATAATATATATTTATTTTAAGTCAAGTCCCTAGTGTGAAAAATTCTTATTATCTATTCCCCTCAATTTTCTTGAGCCATAACAAAAAAAAAATTTTAACACACCCAATAAGTATAAAGGTTGCTTACTTTATAAAACTTGAGTGAGATCAAAACAAAATCATTACCGTAACAACACTCTGAGAACCTCAATATGTTAGATCAGGATAAAGTACCTATTATACCGATTCCTTGAACTTTTAGTTCTATGGCAACCCCAAGTAGTTTATACAGAAGTCAGCACCATCTTAATAGCAAACTACGTGGAGAGCCGATGAATATAAGTGAATGATCCCCAAAGTAACCTAAGATATATAAATATATCAAGAAATGCACTAAGTAAATTAGGTGATCCTTACCAGATCATTTAATCTAAAGGTTGCAGATCATGCAAAAGCACAATACGAAAGATCCATTATGAGTTGGTTCAGTAGGAATCTGGTACTGAACTTGGTATGGCGGACTACGGTTCGATCCCCCGCAATTTGCAATGGACTGAATAATGAAGTTATCCGACTTATGTACCAGAACTTCTAGCTAAAAGCGGATCATAATCACTAACCGGCCACTCCACTATGTGCGCGAAAAGATAAAGGGCTTAATGTGATTTCGCTAGAATGAAAACGGGTAAAATAAGACTAAAGGAACCAGGATAGCTATCATAGGGTACTTGAACTGATTTGCATAAGGTAGGGTTATCTAAGTTGTAACGGTAGTTGTTGATGTCAAGATTAAACTCAAGTCCTCCTAAACAAAAATCCATTTGCAACCTAGTACGAATTGATGTGTGCTTTGAAATTTCATCTGGCTAAAACTTTTAACAAGTTCTATACTGAATTTTGCTTGAGGACAAGCAAAGATTTAAGTATGGGGGAGTTTGATAACAGAAATTATATCACATTTTAAGACTTAATTCAATTAGATTATATTATCATTTACTTTAGTTTATCTCATTTTATCAGATATTATGCAGTATTTCCTTGCTATTTATGTCAGGTATCCATTTTGAAGCAAAAGTGAAAAAGGAAGAAAAGGAGGTGTAAAAAGCAATAAAAAGGAAACAAATAACCAAGACCAAGCCCAGCCCAAAGAAAGCGCACGTTTGCCCTGTGACGGGCGTCACAAGGGTTGTGACGAGCGTCACGCGAAGTAGCCTTGTGACGGACGTCACACATGGTGTGACGAGCGTCACACCAGTCCACTAGCTTTTTGGCGCAAGTTACGCTCTCAGAAGAATGGAAGTAACGTTGAGGACTTCGTGTCCTATTCCCAAGCCATGTATTTAGCTATGCTGAAGACTCGTGGAAAGAAAAAGGCAGTTAGTAGCACTACTATAAATAGCTACCTTAAAACCTAAAAGAAGTCTCCTCTCTCTGCCGTCTACACACACCGAAGCTCTGCCAATTTTCTGTTTAAGCATTGATCATTTTTTTCAGCAAAATTAATATTGTTTATTTTATTTATTTCTTTTGCAAGTTCTATTTTCTTCTTCCCTTGCAAATTACCTTTCCCGTTTTTAGCTTTTAGATATTTTTAGCATAATAGTTTCTACACCGGAAACTATTGTGCAACTTTATACTGGATTTAACCTTACGTTATATTCCAGTTTTATTTCCTTGATTTAATTTACTGTTTAATTGAAGAATCCAAGAACAAATCCTACCGGCTTGTGGTGGAGTGTTCAAGACCATTGTATTACGCATTCAGGTTCTTTAATCGTTATTTAATATTTTGTTTTATTATTTATCTATATTATCTGCCTGGAATGAGTCTGTTTATGCATGATATAAATTCTTATTTATTTAGCATGTCTGGCTAATTTGCCTAGGTATCGGTATGTAAAGTAAGCAGAATAAGGGATCAAGACTGAGTCGGTCTATCTAAACTTAAAATCAAAATCAATCGTTTTATGGTCTCAACTTACAGGTTTAATAACAAGATTTTTTACAAAAGTAAAAGACATAAAGAAGTTAAAATCAATAGAGCGAGAGTTTGAGATTTTAACTGGACAGTGTAAGTTAGGCATTAATTCTAGATCAGGGCGAGAGCAAGTTTTAGAGTTAATTAAATTCTGACCTTTTCCAAAAAGTATTTTTAAAGATTGAATGTGAGGACGAGAGTTAAGCATTTGGATTTAATTATATAACCTAAGTCAACAGAGCGAGAGTTTGAGATAAGGGTGTTTAAAACGGTCAGTATTTTCTTAAAAAGAGTTTCTGCAACTTTATTGTTTTCAAAATATGGTTTTTGACTTAATTATAAGTGACAGCAACATTAATATAAAATCATGGTTTATTCAACAGAGCGAGAGTTTGAGATAGAACCTTTAACCAATAAAGTTAACCGAAACGATTCATTTTAAAACCAAGAAACCGACAAAAACTTGATTCCCTAGTTTTGACGAACTACATACCGATATCCGTTTTATTAATATTTAATCTAGATATTAGTTTAGCTCTTAGCTTTTCCCCAAACAATCAAACATTTTCACCTTAGATTTACGTAGTAACCTTAGATAACGGTATATCGATTCATAAGTCCCTGTGGGATCGATATCTTTTAAAACTACGCGATAGAACTGTGCACTTGCAGTTTGTATCCCATTCTCGACTCACCCAGTCGAGCGATCAATTGGCTTGATTACTGGTGCTGCCACGAGGCTGGTAAGCCTGTTGCTGTGGGCGATGTTGCTGATGATACTGAGGTTGTTGCTGATGCTGATGATTGGGTTGCTGATATTGCTGAGAATTATCTCTGAAAACAGGTGCTATATGAGCCACCTGATGCTGGCCGCTGGCGTGACGCACAGGTTTCCTCTTGACAGAGGGTCTTCTTGGTTTAGCATGGGATTGCACAGCATGTGCCTCCCCATCTTTCTTCTTAAACGCCCCATACCGTTTAGAAGAGCTCTCATCTTTAGCCAACCGTCCTTCACGGACACCTTCCTCCAGACGTATCCCCATGTTCACCATCTCGGTGAAATCAGAGGGAGCACTCGCGACCATCCGCTCATAATAAAATGAACCAAGAGTCTTCAAAAAGATCTTAGTCATCTCCTTCTCTTCCAGCGGAGGAGTAATCTGAGCTGCTAACTCTTGCCACCTCTGGGCGTACTCCTTGAATGTCTCTTTATCCTTCTGAGACATGGCCCTGAGTTGATCACGGTCAGGCGCCATATCAACATTATACTTGTACTGCTTGACGAAGGCTTCACCAAGATCGTTGAAGGATCAGATGTTTGCGCTATCAAGGTTCATATACCAACGAAGAGCCGCACCGGACAAACTATCCTGAAAGTAATGAATCAGAAGTTGATCATTATCGGTCTGCGTAGACATTTTCCTGGCGTACATGACCAGGTGAGCGAGAGGGCAAGTGTTCCCTTTATATTTCTCAAAGTCAGGGACTTTGAACTTGACCGGAATTTTCACACCGGGAACCAGGCAAAGTTCAGCAGCAGACTTGCCAAACAGATCTTTCCCTCGGAGGGTCTTCAATTCCTTGCGGAGTTCAAGAAATTGGTCGTTCATAGCATCCATCTTTTCATTAACATCTGGGCCCTCAGACGGCTCAGAATGATAGATGGTGTCGTCTACCCTAGGAATGGTATGCACGACAGGAGGAGGAGCAGCAAGGACCGGGTTAGATGCCGGCATGGAAGTAAAGGTAGGAGCTGGAATATCTGGCTTGAAACCAGGAGGCATACCCCACGGAAACCCGACTGGCATAGCATTCGGCATGAAATGGGCACTAGCAGTTGGCACAGTCGGAGCAACCACTTCAGATATAACCGTCCTCTGGGGAGGAGTTGCAGGAGGTGGAGAAGGTTGATTCTGAGCAGCCAAGAATTGCTCCATCAGAGCACTCAGTCTAGCGACCTCTTCCTTCAGCTCACGGTTCTCTTGTTCAAGTTGATCCATCACTCTGGCAGAATTGGCTCTGGTATAGTACCGGTGAGTCAGCTTGTCTTCAAAATAAATGAATAGCACAGAGTTAGGCCACAGACAAGAAGACCAGAACAACACCTGCTTATGCAAAATGATGCATGCAATGCTTGTGCATATGCTTTGTTTTTATTTTCAAGGAACTTTTAGGGTTCTATTCGTAATTTTTTTTTTGAAATATTAAACATTTAATAACATATGGAAAATATCTCATTGAATATATTCGAGACAAAGAAGTACAACATTGTTGCTCATATTACAAGGGAAAAGGAAAATAACATCCTATGGATCCCTAGAAGCTCGAGATGCTGGAAGACGAGAAACACAAAGCTTCTTGATCTCTCTCTCATATGTTGCTTCCATATCCGCTTTCTCCTTCGCAAGTCGATCATACTTCCTCTTCCAGAACTTGGAAGACTGAGGAAGCAGAGAAGTCCAAGTATCATTCGGATCATCTATCACCTGATGTTCGAGAAACTCAATCAGAGCATCCTTCTCTTTAATTTGCTGAAGCAATTCTTCTCTTTCACGGATCCAGGCACGTGAAAGGTCTTCGTCTCTCAACTCCTCTACACCTTGGTTAGGGAGGGTTGAAGGCCCAGCCACATCCAACGGTGTAGGTCTCGGATAATCATATGGCATAAGATACTCAGAAGCTCTCTGTCTGACCTAAGAAGTATAAGGCTCCAAAGCTATGCAATTCTTCGGACCCAACTCGTTTCTACCCTTCTTGTGAATCTTGCGCCAAGCGCGAACCATCCTGGCTTTCAGGCCTTGGAGATCTTTACCCTCCTGAAACAATACACCTTCTAACAGAATGTTATGAGGTTTATCCCTTAGGGGGAACCCAAGTTGACGACGTGCTAAGATAGGATTGTAGCTGATCCCACCACATGTACCGAGAAGAGGCACATTAGGGAATTCACCATAATAATCAATAATCTGAACAGTATCATACACGCGATCATACCAAGAGATATCATCATTAGTGAGAGACATGAGTCTCGTAGACCACCGTAGACATCCCTTGTTCTCCTTGAAAGCAACCGTCTGCGGTAAGTGAGAAATAAACCACTTATACAACAGAGGCAAACAGCACACAATAGCTCCTCCACCCTTTGCATTCCTCAGATGCAAAGAGAAATATGCATCACCCAACAGAGTCAGAACGGGATTAAGAACAGAGAAGATCCTAATAGCGTTCGCATCCACAAATTTGTCGATGTTGGGGAACAATACCAAACCATAGATGAGCAGCACAAATAAAGCCTCAAAGGCATCCTCACTCATGGCCTTCCCATAAACGGTAGCTTGAGCGACGAGGAACCCAGAAGAAAGACCCTGAATTCCACCTTTGGTAGTCATATGAGCTTCAATCAGGGATTCATCTATGTGCAACAAGTCTGCAATCTCTCGAGAAGTCGGGATACTCTCTAAGCCACTGAACGGCACCTGATCCAGAATAGGAATACCCACAAGATGAGCATACTCCTCAAGCGTAGGCAACAGCTGAAAGTCCGGAAAAGAGAAGCAGTGATACAGAGGATCATAAAACTGCGCCAAAGTACTCATCAACCCTTCGTCAATCTGAGTAGTCAACAAAGGCAGAAGCTTCCCATAACGAGCTTTGAAACCCAAGGGATCTAATACATAGGATGTCAGATTCCTTAACTCTTTCACATCGGGCTGTCTAAAGCTGTACTTCTTTGTATGCCTTTTTGGTCTTTCCATGTCTGAAAATTTTGCAAATAAACCCTTTAAGTTCCTTGAAAATTTTCTGATTTTTCTGATGACATGAATGCAGATGAATGCATGAATGCATGAATGCAACAATCACACTCAAGGATCAAGCAATGCACACCAGACAAAGGTCATGAGAAAGCTCATAGTATCATTAATATCAATCATCCATTTTGGTGGATTATGGTTTTCACCTTATCGACACCCAAGTTCCATTGATATTAACAATACATGAACCGGCACAATCATCCTTAATATCAATCATCCGTTTTGGTGGATTATGGTTTACACCTTATCAACACCCAGGTTCCATTGATATTAAGGTTGTCTAAGCGACTCAACCATGAATCACGGGTTTGCTGAGAGTCACGAGCATGGAGTCTCGGTTAAGAACCACCCAAAGGGAGTATACTAGGGTTTAAACCTGCCGAACATGTTCTACCAGAGGTTCCCATAGTCATCATCCCATCTTTCGGATATTATCGGAGGAATGAATACTCGTATTCCAAAAATATTCTCAAGAGAGACTCTTATGAGTGTAGTATCGCGTAACAATCGCATCAGATCTGACATCTGAACGACCTCCGCACTACATCCTAAAATAGGCCAAGATGGGCTTGGTAAACTAAGGTCCTTGGCTTCTAAGGCACATGATTGAAAGAATAATGCCTAACCACAAATAACTTGTGTGACATTATTAATCCAACATGACCTCCACCAAGTGAATGGGCTCGCAAGTCAACTTGCTAAGGAATACTCCACACAAGTCGACAAGACTATGCCATTCTCCTATCCTAAGATGCACTCGAGTTCGGGTATAGAACTCATCTCACAGAGATCACCAAGCAAACAGCAATTGTATATCAAGCAATTCAAACATTACAATCAATACAGTTATCCCAAATTGTACAAAAATATGTCATATAACAAATAAACAATATCACACAACAAGGGTGAAAAGTAGGCAATACCACCAAGGATTGTATTCCCCAACAGAGTCGCCACTTTTCTGTAGCGGTGTATTCGTCACTTTATGATTTATTGATTAAACCAAAAGCAAAGTATACAAAGAATCGAGTCGCCACCGCACTTTTATTTATCCAAAGGAATGGCTAAAAAGCGAACAAAAGCCTAAGAAGTTTTACACATAGAAAACTAATTAAAAGATCAGAGATCGGGGTAAGGGGTAAATTACGCAATGGGAAGGTGTTAGGCACCCAAAACGTCCTAGGTACTCCTAGGGAGCCCTTTTCACATTTGTTGGATGAAATGTTATTTGTTCATGAAATATTTATTGTGCAAACATGATTGAAGGGATGAGAAAAGAATATGCAAGTTATTATTTTTGTGTTTGGATGAATAACCATTGCCTACGTACCTTTACAGGATCAAAACCTCGTAGTTCGGCTAAAAGATTTCCAAATATGAGTGGGTTCACTTTAAACAAAAGCTCTAAGGTCTTTCGTTATCCACGGGAGAAAACTCAACCTTATACAAACAACAGGTCCACCATGTGAGAAAAGCTTCAACTTGCTAGTGAGGGGTTAACCCTATAATAAGCAAGGAAGTCTTACAATTCAATCACTAAGGACAAAAGGTGAGATTAACATCAACCAACTAGGATAAATCAAACCTATGGCTAATGTATGAAAACTTATCAAGAATGGACAAAGCCACAAAAACAATTGAATGAGTTGGATTAACCAATTAGGATTTATTCACATAAAAATGGTCAAGGTATGATTAGAATTCAATTCAAAAGAAGTATTATGAAAATGAAGTTTGAAAAGTCAAAGGCTTAAGGCCTAGGTTTCTAATTTGAAAAAGAATGAAAATGTTTGCACAATATTTTTCAAGTTTGATTAACATGCAAGTGGAGGTTTAAAGAAACAAAAGGTAGGAGGGTGAGGGAATGTAAAACTTCTTAGATGTTCACCTCTTGAGATCATATGTAGATGATCCAAGTGATTCCTTTGGAAAAGGCAATGAGCAAATAACAAATAAACAAAGCAAATGGATACCGAATGCCAATCAATGGACTTACACCAATCTCCTAAAACAAACATGACATGGATACCAAATGCCAATCTATGGACTTATACCAATCTCCAAAGGATGATCATAGGAAACAACTGCCAATAAATGGGCTTACAATTGACTCCTCACATACAACAAACAATAAATGCAATAAGCAATAGGAAAAAAGTTGCCAATAAATGGTCTTACACTCGACTCCAAGAAAATAGGATGCCAATAAATGGTCTTAGTCCCAACTCCTTCCAGATCATAGGAAACAACTACCAATAAATGGACTTACAATTGACTCCTCAATGGACAAACAAAGGTGTCACAAAGATATGAATAATGATCATGCAATGATGTACAATTAATGATAATAAATGCACAAAGGCACACACAAGCAGATATGCACAGATGAATCAGGCAATCAGACAAACAAGTCAATTAGCACACACTATATACAATCAATTAGGCTCAAGCAAGGTTAGGCTTTACAGCCAACTGGAATGGGGTAATTTGTGCTCTTAACCCTAACATTGAGAATTAGGGTGAAGCAGATGAAAAGGAGATGAGGGGTGTGCCTCATAGCTCTTATCCCTGGCCTGGGAGAGCTTTAAACAATAGAATGTGTGGGAGTTCAGAAAGTTGGAACTCTTCTCCACAAATGATTGACTCTATAAGATCTTGGGTTAATATCCACAATGCATCAACACATTGTGTGAGCAAAGTGGATGACACACTGAATAGCAGGAGATGGATTACACATCTCTTTTATCTGCCAATTGCCTCATAAGAGGACTTTTCCTGCTTGGCACAAAGATAAACAAACACAAGCATTGCCTCTTAAGGAGGACTTCAGACAGTTGCCTACCAATAACAGTAGGTCTTCCAGACTACATGAAGAAGAGAGGTTATACCTAAGTGGTTAAGCAACCAAGCAAAGCAAGTTCAAAGTGAACTTAAAGCAACTAATGTACCTGTGGAAACATCAAACAAATCAATACAAAGTTCAGACAACTAAACAACAGTCAATAAGCAACCAACAATCCCAATGTACAAAAATGTGTAAGCCAAAAGCAAAACTCAAATGAGTCAACATCAACCTACAAAACACACGAAGATTAGTAATCAAGGGCAAACATCAATGCTCAAATGATGGAGCATCAACAACTATGGAACTTGAATGGTCAACCTGATATCAAAGCTCAAAGATAAGCAACAAACCACTAGGTCAAAGCCTAGGGTCAAAGATGGAGAAAAAATTCAAAACAGAAGCTGAAAATTAACATGAATCAACTTCAAACACATCTTGAAACATTCCAAAAGGTCTCACATCAATATCATTAACCAAAAGCATTTCATGATCAGTTGAAGTTCAAGGTAATCTTAAAGCTCAAATGTGACCAACCAGAATGAAAAATCTCAATTAAATCAGAAATGATTCAAATAATTCCAAGAAAATTCATGCTCATTCACAGCATCCATAATATGCATCATACAAAAAATCAGGATAATTGGAGATCATTTGGCATGGCAAATTCATCACATAAGTTGAACAAGCAAAGGTGTGACACAAATTGTCACACCAACTTAACATGATCATAAAACAGAAATGATAAATGGTAAAAATACCAAATCAACACCAAAATGTCAAGCAATGAGTCTAGTTTCATCATGCAAATTTTTAGATTCATTGGATTAAAGACCAGCATTTCACAAATGAATAAGCAAGGCAAGGTACAAAATGGATACATGTTCAATCATCTTAGCACAAAAAATTAATCAGCCAAGCACAACTTTGGAAAAAATGATCAAAAAATAATAGACAAAGCAAGGAGCAAGTAGGAAACAATTTGGATTAAATTGATGCATTTTTCTATTTTTAATGATTTTGTAAAGTTGGAAAAAAAACAAAAAAAACATAAGTGAAGCATACATATGATTCATGGAGGGAAAATGAGGAAAGCAAAATGACATTTGAAAAAGTTGCACAGCCAGGATTCGAACTCGGTGACAATTTGAATTATGGCGCCAGGCTGCATGAAACGCAGCGTTCCATTTATGTGCTGGCAGTCAACACGCGGTCAACCATGGGAGAGCCAATCAGAACGCAGCATGGCCATGTACATGAGCCAATCACAATGCAACCCTAGGATAAACATGCAGCAACGCTTTTTCGTGGCAAATAGAAATCAAAACCGTGGCCATAGCTGAAACATCATCTTCTTCCTCGCGAAGAAGAGGAACAGTAACTGTTCATCACAGCTCAAGAACAAATGTGCCAGAAATCACAATTGAACACATCATTGTGTAGATCCTTCATCAAGGATCACGAATCTATGCATGGTTTAGCCTAATTCCAACTATCATGAGCAAATCGAAGCAAATAATATTCATGCACAAAACTTTAAATCGACCTAACTAACTCAATTTTGCATGGAATTTCATGATTTAAAGCTCAGAGTGATCAGCATACTAAGATCTACCATAATATCATAAAAATTTTGAGAAAAAGAGAGATCGATTTGGAACCTCTTGAAGAACAAGTCTGGAATTCGTGTGGATCAAGGCCTTGTGATGCTCAACAGTTCTTCTATAATGCTTGTATGAATGATTGTAAGAGAAAATGCAGCTCAATTGTGCACGATTTTGCCAGAATTTGAAATCACCATTGTTGCTTCAAGCTTCAAGAATGCTTCAATGCTGCACCAATTCTCTTGATTCCACGTGCAAAGTTACTCAAGAACACTTCAGAAATAAGGATCAAGCAATGGAAATGGATTGAATGTGAAGAAATTGCAAGAAATTTTTGAGAGAAAATTTTGAGTGTTTTGATCTAGATCTGAAATTGTGATTGCTAATCTGAAAAACAGTTAGGGTTTTGGTATATATATGCAATGCTAATCACCCTTTAATCATGTTTAAACCAATGCTAATTGTAATTATCAAATTATGAAGTGTAAGTGCAAATGTGATTTTTCACCCTTATGCATGATATGCATGTGAACAGTACACGAAATTTGATCTAATTTCACTTAAAAAATCATTTTGGAGCCAATGGCAATGGTGGAATGCTTAAACAATGCACCAAATTTAAATTTTAAGTTTTCCCTCCAAAAATCAAATGAAATATCAAATGCTCATGTGATGATAATTTGTGCAATGCAATGCATGATTTGGAAATTATAGGTCAAAAGAAGAACAATGCAAAAAGAGCCATCCAATTTGGAGCTTTGGTTGAGAAGTTATGCCCATTTGAAGTTCCATGCATACTTTGCCATGTTTTGATCATATCTCCTTAACCACACATGAGAAATTGATGATCTTGGACTTTTTGGAAATGGGAGAGAAAGATCTACAACTTTCATGTTCAACAAAATTTCATTTGAAGCTTTCTTGATGATGTAATTTGAAGTTGAAGTTAGGCTAAAACCTTTCCATTTTTGGCAAATTCAAATTATAGGTCACTTTCTATTTTTGGAAAGTTTTGACCTGACTTTAAATTCTTCAATGTTGATGTTTGAAATGTAAAATGAGCCTTATTTGAACATGAATAAAGTATTTCTAATCACTTCCCACCTCCAAATCCACAGTTGACTTTGCAGTTGACTTTCTAGGCCTTCAGTTGACCTGCAAATGTTCTGATGAAATTCAAGCCTCTACCACTTGGGATTTTGATTCAAAATGACATCATGGTTCATGTGAACTCTTTTGAATGATTATGGGGTCCAAATTTTCAAGAATGGCCACCAT